>NC_140477.1:17646666-18273333 GCF_051167445.1 Perissodus microlepis | reverse complement strand
TATTAATAGTTAGGCCTTTGCTGGTTCTGCTTAGATGCTTGGTAAATAAACCCAATCTCTGTGTTAACTGCTGTGAGACTTTGTATGTTCAAACAAATACACGCTGTGCCCAATTTTTTGCACTGTGTGCTCAAAATCCAGCAGCCAATTGTGTGTGTGTTATCAACACAGCATTTCAGTCCATTCAGGGACTTTCAAATGACACCAAAAATATTGCTGAAGACATCTATCAGTCATTAAATGAATAGTGACATGAAGTACGTGGAAAACAAAAAGCAGACATAGACACATTATAAATGGCAGCTTTTGTAGATGTAGATGAAAACCTGTGACACTGGGTTTTACCTTTTATGTACGTGCATTAACACATACATAAAAGGGAATGAAGACAGAACACGTTTTTTCTTGGTTTCTATAAAAAATAATGGTGAAAAATGGCAGGAATGGCATCATTTGGCAAAAGAGATGTACTAGAAATGATCTTGAGCACAAAGAAACTTTTTCTGTTTTACTGTTTGTCCAACACATGGTAGATAAATATAGATATAGAATGGTACAGGAACATAGCAGCAGTTCAGTGTTGCTGTATTTTCACATAGCAGAGCTCAAGATCAGATAAATGACTAACATGCAGATGTTTAGCAGGTATAATATTAAAATTAAGCATGTTAGCACGCTAATATTTGGTAATTAGCATAAGTGATGCGTTTGCTAAACAGCTGAGGCACATTGGAATGTCATAAATCTTGCAGGTATTTTCACAACAATAGTATCACATACACATTCAAATTTTGACTAATGGGTTGATCCGGGGTTACAAGATTAAACCAGTGTAAAAAATTACCCTTAAGAAAAATCCAATAAAAACAAAGCTACGTATATAAAAGATGGGCATAGGGTCTGTGTTTGCAGCCAGTGCATATATTTACCTGCAAAATACCCAGACTATGGCCTCACTGAGCTACAGTCATAATTGCTAATTTTAACTTTTATTTAATGCAGCATAGACTTGTTTGTTTTGTTTTTTCAAATTTGTCATTTGTCAAGTCATCATCATATGCATGCAGTGTCTTTACTTATGAAGTGTGGGTTTAAAAAAGAAACTAAAATAGCACCTATCTAGTTCAGTCATGTGACTGTTTCAACATTTAGTTATGGTTTTCACTTCCTGCTTTATATTATGATAGTTTGTTGTCTCTAGTGTCTTGTGTTTATTTTTCCCCCTCTGTTTTATTTTCTTTGATTATCTTTACCTATCCAGCGCCCGGGGAGCAGTGTGTAGGGACAGCATTGCTCAGAGGTACCTCAGAGCAGCCGTTCAGTGGATTCGACCCCCGACCTTCTGATCATGGGGCAACCACTCTACCATGTGAGCTATCCGCAAAATGCACGAGTCAACATTGTATTCTTTATGATTTGACTGGTCATCACTGATCACTCACAGAAAACACACAGGACAATAGTTACCAGAAGTTACAAGTTACACTCCTATCAGTGGTTGCTTTTGATATGCTAAGTGTTTTCACAGATCTAGAGAAAACAGTTTTCCTACAACGCACCCTGAATGTGCAATAATTTGCAGAAAGACCTAAACTGAAACATACCTATATCTCTTGGTGAATTTACAACCATCATAAGCAATGTGGTGAAGGACACATTCTTGAAAAGCCACTAGAGTATTATGTTGTGGGTATTTGTATGTATTTTATGCATTTTATGTTATATTGAGGACATTTTTGAGATTTGTTTCTGGTTGTTAGCTTGGTCAGGTTTCTTTTGTAAAAGAAATTTGATATCAATGGGGCTTATTGCTTAAAAAAATGGACAAATAATGAAATAAAGACAAGTTTCAAACATACGCATGGATCATCTCTACAAACACCTGAAAAAAACCCAAACCTTCAGCGTGGGCATTAAGGTGAAGCATCAAGTAAGTTTTGCAGTGTGCCATAGGACATAAGGAATAAAGATTAATCCCTCATACGTGGAGATCTTAGGCACTACAGAATAAAATTACTCCTCCCTCAGTTAAAGTATGTTTTCACTCCCAGAAACATTATTGACAATTCCTGGGTACAAGATAATTCTTTCTTTAATATGCTACTCAAACCAGGTGATTGCATGCAAGTGTTTCTGTATGTGTGAGAGTGTGAGAGAGTGTTGGTGGTAGCGCAGTAGCTCCCAGGCTAACAGACTCTGGTGCACTGTGGGAAAACAGGAGGCTTTTGTCTTCTTTCATGGTTTACAGCACTCTTTCGCTGCTCTATCGATCCTTCCCTCCATCTCTCCCACACACTTGGCCCCATCCCCATACCACCACGGTGATGTGTGTGAGTGTGTGGGAGAGGTACAACTCGGTTTTTTCCATCTCTTGCATGCTCGCTGCTATTTACCTCTCAGAAATAGTTTCCCATTGAACAAGATAGCACTCAGTAATGTGCAGGCTTAAACAAAGAATAAAACTTTGCTCATTAATCTTTAATATCACAGTTTATATGTGTGTTATTACAAAGAAGCTGGCGCTAGGGTAATGATCACAAGGTTCACAAAGTCAGTATGGTGTTTTATTTTTCTTTTATTACCACATTACCAATATCTCTGGTGTTATAGTCTAATAGGTCACCAAAATGATTGTGCTTTTAGCACCTTGAAGCATGACTGTGCACAAAATATTCTAGGCCAATCCATTTATCCATTTAGGAGAAAATGTGTTAAACAATTGAACAGAGAGATAAATAGAAGAGGAAACATTATGTCCTCTGCAGGCAGTAAATAAGAGAGAAAAACAAGCTACTGGTGGTCAAGGTTATTTAACAAACAAAATGGGAAAGTACACATGTAAACATTACTTGTCAACTATGATGCTGTGAGATTATTATATTATCTTATGCCATGTTATACCCCTGATTAAGATTGTGAAATTATTATGTAGTTTTAGTTTGCATTATTCTCCTGAATTAGAAGAAGGTGATAACTATTACATTTGTTAAACTGATTTGTATTAAATTAGACTGCTGATTTATTGTGAATGGATGATATTGTTTTATGATGCATTATACTGCTGAGTTATAAGAAATACTGTTTTCAGAGAGTCATCGCCTTATTTGTCTGATTAGAAAAGAACAGAACATACTGCATAGGAAGGCAAGGTCATAACTTGGGCTCACTGAGAGAGAGAAAGAATGTGGATGTTTGGGTTTTTACGATTAGGTGGGGGCCACTAGAGGCTATAAGAGTCTGAGTAACCCTCCACCATTTGTAGATTTGCTGTGACCCTCTGCATGCATGTCTCCCCATCCGGATGGTTTATGCTCATAAAGTGTTGAATTGTATGGAATAAAGGTTTGTTGATTGAGCATTTATACACCGAGTATTGCCCTTCCTTCAGCCCAAAGATCAAAAGAATTGGGAGGATTTAACAATGCTTATATTGAACATCCGTTGCTTATGAAAAGCATAATCTTAGCGAAAGACAGTTATGTAAGTTCAATATTTAACCTGTTTCTCTCCACCGAGAAGTATTTTGGGGGTTATAAGATTCACTTTAGTATTTATGTACCCAAATTAGTCCCTCAGTTTCAACAAATGTATTTTTTAAAAACAGAAATGCACGTGAAACTGATTTTTTATTGAATTTCCTCTTTCAACGTGTGTGCGTCAATTGCTGTAAAAAGTGTGTTTATTTCTATGCATACAAAACCACATACATTGAAGGTCATGAAGGAAGAAAATACTTCCACTACTTTCAAATGCAAAATACTAACCACAGTACTTCCACAACTGCAGTGAACTCTGTCCAATAAAATCTTTATAGAATTCCAACATTTTCTATATGAATCGTTAACAAAAAGGGAGTTTGTCCTATAAATACTGGTACTGTGTTTTCATCAGCTACTTCATTAAATAGGACTGGCTTATAATGTCATTTCCTTGGCCTCAAAATATGAAACATTTTAAATAAAAACAGAAACTTATCGCTAACTAGCCAACTCCATCTAAAAACTAAATGGAAGCAAAATGAAAGTGAAATCATAATTAGAAATAAAAGTGACTGTGAACGACCATGAAGTTTGCGAAATGTGTGTAATTGTGGTTCACATGAGGAGAAGGAAAGAGAATTTTAGCGATTTAGCAAAAGACCGTCTTCAATATTTAAGTTCTTGCACACACACATGCATCCGCACAAACATGGCAAACCCTGATCTTCTTGTGCTTGATGTAGGAATTGACGTTTTTCCCTAAGACCCTCTCTCTAATCTGGCTGATTTGATAAGGAATCTCATTCTCCTTTGCGAAGCCACGCTGAGGGACCATCCGACAGATCTGACTCCACTTCATACTGCCCTGTCAATGCTATCTCCCATTGCTCACGGCAACCAGACAGGAAATAGAGCCCGGACACTGGGGGAGGGAGCGGTGCTGTTGTAGCTATTGCTGCTGCAACACTGGCCCCTCCGGGACCCTCTCTGGGAAGGGGTCTGTGAGACCGAAGACGATCGATTCTTATCGACAAAGGTGGTAATTACATTTCATTAGCTTTCAGTGCTAATCCACATGGCCCTGCTGGGGATGAAGCGGGAGACAAAGAGAATGAGAGAAAGAAAAGAATAATGAAAGGTAAAAAAAAATAGGAGCAAGACAATGATGTCATAAGGTTTAATCACTGGTTGTTTCAAAATGTGTTAAGATGCTCATGCAATTAAAAGTCGTACAATACTGTGAAAAGTCTCGACCCAACCCTTTGGGTTTCGTTATATTTTGCTAAGTAAATAGCTGCAGTGATTTATTGAAATGGGAAAAGTAAATGGAAAAGTTTATACAAGACAAAATATTTGGCATGAACCCTTTATTCTTCCAGATTGACTCAGCTCCCTTATCCAAATTTACTAGTTTTGAGGATTAGTTCTCCAGGTTTCTGGAAGGACATTCAAAGCTCTTCTTTGGATGTTGGCTTCTCTATTACTCTGTTCTCTGTCAAGATGATTTGCTTCAATAATCTTAAGGTTCAGCTCTGGGGAGGCCAATCCATGACTGATACTGTTCAACTGTGTTTTTCCTTAAGAATGGCTTCCTGACAGCCACCATTCCAATGAGACCATCTAAAGAGGCTTCGGTGAACAGCAGATGGGAAGCCAAGAGCTGGGGGAGTGACACTCTAGGCAACTCTCAACCACAAAACACAAGTGTAGGCCAATCTTTTGAACTTTCATCACTTTCATCTCTGGTTATTTTTGTTTTCATTTTCCGTATGATTGGGTGTAGGAACCAAAACTACTAAAGATCATGGTTTTACCAAATGCACTCTGTCGCAACATTTGCTTTGAGGGGTTTATGTGCACCTTTTCCAACAGCTAGATGCCTTCCACTTAATCTGTAATTACACTCTACTTATCCTTGAATGGTTAACAAAAGCCCACCAAGATTGCTAGAAGGTAAAAGAGATTGCGTACTGATAACATGTATTTGACTGATAACAAGTGATAGTGGCCTTTCACTGGGCAGATAATAGAAACGCGTGCCAAAGCTCTAGTTGAGTCGCCAAGTGGATTGGCATGCAAGTTATGCAGGTATTTAGTAGAAGGAGAAGGGATCTTATCGGGGCCCCAGATGGATTGAGGTCAGCTCTTCCAGGACTTGACTTATTAAAACCTTTAAAAACAGAAATATAACGAAGTGAAACCTTCTCAGCCATTTTAATGTACTGAATTATGCAGCTCTGTGGAGTATTAATTTCCAAAGTCTGCATATTCACTTCAAGCTTCTTAAATTTAGTTGTTGCAGGCTTGACTGACAAAATTTTGACATTTCAATTCAATTCAATTTTATTTATATAGCGCCAAATCACAACAAAAGTCGCCTCAAGGCGCTTCATAGATACAGAGAAAAACCCAACAATCATATGACCCCCTATGAGCAAGCACTTTGGCGACAGTGGGAAGGAAAAACTCCCTTTTAACAGGAAGAAACCTCCGGCAGAACCAGGCTCAGGGAGGGGCGGCCATCTGCTGCGACCGGTTGGGGTGAGAGAAGGAAGACAGGATAAAAGACATGCTGTGGAAGAGAGACAGAGGTTAATAACAGATATGATTCAATGCAGAGAGGTCTATTAATACATAGTGAGTGAGAAAGGTGACTGGAAAGGAAAAACTCAATGCATCTTGGGAATCCCCCGGCAGCCTACGTCTATTGCAGCATAACTAAGGGAGGATTCAGGGTCACCTGGTCCAGCCCTAACTATATGCTTTAGCAAAAAGGAAAGTTTTAAGCCTAATCTTAAAAGTAGAGATAGTTTCTGTCTCCCGAATCCAAACTGGAAGCTGGTTCCACAGAAGAGGGGCCTGAAAACTGAAGGCTCTGCCTCCCATTCTACTTTTAAATACTCTAGGAACAACAAGTAGGCCTGCAGAGCGAGAGCGAAGTGCTCTAATAGGGTGATATGGTACTACAAGGTCATTAAGATAAGATGGGGCCTGATTATTTAAGACCTTGTATGTGAGGAGCAGAATTTTGAATTCAATTCTGGATTTAACAGGAAGCCAATGAAGGGAAGCCAAAACAGGAGAAATATGCTCTCTCTTTCTAGTCCCTGTCAGTACTCTTGCTGCAGCATTTTGGATTAGCTGAAGGCTTTTCAGTGAGTTTTTTGGACATCCTAATAATAATGAATTACAGTAGTCCAGCCTGGAAGTAATAAATGCATGAACTAGTTTTTCAGCGTCACTCTGAGACAGGATATTTCTAATTTTAGAGATGTTGCGCAAATGGAAGAAAGCAGTCTTACATATTTGTTTAATATGTGCGTTGAAGGACATGTCCTGGTCAAAAATGACTCCAAGGTTCCTCACAGCGTTACTGGAGGCCAAGGTAATGCCATCCAGAGTATGAATCTGGTTAGATACCATATTTCTAAGATTTTCAGGGCCGAGTACAATAACCTCAGTTTTATCTGAATTAAGAAGCAGAAAGTTAGCGGCCATCCAGGTCTTTATGTCTTTAAGACATTCCTGCAGTTTAACTAATTGGTGTGTGTTATCTGGCTTCATGGACAGATAGAGCTGGGTGTCATCTGCATAGCAGTGAAAATGTATGCTATATCTTCTAATGATGCTGCCTAAGGGAAGCATGTATAATGTAAACAGAATTGGTCCTAGCACTGAACCCTGTGGAGTGGCATTTGAGAATGCACTTTAAAAAAAAAAGTCGATCTGAACCAATTAAATATGAAATCTGCTCTCAGAGGTTGGTGGTCATGTCTCCTGTCATCTTGGCTTGCTGTGTCTGCTTTTTTGCTTTGTGTTTTTTTAAGACTTCTCAACCTGTAGGAGTACAGAAGATGGTTAGCTCCACTGCACTTAACCCTTGGACTAAATATTCTACAATACAGAATTAAATACTAATTCATCTTCTTTTTCCTATCTCCTGTACATCCTCCCTCCCTCCTCTTCTTTTCTCTTATCCCCTCTTCACTTTTTCTCAACCCCTGAGGAGCATGTCAAAATGTTAATTTCCCTTAAATTACTAGCCATTACAGTGCAGATATGGGCAGTGAGGAAGAAAAAGAGTTATTTCTCTGTAAAGGTGAAGTAGTGAAAGAGCTGTAAGTGATTTTTCTTTTCCTCCAGTGTCCTCTTAGATAAAGCTTGTTTTTGCTGCTGCATTCATTTTTTTTTAAAATTTCGCTCATTAGCAGGAAGCTAGGTAATAAGTTCAAGAGCATCGGCAAGCTTTTAATTAACATGCCTGCCCGTGCAGGATGAGCTGTGGAAATAAATTCATTCATCAGCCCAACAAAGAATTTGTGATCTCTCAATCACTACAAACATGGCTCACTCACTCAAGGTTGTGGCTTTTCTTTGGTGAGCACTTTCAAAGCAATTAGTGTTGCTTTTTCAGAAGGATAACTGATGACATTTTCTCTTGGTCAAAGTTGAACTGCTCAGCTTGTTGACAGATGCATATATTAGACTTAAATATATTCAGAGAATGCTCGGACTAAAGTGTTTTTGATTCTTTTAAATTGAAGATTTAAAACAATTACATTATTAAAACTCTAGATTGCATAGTTTGAATTCCTGGACCAATTTTCTCATTTCATTTTGCAATTTTATGGTCACAGTACTTAAAAAAGGGACAACATTATGTCAAATCAAGCTATTCCCAGTACAGTTTTAAATGAACCATAGCGAACATCATGATTTGGTATCGGAGAAAAACAAACTAAAATATTTCTTTATTTCAAAAGCTAGAAACCTTCAGTGATATATCATCCATCTGAGTTCACCTCCAAATGTTTTTGGCAGATTTTATGCCTTAGCTGAAAAGAGTTTGAACTTGACCTCATTTTTTCCCCATACAGGACCTTTTGAGGATTTGCAGCAGTTTCTCTTTTTCTTACAGTGGCTAGTAATCACGCAATACCACACATGCTCGGTGTACAACGGTGAGGGCCAAACTGCTTCTAAGCGCATTACCACCACCATCTGGGAGTAGTAATGTCCATCCATCTTATCCAGTTCAGGGTTGCACGAGCACTGGAGCCTGTCCCAGTTGTCATAGCATGAAATCCGGAGTACACTCTGGACAGGGCGCCAGTCTGTCGCAGGGAGAGAGGCAGACATTCCTACCTATGGGCAATTTTGGATTACCACTTAATCTAATCCACGCATGTGTTTAGACTGTGGGAGGAAGCTTGAGTACCAGGACTTCACACTGAAAGGCCTCCCCTGGCTAGTGCATCTGAACCCAGGACCTTCTTGCTGTGAGAAATTTGCACAGTGCTAACCATTGCCTAGTAATACTGTAATTTCTTTTTCCTTCTTTTTTGCTAATTTATTAAAATATTCTAAAATCACGACTATCCCTATATGCGTTGCTTGGGTCTAGTGGCCTAATACAGACAGTACCCATATGTGACTATGGTCGCACTGCAGACCCTAGTGGCTCTGGCCTGAGTTTATTTTTTTCTCCACAAGAGCACAAATCAAAAGAAAGCTGATCATGTATGATCTTTTGTATATAATGACATTTCTTTGATAATATCAGCGATTCCTCAAACATTTTGATTCAACTGCTCCTACATCCAGCTCTGTATCAGCAGACTGTAAACATGCACACAGAACTGGAAGTCATTGCTCTGCAAAGGGAAGAAGAAGAAAAAAAACACATTATTGATAGACTGTCTTATTATTGTTATCTAGTAAAAATGTTACTAACATCTACTGCAGATCTCAGAAATGAAACTGCTTACGACTTCAGTGGCCTCTGTGTTTACAGTACTACAGCATGCTACGTGGAACATATTCTTCTTTTGCATACATATGTTTGTTCAGAACTGGACTAGATTACAGTGGAATCTGATATTGGCAACAGTTAAAGAAAAATCTGAAAAGCCAAAACCAAAAAACATGACAGTATTTTACCACCCCATCAGCATCTGATTAGTTGCAAGCTGTTATTATTTAAACTGAAACTAGCATCTGGATTTCTATCTAGCAATAGAAACTGTAGGAAAAAAAAAAATCTCAATCACGCCTCCTGATGTCAGGAAGTCCACCAGTCCTCACGTTTAGGAATGCATAGAAATATGGAGTATAAGCTTAAACAGGAAGGAATTCTAAATGTAAACTGGATTTGCAAACAAAGAAAGTAAACTACACAGCATGCGTTAGGGGAGGAGTGATAAGGATTACTCACCTGCATCACTGCAGCCTGTGCTTGGGATCTTTAGTTGCTTACGTTATGTGTGGCTGTGCGTCACCTGCCAGCTCACCTAAACTGCATTTCAATGGGAGACATGGTTCAAACAGGATCCCGGGTAGGAGGTGTTTGCTGGAGCATTTGGAAAGCAGGGGGGGACTGGATGCTGATGGCTTTGGGGAAGAGGTGGTGGTTGGGGGGGGCACAGGAAAATGACAGGTCTGGTGTAGGTGGTGGCTAGCACATCGGAACGCAAACTGCCATCCAATCAGCTTCAAGAGACAGGAGTGTGGGAGGATAATTACAAGTATTTCTGTCAGAGGCATCACGTTGCCATTGATGCACTGGGGTGAAACCAAGAGCAATGTAAGAAGGCGAGTGGGCGAGTTATAAAGACAGGAGAGACATGAGAGGTTGGATTACTAAGAGCAATTAATTAAAGTGTGTTTTTGTCCTTTTATGTTCTTTATTTGCTCAGTGCCGGCATTATATACTCAGAAACAAATAGCATCATTTTTATCTGACTTTTCTCCAATATGTGATGGAAACAGAGGATGAAATAAAAATTTGTACTTTGATGTTAAAAAAAAAATCCAAAACAAAACAAGGCAAAAGAGAAGGAATTGGTGTGCTGCTAACATTTTTTGTTTCGCCTGAACAAAGAACGACAGAACTTGCAGACTAAATTGCAGAAAAGCTTCCGTATGCATCTGTGTATTAATGGAGTTGAACACAGCATGTGAGTGCTGGCACTCATGTGTGTGGGTGCTGATGATGTAGCATGGAAAAGCCCTGAAATAGCCACCCCAAGCTAACAGTGTCACTCTCCCACACAGACGAACCACTAGACTCCATCAGTGTTACTACTTATCGTGATTAGACTAACACATGCCATTACTGGACAGACAGGTTTTTATTTTTGTCAAGAGTTTCAAAAAGGCACCGCACATCGTCAGCGGCATAAATAATTTGATAGCACAAAAAATGGAGACCTTCCATTGACAAAATGGTCCCAACCTCAACCCCCCAAGGCTGATTTATATGAGGCCCAAGTTGATAGTGGTGTTCAAACATAATCCTGACCTTACTCTGTCAGAATGTATTTGGTCCTGCAAATCTTAGCGAAAAAAAATATTAAAACAGAAATGCACCAAAAAGTGCTTTTGCTTGTCTCCAAAATATGGGGTCATGATTGGTGTCTGGGGCAACAAGTCAGGGTCACCACCAGTCATACTTGCCAACCTTGGAACCTCAGAATTAGGGAGACATTCAAAAAGAGGGGGGGGGGGGGGGGGGGGGGGGGGGGGAAGGTAGGTATACATATACATATAAATACACATTTACAAAAAACTTGAACATTACACTGTTTATTTATTTAAAATGATTTATTTAAAATAAGTTGTCACCGTTATTACTGTCCCCCAGCCGGGGCTGTCCAAATTCAGAGGCTGCATCCACCCAAGGACCCGGCCTTCGTAGGCCGGATCCTCCGACAGCCGGGTAGGCCAGAAGTGAGCGACTGTGATGGCCTTCAGAATTACGTCACAAGCTCTCTCGGTGGAGTGAAACTCTGCCGTCTGCTCCTTGCTATCTAATCCAGAGGGATTAATAAAGTTTTATTTAATCTAATCTAATCTAATAACTTTAATCTCAGCCAAACCGATTTACTGAGGAACAAATAAAACACTGAAAAAAGTCAAACAATAACAAAGAAAACTGGGGTTGCAATACACAAACTAGCAACAAGTAACAAATGCTATGCCATCTTTTATATACAGTTAGTGCTCTTGTCAGGTCAACTCACAGGACGGACAAGTCAAATCCACTGTACACGTCAAAAACACACTGACAAGCATCCATCATATGAATGTTTTTAAGCAAGCGATTTCTAAAAATCCAGACATTTCCTTCAGAAGTCAGAATAGTTAAAAACCATAGCTAAAAGATTTAATGTTACAATTTACACTCGTGTTCCTATTAATATTGTTACTGTTGCAGGTTGTGATCAGTGGAATCAGATCATGGATGCAAGCAGCAGAAACCTACCTCCAAAACTTGTCTGCCCTCAAGCTGACAGAAAGAGGAGTGCCGTCATCTGAGATTGGTTCAGATTGACGGGTCCTCTACATCAAGAGGAACAGGGTGAGGTGGTTCAGGCATCTGACTACGATGCCTCTTGGGCACCTCCTGGTGAGGTGTTTTGGGTACGTCCACCAGGGAGGAGACCCTCTGGTCTGACCCAGGACACCCTGGAGAGATTATGTTTCTTGGCTGCTTCTTCAGGAATGCCTTGTATATCCCCTGGAGACAGGAGCTGGGGAGAGGCAAGATCTGGGAATTTCTGTTTACAAATGCTACACGAACACACCCAGACCTAGATAAGCAGCAGGAGATGGATGGATGGGCACTTAAGGTTGCTTTAACAGCAATGCATTTCCTTGATTAAAAAGTCCAATATTTTAATCACAGAACATTTTCTATACTCTTTATAAAACACTTTGCCGATAACTGAAAGGTGAAAAGTACATGTAAGCCCAGAAAATAAAACACGAATCCTCTTACTGTCCGTTACACCCCTGAAAGCAAAGTGGTGGATGAATCATGGGCCATAGGAGAAATTTTGATTTAACCTATTATGAGGTAAATGTTTACTGCACATTGCAATCGCTATGGAGTAATGACAACATCAGCGTTTAGATTGGCTGTCTATAACCCTCAATATAACTATATTGTATGTCAATCATGCATCCCCTGGGAAAAGTCAAGGCTTGAATGTGCTACCAACACACAAAGAAAAAAAAAGATGGCTTTTGTTTTCCCAGTAGTAATAGTTGGCTTTCTTCTGGAAGCTGATGAAGTGGATGCCAAAACATCTTAAGTAAAAAGAGTTTCTTTGTAAGAGGAGGCAAACAAGGACAGTGAAGTAGCCTAAAAGAAAGAAAAAGGACCTTGGATAAACAGACATTGATGGAAGTATCTCTGATAAGATACAAAAAACACCATTCATTTGGTATCATTTCTACTAGATAAGTAAGGAAACAAAATCCTACCAACTTATCAGACTAATATGCACCATTGTACCATTTAAACTGAGATGAACATATCTTCTCCTTTGTGCTGCTTCTTTTAGCAGATGATCTGCCTCCTCACCCCACCGTTAGCATCCTCCTCTGTTGCACCAACTGTGTACAGATCCTCCTTCACTACATTCATAAAGGTGCCTTCCTCTTTTCCTCCCGCCTGGCACCTCCATATTCAACATCCTTTGTCCAATATATCCACTATCCCTCCTCTGCACATGTCCAAACATTGCCTCTCTAACCTCATCTCCAAACCTGAGCTGTCCCTCTGATGTATTCATTTCTAATCTTGTCCATCCTGGTCACTCACAATGGAAATCTTAACGTCTTCATTTCTGCGTCCTGTTTTATGTTAGTGATTTTGTCCCCAAACCATCCATCATAGCAGGTCTTACTACCGTCTTGTAGACCTTCCCTTTCAAATCACGACTGACACTTGTCTCCGCCCACTCCACCCTCCCTACGCTCTCCTCTTCATGTCTCGTGTGTGCTGTCAGTTGCTTTGGATGGCTGACCCCAGATATTTAAGCTCATCTACCTTCAACACCCCCCGCCACCCCCACACACATGCATTCTGTCTCGTCTCTCCAGAGCATGTCTCCACTTCTCCAGGTTCTCCTCCACCTGCTCCCTTTTCTCACTACAGATCAACATGTCATTTGCGAACATCATAGTCCATGGAGACTCGTGCATGACCTCATCAAGCTGACGATACATGGTCATGTTTTTACAGGTGAAGATTGTTGATAGATTTTCTTTCTCTGTTGAGACATGTGGGGTTTATTAATTCTGATTATTTCCGTCCAGAAACAGTTGCTTTCTGACATTTTTTTAAAGGTATTTCACACTTAACAAACTGAATATGGGATGTTGGTGTAAAATATTTGTTTTCCTTAAAAGACTTTTCAGTAAATATTAGGTGCATCATGAGTTAGAATTATTTTACAGTTTCTTGTTTTTATTTTTGTTGATTATGTGCACCTCCAGCTCTCTTTATTTCACAGCTCTTGCTGACATTATTCAAATTTAGTGTTAAACCTCAGTTCCATTTGTCTTTTCTGTTCAAAGCAAAGTGTTGCTGAAGGATTTTTTTCCTATGTTGTTTCAGGAACACAAAAGAATTTGTCTTCTCTGTTTTATTACTTTAATTTTGCCCTGATTTCTAGGATTTAAACTCTATTTAGCTATGGTGAATCTTACAAGCTGTCCAGAGTCTTTGCTACAACATTAAACCACCTGCCCAAGACTGTGAAGGACCAGTGATACTGCTAAAAAAAAAAAAAAGTCTTTTACCTGATTGGTATGGGAACTGGACCTCTGGGATTGTGCTTTACTGTCTTGAACAAAAATGCTGACAGTGGATCCTTTGAGTCCTGTTTGCAGAATGAGGAATCCCTGTGACACATCTATCATAAACAAATGTACACATGGGTGGCAGACTCCAAAAAGCAAGAAAAAAAAAGAATCACAGACACTTTAACAAAGAATAGAAGAGCAGGGCTATAACGACACACAAGCTAATCATGGGAAGTGAACACGACTGAGGAAATGAGACACAGGTTAACAGAATCTAGATAATTAGAGAAAGGGGAAGTAAATGCAGTACAAGACAGAAGAGACAAACGACTACCAACGTAAACAGAAATGAACTTAAACAGAATTCCAAGTGAAGTGGGGTTTTTTATGCCCAAAGAGAAATAAGAACAGTCAGGAAAAAGATTTTCACTGAGGTTCTCATAACTCATGCATGAAAGGGTTACATTTGTTTATTTAGTTTTTCAGACAAGTTCAACGTTACTGAGATTTGACCTCGTCAGAGATTTTTTTTGTAGATGCACCTATGGTATAAATTTCAAAATCCAGTCTTTTATGGCTGAGGGGTAAAAATTTGAAAACTATAAAGGAAGAACTAAGAACAGCCAAAATCATGACCAAAACAGAAAATCCTTCATAATAACCAAAAAATCAAAGCACAAAATCCAAAACTCAGTTATCTGATCTTTATTAGGCCTTAAAAATATTGAAATACAACCTCAGATACACAGCAGCACACAACAGGGACTTACATCATATTATACCACGTCATCAGTTCTTTAACAAATACTAAGTCAAAACAGAAAAGTCTGTGGAAAAATTAAGTACACTTCAAAAATTACAGAATTATTATTATTTTTGTTACTAAGGCGTGCCAGGAGAAAGTCTCTAAAAAGGACATGGTAACATGGTTTAGGTTGGCAACTGGTAAAATAAACATCTGTTTTTTCATGTAGGTTATTGTTTAGTTTCGCCTTTGCCCTTTTATTTTGGACTGTTTAACCAGCCTTATATAAATGTCTCGTCCTTAGTAAAATCGAAGTTTCGTTTTTCGTGTCTGTACTTGTGTCCTCCTCCGCAGTCCGCACAGTCAGCTTCTCCGCTAACTGCAACAAGATTTTAGAACCTGGTAAAGACCAGATGATTTTTGTGTATTATGTAAAACCTTGAAACAAGTGAAAGAGGTTGTACTTTCTTTTTCACATGGCTGGCAGTCAACACTTGGTCAGTTTATGAACTGCACTCCTGGGGAAGCTGCAGCAGTCAGGGAGTGCCATTAGTCTGCAAAGGTGTGGTTGACCTGACAAATGTTTGTGGATATAATGGTGTGGTTTTCTGTCATACATGTGAGTGCATGCTGCTGCAGTTAATGTGAGTGCTGTCAACAAGGAACTCGTCTCTCGGGAAAACACGGCCAAAAAACATCAGCAGTCAAAATATGTCCAAATATAAAAATCCACATCACATTGTATCTAAATAGAGTTTAATAGCATTCACAATAATAACAGCATGCAGTTAAAATGGCAAGGCCAGAATCCCAAACTGCTGCTGTCAGCAGTATCACAGATAGCCTGCTGTAGCACCATTTACCTCACACACAATTTAATAAGAGCGAGGTACATGCCGTCGCTCAATACAGCTTTATTCTGTCATGGATAATGATCGCAAGAGGTGTGAATGGGAACAACTCTGAGGCACAGTGTTGTCTGAGATAGATGAATTGTAAATAAACCTCAAACATCAATATGAACCATGCTGGATGGCCTGATTTCATACACTGGCACACGTGGAATGAAAAACACTTCAAAGGCAGTCCTTTAAAAATACCAGATTGCTTGTAGTCTTTTTTTCCCCCAAGGTGGTTCATTTCACTGTACTTTGAAATAGAAGTAAAATTTACATCTCTATATGTGTAGAAAAATGGGTACGACTCATGATATTATCTAAAATTTACAAAACAAAATGCAGCATGTATTTCACAAATAAAAGAATGTTAGCAAAATGCACATTTCCAGAAAATTATTTACATCAGTAAAACAATTTAGTTTAATACATTTTTCAAGAAATTCTATAAAGCTGGTTTGAATATCTTATAATAAAAGTCTGCAAAAAATAAAATGAAAATAAACTCATGGCAACTCCTGGAAGGTTTTTCGCCTTTTTCAGTCTCAATTCAGTAGATTTTTAATGCTTTTAACTGTATCTTAAACAACATTCAATGACCTATAAAAGTAGTTATGCTGATATTTCATATTACACTGCTTTGCTACAAAAACTTAATTCTGGTTCTCTAGTTTTTTCAAATGAAGGCAAAATTGCAATTAAATAGGGACACAAACTAATTAAGAAAATAAAAACACACTGTCTTACCATCTTCTGGAGAAACATTTCTTGGTTTCCTCCATTTTTGTCATTCATTCTCAATTAAGCATCTTTGGGCATTGGACTAGTTCCAGGATAAATCAAAAGCAGATCTGCTATAAGAAGTAAAGAAGTAACAGAATTATGAAGCCAAGAGACATTATAAATCATGCAGACTGAAGATGAGATTGACCCCTGTGACTAGATTTAATCAGGAAATAATAAGCTGTGGCTTTTCATTAAGGCTATGCTGACAAAGACAGAGAGAAGTTACAGGAGGCCTTCTGAGACTTTGTCAGGTGATGTCGGGGCCTCGTTTATACAAACATATACAATATTTTCTCAGCAAACTGACTCGACTAACCCCACAGCTACATTTCAGCTCCCTGGGACACACAAGTCGAGGCTGAAATTCCACTCTGGCCTTATCGATAGGTAGCCATCTAATCAGCAGGCGCTTCAATTTAGCCCAATACACCTCTGGCCAGTCACCGCGGCAAACAGCTTAGCACTGAGCATCGAGCCGCAAAAATGGCCCACACCCATCGCCTCACAATGAGCCCAGCCAGACACCGGCCAGAGCATAGTCTGTGTGTGTGTGTGTGTGTGTGTGTGTGTGTGTGTGTGTGTGTGTGTTAAAAGAGGTGAGAGGCCGAGAGAGTGATAGCACATTCCTGAACTGTATGTCTGTTCAAATGTATCAAAAATCACTGCACGGATGGGTATGACTTGCCTTGTATTCGTTGACTCTGGGCAATATCACAGCTAAGTGGTGCAGCGGGGTTGTGGGTGATCGGAGGAGGGGGGCCGAGGTGGAGGGATGGAGGATATCTAAGACGAATTAGAGAGACATGATGAATGACGCAATATTTTCATGCCAGAGGGAAACTATTGCACTTCAAATTAGAGGGGGTGACAGAGAGAGGGAAGGAGGCAGAGGAGGAATGAAATAAATCCGCAGGAATAAAGGGCTAATGAGAGGGGAGAGCATTTTTACTGCTGGTGGGGGAAATAAAAGGGGTTGGGAAATCAGAGTAATAGCAGTTTACTAATACAAATATTGGCCTTTTACTGAAATGTAACGTTTTTTGTGAATATTTTCAGTCTCATTGTCTCTAATATGACAGACAAGACATAGCTTGACTGACAGGAGAGGTATTAGACTTATTTGAGGGCTGGACAGTTGGACGGGTAGAGTAGTGATTGGCCAAAGCCATTTTCCATCTTGGATGAAAAAAAAAAAAACTGTATCTGGGGCCACTTATTATTTTTGTTATGTGTGCAAGTACAGGGTTAGACGTGCACTTATCATTAATAATAAGAGACCTGACCTTGTATGGTCGATGTTAAGAATTGTATGAAGCACCAATATGGAAGTCTCTAATCCCCTTGACAGCACATTTCTGAGCTAACAATCTATCCTGGTGTCATTGTCTTCCTTGTCCTCCAGGTGCCTCTTGTTCCTCTCTGTATTTTTCCTCTATCAGTGTGTATGAAGGCATGAGCGGCATTAACCAGTCCAGCCATTCTCAAAGTCAAAAGTACTGCAGTCCACTTAAAAACCAAACAATCCCGTGGGGCTCCCCTGATCTTAAATCTTCAATCTAACCCAAACACAAGAGTAAGTGATGTGTTTCCTTAAAAATTGTATTCAAAAAACATCAACAACACAGGCTGTTGGCTATAAATTGTTAATACTACTAGTGATATGCAAAGTGTTCAGGGCAGTGTGTGATCAACCTTAAACTGGGACACAAAGATCAATACAAAAACAGGAAATTTAAGACAGGATAATGATTAATAGTAAGTAACCAATCAAGCCACTTTTAATATAAATAAAGAAACCTACAGTACTTTCACAGCCCGCCAGGGGGCCTGGCCCACACTTTGGGAGTCAACTGACCAGTCTGTTGCAGTTGTGGACATGGCCTTGGCACACCTTCTCTGTCTTTGGTCAGTGCAGTACTCAAATCTGACTTCCACCATCAAATTCTTTGTAGGTTTTACATGTCGCCTGTTTGCGGACTCAGTTAGTCCTTCCTAATCTCTAAGTACGTGCATATTTATCATGCTTTCTTCTTTTAGATCAAACAATGTTTATATTGAACAAATATAGGTTAAGTAAATATGCAAGTTTTTAAATTGTTGTATTTATGACGGGGGGGGAACACTATCCAAACTTGTCTGGCCTGTGTGAAAAAGTGTAAAACTAACACAGCGTTTCTTAAAAAGGACATCATAGTCAAACATGGTGGTGGTGGTGGTGGTGTGATGGCCTGGGCTGCTTCACTGTTTCAGGGACCCGATAACTGTAACTGATGGAACCATGAATTCTGCTCTCTACCAGAAAATCCTGAAGGTTTGTGTCCTGAAGCTCAAGAGTAATTGTGGTATGCAGCAGGAAAACGATTTGAAGCAAACCTCTAAATGGCTCAAAATAAGAAAATGTAGTTTTTAAAGTGGTCTTTCAAAAATCAGATTGAGAATTAGATCGAGATGCTTTACCATGGCCTCAAACAGACCATTCATACTTGAAAATCCTCAGATGTTGCTGAATCAAAACAATTCTGCAAAGAAGAGTGTAACAAAATTCCTCGACAGTGATGTGAAAAACTCGTTGGCGGTTACCACAAATACTTGATTGCAGTTGTTGCTGCCAAGGTTGACACAACAAGTTATTAGGTTTAGAGGGCAATTACTTTTTCACACAGAGCAGGTAGGTTTGAAAATGAAATCATTTAAGTGATGCTTTTTGCATTTACTCTGGTTGTCTTTGTCTAATACAAACATTTGTTTGTCTGAAACATGTCAATGTGACAAATAAGCAAAAAAACCTAAGAAATCAAGTTTTTATGGCACTGTACCTGAGCATCGCTCTAGCCTATGATCGTGCCTTAGATAGTTGCCTGAAAATACTACCCAATCTCAGCTCCTGCAGAAATATTTACTATGATGGAATTAGGTATTTTCTGTTCTGCAGTTTGCCCTCTAGTGGTTGTTTTGTGTATTTTACTCTGCAAGATCTAGCCAGGGGCAGTTTCACCTGTGTTAATCTGTTGCCATCCATGCCTTCACAAGTTGATAAACAGCATCATCTGTAAGTAATACTGTTTGTTATCATTGAAACGACTTGTGTGCATTATTATTTGTTGTGAAAGCGTGATATAGTTTGTAGTTTGAATCTAATTTGAATGGGTGTATAACCTAAGCTGGTAAGGTTAAGTTAGCTCATATGCCATGTGGTTTCTTTAAAATTTTGATCATAAGCATGATTTCATTTCATGTTTTATTCGGGGACTCACTAAGCAGATAAATATTGCGCTCATATTTTTGAACATGTGACTTACTGCTGTGTTTGTTATATTGTATATTAATGCAACATTTTTATTGGTTTATTTCTGGTTTTGTCAACAGTTTCACACTATTTCCTTATTAAATCATCCAACTCAACACATCGGCCTGTTCCTTAGATTTTGATTAGGAGAGTATTTATCTCTCTGTATAGCTGAGTCTACGTTCATGAGGACAACACTCAGTGAGGACAGAACATTTACTGTGACATACATTGTTGTTCATCCTAAAAATACTTTTCAACTTTGTCCTTCATTTTGAGTCCCTCAGGTTAACCTTGCCACACAGGTTTCTTGCCTTGTGCTCTACCCACACTAAATAGGCTAAAAGTGGATGGTTTGAATTTTTTTAAAATATTGTCCAATGTATTGAATTCAAATCCCACCTCCCACTTTTATGCTTTACTTCAATAAATACTAAAAGTACATGTGTGGTGTGTTTATAGCCTTTCCACTTGAAAAACAAAACAGGTGTATTTTGGAAGGAGCTATTTCTCAGGACAAACAGTTCCTCAAGGAATACTTCTTGTTCCCAACCAGCAGTGTAGATCCACAGTTAAGGCCAGCGGTTCTTAAACAAAAATAAACTAGAGTTTGCTGGAGCTATCGTGCTTTGATAAATATCAATTTTGGTCATTTTTTATTGTTAATGATAAGAATTGTGACGTGGGAACCTTGATCTCCTTGGAGTGGAGTGTGCTAGAAAACGATTGAGACCTAGTTTAAGCTTAAATCACCATGAAATTCCAAAGTGAATCATCAGTCCAAAAGATTAACAGCTGTGTTATAAAATGTCCAGTTCTTTAAAAGGTATAAGTCCAGGGCTCTAGACTAACTTTTTGCCATGGGCGTACCGGTACGCCTAACTTTTTAAAGTTAGGCGTACCGGCACAAAAGTTAGGCGCACACAAATTTTATAATAATTTATATAATATAATGTGTTTTTCTGGATACACTGTGCTTTTTCAGCATTCAAAGATTGATGACACCGTGTCAGAGCACTGGCTATGAATTTCAGAAGGATCAGGCCTTAACTTAACAGAAAAGTTAGCAATAGTTCTTTTCCTATTACAGCTACATCCACTTCTGTCATGCCTAGGCTGCTCACTAGGGCTGGGTATCATCACTGATTTCTATAATCCATTCGATTCTGGTTTTCAAAGTCCCGATTCGATTCAACTTAGCCTCAGACAGTCAGAAATATTATAATTCTGATCATTTATCAGTACTGACTTCATCAGAATTGTGAACATCACAGCAGATGCCTTTGTGTGAAAGTAACTGAGAATAAAACACAGAAAAACATGAAGGAGATTTTCCTGGTCTGGCTTTTTATAGCAGATAACCTTAAAAATATTCTACAATGTTCTGCATATAAAGTTTAAATTACTTCAGTATTGAACAACAGAAAAAATAGGCTTTCTTGTCCGAGGTCATTTAAGTGAAAAAAAGAAAAAAAAGAAAAAGACAGCAGCCGACAGCGCTGTAAACAACGGTAGACTGGTGGGTAATAAGCGAATGAATAATACAGAAAACAGAGATTGGAGACGGGAAACTGTTCTTGAAGTATAGAGAGAGAGCTAGCTGTGCATGGAGTGTGATTTTAATTGTCGTGGAAGCAAAACAGCAAAATTCATGACGACATTGATCAAATGTGAAGCGCAGTTTGCTGCTTCTTTTGCTGCTGGCTCGGTGAATTTTGGTTGGAGAGAGACAAAACCTGCAGCTCAGAATCAGCGCAAAAAGACGTAATCACAGCGCGGACCGGACGCATCAGAATCGCTAAGCTCCGACAGCGTGTCCGTCTACGGGCCGTCGGGTGAGAAAGCCGAGAAAGACAAAGCTGATTCTGATGCGTCGGTTCCGCTCCGTGTTTACGTCTTTGTGTGGAATCCGTGTACCTGCTCTCATCTGCTGTTTGGTTGTTGTTGAAATGGTTTTGTGAGCTTTGATCTGAGAATCTGGCGTTTCTGGCAAAACAAAGTTATATTTAAAAGTCGATTCAGGATTTAATGAATTGATATCGCTTTATTCAAGCTACTCACCTCCCACTTCCACCTGCACTTTCAACTGGACCACGGCCAATCAGAGAGGTCCCGCCCCTTACTATCTCTGATTGGTTTAGTCCACGATAGGGGCAAAATGTGTGTCTGTTATTGACCACAGGGAAGGTTGCAGATTTTTTTTTTTTTCGCTACCCGAACAGTTGGTCGCACAGGTGCAACCAAATATTTTTTTTTAGTCGCACCACTGAAAAATTTGGTCGCATTTGCGACCAAATTGGTCGCACTCTAGAGCCCTGAAGTCTCTGCAAAAAGAAAAAACGGGCCATTAGCAACAAGCAAAGCTGAAAATCATGCTGCTGAGCATTCTGACAGTTCAATCCGTAACACAAACCAGCAACAGGTTTTTTGTGATTGTCCAAGGTAGCACCTATAGAATAATATCATTTCCAGCACACCACCTGCAGTTTCATCACTTTGTCTTCAGCTAATGCTGCTCTCAGGAAATACCTGGAAAGTTTGGGCATTTTTATGAGGTATTATTCCATTTGACAAAATGCAGTTGGATCATTTTTCAATAAAACCTCCCACCGTCTTTTATGTATTTGTTTTTTTTTCCAGCCTGTACTACTTCTTGTAACTTTTATGAAACTCTGAACAAGCCCCCCCAAAAATAAAAAGCCTTTTCTACCTTAAAACAATTCCAACTAAGATTCATCTCCAGTCTGGCAAAGATGACCTTTTTTCACCAATGGTCCTTCACACCAGCAATTTTCATCCAGATCAAACAGAAACAAACAGACAACTATATGCTGTAACACAGGTGGAGAGGTGTGACGGGTAAAAAGCAACTGAAGAAGATGGGCATGCGAACGAAGATGAAGAGAAAGCTGTCAGACATAAGCACACACACAGACACACAGAGGTCTCGCTTACACATGCTAAGATTAAAGTACTCCTCAAGATGAGCTGTGCTGTGGATTATTCAAGCTTCCGGACCACTGATCAGCCAGTCCAGGGGTCCAATCAGACTGACAGCCAACAGTCCATTTCTCCCTTGCTCTCCCCCTTCTCACTTCACTGGTTTGATTGCACACACATCGATATAGACAGATGGATGAGTAATAAATTAAAGGGATTTAATAAAGGGAGGGGACACTATTCTTTCAAAAGACGGTTTTTCAAGATGCTGGTAGAGCGCCCTGTCTAATATGCAATCTCCCACAGATAAAACACATCAAAACATTTTCATAGTCATTAAACCATTCAGTGCCCACCTCTGTTCACTTAAGGATGGGGGCATTGTCATTCTTGAAAAGACCACTTATATCAGGACAAAAGTGTTGCATCATAGCACAAGTTTTTAATGATATTTTATTAGCTACAGACTCTGTGGATTCTGTTATTTTAATGCTTTTAGGTGCTTTTGATACTGTTGACCACAATATTCTTATTTCTCGCATTAAGCACTGTGTGGAGATAGCAGGAACAGCTATGGTTCAGGTCATACTTGTCAGAAAAAAGTTTTATGGTCAGTTTTGGACGCATAAATTCTACTTCTGCACTGCACCTATGTGGAGTTCCACAAGGTTCTATTCTGGAGCTCTATTCTTTTCTCTTTATATTTACTTCCTCTAGGACCAATTCTGAAAAGATACGGCATCTCATTCCACTTCTATGCTGATGATTCCCAAATCTATTTGTTCCTGAAAGGAAATGATGGCAGCTCATTAAAGTTTTATTAGAATTAGTGCTGTCAGCGTTAATCTCATTAAAATGACGTTAGCGCCATAATCGCATTAACGCAGCAAATCTCCGTTAGCGAGTGAGCAGATTGCCCCACGCGTGGGGCTGCACAGCATCAACGCGTTAGTGTGGTTAGCTCGTTAACATCCACGGAGATTTGCTGCGTTAATGCGGTTATGGCGCTAACGTCATTTTAACGAGATTAACGCCGACAGCACTAATTAGAATGTTTTGATGACATCAAAGCCTCAATGGCCTTGAATTGTTTTAACCCTCTCAGACTCAAATTAAACTTTTTTGTTGCTAATGCACAACCAAGTCCTGCAGTGGTACTTCTGAGTAAAAAAAACTCATAAAATATGTATGTGAGGTAATCAGGTTGTTAGTTTTTAACTGTTGCAAATCGGCCTGCCTTGAGAGGGTTAAACTTTATTGAGAGCCAGACTGAGGTCATGATACATAGACCCATTTGTTCCAGCAGTGCTCCAAAATTGGATCTGGGCCCAGTGGATACTTATGTAAATAACCCTAGTGTAAAAATGGACTGTGACTTAAATATGGACAAACAGATTAATTCTGTTGTGAAGTCAGGTTTTTACCAAACAAGGCTTCTTTCTAAGGTCAAGCCCTCCTTATCTTTTAATCATTTTGATAGAGTTATGCATACTTTTATTTCAACCTGACTTGACTCTTATAATGCCCTTTACGTTGGTATAAATCAGGCCTGTTCTAAAATCCTGCAGCTCGCCTTCATAGCAGAATCCATTTGTAAAAGATGTAAAGGAAATAGAAATTGAATGAAAATATGAACTGATATGTTTTGATAATAATGACCAGCTAGAAATAGGAACTGAATCACTGATTTCAATGAAAAGAGACTAATTGCAGACTAGTAATCAAAAACTAAAGAAGAGTGGACGCAGTTAAAAGAATGAGTCATCCCTTGAAAGTTTTATAAAGTGACCTGATTTGGGGGAAAAAAAGAATTGGGTAGGAAAAGATTTGGTCGGCTTGTTAAAATGTGGCACCTTGTCAAAAATTACCCTTAAGTGAGAAGAAGAGGAAGTCAAGACCTGACGAACACGTTTCTTCCCCAAACTGTCTCTTTCTTTCTTATCAGTGCTTCACCTTCCATTTCACCTACCTGACTGACATCACAAACCAAGACAAGGCTCCAATTGATGTTTGAGCCCAATGTACCACGTTTCACTTCCCCATCCATTTCACTTGTAAGATGGATGGTAAAGCTGAGGCCCATTACCTCCAAAACTGTCCCCTAGGACAAGCCTGAACGGTCCGTGGAGATCAAGTTTTTACTTAGGTGACCAAAACATCTATTTTCTGTTGGGTTAAAGAGCATGATTCTTTTTTTTACATTTTGTAAAGAGAAACTATGAATAGAAATCACTGAAGCAAATACACACTCATGATGAGTCCTGAACAAATGTGGCATGGCCTGCAAACTGCAGTGGGTGGATTGGGGTTTCTTTTCTCTCCCAAGACAATTCTTGTTTGTCTGCACAAGTCTTTTCCTTCCGTTTTACCTGCAAGAGCCAGGTCAGCATCTGTTTTCCCATGGTGAACGTCTTGTTTCCAGTGTGGTGGGATAGAGAGAGGAGAGGGAGAGTTTTTGATGCGAGACAGAAATGGGAACAAAATGTAAACACGGCAAACGCCCATTTCCCCTTGGGAAATCAGGCCTTGTGAAGACGGGGTGTCAGAACATATTCAAACGTGGTGTATTGCTTGCCTTGGTGTGCCTGCTTTAACTTGTAAAACATAACAGCAGGAAGAAGGGGAAAAAGAAAAGAAATTGGAGATATACTCAAGAAATAGAGGAGGAAGACTCAGTTGTACAAAACAAACAGATGGAGAGCCAAACAAAAGCAAAAACCTCATCAAGTTTTAAAGTGAATGTCAGTAGCAAGGCGCAGGCATTTAGTGCTTGTGACAGCACCTTGAGGTTTTATTTTCTCACCAAATGCTGTCGTACACGTTGAATAACTTTTGCTGTTGCTTTAATACCAGCCATGTGCACATTTTCCTTCTGAGGTCTCACACTGTAGCAGCGCTTACAGCTATCAGCGTACTTATAAAAGCCAAAATCTATTTTATTAATAAATTAGCATGTTATTATTATTTCAATTTGTAATGTGCAACAGTAATGGTGCTTTAGTTTAGAGCAGGACTATCAAACATAAGGCCCAGGGACCAGAATCGGCCCAGTAAAGACTCTAATCTGACCCACTGGAAAATGTATAGGAGGGCACAGACTTGTTAACAGGAGAATGAAGCTTGATGTTTTACAGTTTTTCCTATATGGAACCTCCCCTATTGTCATTCACACCGAAGTAATTAATTAAAAGGTAAACAATAACAACTGAAAAAACACTGTTTTTTTCCCCACTATCTAATGCAGATATCGATATTTCTTACAATAGGCCCATATTTCATGGATCTGTAATTTTAGACATGCTGAGAAATGTCTTTCATTTACTACAGCAGCATTTCTTTATCATTTAGAAAAACTGAATAGGATTAAAGGTGTAGTTAAACGTCTTTACTCTGACAGAAAGAGTTTTGGCCCACTTTAGATAAAAGTGTGGGCTGTCATCAAAAGAGAATCTTTATATACACAGTAATACTATTGTTGAGCAGTGTTTGTCCCATGATCATGTTTGTGTGCGCTCATGCCGCACCACATATCCAGTATATGTTATGTTTCTCTCCATAATTATCTCAGCGCAAATGTGACCGTACAATGAAAGCCACCTGCAAAGCAGAATCAAATAAATTACAGTGTACCCAATTTTTTGATAAAGCAGATGTTTGTAACAGTTGGATCACTTATTCACGATACCACTTTTGCTCTGTCATGTAACATTTCTGCTCATTTTCCTTTAAACGTAATATATTTCATAAAAGTGTTACACTTTCTGCTTAAATTGATCCCGTAGTGTAGTGACGGAGAGGCAAAGGTGACTTTGCCTGAAAATCAAATCAAATAACCTGGAAGAAACAGTGTGAAAGGGATGGAGGATAGAAGGAGGATTGCAGTAGGTGTGAATGGCAAGGTTTACAAGACGGTAGTGAGACTATGATGTTGTGATGTATGGTTTGGGCATGGTGGGATTCACAAAGGCAGAGGTGAAGATGAAGATTTTCATTGGGAGTGAGCAGGATGGACAACATTAGATATAAGTATATCAGAGGGACAGCTCAAGCTGAGCGCTTTGGAGACATAGCCAGAGAAGGACACTGGATATGTAGGCCAAAGGATGCTAAAGATGGATCAAGTCTGGACACATCTACTCAGGATTTATTGTAATCAACAGTTTGTTAGATTCTGCTACTCTCTCTCAGTTTTGGCTTATCCACCGTTATCTACAGTTAAAGAAGCATTTTGAGTTTATAGTGCAGGGAAAGTGGTTACAATGACCAAAATTGTCTATATATATTATTATAGATAAGGTAAACCTTTTAGAATTCAAGTTTAGAAGTCTAAAATTACTCTGATTTTTTTTAATAACTTGGTAACAACGGTGTAAGGTTTAGCAGTGCAGATAATACTTTTGGTTTCGCTCACATCTTGTGGCTGGACCCATTACACTCCTCACTAGTTATCCACTTCTTCCCCTCCAAAAGGTAATTTATTTTTCGCTTGGGATTTAAAGCGGGTTATCTACTTTTTAGAAGGTTGGTGGTTGGATTACTTGCTCCTCAACTGTTAAAGTGTTCTTGGGAAAGATACCCACCTACCCCAGATGCATCCATGTGGGTATGCCTCTGTGCATTGAAAGGGTATCTGTGGATGCCACTTGCAGTTTAAAAAGTGCTTTGAGTGTGAGGTGAGAGTTAAAAAGTGATATATAAATAACAGTCCATTTAACATCGACTAAAGTAGGAGAGGGTAGCACCCAGACAATAAACAAAGGGAAATAAATTCTCAAAGAAGATTAAACACAGGTGATCACTGCTGTGAAACTCAGCTTGAGGCTTATTGATGGAGTATTTAGATCAGTTACATGATTAAGCCAATAAAACAAATAAATGGGCAGCACAGGCTGGTGCAATGGTCGCCTTGTATAAAGCAGGCTCTTGGTTTGAACCTACACAAACAAGTGCTGGTCAGGTTAATAGGTCAGTGTAAAGTGGGTGTTTATGTTATGGTCTGGGGTGTACTCCATATCTCCCATGAATTGGATGAGAACTGGCAGCTAAGAGAGCTGAGCCAAGGTTACAGGAGCCTTTGTTCATGAAATACTTGAAATTTGTGAAGATGGACCTGAATAAATTGTCCCTGTAAGAATGTCTGAACAAGCGCTATCAAGGGGGTCAAAAGGTAATCTCTTACAGACCACTCTATTACTGGACTGGACTACTGGAGGAACATGTGACATATGTTATTGCAATTATCCTAAAGATGCTCCAAAGAAGTTTAAGTTATAAATGTAACTTAGTTATACTTAAAAAAAAAAAAAAAAATTTAAAAAGTAAAATCTCTATAATTTGTTCAGTGGTTTAAATTATGCAATAAAACAGCTGTTTCCTGAGATGGAAATGATGGCCATATTGAAAAACTTTGAGAACTCGGGGAAACTCAAAGTAATGGCTCCAGAGCGACAAACATGCATTTTTTTATACTTATATCCACTTTGGCATAACTGAACTGAAGCAATCTTTCCAATCTTGCAAGTATGTATTTGGGTCCAAAACCTGTGATTCAAGACACGGATGAAAGGACCCTACAGAAAACATGAAAGACTTCTGAGGTGTGGTGTTTTTATTAGGTGTAGAGTCAATGCTGTACTGATTGAACATGGTTATTTAATACTTTAAATCCATCCATCTTTAAATCCATGTGACCAAAGCATTTAGGTCGGTCACCTAAAAGCCATTGCTGGCTTATTTTTAACCAACTTGCCAAATTAATTTAATTGGACCCTAACCAAACACCCCTTCACCTGGGTTGGATTTAGCAGAACCACTGCCAAACGTACATTTTGATTTATTTGCTAACAGAAAACTTATAAAATAATCAGGGTTGTTCTTCAAAATATATTATATTTGTATTTTACAATGATCTTAATTAAAAACTGAAGTAGCAAAGTATGAAACACAAAATGTGTGTACTGCCAAAACATTTAAGCACATCCACAGCCTGGCTGAAAAGACTGAGCATTTGACATCTGCCTCTGATTTTCTTCTCTGTTACTGCTTTAAATGCACTGTAACCATTGCATTCATATAAAAAACTATTTCAATCTGAAGTTTTTTGCTGACTTTTGTGTTGTATTAAACAGATTGGACAAAGACTCTGGACTGATAATAACCAGATCTTTTTTAGATTTGAGGGTACTTGATTATGATTCAGCACTACAAAACATATCTTCGGCACATCACCTTTCATAACTTTAAACATGCGCCAAACCTGAGTGTGTGCCAGCTGGGTCGTGATTTCTTTGAGACACTGAAGGACACCAAATATACTCTGACAAGTTATACGATTACTCTGCACACTCTGCCTTCTTTAGTGCTTCTTTGTGGCTTTGTGTTGGAGGCAGTCAGGCTCAAAGAGGAGGCAGGTCTGTCACCACTCGACTAATTGCTTACAAAGCGCCCACTTAGCTCTCTTCTCCCCAGCCGGTGTGGCATGTTTAGGTTTGTTTCTGGGTTTAATTTCCTTTTGTTAAAAGATTTAGTCAGTGTATATTTTCAGTTTAATTAAACTAACTAACTGGTATGTCATAGAACACCACTGGTCTGTATGTTTCTTTAACTTTGAGTCTGCTAAGGGTTTAGCAGGTTTTCACAAGGGGATGGGTGGAGCGAGGCATATATTGATAGTATTAGTAACAACACTGGTATTGGAGTGATACTAGCATGATGGGATCTATACTTTGGATTGTTTCTCTCCCCTAAGTATCGTATGTTTCTCCTGCTCATGAGCAATTAGACATGTCTGCGTAAACACTGCTCCTCTCATGCAGGCACACTTTAGATGTCTTGAAGTGACATAACTCAGTGCAGAGCAGAGCATCGGGTGGAGGTACTGTGCAGCTGTAAATGAAAACACTGCAAACAGAGATCCTTGTTGGCAAAAATGTTGATAAAAACTTTACCCCAGAACGAGCGGCAAGAGAAATGAAGAGGGGAGGAAGGGAATCCCTGAGATGGAACCAGACCACAAATGTTTCAGAAAATGTTGTGTTTTGTTTGTTTTTTAAAATTTCAGATATTGTATAACAAGACAAAACTGAGAACGTGAATGCATTTTTTCCCCCTCACTCTTAACTAACTGAAGCCTTTCACTGAACTACAAATTGGTACTTTCTTTCTGGTCAGACATGCGGCAGCACTTCTGCTATCATTTTGTTCGTATTTAAAAAAAAATAAAAATGCAGACATAAGTGTGCACATTAGTTTTTGACTGCTAGTGAAAACTGTTTTCTTTACAAATAACTCTCTCACTGAACTACCAACGCCAATCCCTCAACATGTTTGTACTCTCTGCTCATATTTCCTTCACATTAAATAACTTTTTGCTTTTTAAAGAACTTATTTGAACATGGTTTGTGTGATGGTCTCCCAATTTTGTCCGACCTTTAAGCCCGTTCATGACAAACCTCCCTTTTTCTCAGACTTTTCCTCAGCTGCTGGAGCACAAAACAATGAACTATTGAGTCAGCTGTTTAACTGTAAGATTGCCTTGACAACTGATTAAACTTGCATTTTCTTTTCAAATACACAAAAATCATTACCTGGAGCAACATATCATTAACAGTTCAAGTCCCCTTGGCAGTGGTCAATGTACCTACCCAGCAAGAAGACAACATGGAACACAGCCGGCACCAGTTCAGGGCGTTATTCTAAACAAACTGCTCATGATTAATGCAATGGATCACCACAAGAATGGGAATTATCATTCTGCAGAGCTGGGCAGCTGATTGGAGTAATGATTAGGGTGGAGAGACAGAAGGGGGTATGTGCGGGTGGGGTTGGAGGTGAGGGGGGACACGCCAACGCCATGGTCCTGATTTCTTTCTAGCAGGGGGCCACTGCTCCAGTAGCATGGCACTGAGCCAAACACACTGGATTTAGTTTGTTATTGAGGGAAGGCAAAGCAATCAATCTGGAGGCTGGAAGGAAAGGAGAGTGAAGAATTATTTTTGATAAGTCGTCTGAGGAAAACATAATCATGGCTGTGCGGTGTGAGCTTGTGATGGGCATTAAAAAAAAGAAAAATGATTTTTGTTTCCTCCATAGCTTTTCAGTTCTTTATTTTATTCTTTCTTTTAGTACGGTGTGTGCTGAAATTTTCTGCACTTGTGTGAAAGCCTGAAAGGTGTTCCTTCCTCAGCTAGTGACAGATGTGTCAAACCATGAGACAACATGAAGATCTCAAGGGACTTCTTTAAGTGTCACTGAGTAGCTTTACCGCACAGACACACACACACACACACACACACACATATATATATATATATACACACAACATTTTTTTCATCAGAAGTGCTGAATAATAGTGCTGTACTAAGCAGACTGGGCCAATTAGGCCCGCTGGGACTGGGAACAGGCACCAGCCTATTCGTATGTATGTGTAAGTGTTGCATGTGCGCACGTGGACTTTCCTTGAGTCGTAGGCAGACAGCAGGAGTGGATGTTAGAATATTGTCATCTGCCTGCTACTACACACACACATGCACACATATACCTACATATCACAACAGCAGGGGAGGAAGACTGAAAAAGAATGGCAGGAGCACTGGAACAAATGAATGTTTAGACATGCTGCTGTGTAGACAAGCTTGTGAGGATGTGACCCAGCAGCTGTAGAGTCAGCACGCTGTTGCATATGTTTTCTAACTTCCCACACATGGTCTAACAAGGAGCTGTGAGTGATTTGTATAAAATCTGAGACTGTATAGAAAATATGTTTTATTATAGACAATATAATAGCTTAAAGGAAAACCTGAACACCGAGAGTGAGAGGATCCAAGAGCTCGTCATGCTGGTATGGGTTCCCTTAGAGGAAAAGGGTCATTGATGAAATGCCAACGGCACGAGTATATATCAAGTGCTGAAAGTGCTTTTTACACTACATACAGCTTTACTTTAAGTGCTTCTTATCTATCATGCACATACACGGATGGATAAATCAGCCACAATTTGGAGTTCGGTATATTGCCCTTGGTTGCTTTGACACACAGACTGAAGGAACAGGGTAATGAAACCACTGAACGTCTGATTAGCAGGCAACCCGTTCAGTCTCCTGAGCAACAATGGGAGTGGTCTCCTCACGCCCCTAGAGTATGTCCCGAGGGTTTGCTGAATAGTTTGATGAAGATGAAAATGATATGAATCATGTGCTATCACAGTCAGCAGATCTCAACCCAACCTGTTGGATATTTTGGACCTGCACAACATCAAAACACCAAATGAGGGAAAAGCTTAAAGATGAACGTCCAGAAAGTCTCTAGAAAGAAAAAGATCAAGATCATAGAGCACAGCATGACAACACAGCCAGCCTAGTGGCATATTTACCCTGTGTTGTTTCTTTCATTCCTAGATTAATTTTTATATTTCTTGGAGTGATTGGTGGCTCTTGTCAGATTTAAATGTATGCCACGACTCCCAAGCCTGGAGAACCAATGTCTAGATGTGGCCTTGGTTAATTGTTATTTTAAATATTTGTTAATTTTTTTTTGAATTTGAGCTTTTTACTACATATTGCATACTTCTAATCAAAATGACATGGCTGCAGGTTTTAGATCCCTTAGTTCATGTGCCTGTGTGATCCATATTGGACTTCCTGCAGTGTGTCATAATAGTCTTTTATGCTGATTGTCAGGACACAAATAAAGTCACATGGATGCAAATCTGGTGAATAGCAGGTGGAAAGAACAAATGTGTCAGTGCGGGCATGTGACACTTGGATTTTCAAAGTGATCTCCGGTGGAGCACAATGGCAGTAAAACACATACACCATTGTTCTGTGGGGAAATCTCCAGAATCTCCAGAAATCCAGCCACCAACATCACTAATGATTCTCTACATGAAATTCATGTCACTTTGAAATAGAGAAGTTGGTGTGTGCAAATTTAAAGTGAGTGGTGATATTGCTCATACCTGATGCAAGAAAATCAGCAGGAGTGACGTGAGGATAGAAGGAGAGAGAGCGGAGGATAAGAAATGAATGACGAGAATCTGTCAATGAAGTAAAATGGAAGGTAAACGTAGAAAGAAGTATCTAAAAAGTGGGACAAACATGGGAAAGGTTTGTCCAGAATGATTAGTGTTGGTGGACTGTTACGACAGTCCAGTCATATGCAACATTTATGTTTCTGTTTATTATGCTGCACTGAGCTGTGCTCATCACCAGCCACTCGCCTCCAGAATCCCATACCTGTAAGGAGAAGGACTTAAATTTCTTTAGTTTCACTCTGTCTCCTTGCTGAAAACTGGTTGCTTTTTAATAAAAAGCCAAAGCCAAAGTGTCCTGAGTCTGAATCTAGAGTCCAACTTTGACATTAATATGACTGTATTGGCTATTCTGTCATTTCCTGCTCTGTGTTATGTGCTGCATGGATTGTGGGTGCCAGCTAGAAACACCAGGACCCTGTGCTCACAGTCTTTAACACTTAAACTATTGCTGGTACTCTTTCTCTCACTGTCCTGCCCAGGAACCAACTGTAGTTCCACCTTAGTTATTTCTATGCTTTTATTTTATTGCCTTGCTTCTCATGCACATCCTACAGTGTTGATTCTACTGATCGTCACGCTCCATTTGCTTTGTCCTTTAAGTAATCTCTGTATGTTTTATGAATTATTTTTGCCTGACTGTTGAAAATGGCTTCTCTTCCCCAGATTTATAAGCTTCTTGTAAGGAATTCACATTTTCTGTTTTTTTTAAATAAGCGTCACATACAGAAAAGAGGGATTTAAAGAATCAAGGGTAAGATTAAACAAAAAAAAAGTAGATAGCATTGACTAGCTAGAATGAAGGAGATTAAGGATAAAATATATGGAGAGCTGCTACAAGCAAACCAACAGGAGGGATGGAAGGATAGAAGGAAAGAGAATTATTGGAAGTGGGGGGAGGAAAAAATAAATGGCAAGAATCTGGCAATGAACTAAAATGGAAGGTAAAAGTAGAAAGAAACAGAAGTATCTAAAAAGTTGGGGACACATGGGAAATCATGGCTCTCATGGAAGGTTTACCCAAAATGATTAGTGTTTATTAATAAGCTCTGGAAGGCGCAGTTGCCTGTTGCTACAGTCCAGTCATATATGAGGTTTTCCTCCAACACTCCAGAAGGTTCCACCTACACAACACACACCGCCTCACACATCTACGAAGGCCCGTCTGTGAGGATGCACACAAGCATGCAATACGCTCACAGACACACATATATTGGACAGGCTTCTCTGCAAATCCATTCAAAATAGACTTCAGGGGGAAAACAGTGTGTTCTTTCACACATTGCAACTCATTCTGAAGTACATCTGTCTGCTCTGTCGCAGAAGGACGGCAACTTGTCTATGATCACAACATCCTGATATTTACAGTCTATGGCCAATAACAGTTTTTCACAATTCTTAAGATACATTTCCTGAAGCCTTCTCTCTTTTTCCCTCAAAGCTGTAAACACCAACCCCAATGTATAAAAGTACATTCGCTAAACCTCTGACTCTTCTGGTTTTAGCTCTGCTCAGAACCAAACTGTTTTTCAAATCAAATTTAGTATAGGATATTTTATACCCTCCATCCCAGAATTTCCATGTTCATTCAGACATACCATAACAAGAAGACCTCTGTCCGGGTAGTATTTCATTCATTAATTTCAAATTCATTTTGTTTTCTTTGCTCTTTTTAAATGTGCTTTAAGAATTTTTTGGTTCAGTCAAAACAAGCGCAGAGTCACGGCGGGGTGCGCCGATAATTTTAGTTTACAGGACCCAGAAGCAGACACTGAAAGGTGGAGTTGCTGGGTGAACAGAAGACGATCCTTTATTTGGATGTTGGCACATGAAAAAGCATGAAGCTATGAAAACTAAGAAAACTGTGAACACTCATAAACTAAAGGACTAAGAAACTCAGTGAAAATACTATGACAAATTATGAACACTGAGTAAACTATGACAAAACACTATGGGGATGCAAACAGAAGACCTGACAACGAAACATAGAAAACAGAGGTCTTAAATACACACATGAGGTGATCAGGGGAAGTCGAGACACATGAGGAAATAGCTGACAAGGATGAACATAACCATGCACAGGAAATGTAAACTCAAACACAATGACATGAAAACTGGACTTTCAAAATTAACAGAAAAACATGACAAGACAGGCATGACAGCATCAACCAGAAACATGACACAATAAACAACAATGGGAACATTAACACATCGGAACACCACTGACACACATGAACCTAATAACAAGGCAGGGGAAGGGAACCTAAATACAATGAACAAAGAACATACTGGCCTCGTACAACATAACACAGGAAACATGATGAGGCAGACCAAACAACATGGGCTTGACATATGAGACATGACACACAAAGGGCAGGTGAGACCAAAGCCCAGGGAAAAGGGGAAATGCGGGGATCAATAACAGAACTACGGCTGAACCACTTAGGGGTTTTACGGGAGCTGGATGAGCTTAACCCAAACGATAAATGACAAAAAAATGAAGCCTCAAGTTCTAACTAATAATACAAAACAAGAACTTAACATTTCCCCATACTAATAAAAGAAATACACAATATATCATGAACTCAAAATGCTGGGTCACAGACCCAGCCCATGACACGCAGAGTGAAGACTTTTGTTATTTTCCCTGTTCTGACCCATTTTTAATGTACTTGACATGATTTTGAGGACAATTATTGTTTAATTTTTTTGTATTCATGTGCCTGTGGTACATGTGTACCATTTATTTCACTGAAGAGTAAAATTCTTATAAATGTTAGTAATGAAAGTGAAAAAAGTTTTGGATTACAATGTTAGTTGTTATTTTTTTAAATGAAATAAAATAATTATTCAACATATTTTACATAATGGGTATTAAACTCTTCCGTATTAAAACAGTTATAAGCTGTTACTGTTATGTACATGACAACTCATAATAAAATGATATTATTTTATTTTTACATTTTATTTTGTAATAATATTTAGAATCACATATATTATTACCTAGCTTTATATTCTGTTGTTCTCATTTTGACCATCAGCTCAATCTATCAAACTTAAAGAAGAGGTCAGAGGTCAAATGTGACATGATATTTGGTATTTTTCTACACACAGCATCCTACCAAACACTACCAAAAACATACCCTACTTGGCGTATGCAAATATAACTGATTGTGTAAATGTTAAATATGACTTAATACAATGTTTTGAATTTTTATCAGCAGCCTATGTTGACACTGCAGCTGAACGCTGAAAACTCTGCCGCTGTAATAACGTCTGCTTCCTATCAAGTTGTTGCCTTATGTGAAGAACATAGATGTAGCTCCCTCTACGTCAGCATGCAGCAGTTATATATAATGTTGCACTGCCAGCATTTAGGATTATGATTATATTATTTTTTGCATCAGGCCAGATGGGCTCCATGTTTCCTCCCAACCATCTGTGGGAGCACCACCCTGGATGGATGGAGGGAATTTTAATTCGGGCATAGAAAGCCGTAACAGATAAGAGGAAATGAGTCACTTTGGCTCATCTCTCCAGCATAAGGAATGAGAAAACAAGATTTGTTTTGCTTTGTAGCTTGTATGCTCATTTTTCTTTAAAATTCGAAACTTAATAGTAAAATGAAGTTTTTTATAAAAAGTGCTTATGATTCATATGACCTACATGAACCAACCTGGTAAGAAGACAGCAGACGTCCGTGATCTGGACATTGTAGCTTCAATATTGCAGAAATCCGCAGTCAAATTTTATTAAGGATCCTAAAAAAGTCCTTATGAATGGTCCTTGACACCTTTCCAAAACTGTTAATACACATGTGTGATTGGACACAAGTGAAAACAGATACATGCTGCTGAGAAAGTATTGAATGTGGAGCAGACAATCACAGAAAAGGAAAAACAAAGGAAGCAAAGCAACCAGAGATGCATGAAGACAGCAGTTACTGAAATAAAAATAAGAAATTTGTAACAGAGAAACAAAGTAAACAGATAAAGACGAGGAAACAGAAGAAGCGTGAGGAAAAGACAAACACTAAGAAATGCAAGAAAGGATACTTAATGAAGACAAAAGCCAAAGCTCAAACTTCACACTAAACCTGATACGAGGAAAAATTATGAAAACATGTTTTATATGCCTTGTGCAACATACGCCTCATTTGTGAGCAAATAAGCCATAAGTGGTACAAGTTTCATATATTTCTTTTGCAACTTAATTATACGACTTAATTATAATTAAATTATTTATTTTCTATACTCAAAATGGTCAGTTTCTGCAGTAAATCTCATCAGATAATGTCAAAAGACAAATGCAAATGAAATGAAGATATTTATCAATGGAAATGTCAGTAAATTGCTATTTTTCTCGAACTCTTTTCCACATACTGTTGGTTTTCATATCGCGAGAAAGAACATAGCCTATCACAGGTGGTTAAATTTCAAGTCAAGTCAAGTCAAGTTGGCTTTATTGTCACTTCAACCATATACAGTTAGTACACAGTGAGGCGAAACAACGTTCCTCCAGGAACCAAGGTGCTACATGCAACATAAATTTACAACATAAATTAACAGAAAACACTAAACTAGCTAACTAAGAGGCCTAGTTAGCTGGCTAGCAGAGACAAGACAGACTGACCTAACATAATTACAACATAAATTAACAAAAAAAACTATCTAACTATCTAAGGGAGACTTTTTTTTTTTGTTATCAGACAGCAGACAACAAAGTGCACGTGCAAATGTGCAAACAAGAGCAGCAAAGTGACAGAATGATAGAAAAACACAACGTAACATAATAATAAGGTTTTGTGATGATGAGTTGAGGTAGTGGAGGAACAGTAAACATTCCTTAGTGTAGCAGCAAAAATTAGGAAGTGCAGAAGTTAGTGCAAAAAGTCCAGTAATAATATTGTGCAAAAGAGCATTTACAGGTTGGTGTGTACGATGGTTTGGTGGTGTAGGTCAGTGTGTTTGCGCTTGTGTTGATTAGTCAGTCCAGTCTCAATGTTTTGAGGTAGTTGAGTTAAGCTGAGTGATAATGTTTGTGTGTGTGTGTGTGTGCGTGTTTATCAGTCAGTCCCTTTTTGCTGAGGAGACGGATGGCTTGTGGAAAAAAGCTGTTGCACAGTCTGGATGTGTGTCCCCGAATGCTTCGGTACCTTTTTCCAGATGGCAGGAGTGTGAAGAGTGTGTGAGAGGGGTGTGTCCGATCAGCCACAATGCTGGTGGCTTTGCGAATGCATCGTGTGGTGTAGATGTCCTCAATAGAGGGGAGAGAGACCCCGATGATCTTCTCTGCTGTTCCCACTATCCACTATCAGTAAAAGAGATCTTCCAATAAGCTTTGGTTCATAGGATTTTCTGTTTTAGTGTATTAGATAAGCTCCAACAAGAGCCTGTATAGAAGGCTCTTCACAAGAGAGATTCTTCCTCTTGACCCATGTTCGATAAAATTATATGTCTTTACGACAATCAGGAATGTGTCAAGAGGACTGAACTGGATTTATTCTTCACTAGTCTTTCACATGTGTGGTCTGACCTCTGTATAATAGAAATCAGGCAAGTGTGGGGCACAATTTAAGAAAAGAGGACCTTTAAAACCATTTAAATAATAAAGGCCTCCATTAGCAAGTCTTAATTGGTTTTGGTTCATCTCTGGTTCCAGAAAACAACACAAAGTACCACCTTTTAAAAACACTTTCTTGCCTTTCCCTCCAATCTCTCTCTCTTTATGCCTCTTCCTCTCCTTTTCTTCTCTCCATCTCCATTCTCAGTCAGCCAGCTTCCCTATGAGATTGTTAATCTAATGCCACTAGCACAGGAGTTGATGCTGCTCATCTGATACCACAAAGTCTCAGATGACACACTCGCACTCAGGTACAATCAGACGGGGACAGGCCCAGGAGCCCTGCAGCTTCACTAACGTTTTTTAGCACTTTCAGAAGCCCTGGTCCCAGAGTGGATCATTAAACTGGAGAATACCAGTTGCAGATGAACCAAAGGCGCAAGAGCTTGTTGGATCATTCCCAAAACAGAGTTGGAGAAGAAAAGGAAGCAAAGAATTGGATGAGAAGAAAGTTCTCCCTTCGTCTAAACACCGCTCATTAGCAGAAACAGGTATGTCGCCGAATGAATGATAGTGTGAATGGTTTAAAGAAAAAAAATGTCATGGGAAGTTGGAAGAAAGACGCAGGGGTGCTGACAATGAGGAAATGACAGTTTCATGCTGAATAGGCAGGAGTGTCTAATCTATTGTTAGACATCCGCATCAAAAAATGTCTCTACTCCAACAACTGTTCCGCTTCCTGTCAATTAGGCACCAGGAAATTGCACGCACATTTGTCCAAGCGGCAAAACACACACACACACGCGCGTACACACTGCATAGTCGAAAGCATATGCACACACACCCCTGCATGCAACACACACCTCATCAAGCTGCAACGAGCGCGCCGTGATTAGTCTATCCGGGGCACAGCATGCAGCACATGTGGCTATGCATTTGCTTGACAGAATGTGTGCGTGACACAACTATTCTCTATAATTTGTTTGACAAATAGAAAGCGAAGGCACGGAAACCGTAATTACACTTCTCGAGGTCGGAGTGAATTTTGAAAAAGTAAAAGGAAATAAAGGTTAGGAAGCAGCAAAAGTGAGGCCTTTAGACGGGGACGCGGAGGACCAATGTTACCAGAATATTGATGACAAGCTGAAATTATCAGGCATACAGAGTCGAACCAAGTGGAGAGCTGCCGTGAGCTGGCAATTAGTACCCACCATTCAACAACGCATGCTGCTAGCCTACTTTCAAGTGAGACAAGCCGTTCTTTTCCCCCCAAAAATTGGCCATGACATGTGAGATTCTGCTGCTGGTGTCATTTTCCGAATTAAACCTCATTAAGTTAATTCTGGCAGAGGCAGACTTCAGGTACATTGCACGTATTTTGATGGCAATTATACCAGTGTGTGCTGGAGTTTGTCGCTGCCCTTTGCTACCTCCTCAGCCCTAAACACCAATCTGCCATGTTGTACTTAGCCATAACAAGCTCACTGAGAAATGCTGCAACTTTTCTGCCACTTACCTCTCTCCTGCGACATTTTTTTAATGAGGTAAAGGGTCAGTGTCCGATTTTTACCTCAGGATGTTTGTATACCACAGAAATGATATTTATATAGGAATGCTGTAGCACAAGGAGCCAGAGAGGCAGACGTGATGGAGAATGATGTCAGAGGCAGGCGGGGGGAGGATTTGCAGACTTTTTTCTGCATGAGCTGACTGGTTGCGGCAGTAGAAGGGTAGACGCTGTTTATTTCATTGGGTGCATGTTAAGCGCAATGTGTTGGATAGTCTGTTCTCACCGCCTGGCTGCTCTGATCTCATCCCCTCACAGAGGGGTTTTATATAAGCCTCAACATCAACATAGCTCTCAGTGATGATTACTTCAATGAAGAGAGGAGCAGGAGGAGAGGAGCAAGAAAAAAAGCGTGACTTGTGTAAGAGAAGAGGGGCAGTGATGACAGGAGGCGAAGGGGTAAATGGAAAAATATAGGGGCAGAGAAGAAAGGTGGAGAAGGGAAAGGGAGGTAGGATGAAAAATAAGAGGGAAGAAGAGAGGGGAAATATGTGAGGAGTGGAGGAAAGAGAGTGAAAAGGAAGGAAATGAGCATGATTAAGAAAGAGCAGTGGGTGAGGTGAGGAAGTAAAGAAACTTTACTAAATTAGGGGAGAGATGCGAGTGAAGATTAGACCAACAAGAAGTTGAAGAGTGTTATGGCCCGTCTTGACGTGGCCAGACCATAACATAAGGGTGATCCATCCCAATCCGACCCCAGGCAGCACATCACACAACTAATCCGGTTTTATGGTAGTTTATTTACAAAGAACGAATGTAAAATAAAGGAAGGGAGGAAATTATAACGTTGGGGTGGACCAAAGGCCAAAATAACAAACAGAGAGAGCCTATCTCAAAGATAAATCGAACTTTCCTTTTCAAAAGAATTAAACCATACGACAATGACTTACCTCCCTAACTAACAAAAACAGGAGAAAACTGTAATCAACAAAAAGGCGGTCCACCCCTACATGCTCCAGTAGCAACAAACATTAGTGAACACACACAGTCTGCCAGCTGGGATGGGCCGAGGATGAATGACTGGCCGTCCATAGCGGTGTCTTCTTATATGCTGCCTCCTGGTCATTAGCCAATCGGTACGATCCGTCCCCCTGGATGCACCAATCATGGAGAGGCACCTGCACACTCAGATTTACGTATTAAATAAAATTACGACAACAGTCGTAACAAAGAAACATTGAGAAAAGATCCTAAAGAGAAACAGAAAGAAGACAGGAAGGAGGAAAGAATGAGGAGAGGAGCAATAGAAAGATAGGAAATAAGAAGATAACATGAAACAGCCAAGAGAGGAAAAGTGGAAGAGAGAGGATGAAGGGGGAAAAGGCTGCAAGTAAAAAAAAATAAAATCAGGAGAAAAAGCAGTAGGGAAAAAATAGGCGAGGGGAGAAGGAACGAGTGAAGCAGAGGAAGAGAGCTAAAGATGCAGGAGGAAGAAAAATGTAAAAGTAAACGGAAGGAAAGGAGAGGAAGAGATGAGCAAAGGGAAGAGGGAGGAGAGGAATCTGAGGATAGCAGGATGAAGAAGACAGACAAAAGAAAAAGAAGGAAAGAAATGGTTCCTTTAGCAGAGGGAGGAAAGAAGAGGAAGGGCTGGATCTGGAAACACACACACACACATACTGTACTCTGCCTAAAATGTCAGTCAATCATCGGGAATACTCGGTGTTCTCTGTGTTCGTCTTATCTCCCCTGACAGAGTCGACAGTTTGTGTTTGCTCAAACAGCAGATCAGGAGGCCGTCATTAAGAGACTATTGACTCCCTCCAAGTGCTTAAATAAACACATATCTGCATGCCTGTCAGCCATCCAGAGTCTGGAGGATGTGCCGTAAGAACGATCAGAGACCAAGGTGTCTGAGTCAGGAGGTTGTGCACACTTTCAACCAACATGTTTTTGAAAGGAAATACTTTGCTTTTGGTATAACGCAGATTTTTGCACTGATAACTTTAAAGGTGAGACTTAATGCGGCGGGACTATGGAACATGATTTGTATTACAGCAGTGCTTTTATGCAGGGTTAAAGTGGGCTTTAGCAGGTGGGGGAAACTGGGCGTAGCAGTGTAGCACGGGGGAAAGAATTGAAATCGAATTGAAAAAAGTCACATAATAATTTGTTTTGTGAGCTTGAGTAGATTTTTCTTTGTGTACAAACTGTGATCAGCTGACCTGTGCTGCTACTCCAATATTCACTGCTCTGGTAGCAGACGCTATGCAGGCTATCTGGCTGATTTTTAACCCCTAGACAAGATAAATTTAGTATAAGAGATATAATTCAGTGAGTGAATCACTTAACAGCATAAGCACTTAAATATAAATTGGTTTCGGCCACCCTTGATGTAACCTAGCAGCAGTATCCTGGATCTAACCAATCAAAATAGCTTAATCTGCACTAAACTGCCTTGTATTTTAATGCAACATTTAAATAACACATTAGTCTTCTTCCGTTTGTTTTGCATAAAGATTCACAAAAACAGTCCAACAAAACATCATGTATAGAGCCAATATCTTATTTAAAACCTCTAAAATAAATTAGGACAGTATATAAAATTTCACTTGCTGAGCAGTGCTTACCTTTAAAAATAATCTCTCATCTTCCTCTCTATTCCTCTATTGGGTTGCACATTAATGTTTTTTTTCATCTCCATGGGAAACACAACATTAGCTAGTGGACACATTTTGTGACGCATTGTGCAGAAACAGTTTTTGTGTTTGGTGACATTTGTTGAGGCGTTGAAAAAAGTTGCATTTGAAATTACCTGGCACTTTGAACTCATCACAGGGATGAGAACGCGTTGAAGAAATAAGGGTCCATAGGATGTCATTATTTTCTTATTACTGAGCAAGTATCTCCATGCTGTCACTGGAAGCAATGCCAGGCTGCAGCACACAGACAATTAAACAAATTCAATGATAATATGCATTTATCTGTCTATTAGATTTAATTACTCATTAACTGAAAGTGCCAGAACACTGTTGTGGATAGTTCTGGCCCACTTTACTGCCTATTTCTACAGGTGTTCTACTGAATAATCGCAAGTGCATAATGTATTTCGATAGTGAACACTGTTGATTTTCCTGCTCTTTCAATAGTTTAAAGAAAAGCCTAATCTGAAAATAAACCACACAAGTTGGGGAACCCACAGGTAAGACTCAGCAGATGCCATGACAAAGACTAAAGGGAACGATTTGAATATTTATACACATATGAGGCGATCTGGGTCAGTAGAGACACAGCTAAAGACAATTAAGACAGTGAGACAAGAGGATTAAAAACTGAAAAACTAAACACAGGTGACAAAACTGCCACAGGAAGTCAGAAATGATAACTAAACATGGGAAATTAAGACACATGAACAAACTTCACAGCTAAAAAATCAATATACCAAGAAAGCATGAAAATATAAAACAGATAATAAGCAAACTAAAAATTGAACAGGGAACATTTAAAAGTCCAAAAACTCAACATACTGAGTCTGAGACTCAGCAAAATTACAATTACTGTAGGCGAACAAATGGAAATTAAAGTTAAATACTTGTTTCAAGCTGGCATCATTTGTAATATATATGTATATTATATGTAAGAGAGATGAATTTACCATTTAAAAGTTTCAGGTCATCTACAAAAGGCTTTTTTTTTCATAAAAACCTTTCCTTTTGTTTTTTTCACTAAGGATAAGAATATAGCGATAACACTGAAAAGGAAAGCAATAATATAACATCTCCTTTTAGACTTTTGTGTCGAACAGCAGAATACCTTTGGAAGTATTTGTCAGTTAGTAAATATCTATTGTTTGAGGGAACTGTGATTACTTACAAGGTCGACTGGAATTCACGTTTAACCTATACAAGCTTGTTCTTGTTCCTGGAGGTTTCAAATAAAGGCATTCTGTTAAAGACGCTGGCAACTGAGGAACATTCAAAAGCTGTCTTTGGTGTTGGTGCTGTGATGCATCGTGCTGTGATGTCGTTGTGAGACGAGTCTCGTATGTGAACAATTGTAGTTGAGGCTTGTTCATAACCCTCTGGTGTAATACTTAAACACAGTGGGTACTTAACGTGCATGTTTACTGAAGGAGAATATTTTAAACTATAATATTAACTAATTCTAAACACACTCTACTTTACCATCCTGAAGAATATGAAGGAGAACATTGATCCCCAATGACCTGAACTTTAGAGCATGTCAGCATCCGCTAGCAAAGACCAGGAGTCTTTTGGCCACACAGACAGAATCATTGCTCACCATCCGCTCAACTCACCAGATCTGATGCCCTGTGGCTTCTCTTCTCCAAAATGAAAGTAGATAAAGGGCATTTAATTTTGAAACTATGGTACAGATCCAACGCACAATGCATAGAGACATGTGTAAATCATTGGAACAGGAAACCCAATGACAGACCCAAACAATCAATGACAGGAGAAAATAGCAAACCTGATTGTATTTACCAATTAATTTCCAATCAGTTTGGATGGTATTTGAAAATAGTGTCCTGTCAAAAACCATTTCTTTCAGGATCTGCCTAAATGGATTTATTTCTTCACCGTTTAGTGCAAGGCAAGTAAGAGTGTTCCTCATGCACGTGTGCATTCACTCCCCAAGACTGTAAAGTAGCTATAGCCATTATCTCCATTTAAATGGGGACATAAGGTGAATATTGAATATGGAAACACACAAATTGTTCTAATATTGTTCTAAAAGCCAGTGAGAGAATTCACATAGAAATTCAGTTTCATATTTTGGGTCCCTTGTGGATAGTATAGGGTTCATCACGTAGAGCTGAATAATGCAAACTCCATAGATGTGAGATTTATAAGGAAAATATTTTAAAGGATGTAGGAACTAAAGACACATCAAATGTGTACATGAATAAACCACACACACACTCACTGGGGTAGTTAATAGTTATCAAGCCACTGTGATCTTGCAATTGATCAGTGTGCAGATCAAAGCAAGGAGCATGGCTGCAGAACCGTGTTGGCTAATTACCGGGGCCTGTAAAGGATTTCAGTCTTTAAGCATGGCCTCTGGGCCTCACTCCCATAGCAGGGATCCTGTGATCAGGGCCACGGAAGACCTGACAGCCATGGAGATGAAGCCCACGATTGTAAACACTCAGCTGGCATATGTTCACCATGACTGATTGGCCTCAGCCCTGTTAGACTTCAGTGCTTCCCTGCAGAGGAAGCATCTGCGAGCTGCAGACTGATGTTTCATGCAGTTCACCTCAAAAGCGTACATCTCTTTTTGATTCATGCCTTTTTTTTAATAGTGGAAATGATCACAAATGATGGCATTAGTGGATCAAGGGTAATGACTCTGGACTGTATATACTGTAAATGAACTGAGTAGTCTCCAGGTGGGAAAGGTAGGGGGAGACATTCTAATTGGCCGAAAAGGGCTACTCCTTTAATTGTAATTTTATTTACATTTTATGATATTGATGAGAAGAAGAGTGTAGCAAATTAGGGCCTCTAAGTCTGCTTCTAAAAGTTACAACTCTAATAGTCCCATTTTTAATTAGAAATTTAATTGCTGTGGGAATTATGTTTGACATATTCTGCCAGTCTAGGATATTTGTGTTCAACATGAGAGCAGTTGTAAGATCAATGAGGTTTCGAAGCATGGTTCACCTTCTGAGTCCCTGTGATGTTAGATTTAGGCACCCTAATAAAGACAGTGGCTCTATTAAGCAGTGGAAAACTTGGAAAAGTGGAAGTGGAAAATATAAATCTGAGCTCTGAGTTAAATTTTATAGTTCAAGTGTGACAAAATCCTATTATGATTTCAGAATGTGTTTTTGGAAATTCTGATCGTGGCTTAAATCCTATTTGAGATCTCATTTAACTCACGTGAGAAAACCTGGTGATATGTCAGCTTAAAAACTACTATTCGCATGCTCAAACATGTTAACGGGATCCTCGAAAAGCCTGTTTGAAAACAGCAGCTTTGAGCTTTGACCTGATAGTTCTGGATTCAGCCCAAGTTTAAACTGTCAAAAGATTCAGGTTAAAACTGTCAACTTCTAGTCCCTTTCTGGGCTTCGGGCCTGAATCAACTAGGTCAGTTTGGATTTGGGTTGAAGTTTCAGCCCCCGTGCAGTTTTCGTGCAGCTTAAAAATTCCAGTCCAGCTGTGGTTTTCTGCTCCGTACCGACCCAGAGGCTGAAAGGATCCAGGCCACACTCCACATTGAAGGTCTTTTACTCGGTCGACCTTATCACAGTGCATAAACCTAACACAGAAAATGTTTCCCCGACAACCTGTCACACATAAGCACTTGCCACAAGTCACGGAGAGCTAGCCTGTGAGTTGTGTATGTGTTTGTGGGTGTTTCTGTGTGTATGCTGCCTGGCAGAGCACCAAGTGCACCCCTACCTCTGCTGTCAATCTTGCTCTCACACTGGAACAAACCGGGGCATGTGGCCTCTCCTCTCTCCAACAGTACACCTAACACACAAACACATAGCACTCTGCCACCCACTGCGCCACAGCCGCTGATGGACACAGAGGCTTGCCGCAGCAGCACGCTCCTATTTCAATTACTCTGGCCCTCTCTTTCCCTCTCTTCTGCCCCCCCCCCAATCTTCCTTGGCGACACAAAATGCACACCTTACTTCCAGCAAAGGTTTATTTTCAACTTTTGCTGTAATCTTCCACACCGCCCATTTTTTCCCCTTTCCTTCAGTGAAAGGAGCATTTTCTCTTTCATCCACGGACCGCCGCCGCCGCTGTACCAAAACTGATGGGCTGGGGGTAATAAAACGGAACAAAATGGAAACCCTACATCTACTACCACCAACAGCAAAAAAAAAGAAGGACGAAGAATAGAGAAGTGACAGAGGCTCTGATAGCCACTCATCCGTATAATCACATCCCGCTATTAGAATACTGCAGCTATCTGATGCCATTTGTTCTATCAGTGGATAAGCATTAGCGCTCATTAGTCACATGCATTAGCTCCTGAATTGGGCCTGACAGAGGAGTTGGTGCAGGATTAATACAGCAAAACAGGCGACGGCGTGGAAGAATGATATGTAGACAAAAGGATGGGTTGATGGATGGATGGGCAGTCAGAAGTATTGACTGGTGGGATGACTGACAGATTGTTAAGAGAATGGACATGTATGTGCACAGACAGAACACAAATTGATGGATAGATTGGCTGGATGGGATGATTTGTTAGTGGATACACGGACATGTGCTCTGAGATTGACAAAAAGTTGCAGCCTGAAGCCAAATGCTAATACATTTGACTTGAGACCTCGGATAATTATCAGTAAATCAGTAGCTTTCATCAAAAAGTGTGGAAAAAACACTCATGCTGAAGCTATCATTTAACAACCTTTAAGAGTGAATAATGTTAACCATGCTACCATGTTTCCTAACTATGTGAGATGTTGCCAAAATAGCCTCTCTGTACATAAGAAAAGCTTATATATTCAGCTGCTTCCCCCCTCGACGTTGGGTTCTCACATATTTGAGCACTGCTATGTTTGGATTGCTCCTTTGAAGTCCAATTCTTAAGACATTTCCCAAACTTTGACACCCAAAACAGGAGTCTTTGGGTGTTTAAGTGCAATATTCCAAACCTAAATAAAGGGGGGTTAGCTCAAATGTTGAACCGTTATTTTCACCACTTCGGTTTTGCACAATGAATTCGCTCCCTAGCGTCAGACTGTTCCACAAGTGCTTACATTGAAGTGGACAGAGATCAGATTTATCCAAATGTTTTTAGTTTTTTGGAGTAGTTGTTGTTCATAGTATATACTGTAATGGTATCACCAGTGTTGGGAAGGTTACTTTTAAAATGTATTCCACTACAGATTACAGAATACATGCCCCAAAATGTAATTTGTAACGTATTCCGTTACGTTACTCAATGAGAGTAACGTATTCTGAATACTTTGGATTACTTAATATATTATCATGCTTTTTACAACTACATGAATGTACTATTGCTGTGTGATTTATTACTATTACTGAAGGTCCGCGGCTCCGAACCGTAGTAAAGGGACCTCTGACTAATACGTCGGGTTCCGTGTCAGGCTCGTAGCCGAAAAATAGCTTTACTTTGTTGTCTGGGTCAAGTTTGCTAGCGAGAGACAGAGAGAGGCGTTGAAAGGCTGCTCCAACGGAACATATTGTTTCAGAGGAAAACACGAACACAGTGTACAGTCGAGTCTTAATAACGTACTTACAACTGGGCTCGTCAGGCACTCTTCTTGGCTGCAGTGGTTATTATTATATTTACATGCTTCCAGCTCCCATTTCTGCTCGATGATAACTCGTGGTTTTCCACTCTCCTTTTTCTCCCTCCTCGCGCTCACAGACATATAACGGGTATGGCGGTCCATTCTCCCTGCAGCACGGACTACACTGCCCATGAGGCTACATTCTTTAGGGCTATGCCTTTAGCATTCTGCCTATTAGCTTAGCACAACAACAACAACAACAAAAAGGCGCTCTCTCACCCAGGAAACACACAGTCTCAGAGAGAGCGTGCATCACCCTGTAACCATGGCAACCATAACGCTGCCGCCTGGAACAACAGAACATAGCTGTCAAACAAAACCCAAACAGTCCTGACCCATGATAATATGAAACAGGAAAATACCGCCGTGTAATCCATTTATTTCAACAAAGTAACTGTGTTCTAAATACCACCATACAGTTACTCATATTTTGTATTTTAAATACGTAACGGCGGTACATGTATTCCGTTACTCCCCAACACTGGGTATCACTGATCCACCATGTAACTACATCTGCTACAGTTTTCCTGAATGGTATTACCTTGGTCTCCAGTGACACTCGGAGGAATCTCAGAGTCATTTTTGACCAGGATATGTCTTTCACTGCTCATATTCAACAAATATGCAGAACTGCTTTCTTGCAATTGCACAGTATCTACTAAATTAGAAACCTCCTGTCTCAGAGTGATGCTGAAAAACTAGTTCATGCATTTATTACTTTTAGGCTGCGCTATTATAATTCATTGTTAGCAGGCTGTCCTAAAAACTCCCTGTAAAGCCTTCAGTTGATCCAACATGCTGCGAGAGTATTGACATGGAACAGAAAGAAAGAGCAGATTTCTCCCATAGTGGCTTCTTTTCACTGACTCCCCGATTAATCCAGAATTGAATTTAAAATCCTTCTCCTCACACACAAGGTCTTGGATAATCAGGTCCAATCTTATCTTAAAGACCTCATAGTACCATATCACCAAAATAGCGCACCTAGCTCTGAGACTGCAGGCATATTTGTGGTTCCTATGGTATTTAAAGTTGAATAAAATATCCTCTTTTGTGGAACCAGCTCCCATTTTGGATTTGGGAGACGGACACCCTTTTCAAATTTTAAGATTAGGCTTAAAACTTTCCTTTTTGATAAAGCATATAGTTAGGGCTGGATCTGGGGGCTTCCCATGATGCACATGATGAGTTTTTCTTCACTTGCCTCTTTTTACCTTATGCTTATACACAACTCTCCATTTAACCATTAGTTATTATTAATCTCTGAGTCTGTCTTGCCATGTCTACCTCCCCTCACCCCCAACCAGTAACAATATGTCTAACATTTTTTCCTGTTAAAAGGGAGTTTTTCCTTCCCACTGTCACCAAGTGCTTGAGGGGAGGGGCATCTGAGTGATGGTGTTTTCTCTGTATTATTTCTTTACTTTAGATCTTTACTTACAATATATATTTGGCTGTATATAACTAAAACTCAACTAAATTGACATTTTGTCTATGATAGACACACTTCAGGAATCAACTCATGTATAAAATACAAGCTCTTTGTCTTTGAGCCGCGGCCTTTTGGACATAAAAATAAGCAATTAATGTTTCAACTTACAAGTTTGTACTTCCATGTACTTCCAAATCACAAATTTAAACAAAAGCTGTCCGATTAATCAGTAATACATAGCAGACTCACTTGAAAATGTCTGCTTTACATCTCTGCCTGTGTCTTGGTGTATTTGTTTGTTCTGTTCCTTTTAAATTGCATTCTGTGTCACTCTTTTTTCAAATAACAACAGTCCAGTTACCCACGGGTATCATTAAAGTTTAATCAAATCTGAATTAATCGTGCATGCTTGTGTAGAAGCCGATCAAAATGTCTCATTAGAATCAATCATTCGGGTTAAGGACTTGCCATTAAAATAAAACAGCAGTGCAGATGAGTTCTAGAACAAATACGTCATCAAACAAACACGCTGTCACATCGGGAGAGGGTGATGGTGCACTGGCCGATATCCAGCGATTTTACTGAAGCTTGACTTTCCTGTTAAGACCTGCAGACAGATGACAGATGTAATTCTTGACAAAATGACAAATGGTCTCCCTACATGTCTGTCTGTCCTGTCAGCAGGGGGGTAAATGTTAATCAATAGCACATCCCTATTAGAGGCAAGCAGATGCCACCTCCACCTCTGTGGCGCTTTGTGTCTGGTCTAAATGAAAGCCTGGGTCAGGACCACAGCTGTGGCAACCACACACGCACACACACACACACACACACACACACAGTGAATATTGGATGAAAGCGTAGACAGAAGAAAGGGTAGGTTGACTGCGGGAGTAAAAGAAGTATGTTAGTTGAAGGTGGCCAACACGAATCAGTGCAGAGTGGGAGCCACGGTGCTGCTGAACTGGCTAAAGTAATGAGGCCGGCATAGCGGGGAATATGGCTAATATGGAGAGATCAAACCACTGGTACACCTCTAGGAACAAGCTCCCTGGGATCCCTGCACTTAGATGTGACACCCCGCAGGCTCAGACACAGGCCCACCCACACACAGACGGTGTGTGTATTAGCTAGCCTTCCTGTTAAGAACATTTTATGAGTCATGATGTATTGACTTATGAGGGATGTGTCGAAATGGCAGAGTACCAGGTAAATTCATAAATACTGGAACTGTGTTCTTACTTTTCTTTCAAGACAAAAATATCTTGCTTATAAAGATGGAAATATAGCAGATAAATAGAAGAAAACAGAGCATCATGGGAACAAATTTTCACTTCAGTTCACGGGTGGCACTTCTGAAAGTTGTTTGATAGTTTCTAACTTAGCCTTCAAGTTTTGAGGTCTTATATTTTGTGTTTAATTAGCTGATGAAATTTTAAAACGTTGTTTTTAGTAATAGTTTGCGCAAAGAAAGCCAGGTGCTTTACTTGATAACACTTTTTGTCTTTTTGTTTAAGATTTTCAAAAGTTTCTTACACTTTTGAAAATAGTGTAAAATATACACTTTTGTGAACCTTAAAGAAATCTTGGCAACAGCAGGGGGAGGCTTTTTAAGCTAACGAAAGGATTAGAGGCATAACCTTAATTCATGATATGAAATATATAACAAAAAACAGATTTTTTATTTTACTTTTAGCTAAAGCGAGTTTGATGTTACATGGTGAGGAGATGCTACCAAAGCTAACCCACTATGGAGGTGAAGTTAGAACACTCAGATCTCATTAGAGGTAAAAAAACAAAAAAACAAAAAAGAAACTTCAATGAGGCATTTTAATGTAACAAATTACCTTTTAAAGGTACTATTACCCATCAAAGTTTGTTTGACAATGCTTTGCAGATAAAGTGTTAAAAGTTGCAAAAGTATACCAACATTCTCATATTATTCTGGGACTTAAGCACATGACCGGATCCATGTAAGCAAACTTGGAAAATTGTTTGAATGTTTTGCAAATTAGCCAGGTACAAACTGGCAGTCAACAAGAAGAAAGCATAGAGTTGTAAACTACAGCCCCGACTGCTCTGAAGGACTGGGTGCTAACCTGTTTATAGGAGGACTCCAACTTTAAAGCAAGTGATAGTGGTGGAGCAGAATGGGTGCAGAGTTAAGTTGGTTAGCGCCATTGATGTCATGTGGTGGAAAATATGGATTATGGGTATAACATTTTTCTAACTGACATATTTAAAACTATTTGTCTGTCCTTGAGCCAACCAAGGAATACGGTCCTTGTTGCAAATTTTGACGAAGGGTAAAAATAGACAACTGAACACCCTGTTTCTTAATAGCCATTGATAATAGCCACCTTAATGGCTCCAAAAGTCATGGTGGGAAAGCCATAGGTTTTGTAAGAACATTTTTCATTGAGGTTTAAAGCAAGTTCAATTCCTTAAGATGTTTCTCTTGTGCTACATGTACAGAGTGCAACAGAGAAGCAGAAATGTACTATGTGAAAATAGAGATTATAATGTGTCCAAACCTCTGTGGCAGAGAAGGAAGGGCATATGCAGGGTGTACTCTTTGGTGGTGGACCCACACCAAGCTTGCGTCCAGGGCCTGTGGCCATGATAATTTACTCAGATTCATTTCAAACAAGTGTAATTTGGGGATTTCAAGCAACATTGTCAAATATGTCCCACCTTTAAAGGTACAGTCAGTAATTTTTTGAAGTTATTTAATAGAAAAAAGTGCACTGTACTCATAAAAATGAATAGATTCGTGTGTAATTATTTCCCTTCCAACTAATCCTGTTTTATGTATGTGGTCAGAGACCAGCCACATACACAAAACATTTATTATCAGTAGATTAGACATACCACCCTCCCGTCTCCGGGCAGCTGACGACAGCCAGTTCAACAATTTATTTCATTTATTTATTTATTTTATTTTATTTAGAAAGAGGGGCAATACATATTAATGAACATTTTAACAAGTGTAAATATGCCAGATTATAGCCTGGGCTAATTTCCATCTGCAGACCCTCTGGCAGGTTGGTGTTAAACACAAGTTAGTAAAAACATACAGAGACACTATTTACAGGTCATGTGACAAGGACAAAAACAGTAATCACATTATACTAGAACAAACAATGACAAGAAGAGTGGACACAGAGGACAATATAGCTAACAATAATGGAAACACATCAGTTATATTGCACAAACCCCAGTGTTGCACATAGGGCAAGCACATAGGGCAACTAGTAGTGCAATGGGTCAATGCAATATCAGGACAGTCAGGGCGACTGTCCTGATATTGCATTGACCCATTGCACTACTAGTTGTTTCCCTTTTTGTAATACACTAACTTTTTTTTCACGTCCAATATAAAGCATGATTATTAAACATGATCACATGTTTGTGTGTCCCTCAGCCACCCTTTTAAGTGACTCTTAAAGATGGGTAGACTTGTACTTTCCCTCACTGACAGTGGAAGACTATTCCAGAAGCTCACTCCCTGATATGACAGAGCATTCTGTGAAAAGGTGGTGCGTCTAAATGTCAATTCACAATCACCTCTAACAGTGGCTCGAGTCAGTCGAGACACGGCAACACTGCTAGACGTTTGCTTAATAAAATTACTCACCATGTATAACTTTGTATATTAGACAGGCAGATTTAAATAATTAGAAATTAGTAAAATTTAGAAACTTGTATTTATCTAAAATTTGACAATGGTGATATGAAAAAGGTTTTTTATCTAATATTTTCAATGCTCTTTTGTAGCATACTTCGATTGGCCCAATAGCAGCAAAGCTTGTATAGGACCAACTTGTAGTACAGTATTCAATATGAGCCGGTATCATAGTGCAGGAATGTAATCGCTGCTGTGTCTGTTAATGATGTGCGGATATGTCTAAAGTTCTATATATTAACATTTACAGTTTTAACTACTTTTTTAACGTGTTTTTTAAAGGATAATTTTGAGTCTAGTAGCACTCCCAAACACTTAAATTCCTCAACATTAATTAGTTCCTATGCACCCAAGCAAACTTTTACTGCAGCCACGGTTGTTTTAGGTTTACTAAAAAACATTGATACGGTCTTTTTAACATTAAGGCACAGGCGTGAGTCATTCAGCCATTTTTGTAAATCATGTAATGCCAATGAAAGCTGATGGGCTGCATCATCAGCAGTTTTGGCTTGTGTAAAAATTACTGTATCATCAGCATACATAATCGTGTCCACATTTTTGCATACATTGGGCAAGTCATTTTACATCATTACAAGTGAAAATAACAGGGGGCCTAGAATTGAACCCTGAGGGACACCTTGCGTACAGTAAAGATAGGGTGACTTGCTATTCTTTATTTGCACGCATTGTTTTCTATCTGATAGATAAGACTGTATCCATTTAACGCTGTGATTACTAAAAAATTTTCACAGTCTAGACAAGAGCTTAAGATGATTCACAGTGTCAAACGCACGCTTGAAATCAAGAAAAACAGCTGCAACATAACTGCTCTGGTCTAAGATTTCACTCTCTCAACAAAAACACAGACAGCTGTTTCAGTTGAATGAAGAGTGCGAAATCCGAATTGGAGTCATTAAGATGTTCGATGATAGAAATAACAGCTGATTTTAGGCTAACATTATGCCCGCTAATGTTTCACTAACAGCAACACCCACTAACAGTAGCAAGAACCTCAGAATGGCTGTCAAAAGTGAGCTTCTCTGACTCACTGACCTGCATTGTATCCTTTCACAAAGTTTTACGTATGTGGGGCAACGTACTTGTCCTACAGCAGCCACTGTAGCTGGGATTGTTCCCTTGAATTGGAAGGAGTGAGAAAACAGAACTCAACTGACTGCAATTTGAAATCTACTGACACTTAACGGTGAAAAATTTACACGCTGTAACTTTAAAAACACATACGAGCACAAGGCCCAGTTTAGGAACAGGAATGTGTAACACCAACACCTGTGTCAGCGGCAGTACCAGCAGCCATATAGCAGTTCCTCCTCCTTCCCAGAATCCTCCTGGCCTTCACACCTGTCATTACAAACAAAATGAGTGAGAAATTATGCCAAACATTCGTCTGTACTGTTTATCTGGCTTTGTGGGTTTGTCAGTGTAAAAAAGCCACAAAAAAAAGCAAGATTGAGCGCGAGGTCGGAAATAAAACAAAACTGCTTTTTTTTCCCCGGTGAAGGACGCACACAAAGAACACGCTGAGAATACAAAGTAAGTGCTGTAACGGCACCCGAGGGAGGCCTTGTCAAACAAACAATGAGACACGATTAAATGGCATTATTATATGAAACTAGCTCAAGTCATCAGGGAGAGAAAGAGAAACAGATTCACATTTGCATCCTTCATTAAGTAATGGAGTTGTTTGAATGCTGACGCGCAATGTCAAGACATGTTGATGCCACGGCAGACATTTATGTTTCCCATGTACAGCATCCCTCTCACTGAAACTCTACAGGCCTGTCAGGGCTGCCGGAGCGAAGCAATCACTCACTCTCTCACACGCATACGGTACACACACAGACACACACTCGTACAAAAAGAGGCTGTATGCATTCAAGCATTCTCTAAACTAATAAACCTGCCTATGGACTTAGCCAGTCTTAGTCTGAAGTGTCATTAGAAGTGGCAGGCAGCTGTGGCAGCCTGTGAGGGGCTAAGAGGCTTGAGCTCCCACCGTCTGTAATCCCTGCAAACAAAGTACACGCCATGGTGGAAAATAAATATATAAGCGAGCGAGACATGCAAACATGATGCCACACACACACACAGTTTTACAGTAGGTGATGCAAACATACGCTCTCGAAAACTTCAAAGCAGCGGTGAAAATGCAAAGTCATGTGTACGGCAATCCGACTTAAAAAAGTAATCCGACACCCTGATGGAAACGTGAAGAAGCACGTGTGAGGTGCACGGCTCCACCTACACCACCCCTCAACACACACACACACACACTCTTGAAAAAAGCACAATTGGCTGGAAGACACACATGTGCATAGAGATTGCTAAGTGGTAATAAAGGCCAAGGCTTATTAATGGGACAATCTGACAAGCAGAAGTGCTGTGCTGAGGATTCTCTCTCTCTCTCTCTCTCTCTCTCAAACACACACACACACACACACACACACACACACACACACACACACACACACACACACACACACACACACACACAGGCTCATTCCCGATAGCTGTAAGTTATTGGAGAGGAGGTAATGTTGCTGGGTAGCATCTCCCTGTAGTCACATTTCCACTTGGAGATGAAACAGCTAATTGGAGATGGGACCCTCTCAGCTCTGCAGACTCCAGTAATGGATTTGGATGTGGAGAGCCCCCCACCCCCCATTCACCCGAGCTATACTTCACTTTTTATAATCCTCTGTTTTAACTGCTCCTTTGCCTGACCAAACCCTCGCAAAACCGGTTTACTCTCCATTTTAACTTGTGGTACAACTTACCCATGTGTTCCAGGCTAATGTCAGGTTAAATGGAAATAGAGGATATATTTCATAAGAGTTTTGCATAATGATCATCAACAAACTGAGGTCAGCGTAATAAAAAACGGTGGGTCACTTTTTCTTAATCACTGCACAAAGACAAAACAAGTTTTTCTTCCCCTCAAAAAAAAAATCCGCTGGTCTACTCACCTTCCTCTTTTCAATTCTAGCTTGCTGTGAAGCTATTGAGGTGTTTGAGATATTCTTTCAAAACACTCACTGCTATTACATCTTCCAATGTGTAAGTGTTTATCTCCATCTCCGTCTCGCTTTTTCTTCTCCCCGTGTCTCTTTCTCTCTGCTGCTCCTGGTGTGAGTTTCTCTTTGAAATGCTTTCTAATTAGCACGTACAACACACAGCCAGGGTTAAATTAAATTGCTAAGATACAAGGAGGTGGAGGTCAATGGCTCTGCAACGACTGTCAGCACAGATAATTGGGAGATATACTTTTCTTTTTCCTCCTTCCACTTTTGCTAAATATCCATGATCAAAATGACAGCGGATGGCGTACAGACAGTTTGGTAGGGTGGCAGTGCGCTGAGGCGAAGACGCTTTATGAAATATGAATTTATTTTTAGAGATAGAGGAAGACAAGTAATTAGGAGTGCAGAGAGAAAATCACTTTCATGTCTACTCTCACTCTGTCTCTGCCCCAACGTTCTTGCACCTGGGAAACAACTTCTGTGAAGCCAATATATAAGGGCCAGAATTGGCTTTATGAAATATATGACAATGCAGTTCTTTAGCTGCATAATAACAGCGATAAACTCCACACTGGCTGAGTAAAGGAAGCATTAGAAGATGACTACTGTCTACTCTGATTTAAGTATAAAGGTTTATATTGGTTTTCAATCATTAGTGCATTACAATAAGCAACTCAGAGATGAACCTGGTTCATTGTTTAAATTGTTGATCGTGTCGTGTTTATGAAGGCAAATAGTTGCCTGTAAAATCTCCAATGTTTTTGTCGCTAGAGCCAGATCTGCATCTCAACTGACCCGTCACAAAGACATTGGTGTCGCACAAACGCATTAATATGAAATTAATGCAAAAGAAACAAAGGAAAAGGAAACACTCCTTTGTGGACCAATGTACAAACAAAATGTTTGGTTTAAGTCACTCAGGTCAAACCTCTGTGGAAGCCGTCTTGTCTTGCAGATAAAGTGGAAGCCTGCCACAAATGCAGGTTTTTTTTTTGATAGGATGTGAACTGGTAAGAGTAGGAATTTGATTGGTTGACCATGTCATGGTCCTGGGTCGAGCGACCCAGTGTTTGAGTTTTATGTATCTTTTGTATTCATTTGTGCCCTAGTTTAGCTCATCTAGTTTATTTTGAGATTGCTGTTTAGTCCTTTGTTCCTTAGTTGTTTATGTCATCTCCCCCTGTAGTAAGTCTCCCTGGTTCATGCGTCATGTCTGCGTGGTTATGTTTAGTTCATGTCATGTCTAATCTCCATGTTTCCTGTTTTACTTTGAAAGTGTGTATTCAATATCAGTGTATTCAGTTTCACTTCTCCTGTCCTGTCGTTAGGTTCATGTGTGACAGCTGTGCTCCCATGGGTGGCCACTTCCCCTGATCATCCCTCATGTGTATTTAGTCTCTGTGTTTCATACAGTCTGTGTCGCGTCGTCTGTGTTCCCACCCTCCATGTCCTCCCGGCCAGTCTGTACATCATCGTCATGGTTTTCTGAGTCTCCTTAGTTTATCAGTATCTGTTTCCCAGTTTAGTTTAGGTTCAGTTTAGTCACGGTGTTTCTGCTTTGTGTTGAGACCTGTCATCAGCCACAATAAAGGCTCGCTTTCAGTTTAAGTTTACTCCGGTCTACTCTCTTGTGTTCGCACCTGGGTCCACCACACACACCCCCGCACGGTCTGTCCCCTCAGATCGTGACAGACCATTTGTAGAAATTCTAAATAATTAGAGGAAGTGTGAAATGACTTATACATTTTGTGTGTATACATGACATGTTTGCTTTATATTCCATTACTGAAAAATGACTGATAATGTTGTGGTTATTTGTGAAAATGAATGTTGTTATTCTTTTCCCTATCTATAAAGATTATAGATAGACCAGTTTGAACTGAGAAGGTGGGGTTTGAAAGTATATATAGGAGGACTGCTAGACGTGACGGGGCGATGGATGGGTGGCCATGTTGGTATTCACTGTTTGTGTAACTATTAGGCTATAAACTGATGTTGTTTGATGTTCAGTCAAGTCAGACTACTACTACACCTTTCTGTGCAACAGGCTCAATTTTTCCAAACTGAAATAAAAAAAGATTGATACCGAATGTTGCGTTTTTAAGAGGACGTGAACCTTAAAGTATGTGTTTACTGAAGTCAGAGGTGCTTTGTTTGCAGAGAAGATAGTACTGCGTTAAAGGATTACAGTTTGAATCAACGTTACAAGACTAAGAATACAGAGAAGTCCAAGTCTTGCATAGTGGGAATGGACATCTGCACCTTTGCTAGCAAAGCTATAAAAGCAACAAGGACTTTTTACCAAGCTTGTTTACACATCCAGGGATGGAGCAGTCGAGACCAGCTTTGGGAATTCCTACCAAATTGCAAAGGACAGTAAGCCGTTCTCTGATGAGGAGTTAATCAAAGAGTGTTTGGTGGACTCTCTCACGCTAGTATGCTATGAGAACAAAGAAGCACTTGAGAATGTGTCCTTCTCCAGGCAAATGGCAAAAAGATGGGAAACTTAAGCTTCAGTTGAAAAGCAAAGCTGACAATTTTGCCTTTTTCTCATTGGCTCTGTGATGTCCGTGACACAGGTAACTGCAAGCTTTGAAAGCAGATCCAAGATAATGTAAGTGAAATGAACTCAGAACTGAAATTGGTATTTTTTGCATTGTGCTACACATCAGGAGGTGTTGAGTAAGTCAGTGCTAAAAAAACAACTTAATTTCATCAGGGTGAGAGCACTGATTCACAGAGTCTGTTACCCCTTTGATTCACCACTGGCAGAACACTTCACCGTTGGAGTTTGATTCTTCTCTCAAAAATGAGAACTTTCCACACATAAGAAGTCATACTCAAAGGGCATTGGTTGTCTTTGGATCTACCTTTATACATGAACAAATATTCTGAGTGAAATTTAACAAATTCAGATACAGGCTGTCTCTCTGTGACAACACTGAGCCTGACTTTAATCCACTCGTTCAATCCCCAAAAAGAAAAAAGACCTGAAAACTGTAGATGAAGTCATTAAACTACAAGCAGAACAGCAATAGCATTCTGTATAAAAGTAAAAGACTGAAATTTTGCAGAAATTTGAATAGTTCTTGGAGGCGGGCATTGACTAATTAGCTGCCATTTTTACTACGCCTATTTCACACTTTCATTGCCTAATTGGAACATCTACTCTTACCAGTAGCAGTTTACAAAGACATAAAATGACTATTGAGCAGAAATGGGCTTATTGGTGCAGTCCCAGTTTCTCAAGTGATCCCTTTGGAAAATTAATTGCCATCTCTGCTTTGAATGTTTTAAATTACTTTGCCTCCAAATTTATTTATCTAAATTTATTTTTTCTTTTACTTTGCAAGATCCAAATCACCACTGGCTAAAATGCCAACCCATGACAGAGCCTCTGCATGTTTTACAGATGACTGTAATAAAGATACCTCTTTACCTACTCCCCATTTCCTGTAGGAACTGTAGTTTTTCCAGGCCTGCCACTTCTTTTGTCCTCCACTTGTCCAGTTTCCTCAGATTTTTTTTAAGGAAACACTGCACACCATGCAGTGATAAGCCAAGTTTTAAGATCTTTTCAGACAATTACCTCGTTGGTGAAAAAGTACTACTGTTTGTGGAACTGTGTTTTATTTCTCATTGTTTGTAGATTCAGCTAAAGAAATGGGCACAAATCATATTTTTTGCGACTGGCTTTTTTATGCATCAATGACTCATAGGTCAGTTCTAAGTGACTTAACAAAAACAAAACAAAAGAATTCCCTGAAAGTGGTCTGGACTTAAAATGAGTGAAAAAGCTGCAAAAGACCTGCAGAAATGGTTAAGACTTTTGCACAGCAGCATGTGATATGATATGCTATAGTGTTATATACTAATAAAGATGCTGATACTTGGTTGACTGCTTGTCTAATTGCTCGGCACAGCTGAATCAGTGCACAGTTTTTTATTGTTGGCTCTTCAGAAACACTTCTATGTAATCAAGGAAAAAAAGGGGAAAACATTTTAACAGAAACCACTGTTAAGTGGGAAATGTGATATGTTATGTGTATTAGATATGTATAAATGTATAACACATTTACATTCACTTAAAGGGAATCAAAGTGTGTTTTGGAACATACATAAGAAGCTTGAGTGATTTATTAAGAACGCAACCCCTGAAAAATAAAACAAAAATCAAATGTGAAGCACACAAGTCTGAAATGAAGTAAATAACGGAGAAAACAAAAGATGTATGAAACATGGGGAGAGTGGGGAAAGGGAGGGGGTGCTCTGGGAAAATGAGAGAGCAATATGTCAGCATGGTAACACCTCTAAAAGTCACCGAAATGCCAGGTCACCCTGCTTGACGGGAAGAATCAAACCACGCTGCGAGTGTGTGAGAGCACCTTGCATCACACATTGAGCTTACAGCATCTCTCTAATACGCACACTCTGAAAAACAGAGCACCGGCTGATCGCCAGTGTTGCTGTCAACAACTCTGTCATCTACTGCATGTGATTGCTTTGTTAGAACTGCGCGACAGTACTTTTTGCGTCGACTCTGTGATGATTATGGCTTTAGCGACGCATTTAATGCGGAAGGATGATGCGCTTGCCGAATATGGGTGGGTCACAGTGACTGCGTATGTGCCTGTGCCTGTCTTTGTGCTGTATTGTGAGTCGCTGGCACATTGTCTCACACGGAGGTAGGTGGGAGGATGATGAAGAGAATGCACGTTAAAATTTTATTTCGTCTTCATTAATATTTCACGCGGATGGGTGTGATGTACAAACCGATGACGACACCTTGCTCCGGAAAAAGCCTCCCACAACATCTATTGGCACGACCCGCTGAGCTTTGTTTTGCTGCAGAGTAAACAATGTCTCCTCTTACCACGGTTTCCAAGTGTAACTGTTTGACTTTGGCTCTGACACAAACTTGAACTGGGTTCAATTCCTACTCTTCTCTTTCTCCCCGCCTCGTCTTGCTCTCACCGCCATCATATCGTAGCGATCACTGAACCTTGAAAAATCTCAAAAGTAGAAAATTCTTGGTAGGTGAAATATGAGACGTTTGCAGGGATGTAATGCTGGAGCTCACCCACTGACTACCCGAATCAGACAGATATTGTGTATTAGGAACCTGCTGGTTTCTCCAAAAAAGTAATTCACAAGAAATCTTAACAAAGATGAAAGAAAAATATCAGCGCTTGTAAGAACGATACCTTCTTTCAAATGATTTCCTTGAGCTCAGAGGCTGGAGTGTGCAGTGTGGTGCACTTTGAAAGTTTACCAAGGCAGCCGGTGAGTCTTTGCTGGTGTAATCTCTCTGCAAGGAATAATCCCCGCGATTGAATGACTAGGATACTGATTACAGACATGTACCTCCTGCGTCCTGCATTATTAAATACACAAACAAAAAGGGCTTGTTTATTTGTGCTTGTTTCATTTGGGGTGGGGGGCTGAATAGAATAAATGTTGCTCTAAGGCGCTATAAGCCAAAAGAAAGTTTTCAAAAAAATTTGGCAGTTTGAATTATGTTCTCATTACAAGAGAAAATGATAGTGTTCCATGTTTCACTTGCTTGTAATAAATCCTGTAACAAAACTCTTTTGTTTTGTTCCATGAGTGGAAATACATGAACACAGATGGGATGTTTTCTTATGGGGTCTACCAAATCAAATATCAGACCAAACATCATACACAGCTTGGGATTAATACATATTACATAAAGTATCTGATAGATATTATCAAAAATTTCATTTAATTGTCACCATCAATTACAAACACTGTATATCTCATGCATGAGGGCTGTGCTTTCACAAGGTTCTCCTGTGAAAAACTAAGTGCACCCTCACTGCTAATAATAATAAAAGGATAAATAGCAGCCAGGTGCTGCTAATCAAATGTACCTGATTAAGAGACCATTAGCAAGTATGATCATATCTATAAGTCACAGTTTGCAGGTCTGGTGAATTGAGGTATGTGTTAACACAATTTAACATTCTTTTCAGGACTGAACATACCACTAACTTTATCCCAAGGTTAGTCATGCAGTACTCAGAGAAACTACCAAACCCCAAGTGCTCCATCATAACTCATAACTCAGTGTGCTGACTTAATGACTGTCAGGGTCAGTGCAGGACGACCCACTATCACAGCAAAATGTTTTGTACAAATGCCAGTCCACCGCGTCCATTTCATGCTTTGCCTCTCCAAAACGTGAAATGGACATGCATGCAGAAGTTTGGTTATTGCATCTTACTGCAACTTACTGCACTTTGGAGAGGCACAGTGTGAAAAATAAAACAGTGGATGGCGTGTCGATTAAGTGCTTTGCCGTGATTTCGACTTGAGCAGTAATTAGGATAACTGTAGAACTCAGAAGCACAAAACAAAAATCTAAACTTATATTGAGGTCAAATCAAGAAACGATCATAAAGCCCCAAAGCAAGTACACACAAGGCTGGGGCAAATCAACAATCTGACAAAGGGACACTGCAGCTAAACAGCATACAAAGTAAGGACATTTGTACTGGGTGGTTGATTTCTTTGTTTTAACAATCCTTGTACCTTTGGAAACTCTTTTTATTTCCCTTTGTAGGTTCAGCAGCAGAGTTCAGTATGTGGGTTATGGCCACAAAAACTTGCCAGATGTTCTCTGCCAGTGCCAAAAAGCTTGCTTTGCTATTTACTCTTGTCTAGTGTTGTTTATTGGATTGGATGATTAAAGTCTGGATAAACAAGATACATTGTTAAATGAATAAATTGCTAAACAGGGGTCTCAGTAGCATTTGGAAGAACCATACACAGCCACAGTAGCCTGGCGCCACCTCCTCATGCTAGTCACCACTCGGTCATGCACTCCGCAGGGATGGTATCCCATTCTTCAGTCAGCATTTGTCACCAGTCAGCCACTGTGGTTGTGCTGGTCACTCTGGCACAAACACCACGCCCAAACTGATCCCGCAAATGTTCAGTGGGGTTGAGGTCAGGACTACAGGCGGGACATTCCATCCTCATCACTCCCAAATTCTGGAAGTAATCTTTGAAGACAACACACTCTGGCGGGGTGAGTGTTATGACCAGACCAGACTGGGCAGGTTTTCTAACAAAGAGATAATCAACCAAACACAAATGTCCTTACTTTTTGTGCTAAGTCTATAAATACACAGAAGGGTAATTAGGGGAGAGTGGAGACACCTGGGAAAGTAGGCACAGCTGAACTAGATGACACCTGGGGAAATAACACTAAACACAAGACCCTAGAGACATAACCTAATGAAGTAAAAGAGGAAATGATTAACTAGACACACCCAGAAACACAAAGGAAGCATAGAGGAAAAATAGTAATTGCATTAACATATAATTAGAACTGAAGACTCAACATATTATGAAAAATGTAGAACCAAAAGTCATATATGAGAACAGAAGGCTCCTATCCAAAACATCCAAAAAATAAAACAGTAAGGTAAGTACAGCTTGTGTTAGAAGAGTTGGCACAAGAAAGACGAACACGGCTTCTTGTCAGGTGCCCGAACCACCTCAACTGGCTCCTTTCGATGTGGAGGAGCAGCGGCTCTACTCTGAGCCCCTCCCGGATGACTGAACTTCTCACCCTATCTCTAAGGGAGAGGGCAGCCACCCTTTGGAGGAAGCTCATTTCCGCCGCTTGTATCTGCGATCTCATTCTTTCGGTCACTACCCACAGCTCGTGGCCATAGGTGAGGGTAGGGACGTAGATCAACTGGTAAATTGAGAGCTTCGCTTTTACGTTCAGCTCTCTCTTCACCACGACGGACCAATCCGTCTGTTGATCTCTGGCTCCCTTCTCCCATCACTCGCGAACAAGACCCCAAAATACTTGAACTCCTCCACTTGGGGCAGGAACTCATCCCCGACCCGGAGTGGGCACGCCACCCTTTTCCGGCTGAGAACCATGGCCTCAGATTTGGAGGTGCTGATCGTCATTCCCGCTGCTTCACGGCTGCGAACCATTCCAGTGCGAGCTGGAGGCCATCACCCAATGAAGCCAACAGAACCACATCATCCACGAAAAGATGAAAGAGATGAGATTCTGAGGCCACCTAAGTGAAAGCCCTCTGCCACTTGGCTGCACCTAGAAATCCTGTCCATAAAAATTATGAACAGAATCGGTGACAAAGGGCAGCACGTTTTGGAAAAACCAAAAACAGAATATCAGCACAAAGTCCTCAGACCAACTATAAAGCATGGTGGTGGAGGAGAGATGATGAGAGAGATGTTTTGGAGCCCCAGGAACCTGAACACCTTAAACTACTGAACTGACCATGAAGTCCTTTATATACCAAATTAGCTAATCTGCAAGAGAACGGGTGGAGAAGAAAAGAATCAAGGTGTTGAACTGGTCCAGTCAAGGTCCAGACCTCAACCCAACTGAAATACAGTGGTGAGACCTCAAGTCAGCTGTGCATGAACAAATACACCCAAACCACAATATGTAAAGAAGAGTGGGCCAAATTGCTCAGCAAATAATAATGTCAGAGACTTATAAGTCACACAGAAAACAATTTGTTCAAGTTATTCCTGACAAAAGTGTTTCTATAAGCTACCCAATCACAGGGTATATTCAATTTCACAGAGGACACCACAGAGTCCTATAAAAACATCATCAGTTTTTCTGACTCAGATCTGTGTCTGCTGCACAATATGACAAAACAGACAAGTAAATCAAAACCTTTGATATCTAATTTAGCCCATTTTAATGCCGGCTTTCTTCATTATTACTTCACTAATCAATGACTCTTTCATCTGAATATTTAAAGAGCTGATGATGAAACAATCAAAAAAGAAATCAATTCTTAATCAACAGACTCTCAAAATCAGCTAATTACTGAAGTCATTCATCAAGCAAACAGGACAACATTCACTGGTTCCATCTTGTTACATGAAGTACATGTTGCTTCTCAGTAGTTGCCATAAACAAAATCCTACCATATGATGTCAACCAAATTCTTTATTATGATGTGTTACTTGTTTTAATTTACTTACAACAAAACTTCTGACATTCTAATTTTACAAATTATTCATCAATTAAAACATATTTATTAATTAATTAACAACAATAAGATTGAATTGTCGCCTCAAACACATTTCGCAAACAGAAAATATGTAGCATACGCTTGAAGATTTTCTTTCCTTTGTGCTCACACACATGCATTTACATATACAGAGCAACTTACAAAAGCCCCCAAAGACATAAAACCTCAAAGATTATTTACTCTGCGTGTGGCTCTGATGTGCTGGAGTGGGAGAGAGTTCAGTGGTAGACGGTGGTGGAGTTACCAGGAGTAGAAAAAGCATAGCTCTCAGTGGAATCAACCTTCCTCATTACAGCAGCTGAAGAAGAAACTTTGAACAACAAATGTGTTTGGAGAGAGAAACCGCAGTATGGAGTTGTCATATTTAATTAAATGACATCAGTGACACGGGGAGGAGAAGGCGGGGGGGTGGCAGGGAGGTTTGTCACAATCCTACCACTATGTATATTTAACCAAGCAGTGAAAGGAATGTGTTACATTCACTGTGTCCATCAAACGTGTCATTAAACACCTTCAGAAAGTCTCCACACTAACCAAAGCTATAGCTTTTCTATTCAGCATCTTTACAAATAGTGATGAGATGACTGAGCATTAACAAAAAGTCATATAGTTATAGGAACTTCCAAACATTTAACAGTTACTGTAGCCAGCGCAACAGGACACAGCTCTGCATTAATGCTATTATATTATATGTATGGCTGCATATGGCTACTGTTAGAAAAAACACTGAAACAACCTCACGTCGTGTAGGTGTCCTTTGTGCCACCAAAAATGTGGACACAAGGCACTGGGGGAGTCCTGTGATGTCTGGCACTGGGACACCTGATCAACAGTGAACCACCTGCAATGTCCTTTGAGCCATTTCTGAGCAGTTTTTGTGATTTGGTGAGGTGTATTGTCCTGCATGGGGAGACCACTGCCAAAGGGGAGTGTCATTATAATGGAAAGCATAAAGAACATGTAATAATGTTCAGGTGGGGGATACGTGTCAACCAGGACTGCAAGGATTGAGCAGAAAACTGTAGCAAGATAATCTGTCGACTAAATGCACACAAGCCAAAATATTATTAAACAGCCAACAAGCTTACACTGATGGTAAAGTAACTATGACTGTGGGATTAGTGAGATCGTATCATTTTGAATTTCGAAATATCGTGCTTTTACTATTTGTTAGTTGTCATGTTACTGTGAGGCTGGACACATATTCTCTGAACCAAACTAAACACCAGATTATAGGCATTAAACTTAAACTTAATGCCTAGCACGTTGTTGTGGCTTCATAAGACTTGCTGTAAAATGGCATCGGTCATATAAAAATAAACAGTTGCTAATTTGACTGAAGATACGTCCTGTTCTTACTCTCAGGGCATCATATATGGATCTCACAGATACGAACAAGGTGTAGCTTTACCTCTGTATCACTGTATCACCTCTGTATTGCTTTATCACTATATGATAACTTTATTTTATGACAACTCATCAAAAAAAGGCATCAAATGTAAATGCAATGGGTATAATCTTTCAACGTGCACAATCAGTATGTATCTGAATGGCTTGATCTTTGGCGCATTAACATAACTAAGTAGTGAGTGGAAAAGTACAAACCAAAAAGCTTCCTTCTTAGCTGAAAAAAAACAATCCGATACTGTGACTTCTACACCCAATCACAACCCCGAACTCCAAATGTGGGCTTTATTGCTATTTAAAACAGGACTGTTATATTCTCGCAGAAGTGCCTACGCCAGTGAACACCTCGTGCACATCTCTGTGACATCTGACAGGAAAAAAACAGTATTTAACACCACAGGGTGAAAAAGCTCTGAAGTTATTAAAAGCGGTATTTTTAACCAAGAAGTTCCATTTCCTCCCTGCTTTGTGCTTTGGTATAAATGATAACAAATCTAATCTAATCTGTTGAGATCTAGGCTGATTTAAAATGCCAAACAAGCGTAAGGACCAAAACTGTTTCTTCTTAAAAATGGTTCTAATAAGACATTTTGATGCCACAAAATGTCATCTTCAAGAGACAAATTTAACAAGATATTCTCCATCTTTAGCCTCCTCCAAATTAGTGATGGGATGACTCACATTTGGGAATTATGGGAACCTTTTTTTTGGACTGGTATGAATATAATGGAGTGTCTGCAAAGATGTGAACTGTCAGCACAAATGACAGGCTGCTGGAAGTTGTAATGGTAAAAAGTAGCAAATGTTGCACAGCAGCTGAAACACGCCTTACACATACACGCACGGATATTTATGATTGTGTATGTTTTTCATGTTCCCGTGCAGACAAAGGGTGCAACAGGCTGCTTGGCCGCAGCTCCATTCTCCTCACTAACTTGGCCTTTGAGACTGGGAGAATTCTAATGAGTTTCCCCCTCTAACTCTCTCACTTGCAGTTTCTACACACACACACACACACACACACATGCACACAAATACACACACAGTTTAATGAGTGTGCCTTGCGCTTTCCTCATTAGCCACACAGAGTCTTATTGCAGGCATCAAACGCAATGCACCGCCACCCCTGACAGGAAGAGAGAAAGGAGGAAAGAGATCTTCCTTCTCCTCTCCTCTCCTTTCTATTTTCCCCTATTTTCTTTTCTATCTTGCTCTGAGGTGAAAACATTTCCTTATGTAGCCACATCTGTACTTTGACTGATGGCAGAGAGAAAGACAGACCCCAAATGCACTTATATATCCCACTCTCTTTCTCTCTCTCGCTCTCTCTCTAAGATGTTGACTAACTTAGATCAGAGCCAAGATCTTCCCTTCTCTTCTTTCTGTGGGTTGAGGGAGGCTATTGTTGCTTTGGAAGTGATGCATATCTTGCCATGTAGAAATGGAAAGGTGGTAGGAGTGAGTTGACAGAGAATAAGAGCGCGTGGCCACCTGCTCTACCTCTCACAGTCAGACTAAACTCAATATAGCCTCCTGGTGCAGTGCAGAATCTGTGAAGCAAGAACCAAAAAGAGCACCTATAAGAGAGCTCAGGGTAGGATGAGCTTCTCAAAGAGTTTCAAGTGTCAGACATGAATGCCACAATAGTTTGAGTCACATGGTTGTTTTATGACAGGAACGTCAACATGACAGCAGCCTGTGATGCACAAAGTCTGTCATTGTGATGCGGTGGCGGCGGTGAGGGGAGGCACTGGCAGGAAGAAAATGAATGAGACCAAGGCAATCTTTTCATTTTGTTTTTCACAGGACGAGTTTGTCAAAAAAAATTCCTGATAGACTTAAAAAGACTATAGAGAGGGCGGAATAACGTGCGGGAGTGACTGAAGGGTCTGAAGAAAAGAGGGTTCGTTTTTCAGTGCAAGACGCCTAGAGCCACTGCAGAGTCATTAGAGAAGATTTGTCACATTAACAAAGGAGAAGGAATCGGCCCTTTTTAAAGGGGGAAGATAAAGAAAGACACAGACGTGGAAACACAAAGAGCCAGGGTGGGGAAAAAAGGGATTTCAAGACAGGAGGGAGGAGAACAGGAGGCATGGAGTTAGATTGATGGAAGGGGGAGAAAATCTGAATGCATGTATGGATGGAGCAGAAGTTTTTTTCTTGAGGAAAATCGCTTCATCCCTGGATTTAAAGGAAAACATCCACCTAGAGTGTTGAGTGTTGTGCTTGGACATCTGGGCTTTTTCAGGGAAGTTATTTTGTCATTGATTATAACTTCATCTACCTGTCAAAGTACCGTGATCGTGACAATTTATAATTACCTGTGCACTCCTGAGGGAAGGACGGGATTAGAATAATGGGTTAGTGAGGTCTGTTAAAGCTAAAGCCAAAATGTTTCAAGGTTACAAAGGTGGCTCTTATAACAACATGCTAACTGATGCTGGACATGTGACCTGTTCCAGAGGTTCTGTGAAAAGGTTCTGATGGATTTTAAATAATCTCGATTTAATTGTGTTCCTGTGAATAATTACAAAAGAGTAGGTACCTACAGGCATTCATTTGGTGATTTACTGCATCCATGAATCTTCTCTCTGCTCTTCCTCTTTTCCTCCTGACCGGCAGCTCTAGTTTCAATATGCTTTCATTCCTCTTCTTTCCAGAGCATACTTCCATGTCTCCAGGCTCTCTTCCACCTCCTCCCTCCTGTCTCTACAGATGACAATGTCATCTTTGAACATCAAAGCATGTTGTCTCTTTGCTGTCCTGGGTTTTCTCCAGGTGCTCCAGCTTCCTCCCACAGTCCAAAGACAGGTGTTCAGTCAGTTTGTGATTCTAAATTGACCGTAGGTGTATTTGCGTGCACCCTTGCCTCTCGCCCAATGGGACAGAGACCAGCAAAACGGATAGTGGTGAAAGCGAAAGAGAGATTTCTTTTCGCTGAAGACAGTTTAAAACTTACTGAGTTTTTTTTTCTGTATTACCACATTCTAGTGCTGCTGCACCACAAAGGTGTTGGCGTCTCACGTTATCTTGATCCTAAAATAGTTCCAGAAATGCACACCGCCTCATTGTGGCAAAGCATTTTTCCGTACTCTGTTTTCCCTCAGAAATTCTCTTTGACTAAGTGAGAATATTCATGGATATTTTACAGACTGCTGACAAGGGTGGCCTGTGCAGAAATTTGTACTTTTCTCATAATGCCCATAGTCACTTGCGACAAAGAAAACAGAGCCTGCCATTCACGTATTACTTTTGGTTTGCATGGGCAAAACTTTGGGGACTTACGTATCACACATCAATCCAACGAGATTTACTGATAAAGACAACCTGTTGACACTGACAGGAGAGACGGAGGAGGGGTAGGGGAGACTGTCTGTATTCTTAACAATGGCCCTCTTTCTGTCACTTTACAATAAAAATGTAGAAAGTAATTCAATGACTCAAATTTTAAATAAATAAAAAATTACAAAAACTAAAATAAATGCAGATATTGTGGAATAAGGTGGTAAATATTACATAGGAGGTGTTACATAACAGTAAAACAGATCAACGAGGTTCCCGGGATCTCCGCTCTCCTCCTCATACTGCCCATCCTATTCTTCATGATTCCAGGCCAGATATCTTTTTCTCTACCTGTTAAGATGTTAAACAGTCCTGGGGTTGCTTCTCCATCACCGCTTTGATCCTTTGATGACCTGGTCATGCAAAAAAATTAAAAATAAATAAAGAAGAAAAATGCAAAGAGGTGGACTTGAAAAGAGAGGATAAGGAGTATGTCTCAAATAATACAGGACAGCAGATGGATTTGATAGAGTCTCCGAGATTTTTCCCCCTTCTGTGCAACCCTTTGCTCTCCTTAGAGTTGCATTTGTAAAATGAATCTTGTGGCAGAGGAGGTAGAAGGGTGAAACACATTTCAGATTCTGAGGGCTTATCGTGCTGGCACCTGATTACAGCGGAGGCTGTTGTTTCCCCTGGCTATATTAGGATTGCAGGGTTTCACTTACGGCTAAAATCATGGAGTATTTCTGCCCTTTAGGCAGATTTAGATGAAAACCTAAAGCTAACACCCTATATCATACTGTGAGTTTCAAACGTTCTATGCCTGCTGCGCCTCAGCCAAGGATTTGTGAAAGAAAATACCTTGAGCCCCCCGTGTCTCTTCCCCACACACATAGAAACAGCTGATAATGATGACATAGCTTGTCAAAATCTGGCACCTTTAACCTCGGTTATCAGCGTTATTGCTTTCTGGTGTTAACTTCAGCTGCAGATACAGTATGTGGTTAAGTTGCCATCATGAGCTAAGAAGCAGCTAGAATCTGGGATAAAGCAGCAACAGTATCTTTGGCATCTCTGACGAGTTGTGTGCGCGTGCACGCGAGCGTCCACGTGAAGCCAACTTTCCTTAAGAGCAGATGTATCATCTTGTGGAGCCTCACCAGGCGGCTGCAGACACACTAACTTTCCGCTGATGGAGGGCCCCCTACCCTCCTAATAGATTCATTTATTCCCACTAATAAAACCCAAATCATCATATAAATGACACTAAATAGGGAAATTGCGATTTAATACATAAAAAAAAAATAGATTTCAACCACAAAAAGTCGTTAAAATAATTTGATGCGGCAGGGCAAAGTCAAAATAATTCAGGCACTTGAGTTAATGTTTTTTCTAAACGTCTCCTCTTCTGTTAGCAATTAAATTGGCAATTATGACTGTTTATATGATTGATTCCAGAATAATACCAATTCATTTCATCTCAGCTTCCTCTCATCATCATATCAACAACAGAAAAAAAATCTCATATGCTGGCTTGCCTATCCATGGGTGAGACAACAAACTTGGAGCAGGAGGTTAAAATGTTTGCCCGACCTTTCATTATGCTGTGTCACGTTGCCCCTTTTTGTCCTCAGTTTGAAACTAGTGTACGAAATACACACAAACACACACACGCACAAAATACAATCTGGTCCTTGCAACTCATAATCACGCTGAAGCCCAATGGACCCGATGGACTTGGTTTCTCGGTTTCCTCTGTTTTTTTTCGGCTATCACCACTTCAATTATGAATGAAGACGTTTGATTACACGAGGAAGAATAGAGCAGAGATTAGAGGGATCTGCTATATTGTGAGTGTGTGCGCACGTCTGTATAATCAGTACCTTGATGGTGCAGGTTAAAATGTTGCCGATTACACTGGATGAGAGAGGATATGGATAGAATACAAAGAGAAAAACACTTGTTAGCCATTTTTAAATGGATATAGATTAAAACTATAAAGCGGTGCAGCCATTTGTGGAGATGGAGATGAAATGTGAATATTGTATCACATGCAGAAACCTGTGAAAACCAATAATAGCCATTCAGCGATGCCAAATTATTCTCCCGATATGACTTGGACAACCTAAAATTTCCTTCCTGAATAGCGCTGTATTCGAGGAAATCAAGAAGCCTAATGACACATCAAAGGATGTGTACACTCTATGTTCCTGTGACCCAGATTCGAGCGATGTAGGCTCAATTATTGTGCTGTCAAAGGTGTGTGTGTGCATACATTTCTGCTCATGTGTGTTTTTTGCGTAGGTGTGCAGATATGAGCTCTCCTTTGTGTGTCCCGCTGAAGTCACTGCTTTAATTAAAGCATGAAGAGATGTAAAATGCATGGCCCCCAGGTTCACTGTGCCTTTTCTTTCATTATTAAACCATCTAAAGCCAATGACAAATGGTAAACAAAAACAATCCGTCTTTGGGCTCATTATTTTTCATTTTTCCTCTGCCACAGACAAACTTATGAAGAGACAACTTTGTGCAGAAACTTGACATTCTGAAGAAAAGCCTTTTTAGACTTGAAGACTCGGTCACACTCGGTTTACAGGTGCCATCATGGCACCGGTTCTGACATAAACGGTTCTGACCGGTTCTGACATAAATGGTAGTAACCAGGCCGAAAAGTAGCGCACATTTCTGTGCTTTTTTTTCCTGAGATGTGATACACTTTAGATTCTAGCCAATCATTTTACGTTTCCGAGGATAGTAGGCGGGCCCAGGTACGTACGTTCTTTTAGAGCAGAGCTACAGATTAAAAATGCCCAAGGTGAAGCGGTCAAAAGTCTGGCTGTACTTCACAGCAAAAGATGCAAACTCAGCAGCCTGCAACAAGTGGTTTAAGGTGATACTGTGATACTGTGCAAAGGAGGTAACACCTCAAATCCGATGAAACACCTGGCGACGCATACCGTTTTTTTAAAAGCCGAGAAATGCACCGCATTTGATAGCTTTCTGCGAGACCTCACACCGGGCACATCTACTGCGGGTGCCTGTTTTCTGACCCGGAGTTAGCAACATCCCCGAAAACCCGAAGATTAGAGTCCTGGCCCCTAGCCCTGCCAGTGTAGCAGAAATGATGACGGATGATGATGGCAGCAGCAGCCGTTCTTCTCTGAGTGAGTAGCTTAATGTTGTTCGTGTGTAATTTACGTTGAGTAGGCTAACCACGTTATTAAATTAATGCATGTAAGGTGAACTAGCAAACACCGTCGTAGTTACATGCGGCTGTCTTCTTGTTTGATGGCAGATACTCCCTTCACCCTGGCCAAAAAGGCTAAAATGACCAAAGAAAAAGTGGGAAACATGAGAGGTTTTTGGACAAAGTTTGTGTTTTTTCCATTGTTTAAGCACTGCTTCCAGCCAAGAGTGATACCATATATGCCCCATAGCTGCAGAAAAGGCTAACATTGTTACCTTTTTACAAAAAAACAGCTGAACATGAGAGGTTTTTGGACAATTTTTTTGTTTTCTCTATTCTTTAAGCACCGGTTTGAGCACCGTTTAAGCACCGGCACCGTTTCAAAAGTACCAGTTTGGTACTGGTATCGGATAAAACCTAAACAATACCCATCCCTAATGGTGACTACTGATTCCAGTAAAAACAGTTTTTACAGTTTTTACTGTTTTTACAGTGGCGGGTCATCAAACACACATTAAGCTAGCTTTACTGGGGTTTGTTTCACAAATATTGAACCTTCATGATTTGAAATCTGTATTCTATTAATGCATTTGTTATGAAACGGCCTCTGCCAAATTTATGACTTTAAATTTAACTTCAGACCCTAACTCATGACCAGCCTACAGAACAGGAAGACTTGGTCCTGACATCCATTATAACTGCAAGAGGCAAACTCATTAGATGCTAGTGTCTGCCACCTCTAAGGCAGGATCTGAGACAGACTGGTTATTTGACACAAAGTGGTTTTGAGCACAGATTCAATGCAAACTGTTTATGGTCTAGGAAACTAAGTCAGCCAGGAGGGTTGGTAAGTTACTAGATTTCTATGTAGGTTACTGTGGAACGATGGTACTGAATTGATTCAGAGAACAGTCTAGATTGGAAGAGTTGAAGGTGGAGCAGGTCATACCAGTGAGGGCCACTTGTTTGGTCCTTGAAGCCAGGGAATGATGGATGGTTGACAGATAGATGTGGACAAGATCCTGGGATCTTAAATGATCCTGGGATCACAACTTGACCGGGCCAGGAGAATAAGTCTGGTTGCAAGGTTGGCCTTCAGCTACACAGAAAAGTCTGGGAGATAGGAGAAAGCAGACTTAAGCACTCAGAAAACATTAAAAAAGCAAAATAGCATCTCTTCACCATGATTACCACATTGAGGAGGGTGAAAATCTGGTAAGAAATGGGGGCTTGAGTTGGTCCATATATATGAGGCTAAAGGGAAACAGGTGTGGTGGCTGAAAAGCAGGAAACCTAAATCTCCATCCAAGACTGGAGACAGGGCCAGCCAACCCAGCCTGGAACTCAAACAACAAACCAGTGCAGGGCTATGATAGTTGCCCAATGGACTACCAGAACTAGTCACATCTGCAGCCTAGAAATATTCAAAATGTGCTCATGAAGAGGAACAAAGGGTACACTAGCGGCAGCAGTGCCACGCTACATACTGTGTTACAAAGATGCAGATAACGTGCAGTGATTCAGCAGACAAAATGCAAACCTAAGTCTCCTGTCAACTAATATTTCTGCATTAATGTGTTTGCACCATGAGTTTTAGTAAACAGCATGCTGAAAGCATATTTACTAAAGGCCAGTATTATTACTTTATATTATGCAGGCAAAGTAGCAGCCTCCCTATGAAGCTAGATTGCAGTTGGGTTACTAGATGGTCCTGCAGTGCAATATGTTCTAAGTGCTCAAATTACTGCATCAAAAGTGAACTTTCTCATGTTGATTAAATGTCTAAGAATGAAGGGCAATGAGGGAAAACAAGATTATACCAGTCAGCTAATATTAAAACCTAGGGCAGGTGAACACAACTGGTTTCTCACTAAGATGCAAAGTTCTGCACGAATACCTCATGCCCTGGTATTTATGTGAATGTTACTTTGACACAAACCAACAGCCTAAACACCGTCTCAGACCAAACATCCCCCCACCCTCCCCTCTTCTAGTGGCGCTCCCAGATGGCTTCAGTGTACCTGAGCACATCAATACTTGTGGAATACACAAAGAATCCAAGGTGCTAACTCAAATCAACAGATGTAGATAAGTGCCATTTAGTCATCTTTTTTTCTTCTTTTATGACTTTATGCAAATTCTACAAAGCACCCATCCTGCATCTACTGCACTAAATCCCTGTGGCATGGACTACAGGACACTGTCATATGCCTATGGATCAGAGCTATTTTAGTATGTGCAAGAGGGAGAAACACAGTATTATGCAGTTGGTTTTAATGTTATGGCTGATCAGAGTAAGTCACTGACCTTTTTTGTGATAAAACCTGCAAAATGTAATGTGGACAAGGTTACCACCGGTCATGTTATTTCTGGAACATTATGAAGTTCTTGGCTGCAAAACTCAAGGAGCCTGGGAAATTTGATTTGTCGTATTCTCTAGAGAAGTTAGTGAATATAATCAAATAAGACACATTACCGAACCAAGTATATTTTTAACTCCTTCTTGGAGGTCATGTTCAGCTGGATTTTACCGCAGCAAGTGCGGCCGCTGCAAAAACAAAACGGTTTTACAAAAAAGGAAGGGAACGATGCATTTGAGTTACGTTCAGTGTAATTTTATATTACAGTAAAGACGGGGCTGTATGTTCTGTTAATGGCATCTCTGGAAGAAAGACTAGCAATGGTTGACACCTGTCACAGAGGGAAAAGAAGAGATAAAGATGTGAAGGGGAGGTGTATAAAAAACAGAAGTATTGTCAGCAGGACGGCATGATGAAAATATCTGCTTTTGGAGTAAAACACTGTGAGAATGAAGTCTGTAAAGAATAAACAGTGAGAATGAAAAAGAAGCTGGGAGTGGGGAGGGTAATTTTCAAGAGGAGCATGTTATGATATCATGTACTTTTATCCCAGTTGTTTTTATTTGCCACTGGGGTTTATTATTATATCCTCTGCAAAGCAGCACTGGCACATATGGAGGCTGCCACTCAGTGCTGCAGCCAGTAGTGCTCTGCTTGTAGCTATGAATTCATTCCCTTCCACAAGTAGCTATTCATATTAAAACAAGCAAAGATATGAGAGGGAGAGGACATATTAAAGCCCGACGATGTCTCGCACCCCCGCCCACATACCCGTCCATCCATCCAACCATTCATCCATCCTGTGGTTCTCCTCTCTAGCCATGTGTAGCTTTGGTTTTATTAAACAGGGAGCGGAGCCAAGCTCCAGCCAAATTTGGACGGAGACAGAGAACATCCCTGTGTGCACGGAGGCAACGAAGATGAAGTGAGAGAGGAAAAAGAAAGATATCTGTGGACGGTCCAGATGGAGACTCACTAGCCTTCTCACCTCGCGTTGGGTGTGATGCCTGCGCGTGCGTGTGTGAGCGCGTGCGTCGTCTGAGATCCATCACCCAATCTGCCAGCAGAGGCAGAGCTCAGCTTTATCTCATACTAAAAACTGGCTCGGAGCTCCTCTAATTGGCTTGAACGTTGCCGCCATCCGTCCATATAGTTCTGTCAGCGAGGGAGCTAGTCAAGCATGATCCATTGGCCTGCTGTCTGCACTCAAACCTATGTGAACCTCTTCACATTATGTCGGTGCGATTGGTCCCTCTGGGGGCAATCTTTGAGGCGCCTATAGGGAGAATTAAATCTGAGTTACCCTAAAGTCCTCAAAACTTCACTCTACATTTTCTCCTGCCATTCCTGGGTGCTATCTAGGTTTAGCAGGCCTCTTCCGGCGCCGTCGTCGCTTCCTCTGTTGCTCGGTCGCCTCCTCCTCCCCTCTTTTGCTTCCACGAATCTTCAATCACTCATTCTTCTTCCTCCACACATCTTTCTTCCCCTCCCTTGATGTGTGCAATCCCTTAATCCTCTTCATCTCACATGCGTTTGGGATCCTTCCTTTCTTCCTCCGCTATCATTGCCTCCTTCTCACACCTTTCCCGACTCCTCCTGCTTTTTTTTTGCCTCTGTTCTCTCTTGCAACCTAGCATCCATCCCTTCTTCTGTCCAATCACTGTTATCCACCATAGTCTGTCATCATCCAGTCATTATTACCCTGTCCCCCCCCCCCCCCCCCTGTGTCTTTCTCATCCGCCTGTGACCTTTCTTCTCCTCTTCAGCTGTTCTCATCATGGCTGCTCTCCCCCTCCTTTTATCTGTCTGTCAAACATAATCTGTCTTCTCATTCCTTCATCGTCGCTATTCTCCTCTCTTCGCCTGATCTTTCTGTACTTGTTCATATGAGAGCGACATAACGTGGCTTGATGTTTACTGTCTTTCAACAGGAATCACTGCTTTATTAATGTTTTTATTGGGTGTCATAAACGCCAGTGTTCCAGGATCTCTGGGACAATATTTGCTTAATTATTCGGGCTCAGATATTGCCATTTAATGAAAGTTGAAACATAATAAAGAAATCACATTATGGAGGCAAGCAGATAATGTTAATATCCACTGACAATTTAACTGATTATATACTGTAAAGCCTCTCTTCTCCTGTTTGTGGAGACATCACGGAGTTTAAGAACAGTCTATTAAATGCCACTTAATTATATGATAAGACGAGTAAAGAGCACAGACACATACACACAGAGGGTGATGAAGATAGCTATGATAGACACAAATGCATTAATGAGAACGCACACACACAAATACATGCATAAATCATCATGCACACTCACACAGAGAGTTTAGTGAAGTCCCTCTGGAATCACTTTCTAAAGAGAGGCCTTCTGTGTCATATTAAAAGGAATTACAAGTAATAATAAGTTATTATAGCAGCACGACTCTGAGAATGGCAATGACCAACACTAAATGAAACCATAATAACTGTAAATATGGACATTTTAATGAATTTAAAATGGATTAAATGGCAGTTATAATCAAATGTGTACCACACAGATGAAGTCACTGTAGCTGTACAAGTTAGCACTGCAGGTGAACATTTTAACTAACATCCTTAATTAGTAATTATATTATTAAAAGTTTAATAAAGCAGTATACACTGGAATATGCGTAAAATTACCAAATAAAATTTTTGATTCGATCTGTTAGCTTCGTAGATTGAAATGTTTTTACTGAGCTGAGTTTGGATTTCTTTTTTGATAGGGCTATAAACATAAAAAAAATAATGTTGGCAATCAGAAAAAGTCCAGTTAAGGTTTTTTTTTTAGGAGCTAAATGTTCTGAATATAATCGGGAAATTAACAAGTTAGATGGAAGCGCTATGAATGTACTAAAGTGGAGATTTCCGCCTCAGAGTATGAGGACAAAACGAAAAGTTGTTTTGAGAAGATGGTGTCCACGTACACTGACTCTTCCTGTAGCTTCTCCATCAGAAGCAGCGGCTGGATCCTGTTTAAAGCACATGAGAAAAAGAAGGTGATCCATTCAGCTGTTATTAACGGCAGCATACAGATACCATACTGTATCATCCACTCCCAGATTTGGTCAATATGCAACCTGTTGAAGGGACTGTTTCACTTATTGGATCTCTCCACACTGCTCACCGGTTGCCTGTCTGTCTCCTTAAACACATCGATGTTCTTCACAGTAGCAGTGGGAAGATCAATCCAAATATCGATAGCATCGATACCAACACTGGTATTGGTATCGGATTGGTACTGGCACTCTAGGATTGGCACTTTACTTCTAACCTCCTCTAAATTCAGTATGTAGCCTGCTTAAGTGTTTTAAATTATTTATTTTATTTTGGAAATTAAAACACGTACGTCACTCACGCAGTATGCCAAATGTCTGAACCTTTTCATATCACATTAAAACAACAGAAACAGACTCAGTGTGCTTCACAGACACATTTACACTCACAAACCCAGTTTCAAAATGCATGAAAAGTAGAAAGGTGCTTTTTGTTGTGTTAACTGTTGTGAAAAATAAAAATCATAGTTGATTTAATTCAGAATTTGTTATTAAAATGTGTTCAGAATTTGCAAATTGGTGATAATTCATCTCCCAAATCAGTGGTTCCCAAACTTTTTTTGTTAGGCCCCCCTTTGTTTTACAAGAAAAAATCTTCGTGCCCCCCCACCACCTAAACACACACACCCATATTTTGTTTTCAAACTCCATTGCGGTTTATTCCACACCTCAAACATTTAGTAAACAATTAAGCAAATACAAGGAAACTGCAATAAATTACAGGTAGCAATGAAATACACTACTAACTCCTTTATGCTACCTACATGGGTATTTTTGAAAATGCAGCTGTTTCGTCCACACGTAAACGGCGTTTCGAATCACCGAAAATGGAGATGTTTACGTGTGGACGAGGAATACAGAGTTTGTCACGCAATGTCAAAGGTATGTGCGTTTTTCACGTCACGCTGTGCGCCACGTTATTGTTTACACTACATGAATTTCTACAATGGCGGATAGAGAAAAAATACTGTTACTGTTAATCTGACTATCTTCAGTTTTTACATGCTTACATATACACACGCAGTTAATGGCAGAGGCGTCACGGTGTGATTATTTTACATGTAGTTGTTTTTTTCCTATGTAATAATATTCAACATGGCTATCAATGCATTTTTCAAAAAATGCCTCTCTGTGCAAAATGGGTTCAAAAACATAAACAGCTGTGGGATACTGTTAGTCCGTGATTTGAACCGGGGGAACAAATCGTGGCAGGATCAGCCTGATATTATTTGTATCCCACTGTAACTTTACTGTATAAAGAGCTAACATCTCCAAAATGTCAGGAGTAGTTTGTTATTATACAAGTGTTTGTGAACTAAAAATCAAGAATGTGGGATACTGTTTGTCCTTGATTTGAAGAGCCCAGCGCTGCTCCCGATGCAGGGAAAACTTATTCTGCAGGGGAGACCTACCTTGGCACTTGTGCAAGTGAAGCGAAAGGGAAGATATGCTTCACCATATTTTCTAGTCCTTGGCCTGGAAGGAAGTTGGTTTGGAAACATATTTGGCTATGCTTCATCTCCTGCTTCAAAAACGTCAAAAATGGGGGGTGGGCCCCACACTTAGGGAACCTCTGTCCTAAATCATTGACACACTGCTCTTCCCTATATAAGCTACCTTTATAAGTTAAAACTGTTGGTATCAGCAATACTGGCCCTGTATTTACTTGGTATCAGATCAATCACGCACACTACAGTTCCACACGTCTGTCATGCTGTTCTGCTCATGCTTGGCTGCCAGCTTCCTCCTGTTGCAGTCCTTGCATTTGAGCTTCACCCTCGGGTCACACCGCACTCCTCCCTGACTCCAGACCTGAAAGCTTTCTTCTTTTTATTAAGCAATTCTGTCAGGTCACTAATGATCCAGGGTTTGTTGTAAATGTGCTCTCCGTGTGTTTCACAAAGTTTTCTCCAGCCTGCAGACTTAAATCACCCATGCACTGCCTCCATAGCTTCATTTGTCAGTGAGATGTGATTAAAATCAATTTTAATTACTCTAAAATCACTAGAATGCTATGCTGGGTTGCCAGGTGTGCGACAGTGGAGTGAGTGACATGTCATGCATCAGTTAAGAGACCAGTGCTTGCTTTAGTTTAAGGAAAAATCAGAGCACCTCAGTATTCATTTTTCCATGAATGGTGTTTTTTTTTTTTGCTAGATCATAATATGTGAGGACAGTAAAGTATTAGTTGAAGTATTACTTAATGTTCATGCGTACCATGTAATATTACTCTGTTACAATAATTATTAAAATTATGTTATTAACATTTTCCTTATGTACTTTGTACAGAAATCATTAAAAGTATGCAGATGATTGATACTTGGGACAGTGATTTCTGGGGAAGGTGACTCCATGAAACACTAAGAAAATAAAGAGCTGTTCCTTCATGTAGTTTATAGTCATAGAACAACAGCTTATTCTGGTTTGTTTAAATCATATTGTCCAAACACTTTCTCAACACCATGTTCTTTTATATTGCAGCTGAGAACGTTCCCACCAACGATAATATAGTTGCACTTACCTCATAAATGGTCTCTTCTCAGATATAGCACCTTTAAAGGTAAAATCTCTATTAATTGGAGCACTCAGAAGCCTAAACAGACAATGGTGTAATCAACAGTGAACCAGTGGGGCACCGAAACCTTTCCTGTGAGCACAGACAGGGAGAGAGCCTGGAGGAGGCGGGGGGAATGAAGGATGTTACCTGGGTGCTTGTCTGACAGTTCTTCCTCTCTGTGTCTTCACCCCTGCTGGCAGCACTCATCAACAATATTAATCAAAGTCTGATGCCTGCTCAATTAGACTGAGGCTCTGCTCAACAACAACTAAACAACACAGAGCCTCAGGTGCACACGTATGCACACATACATAAAATTACATGTATAAAGCAAATGTGCACACTCAGTAGTCACAAGGTAGAACTACTTATTACCGCTCAGGCTTCATACATAGATTGTGTTTTGTTATTGTTGTTCAATTGTCAGCAGCTTGAGTGGCAATAACATTCAACTTTTAAAAATTCAAAGACAGCCCAAAATCATGTAACCCAATTTGAAGTACTGCCGGTGGCACAGCGAGAAGAGAGGAACATAGATGCCAATCACAATGCAATGGAGGTAGATCACACAGGGGAGAGGCTGGAGGAATCATTAAGGTTTACCTTAACTAGTAGTCAGGGTGAACTAGGAATACTGGGTTGAAGTCCCTAACCGTATTGTTGTTAGCTCCTATATGTGACCACCAACCACAAACCAAAACCCTACTTTTAGATGGTCTTTTAGATCCTCGGAAAGGTTCTGGACATAGAATCAGAGTGGGCTACGTTCAAAGCATCCACTGTAGAAATGCTGTTGGATTTTCTATTTTTCCTGTTAAGGCAAAATTCAATAACAGACATGAAGGAGGCTGTCAGCTGAAGAAGGTCCTGGGATCTCATGAAGTAGCAGACAAATAGAGGGAGGCCAGTAGGTCTGTAGCTTTATTGTTGTGGAAGAAAGCCCCGTTAAAGTTTGCTGGAGAAGGACTGAGGAAAATGCCTGCTGATCTGTCAGGAGGTGAAAGGAAGACTTGGCTGTGTTTAGTCAGAGAGCCGCTGACTTTGACTGGGTGCTCCAAGTTTAAGGCCACTGTTAAAAGATTTTGTTAGTTGTTGTCGCAACTGAAGTATCTTGGCTTCTTGTTGACGTTAAGATGGAGCCCCAGATGTACAGGTGGATTTGTGAAACGTCATGAGCATTTTATCACATCGCTATAATAAAGATGGTGCTGAGCTAGAAAGTAAAGGTTTCAGTTTAACAGCTGACCTCCATACTCCAAAACTCAGTTCAGTAATATCAAAATTAGAGCCAAGGTGGGCCACTAAGTCCATTTTAAACCCAGCAATACTTAATAGTCTTACATAAAATAATAACATTGTTTTTAGATTGGCATTTGGTGAGGCCTTGATTGAAGCTCGGGTTTCAGGATAAGGCATTTCTATGACAAATTCCAACTTTAATCAAACCTACCTTAAAGTCCACCTAGCACTAAAAAAAATATATAATAATGAAAGGATTGTGGGAAAATAATATTTAGCTTGTCCTACTGCTGCATCATAATCAATCACATCTCAAATATCATTCTTTCTTGCGATACTCTTAGAATGCGCAGCATCTTGCATTTTTGTCTAACCCTAAAGATCCCCGACAGATCAAAGACCAAATGTCAATTCAGAATGTAATCTAGAGAGCAAAAAATAAGCAGCAACAATGATGCTGCCCTGAGTCACGAGACACTATATTGGTAAGTCCACTTAAAGCCCCGAGACTGGCACAAAAGAGGCAGGATGTTCTGTATGCTGAAGTTATTTATCCACCCTTCATCCTTCTTCCCTCTCTGCACACCCCTCTGTTCTGGCATGTTATTAAAAACAAACAGCTCTATACTCTTAGGATTACCAATGTCCTTGCTGTAGCTCACCCACAGCTGTCAGCCTGTGTGTCACACATCTGCAGACTGAGACGCTAAATCTAATCTGGGGACAATATGAGGCTACTTAACAACTGATACTTAACAACTGATACATGTAACTTTGCAGCAATTTTAATCTTTAACAATAAAACCACCTGACCCAAACTTTTAAGACAATGTGTCTCTACAACTACTTCCCATGAGTCAAGATAAAATGATCTTTAAATGTATTCACAATGTCGTCTGATTCTGTCATAACCAGTGTTGGGTAAGTTACTTTAAATTAGTAACTTAGTTACATTACTAGTTACTTCAAGTTACTTGTTACTTTCAAAGTAACTAGTTACTAGGGAAAGTAACTTTGGTTTTACTCAGAATTCTCTTGTTAATGTGTTGCTTCCGTAACTGGATACCCAGCAAGAGTGCCAGTCTTCTAGCTTGCACACTTGCCACAAGTGCACTGTGCCACCTACCAATAGAAAGGAAAAGATAATGTGGATATTTCCACCTGGACCGTCGTTGACCGAAGCCATGATTCTAGCCTACGTCACAGTGTCAAGTGTGCTTTTTACATCCAACACAAAAACTGCAGTTGTGGTGCTTTCGATTGTACTCAGAACTCGGAAATTCTGCCTTCTGAATAGGAAGATGTAGGTAACACCAGACTGCAGATGAGCTGCATACATGGCTGGACTGGGACAAAAAATCGTCCCGCGCATTTTGACTAGAGACCGGCCCACCATTATAGGAATAATCATAAAGCCTTTGAATGAAAACAAACACTGTTGTGACAGTGATGTACACTGTCTTGATGGTATATATGCATCAATCTATCAATCGTTTGTTGTAAGACTCAGATAATTATTTTGTAAATGCTAGACATTTTAAATGAGAATAAGAAAGAAAAGTATTTCTTTGTGCCCCCCTCTCCCTGTTAATGCCCTACCTGGCCCCCCTGGCAACACTTTGCTAGACCCGCCCCTGCACACTTACCAGCTGTCAGCTACGTAAAAAAAGGATCCTGGTGTTATTTGTCTCTCAGAAACAGTTCATAACTTCCCTTCAACTCATTCATGTCACCTAAAAGGTAAACCTGTTTCTCCATCACCTGTTCAGCTCTGATGATTCAGTAAAGACATCTCCTGGTTTCATTTTCATGTTTCCCTCTCACCAGATAACCAAACCGATATCATGACCAGCACTTTTTACAGCTGTGGCTCCAGCAAACATCAGCTGATACTAGAAATTAATATTAAATAAATTCTAACAACAGCTGATCAAGCTTAAACGTGCTGCTGTTGTTTAGTGCGACATCTGCTGGTTTCCTCTTTCTGGTGCGAAGTGGGCGATAAACAAGAGAGAAAAGCCGATCAGCTGATCCTTGATCAGTTTCATGATTGAAGTAGAAACAGGAGAGGGAGGGGAGAGAATGAGAGAAGAAGAGGCAGCTGTGCAGCTCCAGATTTGTGTCTTTTTCATTGTAGCTGAAGTACGGGACAAATCGCATTCCTTTTCACCTCAATACGAAACGTGTAATATTTTCTTTAAATACGGGACGATTCCGTTTTTTAGGGGACGGTTGGCAACTCTAATAATTAACCTTATGAACAAAATAAAGTTCAACATCAGTAACATCATAGCACCCACCCAGCTGTATAGAAACTCCATCATGCTAGCTAGTACGCAGTACGAAAAAGTCAGCATGACGAAAATAAACTCCACCTAAACTTGGTTTATATCTGACCCAGAAAGACTGCAGGTCATAACTTCTTACCTGAAGTTCAGTTCTCCTGACACTCGGACCGGCGGCCGCCTCGGGTCTCTCCTCCTCCTGCCTCCCCCTTCCCTCATCCACCTGCTGGCCTCCACCACTTGCTAATGTTACTGAATCTGTGGAAGCTCCGTGACAGCCACCACACGAAGTAACGAATAACGAGCCTATTTAAATCCCAGTAACGAATAACACGTTCCTGGTTTTGGCATAATAACTAGTTACCATGCTCGTTACCACAATAATAACGTAGTTACTGTAACGCATTACTTAATAACGTGTTAGTCCCAACACTGGTCATAACATTATGAGCACCTGCTTAATATTGGGTTGGTCTCCCTTTTGATGCTCTGACCCATCTAGGAATGGATGCCACTAGACTCTTGAAGGTGTGCTGTGGTATCTGGCACAAACTTGTTAGCAACAGATCATTTAAGTCCTGTATGTTGCAAGGTGGGGCCTCCATGGATCGGACACAGATCAGACCAGGACATTCCACAGATGCTTGATTGAGATGTGGGGAATTCAGAGGCAAAGTCAACGCCTCAAACTCGTTGTTTTGCTTCTCAAAACATTCCTGAACCATTTCTACTTTGTGCCAGAGGACTTTATCCTGCTGAAAGACCATGACCATGTTTCCATGAAGAGATGTGAATGATCTGCAACAATGCTTTGATAGTTCGTATGTGTCAAACTGATATCCACATGGTAGGACCCAAGATTTCCCAGGACATTACCCAAAGCATATCTTGGTGCCTGGCATACATACATGTGATGTAAAAGAAAACGTGATTCATCAGACCAGGTCACCTTTTTTCATTGCTCTGTGGTCCATGTTGGCATGTCTCACGATGGAGAGTGGTTAACATGGGTACCCTCACTGGTCTGTTGCTGTGTAGCCCCATGCACGATAAACTTTGATGCACTATATGCATGTTTCTATCTGAACCACCATTAACTTTTTGGGCAATTTGAGCCACGGCAGCTCGTCAGTGAGATCAATCCACGCCAGCTTTTGCTTCTGTGAGATTATAATATTATTTTATGCCATGTTAGACCCCTAATTAAAGATTGTGAATTATTATGTAGTTTTAGTTTGCATTATTCTCCTGAATTAAAAGAAGGTGATAACTATTGCATTTGTTAAACTGATTTGCATTACATTAGACTGCTGATTGATTGTGAATGAATGATATTGTTTTATGATGCATTATACTGCTGAGTTATAAGAAATAGTGTTCGCAGAAAGTCATCGCCTTATTTGTCTGATTAGAAGAGAACAGAACATACTGGAGAGGTTTTCTGCCCCATCTCAGCAGGAGCAGATAAACAGGGAGCCAAGGTCGTAGCTTAGGCGCCGTGTGAGAGAAAGAATGTGAATGTTTAGGCTTTTATGATTAGGTGGGGGCCACTAGAGGCTATAAGAGTTTGATCAATGCTCCACCATTTTGAGATCTGATGCTGTCTGCGTACGGTGTCCATCTCCCACGCGTGTGATCATTAAAATCATCGTTTGACTCAACCCGGCCGGACCAGTGTTGTTATTTTGGTTTTTCCTCTTGTATCCATCCCCAATATTTGAATCCGTAACACTTCCCACATGCAATCGTGAGTCTTGGTCACCCATGACTCGGTCGCTGATTCATTACTGTTCCTTCCTCAGACCACTTTGGATAGATATTGATCACTGCACACTTAGAACCCCCCCAATAAAGCTGCAGTTTTGGAAACCCAGTCATCTAGCCGTCACAATTTGGCCCATGTCAAACTCGTTCAAATCCTTGCTCATTTTTCTGGCTTCTAACACATCAACTTTGAGAACAAAATGTTCACTTGCTCTCTAATATGACCCACCCACTAACAGGTGCCATAATGACGAGAAAATCAGTGTTATTCACTTCACCTGTCATTGATACCTGATGAGTGCATATATATAATCACTATAACAGTCTTATATTAGAGTAAGGGCACTACTGGTTTGGGTGGAACGTTAAAATATTCCAACTGGCCAGTGTTAGTCCAAAAATTTGCATGTGCCATTATAGTCAAGCGGAGGTGTGTGTGTGTGTTCAGCCCTCTTTTCCCGCCACACCAAATGCAAAAGACTACACAATAACCTATTTGGGATTAATTTGGCTTTAAGCTGGGCTAAACAGCCAAACCAAAGGACCTTAATGAGGCAATCAGATCAATTGTAACCTCTAAATGAATAAAATATGTTATATGATACATAAACGATCAGTCTACACAGTGTAGTGTCAGACAAGAACTAGTAAAATGTAGTGTAGACTCTGGGACAGCTTGTTAGCTCTGAAATTTGTCAGACACTGAAATGGAGATTCCACATGGATGCTCAATTATCAAGCAAACAATGCCAGGTCCTCATGTCCTTGCATTTGCTAGTCACACATGACAAGAACCTCTATCAGTGTCTCTGTAAAACTACCAACCCTAGTTCAAAACAACAAAAAGGCACCATCCTATTCAACACGTAATTGGAGATAAAATATCTGAATTTCAGGAGCAGTATCACGCCTCCAAACACACTCCTTCCAGTTCTTATCTATATATGATCCCCCAGTTCTACAAGCTGTTCGTTCTTGTTTACGTGCCCCACCCTCCCTCCCCTTTTCAATTCTTTAACTTCTTCACTTCTATTTAGTACATGGGGATCTGTCAGGCCTGGGTGCTGCCACCAGTCCCCTTCGAGGCCTTTCCCAAACTGCAGCTCGATTCATGACCAAGCCATTCACCTTTATCTACTAAAATGCTGTCAAACCTAAAATGAGGACATGGGCCCATCGAGTGAATTGTCTTTTACGTACATTAAATTCTCAAGAAGGCAGACAAGTGTTAATTAGAACAACTAACTATTGTAAAAAATCTAATCAAATCCTAAAAACATGTGATGGACTGTGCCTATGGCTGACAGCTGATATATTCTTAGTCACCCAACTCTAATAGCCACAGAGATTGAAGTTACCATCAAATGCACTCATCCATTCACTGTGATCATCAGTATGTAGATTTTGTTAAGCCACCGATTAAGTATGATCATAGGCATGCAGGTTTTGCTGCTTCAAGTCACCCACTAAACGTGACCACTGACATGCAAAATACAGTCTAACAATATGCAAATTTGGGTTGCTAAACTATTAAAGTATGACCACTTGATGCAGTTTTTTTTTCTTCTTCTTTTCTGACATGCACATACAACACCTTTAAAGTGTGACTGATTGGCTAATGGAAGAAGTGCCTGTGATTCTCTGGCCCCCACTTTGGGCCCTCGCTGCCTGTTCTTTATGCATAAGACCAGAGCACTCAGGATAGCTAATGCTAATTCTCTCCCTGAAGAAAGCAATTAGACCACAGCACTCATCTAATGCTCGGTGGAGGAAGTGGGAGGGAGAGCGTCAGTGGGTGGCTGAGAGACGGAGCGAGAGGGAGGGTAGCAGAAACTGAGCGAGGGATATGGAGGAGAGAAGGCAGCAAGCGATGCTTTTTTGGCCAACGCACTTCCAAGACCCATTCATTCCTCATCCAATTATGAGTGGTAATAATAATTTCATCAAGGTTTGCTCCTTAAAAAACTGTTGGTCCTGCATAATGAGAGTGGAATTATTTGGCTGGGAGCACAGGGGATTGAGTGTAACTGGGAACAACAGAGGGACAGTGTGTGCATGTGTGTATAAACACAGGTGAGCAACTGCACCAAAGCACCGCTAATGTAATTGAGTTTGAGGATATATTATCAGCACTTCGAGCCAAAGCCAGGTCCACATGACATATCTTTAACTTCCATTTTGAACATCATACCTGCACTCTAGGGTAACTGATAATCTGACTCCAACACTGTGGACATCAAGTGCATGTTTGCATGCTACAGGCCATTTTCACAGCACACATTTCGACCTGCCAGTGTGGTATGGAAAGCACAGGCAGAATTAGTGATTTGTCACAAAAGTATACGAGCGTGAACAAACTCAGGAAATTAAGACACCTCCGCTTCTTCGACTCTGAAAAGTCAAAATGTCAACTGTGATAAAGGACACGGGGACATTAGTGAGGTCAAACACCGATCTTAAAAGGTACAGCTTGACAAAGATTCAGTATTTTTTCATTGCAAAGGCAATGAATGGATCAGACACGTTATTTATACCAGTAGGTGAATTTGCTTTACAGAAAAATTACAGCATTTGGCATCCCTTCACAAAACACACACACACCAATTTAAACCTGACACACATATTTGGTCATTAGACAAGATGAATCAAACTGAAAACAGTCTTTATTAGGTTTAGTGACAGCAGCAGGAGCTGTTTTTATAATGCTTTGTCCTGCTTTGTCTTAGGGCATACGCAGGAATAAAATTAACTATAAACTTTATTTAATCATTTCGTGTCATTTTAATCTGTCCCGTGGAACCTATTGTGGTAAAGATGCTGTGACACCAATACTTTTATATGAACTTACTTTTGCTCAGTGTATTCTTAAAGTGAATTAGCATGGCATTTGCTCAAGTACTCTGGTCAGAGGCATAAACTTTGATCATGTCGGCATTGTGGACTAAGCCAGAAATTAATGAATCGTTTTGTGAAACCTCCCTGTTGATCGCCTCTCTGTCTTTGCATGTGCACATTTTCAGTTTTGTTAGCTAACCTGTTGATCTGATTTTGCTGTGCTCCGCCCTACTTCACATTCCTCTAAAACCGGTGGGTAAAAAAATTAATAAATAAAAAATAAGAAGAGAATAACATTTAAACCTTATTTTAAATGCTAAAATCACTGAAATGTAAAAGCATTTTTTTCAACTTTCTATACCTGCGATGTTTATATCCAAGTGAATCTAGAGAAAATGCATGCCTCTTTCCCTGTTCCTTTATATAGGGGCTTGGTTTAATAGCCTAAAGGCATTAGCAATATGGTCGCTGAGTGGCATCACATGCTTCTAAAAGAAATTTCATTAAGGTCAGTGATCTCCGGTGTAGGCCAGGCAGGTATTCCACATCAAACTGGGAAAAACCATTTATTTTTGGATCTGGTTTTGTGCCTAGGGGCATTGTCATGTTGGGAAAAAAAATAGACCCTTCCCTAAACACCGGACATGAAATTTGAGGCACACAGTTGTCTTAAACTCCTTCATTTAGATTTTCTATAAATAGATTTGAGGGAAATTAGATTAAGTTTAAGTTTAAACTAAAGGTTTTGCTTAGTGTTTTTCACTTATTTATTTATTCCTGGTCACTGAGTATATTCTGTTTTTTTTTATGTAAGATATTGCACAATTTACACAACACAAGCTGTAGAATGAAGAATGCTGGAACATTGGTTACAATTTAACTAAGATAAATGAAATTCACTGATATTTTTCACCCAAACACACCGCATATCAAAGCATTTACTTAAAAATGTAAGTTCTCGTGTGGCCAACAAACTGTAGCAATACAGAAAAAATAAAACAGCATTTCAATCTGCAGCGAAACCTCACAGAAAATAATGAGAGCTCCCAGCACACCAGTTTTCAACTGTTCTGTTGACATTCAAATAATACCATAGCAAGGAAACAATCGACCCATTAAAGCCTTGAGTGTCAAAGCCCACAAAAGATGCTTTTTTGTTTAAATAGTCAGAAATGTGTGATTTGCTTAATGAATTCAAACTGCATCTCCAGAGTGTTAAGTTTGCTACTTTAAAACTAATAATGAGCTTAAAACTTGTTTTAAGGTGATGTTTCTCCTTGTGTACTTCCATTTAAATTAAACATTGTTTGAGTAACAGATGAACAAATGAGATTGCTAATGCAATACATTAAATCCAGCCCCAGAAAAAGTTTCCTCTATGTAAATTCAGAATTTGAGGTAAATAATAGCACAGTCCTGGAGCTGGAAGGCACACAGTGACTAGTTTCTTGACAGTTTTGACAGGGTGCATGATGTGTCACAGCTGAGTTACCGAATATAAATGTTCACCCTCTTTAGACTGGGCATAGCGCTGGGAATACTTAGTTGCAAAAAAAAAATTGAGTCATTTGGATAAGACAATGATAACATCCTGTGAGTATGAAGCAGGGTTGAGCCCGACTTGCAGTTTTATTTTCTCATATCACATCTGTCAGCGTCAAACACAAAAACACCAAGAAGGAATTCTTTTGTGTGTAAACTCGCTCGGCAGTAGTGCTGATTCTGAGTCAAAGTAAATTACTGTCAGTGTCCACTCGGTGTCGGTGTGATGGACAAGTTGCTGCTTGATTATGAACATAAAACATATATAATCTTTTATACCACACCCCCCTCTCCACTCTCAGGCAACGAGCTGAATAAAGATAGCGGAGCAAGAGACGGAGAAGAGCATGCAGGATCTTTTCCTAGAAAGCTGTGCAGAGTGCTGCAGGCCATGAAGTGCGGCGACAGAAAGTCACAGCCGTGATGTTTGTTTTGAGGGTTGGTGGTGATGGTGGTGGTGAGGGATTTTTCAGTGTTGATGCCAAACCTTGATCACTGCAGGACCTGTCATTTTATTGCTTTCTGTTTACTGATGGATTGGGAGTGATGGGATACGATGGGAATGTGTGTGTGTGTGTGTGTGCATGTGTATGTGTGTGTTCGACTTGTACTGTCCCCTTTGGTTTTCCCTGTGTATAACTGGGGTTTTGCTGGGTTGTGGTTGTCATCTCATGTCATCTCTAGACTGACATGGCATTAGTACTGCAGGCAGTACAGAACACAAAAACAAAGAAAAGATGATGAGGGTGAGAGCCGAGTTTATATGGAGGATACAGAAAACTGCTGTTGATAAAAGTCTATATATAGTTTATCAGTAAACATTTGACAATAATCCTTTTGCCCCTTTGTGTAGTGTCTGTATATGAAACACCGACATCACCCAGTCGTTATGGACACCAAAATCTGAAGCAGGGATTTTGCTGTGTCCGTGTAAGATTTTTGGTAGTGATGTGCGGATCGATCCTGAAATATCGATTCCTCTGATACCAATAATTTATGTTCTAGAATCGATTCTCACATTAAAATATCGATATTTTAGTAATTTAGGGTAAATTTGTAGTTTATCATTAACAGGAACACAGTGGAAAGAAACTATAACATTCGGATCGTCTACATTCAAAGGAACTACTTCCTCTTCCGCCTTTCATAGTCATGTGCGAAATACGGCTGTATAAATGTCTCGCAGCCCCTTGGCGTGCGCACTCACAACAATGGCTGAGCGTAATTGTGCGGACGTATTTTATCTCCACAAACAGCTGAGACGTGGTTTGCGATACATATGGCAAAAAAGTGAGATGTTGTGGCCATACTTGCCAACCTTGAGACCTCCGAATTAGGGAGCTCCACGAGCTCCCTCGGTGGAGTGAAACTGCCGTCTGCTCCTTGCTATCTAAAATATAACCGGGCGCTGACTTAAACTCTCGACCGTCTCACACTTCTCTTTAATCATTTTCTGTTTGACGTTTATTCAGCTGTGTGAAAACCCCGGAGGAACCCTCCCGAGGGATTAATAAAGTTAAATTTAATTTAATCTAATCTAATACATTTAATCTCAGCCAAACCAATTTACTCACGAACAAATAAAACACTGAAAAAGCCAAACAATAACATTTTTAAGTTATCAAAGTGACTTATATGTCATGTTTAACCCGAGTAGTGAAAGACCACAGGGGTTTGAAAACGATGTGTCGATCGGCTCAGGTATTTGAAGTTTACACAACTACATGACCTGAAAATATGTTAAAAGTTTTTTTGCGACCCGGAAAGAGAAATAAGAGTAATATTAAAACTAAGTCGCTGCCGCCATTGTTGGAGACTGGAATTGGCTGGGCCGCGCTATGAATTCTGCGATATGGTTTTGTCCGGGTGGAAAATCGGGAGAAATTCGGGAGAATGGTGGCTCCGGGAGATTTTCGGGAGGGGCACTGAAATTCAGGATTCTCCCGGAAAAATCGGGAGGGTTGGCATGTATGGTTGTGGCCACATCACTAACCTTGTCAAACACCTCAGAGTAAATCATATCACAGAATATGACGAGCGTATATTGAGACGAACTGAAGAGGAGAACAGGGACAGGTGCTGCTAGGGCGAGACAGACGTCTCTCACGGAGTCCTTTAGTGCTGCAGGCAGGCAAGGTGTTCAAATAGCGCACAACTTCAGGTTTTTTATTTCTATATGATGAACTCTGCATTATTAAGTGATAAGAGCAAGTAATCTGATGTCCTGTAATCATTATGACGCTATAATTTGAGATACAATAAATAAAATGTTTTTGTACAAAGTATCGGTATCGGATCAGTATCGTCGATACCACCCTGAATATTACTTGGTATCGGATCGGAAAGGAAATCAGTGGTATCGCACTAATTTTTGGAGTTGAAAGTGACTGAACTAAAAAGTTAGTAGCTATGTCGAGCAAGCTTGGTTTGTAAGCTGCATTGAGAAACTACTCTTACATCCTTTGAAAATAATATTATAGTGGTGCAGTGGTTCGTACTGTCACGTTAGAGCAAGAGGATCCGGGGTTTAAATCAAATGACCGGCTGGCTCCTTTCAGTGTGGATGTTCTCATGTTCACAGGCAGATGTATCTGCTTGTATGCAGATACATCTGCCTACCGTCATCTTTTTCTTTTCTTTTTGCTCTAATGGGGGCCATAGTTTATATAGCATTTAAGACTGTTTTGCATTAAGACTTGAAACTAATTATTTAAACCAGAAACACAGCTGTCATGACTGCTGTTAAGGGGCTAGTGAAAAAAGTCTGTTTTTTTCCTATCATCCTACAGTTTTGGTCAGTTGACATACACTCATCATGGACATGAGTGTCATGGTAATTCTGGGCTTTTAATGATTTTAGTATTTTTTTTCAGGCTGCGATGATTGTACAGCAGTACAGCTGTCACGGTCAACTGTGCTACTGAGTGTTGATGGAGGACCCAAATAATCTTCCTGGGATCACCTTACCTGCACTATTAAGCTTTAGATGAAAACTTTTGGAACATCTGCGTCACTGTCCACAGTGAAGAAAGCCTTAGCCATGCACTGAGAGGGTGCATGGCTAAGGCAAGAAAGAAACTAAACTTTCCTTCAAGCTAAACTGGAAACTGCAGTTGTCCACGTAGCCAAATGCTCTTTTAAGAAAACGTTTGCGATCAGACAAGAAGACAGGAAGTATGTTTGGAGAAGTAAAGGTTAGGCTTTCAAAATTAAGAAAATTAACACTGCACCACATGTCAAGCATGGTGATGTTAGCATCATGCTCTGGGGCTGTTTTGCTTCCAGTGATAATGGCACATGCAAAAAGTATGGATTAATGAAGAAGGAGGACTACCTTAAAATTCTTCAACTTCACCTCAAATCAGCAGCTTAATGGTTGAAACTCAGACACAACTGGTTGTTCCAACAGGTTGATGATCCCAAGCACGTATCAAAATTCGCGCTGGAATGACTAAAGCCGGCTAGCATGTTTTTTTCAAAGCCCCGATCTTCCTCAGTGGACTAATTCTTGTTTGTTTTGGTTTTTTTAATTAATTAAAGATGTATGTTGTACAATCCATCCACCGAGGAAAAAGTTACCATGACACACAACTGTATATAATCAAACACAAATGTGTCTTTTAGCCATTCAGAGCAAAACTGAAACTAAACCTGCCTCCGTTTTTTTAAAAACTGTGCGGATCCACCAAAATAGGAGCGTGAAAAAGTCACACTTAGCCTTAAATATCGTAACTTTAGGAATGTTTCAATATATCATCTTAATAATGATATTTAATGTTTCTGAAAACAGTAAAACGATTTCATGTATAAAGTTTTCATTAAATGAAACAGAAATCACCATGTTTTCCCAATTTTAAAGCATTATTTCAAATTTATTGTAAAATTTCTCATTAAAGTACCGACTGAATTAAAGTTTTTTTAAAAAAATTTTAATTTTGAGCCACAAGGCAACCAGGAATTTTTCCCTCTGTAATCATCTCATGTTAGTATCATATCAATAACACCATCAAATTGCCATTTTTCATGACATACTACAGGATCATAAAGTGCTGCAAATTGTCTCATCAGTCAGCTCAAACCTACTGGGTCACTGAGTTGATTGAGTTGTTTCGCTTTCCATTTTGCATTTCATTCTCCCTTTTCAGAACAGCTGTTATTAATAATGTTACTAAATGTGTTTCTACATTTCATAGTCACCACATGCTGAGGGTGAATGATGCAGAGTTCAGTTGGTTGAATAAGCAGTGGGAGGCCCGTGAAATATGAGTTTGGGGATGCTGCTGGTGAATAATCTCGATTTACAGTGCTTTGATATGCCAACATAAATGGAAACAAGCGTTGTAAACAACTACAGAGGTTGGACAAAATAGCAGACACAAACAGGCATTATGCCTGTTCAGCTATGAAGAAAGGCTCTTTGAACGATGTAGTAATGGCCTTCTTAAAAAAGTTTACAGCAATGTTTAAATTTGCTGTTCAGGGACATGAAACAACTTTGACTTTTCCATGGTTTTCTTATGAAGTTACCAGTATTTGGGTATAATAATATCTTCAAATATAGCTGGGTGGTAATGATATTTTACCCTGGGGTTCTTCTCATTCAACCTGACCTGATATTTCTTGTCTATTCCTGGACTGTGAAGAGAAATCACGATCCACTGACTGCCAGCAGATGAATGTCATACACACTTATTTTAGTAGCTGTCTGTTCCTGTTAGTGAGATTTGCTTTATGAAATTCATATTCTTCTTGGTAAACTTTTTTACCATCACTGAATTTGACTCAGTTGCTTAGAGTCGGTAAAGAAAGATTGTGGAAGTTATATTCAGCAGCTGGCGCCATAGTTTAACTGTCTGCTACTGAACTGTTGCTGCCTTTTGTACATGTGTATAGACAAATATGCATATATTCTTATTTTTCTGTGGACAACTATTTAAATGCCAGTCCATTTCTATTATACATAGAGGCTGGTAAGCTAATTCTAAACAACCAAAGGCTCTCTACCAAGGGACTGCAACCCTGTATGGAACTAGAAAATTAATATACATCAAGACATAACTGTGGCAATTTCTGGAGAAAGGTTAACAAAATGACTGCTTTACAGAACCATTGAGAAATGAAAATGGGACAGTAAAGCCTCATTAAGACGAGTCAATTTTTATTTTCCAGTAGTTGGTCACGTTGGTCAGTTGATGACATATTTCCTTGGCAACCTTAAAGCAGGAGAAAGCTATGACAAGCCATACAAAGTTGCAAATCTCCTCCACTGCAACACAATGTCTCATCTAAACTGCGTTAGAGAAAAATGTCTATAACGCGTCACCTCTCAGAATTTTTTTAGCTCATGCAGAAAAGGTTTCCAGTTACCATGGGGTCGATGACTGGTCTAAGTCTGCATGAATGGGGCTTTAGCACCAGCTACTACCTCCAGCTACCACTTATAACTGGTTGTTGCTTCATCTCTAGGCCTGTTTGACTGAAGTGTAAGTCGCAGTCTTCCCATCTGGCATGTCAGTTCAGTTTCTATACTCTGTGTTGGTGCTTCCTGTTTCAACCTCCCACACCACACCGGCTTTCATCTGTAGGCTCCAGGGGGGAAGTTTATTCAGAATGTGGGTAAAATATTTGTGGGACCATAGAAAACACACTTTTGTTCCCATAATAAGTGACTCATTTCAGATGCGTTTTGTCTGACTGGACAGTCACAATGTCTGTAATTGCCGGTCCTTGCCTGTGTCTACTCAGATGTCAGTCTTACTTGTAAGATGCAGATGTAAACTGAACTGCTGTTTCTACTTCATACAGACAAAAACAAGCTTACACAGGCAAAGTGGGTGGCTTTTATTATAAAGACAGCACTCCATTAATCACATCATTAATTTCAAATGTTTTATGCAGTTCACAGTTAATCAAAATATATCGAATGGCCTGTTACTAACAAAGCTCTATTTCTATTTTATGCCGTTGACAGCCAGTCAGGAGCACTGGGACATTTCTCTGTTCTTAGGTTGGTTTGGGTCTTCAAAACTAAACTTAAACAGAGTTTAGGAAGCCACAGACCCAACAGGATGTTTCACAACAAATCTTGTGCCAGTCAAAGTCAGTAAAACGCAACCATACAGACACATATCTCACTTACATTATTAAAGCCTTTGTTGATTTTCTGACTGCAGGCATACTTGTGGCTCCTTGAGCTTCCAAAAATAGATTAAGGAATGCCTGTGGAACCAGCTAGACTGACGTTAAACTTTCCTTCCTTTCTCCTATAGTTATGGTGGGATCAGGTGACCCTGAAGTACCCCTTAGTTATGCTGCTATAAGCTGCTACAGACTCAAACTGCTCCGGGACTTCCGGTGCTTGTGATACACTGAGTGTTTCTTCCCCACTCCCTTCTTTTCACTCCCCAGGTGGTTATATACCACTGTGGCATGTCATTAAAATGCGTCGTCTTTCTCCCATAGCGTGAATTCTCCCTATGGTCTTGTTTCTCTTTTCGGCTTCCCCTCTCCCCCCAACTGGTTGCAGGAGATGGCTGCCCCTCTCTGAGGCTGGTTTGCCTCATGTTAAAAGTGAGTTTCCCACCATCACCTTCTGATTGCTGTTTGGGAATCATGTGATTGTTGGGGTTTTCCTCTAATATTTCAGGGTCTTTACCCTGCAGAATGAAGCACCGTGAGGTGACTGTTGTTTTGATTTGAAGCTATAAAAATGAACTTAAATTGAACTGAAAATTGATTTGATTATGTCAACAGTAAGTACAAAAAATTCAAATAGGATTAGCCCATAAAAATAAGGATTCTGGTGGTTTCCCTCAACTGGATTACACACTGAAAGGAAAACTCTGGTTTGAATTGGCCTCAGTACAGATACCTGTGACTATTTACCAGTTGTGACTGAGACTTTACACTAACCCAAGCCTGTTTTAAAGGTCAGATGCCCCTCCACCGGGGTGTATGCTGTCGAAAACATTGCATAACACAAGTTCTGCAGCTACATTTCTATCAAATTAATCAAAAAATGAAACAGAAACATCAGGCAGGTGGGAAATGCAAAGAAAGAGATCTCTCCCCTTCTCTGTCACTGAACGAAACAGAACGGTAATTTGTTTGTGCAGCAGAGCCTTCATGCTGCCATCAGAACCGACTGGCCTTGACTCAAACCAAACACATCAGCCTCCCCCCCTCCTCCCTCGCCGTCTCCCTCACCCTGTCTGCCGAACAAAACAAAATGCTCTTATCGAGCAGAGAGGAGGAGGCAGATATTAGCGCTCTCTGATGAATCTGCTGGCCTCGGCCTGGGCTTGCATTTTCCCCTGGCTGATTCAATTACAACACTGAAGCACTGTGCATCGCTACAGGTGTCGTATGGAAATTCAAAAGCAGTTATATTATTTGCTTGAGGCGATCACCGCGTATAGGAGATGGCACACGCAAACAAACACACACACGCGCGCGGACACACACATTGTGTCATGTATGACAGCAGCGTGCAGCAGTTGTGTAATTAGACACCAAGTGAATTCTAGAGCAGTAACAAACAGACAGAGAAAGGAGAGGGTCACCTACCTGTGAGGCAGGTCAAACACTACTGCAGCACTGTACATTAATGCCGCCCTCTACATCTCTTGCTCCGTCTCGCTAAAACATTCATAGCTAGTGTTCAGCTCTATAAATAACACAGTGCTGTCAAAGTTTCAGGTGGATTAGGGCACGCTGAGTGTATGAGATGGCCTTAGGGCAGCCCAAGGGACCAGGAGACACAAGACCTGGAGCAATGAGCTATGGATTACATTCAAATCAATTTTGCTAAAGACTTCATTTAGGTGTTGTTTTAAAAACACACACACCTGAATACCTGTTAACTGGAGGAATTGTGATTTCACAATCAGGAGAATTTGTCTTCTCAAAAGAAAGATGTGACTGTCGGTTTCCAAACAACAAGAAAATATAAAAGAAAGCATCTTCAAGCTGTGTATTAGAAGTGAGAAACTGTCAGAGTGAAAAGGCATATTATCAAAAAGACCTTAGAAGCGTCAATTTTGCGAGTCTCAACACAGAGATCTTTGGCAGCAAGACAGTGACGATTATGTCAACTGAAACGTGTCAGTCTCGCTCTCCTTTTTTTTTTTTTGCAACTATTTTATTTCTGGCACAAGTGTTACAGTCATTTCCTCACTTCAAAAATATCTCATTTATCTCTTTGTGAAATTGTGTGAAAAATGTCCCTGTTTTTCTTCACAACCAACTTTTATATCCTTTTTTTCCTCAACAGCAATCATCCTCGCTCACTGTGCATATTAATGGTGGAAGCTGATCAAGCTGAGGCTTATAGCCAAATTCCTTCGAAGAAATGCTTTCAATTCCAAATCATCGAGCTTCTGAGGGAAGATTACGAGCGGCGTCCTGTGCGCACGGATACAGAGTGAAACACGAGAACCCACACGGATGTAGACAGCAAGCACACACTTGTGCAGTGCTTGGACTTGACATTGGGAATCGATGCAGTCTGATCAATACTCTTGGATTCTCTGACTTCACACATGCTAGCTGCTGTTAAGACAATGCCAGTGGCTCTCACGTTGGAAGTTTTTCTTTTTTTGTGTGTGAATTTGGAAAGCTCTCAAAAATTTTTCGAGTTTGAAAGAGGAGTGTAGGCGAGTCCATATTTGAGTCCTACCTGAGCACTCACCAGAGTTTCTTGTTACTCATGTTTTCCCTGCAGAGGTTTCCTTTTATTCTTTGTTCTGTGTTGTGCTGCCTCTTTTCTTCTTCATGCTTTCCGTCACTGTGTAAGCTTTTCATAGTGACTGCCCCAGGCTGCATTTATCAAAGCAGTCAAGGCACCACAGCCAATTGATTCCCTAATCGAATATCATTATTACCAGCAATTAGCTTGCACTATGACTTCAGTTAAATTTGCTAATTAACAAATGTGGGCTTCTGTGAGTGCCGGGAAAACAAAAGATGTCTTGGTGAAATGTGCAGAATCGGAGCCCCGCACCAGTGCGTAGCATCCCGTGTCTTTGCACGGCGAGATATTTAGGAGCTCCCATTAATCACTTCGCTGTTGTTGTGTTCAATGATCACCGTGGCAACAGGGGCCCACCTGTTTGTATTTGACACTCGCTCAGCAGATGGCCCACCCAAGGCGTGGTGCGGGCTAATTACTGTTGATTCATACACAAAATTCAACATGCTTTTTTTTTTTTAAACATACACATGCTGTCTTTATTGGTGAAAGACAAGGCGGGAGTCACCTGCACCATTTCAAAGGCTCTTTTGCTAATTACTACAATCTGTCATTTATTTAAAAAATGTTATGTAAGTCGACGCTACGTTTATGTTACGTGACAAAATTTATCACCTAACACCAGATTTTTCCGTTACAAATCTTTTTATGTCAGGAAAAAAGTGGCTCGCTGTTGTATTTTATGTGTAAGTTCATCTCTATACTGTAATAACAACCATGCTTCGCCTTAGTTTAAGCCAGTCCTACCATTTCATGTGATCTCAAAGACACACCACATTACCTGACACTTCAGCTGATAGCGCTTTTAAGCATCTACTTTGCAAATGTTACACAGTGAAAATATTTTTTGTTTTTGAAGAACGCTAATCAGATGTAGTTCATTCACTATCATTAGCAAATGTGACCATCTCCATAAAAGCAGAAGCAGTTGGCAGTTTGCTGGTCTGCAACATAAAGCTATTGTTAACATTTATGACAGTAGAATTAGAAAAAGACTGAGACTTGTTTGGAAGGGTTGCCAGAATAAAGCCTCTTCTCTCCAACAAGAACATGGCAGCGGTTTACAAAGTCACACTTTAGCAAACTTCTGTAAAAATGTCCTTTGGACAGATGAACCTAAAGTGCAGGTGTTTGGCCATAATGCACAGCACCACTTTTAGTCTAAAGCACCTCGTACCAGCCCCAGGGGTGATTGTTTGGGGATCTTTTGCAGCTACAGGACCTGCTCACCTTGCACTCATTGCATTGGACACAAACTCGTCACAAAGTCCTCAAGAGTCTAATGTAAAGTCTAATTGTTCAGCAGCTTAAACTAGGTTGAAATACCATCATGCAATGATCCCAAGGAAAGAGGCTATTGGTAAATGATCTAGTTCTTATGTAGCACTTCATACAATATGCTTCATTCAGCCATTTATACAAGCAAAGAGCAGATTGGGGTTCTGTATCTTGCACAAGAAAACTTGGGCACCACCAATTTCCTGAGTAGTAAATGACCTGCTCTACTTCCTGCTCTAAAGCTACTAACAGCATGTTGTTGCAATGGTCCAATCAAAGCCCTCAACCTGACTGAAATCCTGTGGAAGGACCTAAAGGCAGATTAAGCAAATGCATAAAGTTAGGGTGCATAAACAAATGCCACCAAAGTCCACTAAACGTGTGGACCAAAATTCCTCCACATCAATGTCAGAGACTGACAAAGTCACACAGAAAATTGTATACCTCAAGATAATACTAATTTTCTTTTGCACATGACTGTGATATGTGGGGATAGCAAGAGCCCACACCATGATCCCGAATACAAACGGAAATGAGCATTGAAGGATGACCTCACTATGGAGTAAAGGAAGCAACATTAGTGACGATCTTCTGATCGATCAATTTGTTACAGACGGTTGGTCTCTGCAAACGAGTTGCAAACCCAGACATGTTCTCTACATAAGGTTAAAAGATAATCGGTTAGCTCCATAATGTGATATGTATCCTATAAATCTGGGCAATACCCTCTTCATTAAAAGAGCCTATTACATATAACACCTTAATAGCAAAAAAACTGCATTTACATAGATGAATCATTGGGTCGCTGGGTTAATGAAACACAAAATGAAGCTCATCCTCTTGTGATCACCTTTGATTTGGATGTAATTTGTAAGATTTGTCTTACTGCATCATCTGTAGTAGCCATAGATGTAGTACTGGTGAATTTTCACAGATTTTTTTGGTCTAAATTGCAGTCTAATTGCTTTCTTTGACCCTTGTGCTGAATACTCCAAATACGCTGAGCTTAATATTGATTTTCTTTTTAGGATGTCACACCTACTGCACCCTAACAGGCCCAGCCTTGAACAGACGCACACAAAACAGCCGAGAACAAGTGAACACACACACACGAACACACACTAAAAGAATAGAAGGATAGCAGTGACCTCAGTAATTCGTGTCAAGTCAAATGTCAGCGGAGGGGGGCCAGGGTGTGGGAGTTGGCGGGGGCTTTTAGCTCCACGACGGAGGTCTGGGATGGAGGTTGGAGAGTGGTCACGGTCAGTGGGTGTCTGCTGAGGTCTTTGTTAAAGCCCATTCTCTCTGACTGCAGGGGGAAGCGGAGAAAGTTGGAGCCGGTCGGGGAGACGGAGAGGAAATCAATGGAGCTGCTGGAGACCATCCTCTCGCTCGGCACGACGCTCACACTCACGCAGCTCGCATGGCTTTCTCCTGCTCTCTATACCTCAGCTTGACCCCCTCTTTCCCTTTTATTTCCCCTCTCTTTCTGACATTCTTCCTCATTTTTTTGTGGTCCTGAGCCAATGTCTGGCCTCCCCCCATCTTCTTCCCTTCCACAGTTGATAGTATTGCAAGAAATAATGCAAAACTGAATTGGATGATTTCCTGCTTGTATCCTGAAATCTGGAGCTCAACTTAAATGTACAGTTTATAAAGAAGCTCCATATCATGAGTAACTGCAGAGCTCCGTGCTGCAGTAATGCACACACACAGGCTCACACAGTGCCTGTTCTTGCATTGTGTGCTTCCACAATAGCCCACAGCTATCCTCCATTGTTTTAGACATTTAATTGGAAACACAAAAGCAGCCCACACTCTTGTTAATAGACACAGTGCTTCCAGCCCCCAGAGATCTCACCAAGATACATTTACAGAATCCCCCACAGGGAAATGCAAGAAACAGGGCCATTCAGCCTCCATCTGTTTCCCTTGTAAGGCCTATGAGCTCGGGGACATAACACTTTTCTCCCTGATAAACAAGGTGTGGACCACTAAGCACTGCTCCCTACTAAAGACTTCTGAATGCAACTGACCACAGCTTATCTGACTGAATATCAATAACAACACTACATGCTCTGCTTCCTCTAATTTCACCCTATAAATCTGCCTGGACTGCTGAAGTTAAAGTGGGAAAACAAAAGAGAAGAAAAGAAAAACACCTCAAGGTTTGATACAATATCTTCGCCCCTTTTGTGTCATAACTTGTCGAGAATAATGCATGAAGGTGCAAAGTGCACTCAATATCAGTGTCTCGGGCAGAGCAAACCTCTCTATCTCCACTTGATGTAATAACTGTTCACGGTGTCAGAAAAAGCAGGGGGAACCTGGAATCAATGTGTTATTTAAAGCAATAGAACCCAGATCATTTGCTGTAATGTTTCACACGTTTCTGCAAGCTGAGTAGCAGCTTTGCAGTTCCACTAAACTGCAGATCCATACATTAAAATTATATGTCCTAGAATTTTTTTTTTTTTTAATCAGTCACTGATTTAAATCCATTCTTGTTCTCATTATCTCACATTAATAATGCAATCCATAGTTTACACTTGGGTCCATGAATTTTCAATTTATCTTTAAGAAGACTTTTCATTTCTGAATCTTTTTTATGTATTTGGATTAGTGCAGCAACAAATTCTTACAAATTCTTACAATAAATTATAAATTCTTTTAATTATCAGTTAGGGATGGCCTTGGATCTTGAACCCACATTTTGTGCTGGTGTAAGTTATGATAAGATAAACTAGTCGACAATGGCAGTGTCAGAAGTCAATTTCAGAAGTTAAGACAAATAGAAAAAAAAATTTTTGCATTGAACTTTGCCTACATTATTACTCACCATACCAAGGGTATTATAGCTAGCTAAAAGTAAAATAAAAAATAAAATTAGATGTGAAAAAAAATTTAGTTCACAGAAATGAAAATAGAAAAGTGGAAAATTAACAAATAAAATCATAGAGGTAATATGCTTAGTGTTAGTATCTGTTAAAATGTTAAATGGCCTGTATTTGTATAGCGCTTTACTTAGTCCCTATGGACCCCTAAGCGCTTCACACTAGATTCAGTCATTCACACACACATTCACGCACTGGTGATGGCAAGCTACATTGTAGCCACAGCCGCCCTGACAGGGGCGCACTGACAGAGGCGAGGCTGCCGGACACCGGCGCCACCGGGCCCTCTGACCATCACAGTAGGCAATGGGTGAAAAATCTTGCCCAAGGACACAACGACCTAGACTGTCGGAGCCGGGGCTCGAACCGGCAACCTTCTAATTACAAGACAAACTGGCAACTCTTGAGCCACGATCGCCCCTATTTTGGCAAACTAATGTTTAGTTTGGTAAACATTTAATAATAACTTGCCTAATGAGGGACTGATTAAAATGTCTACTAAATCTGACCTCTGACATATCCCCTCCATGCAAAAATTATTAAAAAGACTAAAACTAAACACCAAAACTGATGAAAGACAATCTAAGGAGCTTGGAAAGAAAAGCGTCTGGACTTCTTTGAGTTGCTTGAAGACGTTTCACCTCTCATCCGAGAAGCTTCTTCAGTTCTAAGGGTCAAATGGTGGAGAGTCCCAGACTTAAACCCTGGGTTTAAATCTGGGACTGGGTTTAAATCTGGGACTCTCCACCATTTGACCCTTAGAACTGAAGAAGCTGATGAGAGGTGAAACGTCTTCAAGCAACTCAAAGAAGTCCAGACGCTTTTCTTTCCAAGCTCCTTAGACTACGATGACCTGGATGACTGAGAACCTTCACAGACTGATGAAAGACAATGTAAATCTAAACATTTTCCAAAAAAAGAAAAATAAATAAGAAAACTGTGGGAAACTGACTGACAGTTATTCAGTTCAAAAAGTAAAAACTAATTAGAAAATATAAAAACTATACTAACTGGTTCAAACTAAGACTGTTTCCAGTAGATTAGGAGTTCCAGCACAGTTACAGTAACAGTGTGTGATATTACAAATAGTGATCCAATTAACAGGCCTTTAGAATCAATTTTACACTAAAGTACACACACAGAGTCCCATGTAAACAACACGTCAAACATACGTAATGATACAGAACGTGCAGCAAAAACCAGGAAGGTGTCTTACTTAAGATGGAGTACACTACATGAAAAAAAAATCTCTATTAGTCACCATGATGACTGAAGCCATGAAAAACACAGATTTGTGCTATTTTATGAGTCTGTGACATAGCATTTATATGTAATCTTGAATTACATGAAGATCAGACCAAATTTTATGGTAATCAATGCACAAATCGTGATACTAGACTTCGAAGTTTTTCCTAAATTGTAAGTACATAAAACAGTATATGCTTACAGTTGTACTTGCATGCAACCGTAAGTACATACAGCCATATAAAGACAGCTATGAAAAGCTATTTCTTTAGAGTAATGATGTATTCCCTGATGGTGAGGCGATCACAGTGGTGTGCTGATAAAGAACACAACTGCTTTAAGTGGAGTTATAGGGATTAGCTCATTAGGCTAAATCAGCTAATTACATGGAGATTTTGTTACCGTTCCTCCAGCTAATTAATTGGAATGACTACCACCACTGTGTTCAGGAAATGAGTCTACTCAGAGCAGATGAGGCAAAATAGAAAACACTACATCAGGCACTTTTGGATGCACCTGAGAGGTAGAAGCAACTAAGTGCGAGTTTGTATCCACTTTCTCTTTCCATTATAGCACCGTAGGCAAGAAAAAGACCAACCTCCTAATTTTCACTTGCAGAGAAAAGCATGACAAAGAAGAGAATTTGGGAACGTAACATTTTTATTCTCCGGTGTTTAATTTAGCAACACACTGTACAGTAACAAGTGAGAAAGTAAGAAAGACTCCAAATCTCATGAACTGCATTGTATATTTACAGTAGCATTCGTTGTTTTAATAACCTTAGATGGAGTTCAAACTTTTAAAAAAAAAATGGTAATCGCAAAAATGCTTGTGGTTCACAATAGAAAATAAGTAAAAGTAATTAAATAATAAATAATTATCAGTTTGTGTCACAAATTGCAGTTCGCCTGGACTGTGAGCTGAAGAGAACCCAAAGTGGAGGATGCCAGAGGCACAGTTTACAGCAACACATTTCAATAGCTTTCAGTGCTGACAATCATTACAAAGGGCCAGACACAAAGGGAAGCCAGGAAGATCACAGAGCGAGACAGGCAGACAAATCAGAAGACACGACAGAGACAAAGAGAGTGACAGGACTATTTATACACAAAGACAGGATGGGATTTGGGACTGGAAATAAGAGCATAACAAGACAGAGTTACAGTTATTATGCATAAAGTTAGTAAAAAAAAAAAAAACCTAGAGAAAGTATTTCTCTGCTCATGACATTGTTTTTGTTGTAACGTGCTGAAATGCACTGTCATATAAATGCTAGCTAGCAATAGAAATCATAGGCTGCAGTCCCAGACTCTGACAGAAATCCCCACCCTCCTGAGGACACGTGCAAAGGTCTTTTAGCGTTTAACCACAAACACAAAGCCACCAACACAAAGAAAAGTTTGACAACCTGCACAAAGTGACTCCAAAGCACTCGACACTGATTCTACAGTAGAAACATTTGCAAGTAGACATGGAGGGCACAATACTGTAATCATGACTCCTAATACTGTACATGCCTCTGTTACCTGTAGAAAATCAGGGTCTGACTGGTCAGCTTTAACTCTGCTTCATCACTCGGGGTTCTTCTCCAGCTCTGTGTTAGCATGCTGGCCGCGCAGATGTTTGCAAGGAGCTGATCGTGTGTAGCGGTACAAAGACAGTTGTTTCTGCCACTTGGCTCTTTAACAAAGTGGGAAACGACACAAACTTTTTGTCCTTTTGTTCACTAAAAATAAAAGAAATGTCCTCCATCCTGCACACAAACTGAAATCAGTTGCAAGTGCGCCGAATTAAAAGGGCATGTTTGATGTTTTTCTTTATTCTTTCTATATGCACATCTTGCAGAAAGTTGAAGAAACTTTGTAACACAAATAATGGCATAACTGCAACTGTATGTGATGACTAAATTTAGTAGAGCTGTCTGATAACTCCCTTCCCAAAAATCCAGTCATTTTGGACAGATCCCCATGCGGAGCACTGGAAAGTTTATTTTTAAGTTAAATGTTAAGTTTTTAAGTTAAATGATTAACAGGTTATCACAGGAGGTATGGCACTGCGGGCGCACACATACTGATGGTCACTTTGGCTTACTGGTCTTTGGATTTGCAAAGAGACCTGCAGAGAAAGACTGATTAGTCCAGGGCAACATGTTACCTGGCTTAAACAGTCTGCTTCTAAAGGCACTGATGAGTCACATGTGAGCTGATTAACTGAATTCAGGTGAGTGAAAAATGGTAAACAACAAACGCTCACAAAACCAGATACATACACACTGCCTGAGAGAGAGAGCCAAACCAAGAGCACAGGGGAGAAGATGCAGTACAGTAACATTTTAAACTCGGTACTTTTGAAGGCAGTCTAAACCAGGGATGTTGGTTAATTGGCTTTTTTTAAGGTGAACTCTACTTTTTTCGCACTTGACTACATTTTTGTAGTAGAGAGTTAGAAAACAGGAACTTTCTGTCATTAATTGCTTATGTGTTGCTTTTACTTTGGTGTAGTATGAATGGTCATAAAAAAGTTTAAAAAGCTGTAAAACTTATGGAAATCAAGTAAAAAGTCTAAAATGTTTGCCCTCTTCCACATTGTCCATAGCTGTCCAGTGGGCCAGATTGAAATCTTTGGTGGGCACATTCAGGCCCCCCAGGCCTTATGTTTGCTTTTGCCACACCTGGTTGGGGGAAGTGAAACAAAAAACAAGACACAAGAACCAAATAAGTATCAAAATTCAACAGGAAATGAACAAAATGCATGAAACAAAACAGCAGAAAACATAAAGAACAAAACTCATCCTCAGACGAACAGACTCTGTAATATAACAAGGAAACAAAGTAACAATGAAATAGTAAAGAAACAATAACAGTAATGCAAAACTTCACTGGAACAGAAATGAATCTAAACTTAACAAAAACCAGCATTAAATCTGGAGACCTTTACCTTTTCAAATCTGAAGCATATCTTTGCATTGTTTAACTTTAAACTGAATATTTTTTTTTTTACATTAAACAAATCTTCATCAACCTGCTCAGTGTTTATTTTCATCAGTCATCTTCACTCTGTTCAGTATCCTCTCACCCTAACCAATCACAGCAGATGACTGCTTCCCCCCACGGTTTCCTTTCTGTTAAATATTTTACTAACACCAAGCTGAAAGAAGATTCTGGTTTTTCACTCCATAATACTGCAAGTACTTGACTTTATAATGTAAAGGTATATTATGTTGTGATTGTGAGTTTATATCCTGCAGCTATTAACACCCAAATAAACTGAATTAACAGACAGAGAAGTAACGAAGCAAATATCACCTCTTGAAACGTGCGAACCAGGTAATGTTTTGTAATTTTGCTTAAAAAATGCCTTCAGTGGTTATTCAAATAGCACCATTTAATAAATGTTTTAATCATATTTAATAACTCTGGGTCTCCTTTCTGTTATAGATACCAGATATAGATAGATAAACCTCAAGTGGCAGCGAATGATAACGAGCTGAATTTTTAAAAGCTTGAAGGACTTCATTAAATCACCGAGTGACATTAAAGTTTCTACTTTGACAAAGTGCTTATTTGCTGCTGCTTTGGAGGTCACTTTAACTTTTTGCTCTAATGTTTCACTGTGTCGCCTTCTTCCCCCTGGAGACCATTTCCAATGAATGATGAGCGACCGACTACTGCAAATGAATTTTGGCACACTGAGCTAACCGACATCATCTCGCTTAGAGGATGCACCTGCGCTTAAGCCAATTATGCTCATTCACTTCAAAAACAAATGACTCATTATGGGAACACTGCATCCAGTAAGGCCAGGAAAAACAATAAATGAAAAGTGTTTACTGTTTATCTGGGTGTGCAGCTGAAAACAGGCAGGACAAAAAGTGTAGTTTATAAAAACCATTTAGGAAAGATTTTAGACTCGAAACGAGAAAAACAACAGCGAGAGAAAGAGCGCGGCTGCATTTCTTTGATGCTGTGTTCATTACAGCCTCTTCCTGACCTGTTGAATAGGTGCCTCTGTGAGCCAGGTGTAACCACACAGCTCCCACTCTCACAGCATCGAAAGCGTCTAACCTTGAAGGCACTCAAGCTGTAAATTGACAGTCAAAACACTACTGGCTTTTAAGCAGGATTTCGCCGACTCTAGTCTGGTCATTCGTTTAAACTTCTGTGAGACCAATAAAACATAAAGAAAAAGAAAATGAGGAAGTAGCGAGTGAACTCAAAAACTAGCCCACAACAACTTAATGAAAGAAGTTGAAAGCTTAACCAGGAGCAGTGAGGCAAAGGGAGCGCTGGACACCACAAAGAAACGCAAGTTACACCAGTAAGACACAGATAGGATGAAGAAGATTGGAACAGACTGTTCACTAAGTAGTAACACAATGTTTAGATGTTTAGACTGGCATGGAAATTATTTTATAGCTTCCAACAAAGTGAAGCCAATGAGGAAATCTATTCCGTCAACCTGCATTCTTTCTAATGGCCAGCAGGGGGCGAGTTCTGCAGTTGCGTAAAGACTCAGCGATATATGCGAAACAGCCCTTAGATCCCTTCCCCCCAGTAAATGTTCTCCAGTTGAGTCAATGGGCTCAATCGCTGGTTTAAAATCTTGCTGAATGTAGCGTGATGTTTATTTTTGATAAATTATTGTCCTCTTCAGTGTCAAGAGGGAAGATAATGGGTAGGCCTGCATTGTGATTACCAGTCTGCAGGGTCCTTCGATTTCACATTTTGATCCACATGACTCTCAGGGCGTCTCAATTCTAAAAGCTAAAATTTGTAAACCAGAGTATGTCTGTCATTGTCAGACATGCCAGCCAGTGCAACAACCTGGGGACCAATCAACATCTTCTTTACATTACACTCAGTGTTTCAATTAACAATATTTTAGTAATGTAGACACATTATAAGAGCTCCAATAAATCTTTAAGTCCTGGTTCTATCCTCTGAACCAAAGCCTAACTTTCTTTCTTTATTTTGTTTATGCAGTTGCTGTGGTGATGTCTACATTTTCTTTATTAACTGAATTTTAGCCAACAATTTGTGTTCCACTGATGAAAATAGAAACCTTTTCTGAAAAACCTTTGGTGGGTATTGGGCATGTGGGGATATATATTACTGGTGCTTTCTGACCTTCCTGTCAGTTGTGGAAAATGCCTGCAAACCTCATGATGTCAACTATGCAACACTTTGTGTTGCAGCCAGTGTCTCATAGGGTAGTTAGCCAGCACAGCTGCACTTTCAGTTATGTTTTGCAACGAAATCAAAAATAATTCTATATGTTGGTAATATGCACTCATACTTTTGTGTATGTGTTTTTGTGTATCTAGAAGCTGACCCATCGGAAATGGGAATTCTATGAATGAATGTGTTTGTCTGGCAGGGTGACCCCATCCAGTCAGTCCGTGAGGACCTGTGGACTCTTGTTTGCTCCATGCTTATAGACATTACAACTGTCTTCATGTCTAAATCTCTTTTGGGCTTGTGGTAGCCTAGTGGAAGAAGTCACTATGAGTCAAGAGCTTAAGCGTAGATAAATATGTCCGTCCCTCAACCTCTGACTGCGTTGTTGACCAGGGTGATACTACTGATATCACTGATTACTATTATATGTTATTATTTTTGCACTTACAGTCAGTGCATGTGTCTATGAGAGACGGGGAGTGTTGAGAAGCTGCGTTTGCTCTAGTACAAAGCGACGGGTATCCTGGGGCCTGTCACAGAGTAGTTACACCTGTGATCACAGTGGCTACTGTATGTCACTATTTCATACATGCCAAGACCTTTGAACATGGATGCAGGGATAGCTAAAGGTGTACCGGCTTGTGAATACAGTTTTTGGTTGAACTCTCACTATTTTAGGAAATATTATTAGGCCCAGCTCAGCCTTTTTGGAGCATGTTGACCTCTCCATCTTTTTTTGTTTTGCCATCTTGTGTTCTGCCTTTGTGCGTTCCTCAAGGACGGCTTGGCTGCTGCTTGTCGAGAGTGCAGAAGTGCAGTGTGTTCCTTTATCTGAGGAGAGTTACAAAGAAAAACCTCTGTGGAATAATAAACGTATGACCTGAATGATCATATCAGCTTTAACTTGTGTGTGCTCATCTGTCTTGGCCTTGATATCAAGTATTTCTATAAAAAAATACATCTATATTTTATAGGTTTTGTCCATAAATAAAAGAAATAGAAGATTATTTCTGCACCGGGCTGCATTTCACCCACATTTCTGTAGCGCTAGTCAACCACAAAAATGTTCGTGAATTTGACTCACGATGGATGTTCCAGTACATAGACCGGAGGCTCCAAGGGGTCTGGTGCAAACACAGCAAACATTACTTTACTTGTGTGATCTTGTGCACGTTAACATGATCACCAAAATGCCATCAGTTAGGTCAAAATATGAGTGGACAGACAGATGCTGTAGATAGACAGCGTGATTCATACAGCACACAGGCAGAGCGAGAGGGTTAACTCCAACTCTCACAGACCCAATCGCAGGTGTGGGTGGGTGGATGAAGAGCAAAGAATGAGGGAGAGTAGGGAAGGGAGAAAAAATTTTCAAATGTCTGGGTTTTCACACCGTTAATTTAGCCGTGCAGAGCCACATCGCACCATTCTCTCACTCTTCCTCGCTCCTGTCGGAAACATGCTAATTAAGGAAGCCGACTGACGTGAGCGAGGTTTAAAGGGTAATTAGCATAAAAATCCTACATGCTGTATTTTTACTTTCTCTAATCAACACCCTCACACGTACACGTTTTTCAGATGTGAGAAAGAGTGGTTTGACGCAATTAAAATGAAAATTAGCATCCATAAGGAGGGAGGAAGAGGGAGACGAGAAAAAAAATGTTCTTCCCTTGCATTATGTTGTTTGTCTCGCCGCTGCACTTTCTTAAGACTCACAAGAAAGAGAAACAGCAAATAATGTAATTGCTTTTACAAACGACAGACATGTTCGTCCGCAGGAATGCGGCGTTCGCCGTGTGAGCTGCTGTCTCAGCCGTCGTATCTTTGCATCTCATCGATTCGCGGCACTCGTCACGGTGAAAAATACTCTCGCTCCCAATGCAGTCTCTTGTGTGGTTTAAACAAAACGCAATCTTCTCCAGCTAGATTGTACAAACACTGGCTAACACTTTATTTAAAGTGGTGCTTAGAAGGCACTGAAACACTGTAAGTGCATTATAAACACATTGTAAGTGCTTGATAATTATTATGGTCTGTGTTAACAACACATGTAAAAACACCACGGGTCTGGAAAGTATCTACATAATGGCACGGTATTAAAGTGAATGCAGTTCTCTGATGTTTTTGAAACCATTATGTTGGTCTTTGGTTTTAGAGCATCTAATCTCCTTGCATTTCTTCACACTGAAGCTCATATTCAGCACAACGCAGGTCTGAAAGAGAAGGCTTAGTCATTTCCCCTGTTTTCCTGCTTGGATTCGTTCTGCGTTGACCTATGCAATTCAGTTAAAAGGTATTACTGCTTTTACCCCCAGTTTGCTTTGGAAAAAAAAGCTATAAGCTCTGCTGAAAAGTCCAAAAAGGTCTCTGCAGGGTCAAGAAAAGACAAGCTGTATTGAGGGTGAAAACAGTTATTCTGCACCATTTCTGCAACTCCCGGCTTCATGGTGTAGTGTGCAGAATGTAATTTTTATCAGAGCTGTTGCTTTGGCTGCTGCTCTTCTTCGGGTCAGAACAATATCTTGCACTTCAGCTTCTGAGAAGCATGAGCAACAACACGTGAGGCACACATGTATTCAGAGACGAATGTTATTGCTTCAAAGTAAAAAGAAATATAGTTTGATCCCACACACATTCCAGCATTGCTTTAGTTATTTTTTGTTACATAATGCTTAAAAAAATGAATCCCCAGCATATACTTTAGATGTTTAATAACAAATAATAATAATAATCAAGTAAGAATATTTCTCAAAAAAAATTAAAACTGAATGCATGAAATTAATAAAGAAGGTTTTATTACTTCTAAGTCCATATATTTTAAAAAGCAAAGTAAAATTAATGTCAGCTTTGGGAAGCATTCCAGACCAGCTATCGAGTAATTTTAGAAAGTTCATTTTTTCTATTAAGAATTCTAAATGATTGTAATATCTTAACTATGCTTTGTTTCTCCTCACAGAATAACATTTTTGTTTATCTTTGCATTCCAATCATCCTACAAAGAAGGAAGCAGAGGAGCATTTTAATCTTGGAGTGCCTTCTTTGAGCACCATATTGCCCCACACCTGGATGGCCCAAGGGGGAAAGGAGAACCCGTCAGCTCAGGGAGAAAAAGGACGGGCATGGATGAGGGTTAAGGAGGAGGTGGAGGATTGAGGGGATGTCCTGTGAAGCCCTGAGGGATCCATATGCTCTGATGGCTCAAGCTAGTGACACCAATTGTTGCGTTTGGCTAAGAAGTAGACTAAACTGGGTCAGTTTGCTGTAGTCAAGAACTCAGAAGTTTCTGCAAGACTTCTGGTCTCAAGATGGAAAGGCCTTTAAAATCCCATGATTCCTGTTCACTTGCCATTGGAACCAGTTCTACAGCAAATATATAATCATGATTGCACATATGATATGACTAGCTGATGATATCCAGTGGATCATGTTTAGCAAAGGGCTGTATAGTTTATACAGCTGCCTGAGCATATATTCAATATATCAGTGTAGAAGTTAAGAAAGTTAAATAGCAAAAAGTCTGTCAGCTGTTTGTTTCCTTAAAAATTTCCCACTTTATATAATCTCTCCATCTCATCTCTCCACAGTATTGAACCAAAAAAAAAAGGCACTTTCTGCCATTTAGGTGGAAGCAGAGCCTGTTAAAGTAAAGTGTGTGTGTTAGTCCCCATAGGGAAATAGTTCCTCTGCATTTAACCCCTTCACCCAGTGGGCAGCCACCAATGCAGCGCCCAGGGAGCAGTGTATAGGGACGGTACCTTGCTCAGGGGTACCTCAGGGTAGCCGTTCAGTGGAGTCGAACCCCCGACCTTCCGATCATGGGGCCACCACTCTACCTACTGAGCTATCCCTGTTAGCGGACATGGCCGCCATCTCAAGCGTGGGTCCAGACCTCTGAATCACCACCCACGCAGGCTTGATCAGTGATGACCCTTTGGTCCTCTGTTGCTGGTTGTCTTTCTCCAAAGATGCCAACAACAAGAAACAACAACCTTTACTTTTTAAAAAAAAAAAAAAAAAGTTGAAATGCTCTAAAAACTAATCCTGCAGATAATTTAAACTGGAAACTAGAACAAACAGAAATATATCAAATACTGACAAAGAGCTTTTGTTTGGTTTTATATTTTGATGCATGCTCATTTCTGTAGGAGAAAAACAAATGGCAAACGTAGACGGAACAGAGGTGTAAAGCTTTACTTAATCTTGCAAGAGGAGTAACAGCATGCACAGAGTCTATGAAGAAACCCGAATTGTGGAAATCTGCCCGTCACTTTTTATACACTTAGTCCCAGCAAAATGATTCACAGACCACGCTCCCTTCTAGATTTTTTCATATCATAGTTCATTTTTTGACACTGTAGCTCCTAGACTACGTTCTACTTCATAGTTCATAATTCATAGTTCGACTTTTGATCCTGTTATTCACGTTTGCAACATATCGGTTCACTGTTAATAAAGAGTTGCTCTTTGTTAATAAAGTTTTGTCTTCACGTTCAGACCTCACCTCCGTGCTGTGTCTGGTTCTGGCTAACCCTGCCATAACAGTACTATGTTTAGCTGGTTCATTATCTATGGCAGGGGTCGGCAACCTGTGGCTCCGGAGCCGCATGCGGCTCTTTAGTATTTAGCTGAAGTGTATTTTATTTATGTTAGTTCTTTTTTAACTTGTAGTTCTACATTGGAAGATTATTGTGATATTGAAATATAAAAATACAATTATATTGTATAATTTTTTCATCGCTCAAAATAAGCGTCACACTCGCGGAAGCCGGTGTACCCGGCGAAACGCCGTGGATTTATTGAGACTTTCAACCCCAGGTAGGTCAATTCTGGATCTTCGGATCCACATTATGTCAGCAGCTGGTCTCAACCATGAACTATGTTAAAAACAAACACCGCTCACACCTCACAGATGACAGCTTACAGTCCTGCGTAAAGATGAAAGTGACTTCGTACAGCCCCGATTTGCAGATGCTGTGCGCAGAGGTTCAGGAGCAGAAGTCCCATTGTAAACATATCACGGCAGACCCGATGATGTTTCCATGAACATGCTTTTCAGCATCTCTTTATTGACCACTTTTCACACACGGTTGCTGCACGCAAACAGCCGGCTGTAGCTTTTCAGCTCACAGCCCGACACATACCAACACAACAGCACAGATAGCACAGACTTAAGGCGGTGAGGCGTGATTGCAGGTGCCGCTCAGGTGCGTCCGCCTCCCCTGCAGCGGCGCTGCAGACCACGCCCCGCCACACACATTAACCAGGTAAAATACATATTTAGGCAGAATATTGCAAATATCTATTTTTTTTTTCATCTTTTAGCAGCATAGTTCTTTGTTCCAATTATTTTTTAAAAGTCAGGTCAAGGCTCCAAAAGCCCAAAGGCGATATAAGGGTGGCGGCTCACAACAGTTTTTGTTTGCTACATGGATCATTTTAGTTCAGCTGGGTGTCTTTCCTTTTGTTGTATTTCTTTAAGAGTTCAAAATGTGTTAATTACATAAATAAAATGTAATTCTGTAGCACTTCATGGATTTCATAAGCAACACACTTTAGTTGTTCACACAAAGCATAAATGTAAAAAACAATATATACTGTGTTATCTTCATTTTAGATGTCAAAAAGTATTTGCGGCTCTCAGTTTTTTCGTTTGTGTGGAAACCGGGTCCAAATGGCTCTTTGGGTGTGAGAGGTTGCTGACCCCTGATCTATGGTATGGCACTGAAAATCAACTATTGCATAACTCAATCCAAACAATACCTGCAGTGTGGAACTGAGGAGACATGTTTCCCATTCTCGTCTTGATTTCTGCTGCCCAACAGTTCATGGCCATGTTTTCTTCTATGTGGTTGACAGGTCTGCACTTCAGCTAGACCACTTTAGCATCTGGACTCTTTCACTGAGGCTTTTCCTGACAAAGAACTTCATACTGATGCCAGCATATGCTGTTTCAAAACCAGACGTGCAAGTTATTGATGCCATCAATAGTAATGCACCACAGTATCATAACAAATGGCATCTGCTGATAACAAGCAGGACTGTCCTTCTCCTCTGTACTATTGAGAATACGGCATCCATAATTGTAGGGGATAGGTAGAGCAGGTCATTCACTAACTGGAAGGTTGGTGGTTCGATCCCTTCCTGCTTCGGTCTGCATGCATAAGTATCCTTGGACAAGATACCGTTTATTTTGTTAGGTAGGTAGATAGGAAGAAAAAAGGGTAAAAAAAAGTGTTTCGAATGAGTGAATGAGACATGTTGTATAAAGTAGTGGAGTAGAAGCGCTCTATAGAAGAGTCAGGCCATTTACCATTGAATTTAGAACAAAGGACAGTTTGAACTTCACCTCAGTCTGTCTTACACAAGCCTGGGCTCAGAGAAGGTTCCAGCACATATGGAACTTTCTAAAATGTAAACTTTTACCCTCATGGGCGCACCAACAATATTTGGTGCCAAGGTAACAGTCCTGCTATTGCTTCTACATTAGTAGACTTTTAATTACTGCTGTGATTATGCTGTACAAGCTACATTTGCATGTATTGCATTCAGTGCGTGTTTTAAGTTTGCATAAACATACAAAAAGTTAATCAAGCAAGTTACTCACCATATCAAATGTTAATAAACTTGTAAATGGGCTTTCTTGGCTTCATTTGCTGGAACTCTAAAACTAATATTTTTGAAGTTTTCTGTCTCTATTCTGAAATAAATGAGAAAGTAAGGCCTGTGATACCAAGCAAAACTCTATCAGTTCCAACAAATGCAATGTTTTGTTACCATTTGATTCACTACAGCCACCACGAGGGGCTGACTGCACTCGTCTGACTATGAATCACTGAAGATCACAGATGGGCCCAGGCTCCAACAATGTGAGATGTGTAATTCTTTCAGAGTGACTTCATTGTCACGAACAAAAATATTATTTCCATTGACTTTCAATGCTGGTTTGCTTTGGTGGATCCTGTCCCTGTTTTGGAGTTGTCTCCACCAGATAGAAGCAACACCGCCTCTTGTATAGCTGCTACGTAGGCTGCTGGTTGTTGTCTAGGAAGTAAAGTGCTGATGATGTTGATGATGACATGACAACTCGAAGCACAGTGGGAGCAGTTGCCAAGACAATTATCACTTTCTGTGTCGGCGTCGGAGGTGTTAGACCCACCCAGCCCATCCCCATGGTGATGTCACTGTTACCACGGAGACTCCATACAACCCCGACAGGGGAGTGTGTGGGCTACTCGTAGTGTTACCATCCCCCTTATCCCCCATGTTCCTTTTCCAAATGCCACCACCCTCTCCCCCACTGTCCTCAGCCCATCTTATCACCCTGTGCCATCTCCCTCAGAGCTGACTGCCATCTGTGCTCTGAGAAACACTCCCCATTTGTTTAGTTTCTTTTCCTTCTATATTTCTCCATCTTCTGACCTCCAGGATGTTGCCGTAGGGGTTCTCAAGCTCTTTCATGACACCCTCAAATAAGCCTGCATTAGTCCACAGATCCCCCTACATTTGATGAGATTTCATCCAAAGCAGCCATATGGGAGGATATTTGTTGATTTAGTATTAGGTTTCAAACTACACTGCACTGTATACCGAGGAATGAAAACTGCGATTTCTCACTCGTATGCATTCTTTAACTGGGGTCAGTTCCACTCAATTAAATTATAGTGAATATTGTTTCTTTAGGGCCTCCCAGGAACCATTTCAAGTACCCTGGGGATCCCAAAATGCCACTTAGAAACCAACTGCAGCTGTGTACCGAGAGCAAGAGACAAGAGAGTTGCAACCTAAAACTAATGTTCTTTTCCTCCAAAGGGCTAAATGTAATAATAAGTCCTCCGGCACTTCTCTGCAGCTGTCAGAAAGATCAAGTTACAGCCCCATATGAGCAGGCACAGTACTTAGTGTGTGTTTTTGTGGAGGAGTTTGTTTCTCTCTGCATTTCTGCAAAGTATACTTAACTTGCTGAACTGCCATCTGCATATGTCTCTATATTAAATTTGGCAGCTTCAATGAGCCAAGCGTATGAGTTAAAATAATATCCGGTTACATATAATCAGTTTTTTTTTCTTACCTTATTATTACTGTTACCTTTATCACATTTTATTTTATCTTTAACCAATGTTTATCCTAGCTCCTTATCATCTTTTCTTTGTAAACTTATCTTTATCTTATTTCATCTTTACAGTTACATCTTTATTCACACACTATATTATGGAATGGTACCATGGGACAAAAAAGGGTTTCAGTAACAAGAGATCTGTGATTTTTAACAACCTACTTTCAGAAAAACCTAATTTTACATAATTAAACAAGAGTCTTAGCTTTACCAACAGTTTTGTGAGGCTGCACTTAAGCATATCAGGGTATAGCACTAGCTACAGCTTGATGTTAATTGGGAGCTTTTCAACCATTCTCCGGTGACTGTAGTAGGGCGTGTTCCCTACATTTATGCTGTTTGCAGGCATATAGTTAATAGTTTTAAGGGATGTAGCTTTTCAGCTTGGGCAAATGAAACCAATGATGAAATGGCCAGCTGGAAACAGAATTCATCCAAAGTCGAGCACATTCTAGTTGGACAGTTGGAAAATCAAAGAAAAACTGGATTTGTTTTGCTACTTAGGTATAGCCATTCATGCATAACTAGCAATAGAGTGGCAACAAAAACATCTTTAGAGCATGATGGTACCACCACCGTGTTTGACAGTTGGTACAGTGTTCTTATCATTGTGGTGATTTCTCTCGTCTGACCTCAAAACCTTTCCCCAGAAGGCATTTGGCTTACGCACATGGACAGCTTCAAACTTCAGTTCAGCTTGAGGGTGCTGATTTTGGAGCAAGCGCTTCTCCTTTCGATCAACACCCTCTGAGTCCACGGTGATGTAAAACTTTCTTCACTGTGGACAGTGACATCAGTGTTCTAGCAATTCAGTCAGGTTAATTCAGTTTTATTCATGTAGCACCAAATCACAACAAGAGTTGCCTCAAGGTGCTTTATATTATAAGGTAAAGACCCTACAGTAATACACTCAGCAGTTTACAGTTCTTGTTTGTTCCTGAACATCCTAACCAATTTTCTCTCATCCATGGGTGACAGTTTGGGTCAAATTGGCGACCTATTGGAATAACTTGTACTCTACTTATATACAATTGTTTGACATTTTCAGGGCCACTTAGGCTGATTGAACTAAAAAGCAAGACTCAGGACTCAGGATAAGACTAAAAGTTTAAAAGATTTAGTGTAAGCATGACGCCAGAGTAGGCAAGGCAGTTGGTGTCCTGCGACGTCTCCAACCTATTTGGAACTCGACCTCCCTGAATGTTAGGGTCAAGATCAGACTATTGAACTCTATCGTCTTCCCTACTGCACTTTACACTAGTGAAACCTGGCGCTCAATGCAATTATTCAACACCTGAACGTGCTTCAACAACGTGGCTTGCGGCGAATCCTGAGAATTTCCTACCGGGACCGAATAACAAATGAGGAGGTCCTACAAAGAGCAGGCACCAGCCCATTAGCCGATGTTGTTGCAGAAAGGCGCTTCCGCTTTGCGGGCCATATTTTACGCCTACCCCCTCATCGCCCAGCTAAGATTGCCATGACATGGCGTCCATGCACTGGCAAGCGAAAGCAAGGCCGACCAAAGACCACATGGCGTCGAACATTCATGGACGATCTGAGAACTGTCGACATTGCCTGGGACGAAGCTGAAGCAGTCGCTGCTGACTGACATCGATGGAGATCACTAGCTGCCCGATGCGCCGCCCGGCGTAGGAGGAACTAAGTGCTATGTAAGTGTAAGCACAAAAAGGAAACGATGGGTCAGGCAAAAATATTTTTGTTATTGAAGTCCCATGTTCTAGACAAACAGGCAGTTCCACAGTGGGAACCCAGGAGGAGTCCCTTCCCTGAAAGACACGGATGGATTTAATTCACACACAAACACAAACAGACAGAGGAGAGATAGAGAAAGACAATGGCGAGCCACCACAGGAGGACTGAAGGACCATGAACAAACTAATCTTGAACTTGATCTTGGAATCAGCAGTTGTTTCGAGATGGCTACAAGAGAGCTTTCCAACTTGTGTAACTATAAAATCGTCTTTCTTAGAAGTCAGTTCCTTACACTTTCCCATTTTTCTGAGTGTTGGTCAACCCAATTCTTGCAGCCAAACAAATCATTTTTATGCTGGCAAAGAGAAACTACCAGTTGTAGTCAGTCACAATCACTAATGAGGAGTTAATAGGCCTTGGCCTTGTCAGGTTAAAGGACAATGTAGAAATTTTAGCACCACTTTTTAAAAGATTTCAGTGAGTTTATCGATATTTTTCAATCTGTATATATATTTTTAACCAAATTAGAGAAAATCCAGAATAAGTTCAAACTTGCGTTCCCAGTTCTTGTTTTGCTGGTGTTGTTATTGTTTTTCTGTTTGTTTTTCTTTTTAGGGTGAACTGTAGCTCCATGAATGTAGACTCTGCGGAGTGTAGCAAAGTTCACATAGAATAATGGATGCTTGAGTTTCCAAACAATTGGTCCTAAAAAAATGCATTTTCACCTTTTTCAAGGTATTTCTAAGATATAAATTTCATTCAATAATCATCTCAGTGATGGTCAGTCACGTCATTCAGCTGATATAACAGCATTTATTTGAAGAAATCACAGCACAGTACAAAAGCAAGTCAGTGCATGAGTTCGATTACCTAGATAGCTTCTGTCAAAGTTAATAAAACATGTTCTGCTGACTCACTTCTTTAATAGGAGAGTGTGATTAAAAGTCACTTGAATTCCTCATCCTCCTTAACGACACATCTACATCCAGTGTTGATATCAGGAACTTCAATCTTTTCAGTTATTTGTTGTAATCATATCCAGCACATATCCTCTCCTGAGGGTGCATAAATTGAATTAAAAATGTCTTGCTCTGCTACTGAAACAATCTTTGGGTACCGTAGATAAATATGAGTATTTTAAAAAAAATCATATTGGGAAAATGAGAGAACACCATCACAAACTCTGAATATAATATTAACAGAAGCTTGTTCTTTCTAAAAAAAAAAAAAAAAAAAAAACTAAATAAAAGAGGCAGTGTGGATTTGGTACATGGTGTCATACCTGGGGAATATCCCACTGAAGCTGAATGAAAATGTATGTCATTCAAACTTTACCATCTGTGAAACCATTCACCTGATTTGGACTGTTTCAAAATATCTGATGTTTCTTTGCATATCAGAGAATCCTAACTGCAAAACTGTGGTTTCAAAAGGCCTCCAAAATCGGCTGGAGGAGATCACACATTCACATTTTTTTAGGGAACTCAAACATCCATCATTCTATGTTAACTTCAGTTCCACTCCCGAGAGTGGAACTTATCTCTCATCTTGTGCCTACAGTATGTGTATATGCACACTAGCACATTCCAAGACCACAAAATAGATGCACTGCAAAGGTTGCACACTGAATATTACAGGATGTACCAGGCCAAGCATACATCAGGATCACTTCCTCTTACTGCCACTCTGTTCCTTAAGGACAGGCAGCCTCATTCAAGTGCTGTCACTTCTATTCCATCTATTCCTCTGATCCTTTCTGTAACGGCTAGTTAAATAGCCAGTAATGCCTTTTAGCCTGTTAGATGTTAGTGAGCCCAGACAGACTGGGATGGACATATGGAAGGGGTCTGGCAAACGACTCGCAGCCCTGATGCCAACTCTTCAAAAACATTCATACACTCTCATGAGCACACACACACACACACACACACACACGTACATCCCCACCTACACAAATACACAAATCGTGTCTCTTTCGTATCTGTTGTCCAGAGCACTGAACCGGCCCCAACTTCCCACTGTCCGATTATCTCAGAACCTGCTCCACATGAGCATTGTGCAAATTCTGGAACCTCCTCCATTTCCCATCATTCCTCTCCACCAAAGGCAGGCATCCAGGACGAAGGCTGGACAGCACATGCCCACTCAAAGAGAGGGAGGATTGGGACACTAGATGAAGGCAGAAGGAATGAGCACGAAGCTTTGTTCAAAAAACAGTCCACTGCGGTTACCCCCCCCACCCATGTCCGTCTCTATGTCTTCTGCCTTGCATGGGTGAGTGTCAGCTCATTGTGTGTGAATGTGTGTGCGTGATGTCTGGTGCCTGTGCTGACAGCTGGCCTAAAATCATTTCCAAGAGTCACAGGTTGAAGTCTGTGTGAAACAGAGAAGCATTGTTGAAGGCCAGACTGACAGTGAAACCACTCACTGTCTCTTTTCTCCAAGCATACCAATACAAAACAAATCCAGATTTCCCATATTATTGTTATAACAATGACACCATCATACCGTGATAGTGTCGTTATTAAAAGGTGGTGTTGTTAAAGCTTTTTCTCTGAATGGCTTGTCCTGAAATCCGGTAAACTCTCAGTACAGCTCCATCTGAGGTTTTAGGCTGAAGCATTTCAACAACAGTAATTCCTGACCTTGCAAATATTCAGAAATATCTCCATTTACCTTTAGAAAAATCTTACACGTCGAGCGCTGCCAGCCTCAACTCAACATCATACCTCTCAATGGATATGACAGGATCTAATATAGACAAAAAATAGATTCCTGTACAGTTCCTGTTCTTTTTTGTTTAATAGTGAAGCTAAAGCTATTCTGCAAATGGTGGAATTATTGGCGCTAGATACGCTGGTGGAAATGCAAATCATTTGTACCATGTTTGTCTTCTGCAGTAAAGCTTTATCTGCAACCAATGAGGCAACAGAATTTATGGGGAAGGCAATGTGAAAAGCCGCCACGCTGAGGCTGTGTTGAAATATGGCGCACCTACGCAATCTTTGAGCGATATATCACATAAATCATATGATTGTGTTAGTTAAGCTTGCAAGTTCCAACTTGTGCAGACAGAAATGTTTTAATATAATTTAAAAATGAGTAGGGTTGGATTAATGGGAGGACAAAATAACCAGTTCAAAGACTCTCAGGGCTTTTACAAATTTTTCAAGCTTTAAGGGTCACATATAAAATCATTTTGTAAATCCAATCACCAAGAGAAAATCTGCTTCAGTGTTCCTGACCTTCAGACATTCAGAATTTATAAAATAAACTACACCCAGAAAGTCGCCATAATAATGATAGTCAGTTAAGTTAATGCTATTTAATTGGACCGATTAGAGTTTTGTTCGGGCACTTACACTAACTGGTCCAGCTTTTTAACTAATCGTCAATATAAATATCTAATCAGCCAATCAAATAGCAGCAACTAAATGTTTTTAGGCAAGTAGATGTAATCAAGAAAACCTGCTGAATTTTAAACCAAGCATCAGGATTGAGAAAGGTAATATGAATGTGGTACGGTTGTTGGTGACAACTAGGTTAGTTAAAGTATTCCAGAAACTGCTAATCTACTGGGATTTTCTGCCACAACCATCTCTAGGGTTTAAAAAGTAAAGATGTCCATGGAGTATCAGTTCTCTGAATCCTGTTGGGGAGGATGGGAAGACTCAGTTTTTTTTACCCTGAAATCAGAAGAAAACTCCACATCATCACCAAGGCGCTGCTGGGATTTGAACCCAGGATCTCCTGTTTACTAGACAGGCGCTTTAACCAACTAAGCCACCGTGCCCTTTGTTTTGTGTGATGTCAGTGATATTCCAGATTCAGTCATTTCACAGTTACGGCTGTGACCAGCAGGTTTTCAAGGCCGTGCCCCGCAGTACCTCTCTGAGCTTCTTCACCCCTACAAACCTTGTTGGTCTCTCAGGTCAGCTGACCACCTGCTCATGGAAGAACTGAGATCCAGGAGGAAGCTCAGATCGGTCTGGGCCTTCTCTGTCATTGCTCCTAAATTATGGAATAATTGCCCTTGCACGTTTGAAAGTCCCCTTCACTGTCCACTTTTAAAACATATCTTCAAATCCATTTTTATTCCCAGTGAGACTTTGTTTTTCTTTTGGTTCTTCTTTTAGTTATTTGACCTTTTTAATCGATTTTATTTATATTGTACATATTTTTATTATTTAGCCCCAATGCACAGCACTTTATGTCAGCTGTGGTTGTCTTAAAGTGCTTCATAAATAAAGATGGTATGGCATCACAGCAGCTCCATCCACCTGCTGTTCAAAGAATAAGGTTGGCTTAAAGAAAGACAGAGCCTCCATCTAAATAAATGGCAAAAGAGTCAAATCTGCAATTTCAACTGCAGGTTTGTAACACTTATTTACATTTTTACTACAGTAATAGATATGCATGGCAAAGGACAGCTGAATTTGTCCTACACCTCATCTGAGCACTCAGTTTAGCAGACAACTGGCTCTTTCTGGGACGACATCTATCTATTACACCTCTTGTAGATTTCAATGGATAGAAAAGATTCTATATTATTGTTATACAGTAATAGATAAGCAGAAATCCAAAGATTTATGTAATAAATTAGATGAAAACCTGAATTTATTTAAAAACAAACTCCTGCCAGTAATCATATATAACTTGTGTTTGCAAACCTGAGTATTAAATGGTTTGGTTCCTTAGCTGTACACAATTGTAAAGCTTCTTTCTGCACTTAATCTAGACTGTTGAAAATACATGACGTCACAGCTTTTTTTTTTTTTTTTTTTTTGTTAATCCTTCTTCACCCTCAGAATTTGTGCGCATACCTTCACCTGTTAACAACCGTTTTAAAGAGACAGCAGGTGTACTAAAGCATTCCAAGGCAGTACTCCATCTTGAACGGACTTTAATCTCTTCATTGTGTCCCATCGCCAGCCTGTCCAACTGTTGTCTAATCCTTCTCTCTCCTGGAGAACAGCAGCAGATGGGTCTGTTCCTTTGTGAATAATGAATGGTCTGGGATATTGCGCGAAGCTGGAAAAACATGTTTTATACACTTATTTTCCCTAGTGATTATAATTTTATGTAACTTCACCTGCGGATAACCTGTCATCCACCTGTCATGGTGAGCAAATGAAAACCATGTTGGTCGTATTATGTGAGTGAGAGGTGGGAGGCAAAGAGGAGTGGACATTCTGACCTCTCCTAGGGCTCCGTGAAGGTTAGAGAACAGCAGGGGACTGCACAACGGCACACATAAACATGAGTTCACAGAAAAAATGCATGTATGCACTCACACAGAATCATATTAAGCATTCATTGGCTTGGCCTGGACATTTCTCAAGGTATTTCTCTTCTCATGAAATCACAATATTAATAAAATCCACTGAGTTCAGATTATGTCCTATAATAGCTTGGCTGAAATGATGAAAGAGAGGATTTATTTACAGTGGGAATATCATCACTATGCATAAGTCATCAAGATCAAGGCAGACCATAGTGTGAGCACACTGAATATCCGTTTAAAGCCATATAAGGCAGCTCTGTTGGGCCCCGGCAGCAATGTGATGTAATACTTTTCATTTTTCAAAGCCTGTGGACTTCACTGCCCAGAAATTATGCAACATGACACTGAGCTGTTGGCTGACGCAGCTCCTTCTCTCCAGTCTTAAGGTGATGGAGATGTTGGATTGTGAATACTCAAGATGTAAAAAAGCAGCTAATAATATCATATTTTTCTATCAAAATGAAAAAAAAAAACAGCTATTTTTCAGTGATAAATAATAATACTAGTGTATGTATGTACAGTAGAGTTATACAGTTGTGACTTCTGAGTACCTTATTTGTTAATTTAAAAAAAAATCATGTCTTGGCTGGAGTGCCTTCATATTAAGAGCTTTCAGTTCTGGTGCATCCATCTATGCAAACCACCCTCTCACTACAGTTTTGTACGAAGTGGAGAACCTGCAACAACATACCCAGTGTAATTCTGAAGCACCCCGCTTCAAGTCTAGAAAACACACGTAATGTTTGGGGTATACTACCAGAAGCCCTCGAGTGGATAAAGAGCTGGTCCAGTGTTCCAAGACCAGGTCAAAAACTGCACTGTTTTTCCTCAATCTGAGGATCCACTAAGAGGTGGACTCTCCTCTTCATCATTTTAGCATAGACCAATGTTCCCTCTAAGCTGTTGCGCACTGCTGGCACGGTCTCTGCGCACAGAAAATCCGTGTTGCGCACAGAAAAAAAATCTAACCTGAATTGAAATTAATACTTTAACAATTCTGTTTTGCAGTGTTAGTCAGTAAGTGACTGGCTGCTCCCGTATGAGATTAGAACGATGCCACCTTATCCCATAGCCCAGCCAGTAATGCGATTCACATTCATATATACGCAGCTAATCAACGTCGTTGACAGGCTATGACAGCGTCCTTATGTGCCGACACCGGTGTTTTAGCTAGCAAAGCAGCGTGGCTGATGTGGAGTGAAGCCACGTTAATGACAATGTGTACAACCATTGGAGATGTGAGCAGAACAGAGGAACAATTGACGGAAAAAGTGTGGACTTTATACCAGTTTTTAAATTGTGTTGATAGGCCATGTAAAACCAGAGTTATGATAAAAATATGCAATGTTTGGTTTTCTTCCTGAATACTATCGCTGTTTATATTTACTGCGGGAAGAAATGGTAAAAATGGCGTTTTATAAGGAAAACGCTCGAAAGCACTCTCCACCTGTGAGCAAAAACAAAAGCAAAAAAACCCCACCCTTTCCTATTGGTGGAAAAATGTACCATGTCGACCAATCAAAAAATTATATGGCAACATGGCATTTAGTTGTTTAGGAAGGGGGGATGTTTTAGGAGTGACGGCGGTGTTTTGACATGTGAGAGATTTGCGACGTTTAGCGCAAATCTTGTGTAGTTAGTGTGTGGTGTAGTCAATAGTTTTGTTGTGTGTCAGAACAATGAGGCGACTGCTGAATGTTACAGGTGTTACAGCAGTGATACATCTCCTGTTGTCAGGCCTGCAGGTATCAGACTGTTGTTCTCCTTCATCTCATAGTGGACAGAAAATTATTTTTGGAGTGGCACAAATAATTTGTGTGGCATCAAATTTGATGCAGAACAGCTGATTGTTCTGTAAATAGTTTGAAATGTTTGTTTAAAAAAACACCTTGGCTGCATTTTTAGGTAAACAGCTGCAAGAAACGTTGTTGTTTGCATAACTCAGTTACTTTTTTGAAGAAGTAACTATACAATTAATTGCCCAACATTGGTCATTATATTCTGTATTTTGCAGACAGAGAGTTACAGGACTCTCTCCCAGACCACAGACTCATACTCATAATACAAGGCAGAGCTTTATATAAAAAAAGTAAAACAAAGATAGTTGTGTTTTCAAAATTGGAGTTCAAGTTATTTTTACTTCCAATATTGTTAACATGCTACACAGGTCACGAACAAGATTTTTTTTTAAATTTTCATTGTAAGTGGGCTAAAGCAGTTTAAAAGTAGTCTAACATAAATGTAAATGCTGTAATTTGATTATTTTAATAAACCATGTAACTTGGATGGATTTGATGCTGGTGTGACCACAGTGCACACGTCTGCTGTTGCTCACAGTGGTCCAAGGAGCCGCTCAGGGAGTTTGTGTGTTCGCTCAGACACATGAAAAATTAGAGGGAACATTGGCATAGACCCTCCCAGGGAGTGCAATCCCGCTGAAGTCTCTAGTTCCCTTATTTAAAAGGAGAGTCACTGCTCTAGTACATGGTTTTTTCCAAAGGAGCGGTGACACGACTACTTTCCATTAAACCTAAAACTTAAAGTAAAGCATCCAATGTGCTAACTGATTTTTTACTTTTTTTTTTTTTTTTTTTATCTGTGCTGGTCCTTGGAAAAAAAAATACAACAAAAGCAAAACATGCCTGATTCTAAACTACAAACTATCCAACCAAGAACTTGAAGAATTTAAGAATGAAGAACTTCAAGAATTTGAAGTCAAACTCAGCCACAAAGAATTTTCATTACTATGCACCGACTACACACCCATCTGGTCTCCAGCTATCTCTGTCCGTGGGCTCCTTGCCTCTGATCCGTGTGCATGCACTGGAACCCAAAGTCATGGCACCAAACAACAATTACTGCAGATGGAAATAACAAGATTCCTCTGAACACAGCAGTCGTGACTGAAACCCAGTTGATGACAGTACAGCGTAGAACACAGTCGCCAGAATGTATCAGTTGTTTATCCTGTAAGTCAGTAAAGCATTTTCACAGCATCTGGCTCGTGTCAGGCACTGCTGCATCATACACAGTAACAAGAGGCATTTAGGCTTGTTAGTGTACCAAACATCTAAAAGCAAGTTAACAAGTTGCATTTCAGCTCTGTCAAAGATATTTTCCTACCAGTGACCATAAATGACATCTACAATATAAACACACACGCTCAGATGTGATGCACTTTTATGTAGAAGTTTCAAACCAAAAGGTTTGGTCCGATATGATCACATATTTCCTCCCTGTTAGAATCCTTCCTCAGTGCAGCTTTCATGTAAAGCTTGTTAGCCTGCGGTGTTGGTTTTTACTCATCCTTTCCTTTCAGCTCACTCAGTAGTCTTGCGCGGAAGAGTGTTGTAATTCTAATGAGATTACAGCTTTATCGAAGCACACATAAGGTGACAGACTCTTTATTATCCACTCAGAATAGACCTAATTTAATGACATTGATTTGGAGTCTGTTAGAAGCTCAGAGCCTAGCAACTAGGTACAGCAAACGTGGGCGGGTGATCTGTGTGTAGGTGGATATGTGATACTGACAAGTGTCTACTATACTGAATATTTTATTATTAAAAGATTAATTAGTCATGCTAGTGGACAGCGCTTCTGAATTTTTGCACGACAAAAAGTTTGAGAGCACACGCAGATGTTCTTTGTTGTTAATGAAGTTTAATGAATTGCATTAAGATTGTGATTGACCATATCAAGGGTTAAATGTATCATATTAATTAATAGCAGAACTAGAGTCTTTTAATTGAATTTGTTTTAATGTTGTTCATTATAAGGAAAATGTTTTTTTTTACTGTGCGTTAAATAATAAATTAAAAAGGAACAAAGGCAAAAAAAATCTTTGTTAATCCGAATTATTGATGTGTTTACTCGCAGTTGTACTGATTTGTGTTGATGTTTACATTTACAAGCATTAGTCCGTGTGTTTTTTTTTTTCTCTTATGTTGTAAAATATGTTCTGGCCATGTTGGGCAGGTAGGCGTGTTATCACCCTTTCAAGGCTCGGTTGGGGGGACAGATATATCTGGGCTCAATTAGTTGCACTGTCACGGCAGGTTGGTGTGCTGGTAGCTTGATGGTCCTGGCTACGGGCAGCTCAGCTGTAAATCAGAGTGCTTGTAATAGGCACCGCAGCAGTCTCCAGGGCCAAGTGTGTGTTTGTGTCTGCAAATGTTACCGTGTGTGTGTGTGTGTGTGTGTTTGTGTGTGCGTGCAACCGCACACGAGGCATGCCAGAGCACAGGACAATGGCTTTCCAGCATTTTATCAGCCGTTTGGTAATGATGGCGCGCGATGGAATCGACGCAAGCCTTTAATGGCAGCTGGTAATTTGTGTTAATGCTTTCAGCCCGGGCCCTCTGAGACTTTCAACAAGGAATTTTATGCCTCCAAATGTGGGAAAGGTCACCGCCTGCTTTATTCCATCGACCAGATGGGATCAATGCAGCTAATGTTCTCGCAGTAACTTTGTTGTTTTGCCTGGTTAGAAAATCAAGACCATATTTATGATGGTCATTTTTTCCTTTCCTCTTGGCTGGCCAGCGGTCGACATGAGGTGCTTAGATGAAAGCTGCAAACATACCAATCTTTATTCATGTTCCATCATTTAAAACCCCAGCTTTGTCCCTTTGTGACAATTTCAAAGCCCTAGCCCCTAAAATATTTAGGTACGGGCTAACCAAAGAGCAACAATTTGGTTCAACTCAGGGGTATTATCTCCAGCAAGCAGCTGGTAATCAAAGAGATGCCTTCTGCAAACAAGACAAGCGCGAGAGACACAGAGCAGGGAAATAATTAGATGACTGAGATCCACAAACACATCAATAAAATGAAAGGGATATTGTATACACCAACTGGGAAGAGCACATTCAAGAAAACAGGAAAAGACCTACTCATTTAGGAAAGCTCAGGCATCCAATCAAAGCAGAGCAGTATTAGGTGAACTGTAATTGGCTTCAGATCAAAAAATGCAGACGGCAAAAGAAACTGGTTTGAAAGTTATTCAGGCTACTGAGGCTTTTTTTTTGTATTTATTCAGCCAGAAAAAATGACTTTTGTGTATTCGTGTCACACCTTCAGTGCATGATGGCATATAAGATGTTCCTTTTCTTCCAGCAGCCGTCGTGTGGAGTCCTTGGCTTTCTGGCCCATGCATTGGTGTATGGCTCTATCTGTGTACTCACAATTATGTGCGCTGGTGAGGCTGACAGTATGCCCAGGCAGTAGGGTGTAATGGATGGAGGTTGAGGGAGAAATCTCCAGGGTGCACAGCTGATATAAAAATCAGCACAATGGCGGTGGTGTAAAGGGGTGACTGACCCTGTCACCTCCTAGACTTCCCCCCTCCTTCATGTATACCTTACTCTCTTTGTCTCATCCCCTCTAAATCTTGCTTCCATTATTCATTTGCTATTTGTCAACACATCTCAAGCCACCTTCACCTGCACGTGCACATTCAAGCTGATATAGGGTTTTAAATGCTCTCTGAAAAAAAATTCTACAAACAGCCCTTAACTCAAAATATATTCAGTTTTTCTATGACTCATTCCAGAATTAGAGGAAAAATTATGCTTCAAACATTGTGAAAATGGACCATTTAGTTTTCTGTTATTTTCCTTATATGTTTAAAAAAAAAAAAAGAAATAATAAACCATCAAAAAATTATATTTGTGGAGCTCAGGCATCAAAGGCACACTTTTTGCAAGATATTTTAATCGCCGTGTGCTGCAAATCGCACAGCCTTGCTACCAATACTCTGGAACCTTTAACCTTTATACTTATATATATAAGACTCACTTATTCTCAGCTGCATTTAAATAAAGCACCAAATCCGCACTTAAGCTTAAATTTCAAAACTTACATTTTAACTACTGATTTTATCTACTGTTCTGATTTTATCTGCCTTGATTTTTGATTTTATATACTGGTTTGTTTGTTTGTTTGTTTGTTTGTTTGTTTGTTTGTTTGTTTGCTTGCTTGTTTTAATCAATTTTAAATCATGCTTTTTATTTGTTTTTGTTTCTAATGTCTCTGTAAAGCACTTTGAATCACCTTGTTGTTGAATTGTGCTATACAAATAAACTTGCCTTGCCTATATTAATTTAAACAACGTTAGAAATCTTTTTCCGTTTCAGCAGTTATTTTTAAACCTTTGCTCAAATATGCTATTCATATAATAATTCAAACTATTTGAAAGGCAATAGATGAAACTCTTTGACGGCAAGAAAAATATTGATGATTATTTTATTTAAAATAATATGGTAACAGGGTTGCAAGTAATTGTGTATACCAGTGCTAGCATTAATCTTGTCTCAGGAACAGATTCTACCTGTGGAATGTAATAAACTGTGAAAGTCAAGGATAGATGTAGTTACATGAGGACTTAAACTTTGAAATTCCTTTGTCTTGAATGGCACACTTAATCAAGTCCACATATTTGTTTGTTAAAATATGATGATGTTAAATAAGCGGGTTTAACGATTAAAAAAGGTATGTATCAACAAAGTCAGAATAAAAAAAGTGGGGTTCTGAAGAGCTATTTTTCAAATTAAATAATATTTTGGATTTACTCTTTCATCAACTAAATTCACATTTTGTAAAATTTACACAGCAAGTGTTTGTTTGAAATCCATGGATGGAACTAAAATGGTCCAGACTATGAGCAAAACAAAGGAAATCATTTAAAATCGTGTTGAGTTTTCATTAGAAAACAATAACAATTGGAATAAAACAAGGGTTTTTTCTTTTCTCTTCTTTTTTTGGAGAGGTGGAACCAGGATTTTGCAGAAAGACTGTAAACTCTGGGATTGACAGCGGTCAGAGGGATCACCAATAGCTTCCCCAATATCTTTCCACACTGGGAAATGATAATCATATCATCGAAATGTAGAATTCACTGGCCTGTTTTATTTTTAATTTCAAGTGTGTACCTAACACCCCACTTAAAATACAATTTGGTCCATATAAAACCCTCAATAGGTCCACTAAGATATTTACAGACCTTTATAGCAGTCAGGTAAATTCATGCACTTTGGCTACAGCTCTGTAAGAAGATTACCATACAACCAGAACAACATATTAATAATTGTTTAATGGTGAGCAGATTTCACAGGCATCTCCACCTACTTGGTATGTATATGTAGCCAATTCAGTTTATTTCAGCATTAGACAGTCATACAGCCAAGCCTGGTTGGCTGGTTGGCTGTCTGCATAGTCATGTACAGTTATCTTGATGACAGCTACAACTGAACGGGCCAATGGAGATGTGTGGGCTGGGTTAGAATTTGCATAGCGCCAGAGAGGTGGTTTTGGCATCGATTTTGCCACACATGCTAATATATTAATTCAGCAATATTCTGCTATATTCTACATGTTGACATCTGCACATGGACTGTGTGCACAGGCAAAATCTTATTCACACTTCTGCATCCTTTGAAATGAACACAGGCATGGGAAGCAGTGCCACTGAATCATCATAATCGCAAAACAAGAGAAGACAGATCTGAGGGCGCCTGTTGGGTTCATTTGAAATCACTAATGTAACTCAACCCAGCTTCATGTTTCACTGTGTGTGTTTTTGTTAGTAAAACACTGTCTGCACCATCTGCTTCCCTTTCTGGTCAACCATCCTGCAGATATTTGGTTTTATCTTTGCATCCCCTTGGTAACCACTGATTTAGGCAATTTGTTTGTTGCAGAAGAATTTCTTTGACACTAATCAACTGTAATAAACTAAACACCTTTCAAAAGTCCAGTCGAACAGCAAAGACGCGGAATTACAGAAAATAAAACTAAATGAACTTTGATTTTCATAAAATAATTTCATGGTTTTGATGAGGAACATGACATGGAAGACTAGATAAACAGCACATCCAGTCCAGGTTTACATAAACAGCGTAACTCTGAGAAAGGTCCAACCTTTCACCAAGACACCTTTCAGCAAAGAAAATACCCAGTAGTTGACATGGTTACCACTTTTGTGCTTTTAGCATCTTCACTTCATTTCATTGCACTCATTATATTCCCATGTGTTAAATGAGTCCTTGAATATGTATAAAAATGCCTACCAGTATCTCAAGAAACCACTCTGACACAGAGCCACTTAGCTTGAAAGAAGAACAAATGACATGTGACACACAGTGAACCGCGCCAGTAAATATCTTTGATGCCACAGGCTGGATCTTTCTTTCCCCTGTTTGGCTAACAAACTGAGTCAAACGCCACCACGGGCTAATTTCTTTGTGATATCTGATTTGAAAAGGTGTTTTACAAAAATATAAGCCATATGTGTTGAAAGCAGAAAGTTAGTATATACCGAGGAGAATTCAACGTAAAGACAGAACCGAAAGAAGGATCCTGAACACGACACCTTCAAGTCACTACGTCCCCGCAGCTCTCAAAACCAAACAGCAGCCTCAGAGAAAATACATCATTTCTTCCTTGTTGGAAAAAAAATCACATTACAATTCAAATGTGTTCATTTAAAGAGGCCTGTTTAAAAACATCTCCAAGGCATAGCGCGCCACGCATTTCTTCGCTGTGGCAGGAAATGATAAATTATAAAAGGGGCCTTACTTCATTAGAGGGTGACATTATTTTGAGAACAGATATTGCGCTATGAGACAGAGTGTACAATAACACAATAACAACCATCAGCCTCCGCCGCCACCACTGCTGCCACCGCCGCCTCCCACCTCAGCCTCTTGCTGTTGACAACCCAGGATTGAATATCTTGTGGAGTGCACCGGAGTGAGCACTGTACACAATACTGTATTGCATTTGCAATAACACAAAAAGATATTTCCCAATGTAGGCCATAATTATTTCTCCCTGCGTAATTTAATCCACCGAGTGCATATTCAATTCCGATCCGGGTTTCTTGGTGTGCTGTGAGGTGTTCAGCGCGATTGTCTCTGAAATTGGATTATGATAACCTGTCACCGCTTTAATTCCATAAGATATTAGGTAGTGGTGGTGGAGCTGGGGAGTGGAGTGTATCAAAAAGGATGGCGACAACGATTGTGCTGGGGGCTGCGGTGTTGAGAGAGATGTGTTTAATGCATGTTTCATTCTGTGTTTCCTCAGGGGGGTGAGGGGAATAATGTGTGTCTAGTCTGACCTCTCGACACACTTTATTTCCTGATCTCTGCCACAGCCTTTAAATATCCATTAACAGACACAGTGAAGAGAGTCCAGGAGGGTGGAGGTGGGGTAGAGGTGGGGCAGGGAGGGTGGAGGGCTCTAGAATACTCATTTCTGCTTGTTATGGACTGCCAACAGGTCTTCCTGCATTTCTCCTTGCTGTCTTGCTAATGGATGGGGTCAAATGAGTTTCTTCTTCTGTCTCCTGCTACAGTTTTAATCATCTTCAGCAGACTTGGAAAGCGTTTTTGATCCACGTTATTTGGAGAAGAGTTGAAGGGTCAGTTTACCTGAATTGAAAAAGGGACACGGTCAGGGCAACTGGTGTCAAGCTATGCACACAGTTTTTGAACAATGTGTCAAGACACTGAAATATGAGCTTTGAATCAATGAGAGAAGCTACTGAACAGCAAATCTCAAATCACTCTTTTGAAATTAACTTTATCTTTTTTTTTTCTTAAAAAAATGAGAAGAAAATGCACTCAGAGAGTGAAGTTCTTCTACACGGCCAAAGTCTGCCTCTCAATTTTGAACAAAGTGGTCTGGACTTCCTTTCATCAAATGGAAAGAACTGAATAAAAACTTTTCCACTTCAGGAGAAATTCAACAGCAACATCTCTTTCCTCACAGGATGATGGCTTTGATGGCATCTGTGCTATTCTTCTCTTAGACTGATTGTCTAAAAATGATGTCAAAGCAACTGAACCAAATCTGATTTAGAGGCGGAGAACAGTAAACGGATAAATCCTTTGTATTCTGGTATGGGTATGGATCTGTTCTTTAAAAGTGCAAAATACATTACTATCCGAGTGTCCTCCTAGTTTACCAAACAAAAACTCATCTATGGAACTGATCTGAGAAGTTTCTGTCATATTTCAGGCCTGCATATAGGACAAAATACCATCCAAAGTTAGTAAAGGGGAACCCTGCCTATGCATTTACCCTTGGAAAACTCATGTCTTTATATATCTACCTGAGGTGTCGTCGTTGTAGGTTCGGTAGATGTGGTCAAATGTCGTCTTTTTGGGGAAAAGAGGTAACTCGTGTTTCAGCAGATTGGATCTTAGGAGGTTAAAGGCTAGATCAGTGCCTTATAGTCTCTTTCTGCGTTACTCTTGCCAGTCCAGCTTTCGTCCAGCTGAAGAATGCTGCTGTTGCTGGGGGTTGTGTGGTCTGTAGCACTGTTTGAGTTGTGGGTACTGGGCTAAGAACATAAATTCCCAAGAACACCAGGACAGATGAACATTGATTGTAACCAGATGGTCAATGTTCTCACTTCACCTCTCAAAGGTTTTAACGATGTGACTATCTTTGCCTTCAACCAACTGATTATGTGATGCATCGGTTACCAAAGCATGTGTTTTAGGATAGAGACAGAAAGAAATAACATCATCTTCTTATCTGACTCCAGAAAACCGCTAGAAGGAGCTATAGACTGGTCATGGTAAGTTACTTTGATCCACTGTGGCTGGAAAGACATATCTCTCTTTGGTCATTGTGCCTGCTGTGCCTTCTCAACTGGACATAAACATAAGTCTGACTTGTATTTTCCTCATCAGACTGCTAAACCAGCAGGCACTTGTGTCTTGTCCTCACCAACATTTTGTAAGATGCAGGGATGCATGGTAGAAAGTCAGACTTGAATTATGAATATTAGTGAGCAAAGCCCCAGGTCAACAACCTTGGATCTTTTTTCTTACACTTATCTCAAAAAAGCAAAAGACAACCGCTCACTCCTCAAATGGACTTCCTACAAAGATTTTAAAGGCACTTCTCAGTCATATCCACTGATTTTTGCTTTTATGTTTGTTTTTTGCAAAGGGATGCATGTAAAGACTGTTTTAATGAATGCAAGTTACAGTGCATTACTACAGGTATTCATATTTATTGTGAGAATCTGGCTGCACTTCTGCTTTTAACAGTAGAGAGCAGGTCAGTGACAAAATAGGCCAAGTAGACCTTGACGGTTTCACCAGAAGTACATTTAGTGCTCTTGAAGATCATGAATTCAGACAGGTGTTACATAAGACACGTATGTGACAACCTACCCATAGCCATAGCCAGTCTAACTTGATAGCAGCCACCACAGCTGCTAGTGAATTAAAACCCACATAAGGAACTGCACAAGAACCATGACTGGTGGAAACATTGCTACTCCCATTCATTCTCTCAAGGGCAAGCTGCCTCTGGGGAAAGCAATGATGTGGAAACAGAAGTCACTGCTGCACTAAATATCACTGTTGTCACTGGCTCACCTGTCCACACTTTTTGACAATCACAGTTTCATTGCATTAGTCATTTTAATGTAACCATCCTATGAAACACTTTAAAAATTAGGAGTTTCACTGAAAAGAACAACTTAAAGCAACAAGCAGGAAGATTTTACTACTGTAATGAAATGATTATCTGTTATATTATTTAAGTTCAAAATATGGTATCGGGTTATCACATAGAATGGGAAACACATGGGTATTTTATATGTTGGATTGCGCTCCCATCAGTCGTGTTCATCGCTTGTTTTGGAAACATGGAGACTGGCAGACTGAATTGTGGGACCATATTTTCTTCTTTAGTTAAATTCCAAAAAATGTCCAATATACATGTCGCTTTCCCACAGTTTTGAATTAGGAGCAGAGGGACAAATGCATGGAAGTTAATATTGTTGATGGCTTTCTCCTGTGGAAATTTTAATAGTCACTACTTTGTGACTCATAAGTAATATATAGTCAATTGCCTCCTGTAAATCTTTCATTCAGACTTGACCATCTTGGACTGACAGTAGCATCAGCATATCTCCAGCACAGAAAAAAAAGACTGCTGCTGTTGGCTACAGACAACATTGAATTTGGAGTCCTCCTGCTGACTGCAGGACAAGGTGTTCCTCCAAAAAAGCAGCTGAATGACATCAAGGACTGCTGCAAAACCAACAAGGCCAGCAAGCCAACTTTAACCAAAAAAAGAAAAGGAACAAAACAAGCTGTTCATAGACTTTTTGAAATAAGAGCAAGGGGGCTGTCTGCTAACTAAAAATGTCTGCGACTTAAAAATGTTCAAGAAAGTCCCCTAATATATAAATTATACGTTTTGGAACAAAAAAATGAATAAAAAAGGAACAACAGTTGTAGGCTTATCATTGGTAAATTTCTGTGGGGCAAAGCTGGAGTGTCCTGTTCAGGGCATGTGCCAGGGCGAGGTGGTAAGACAAATCAGCTCTACCCCAGGGTAACAGAAGTGCTTCATTCATACACCCAATAGATTGAAAGGAATAGTGAGGGCCAGTTTGGCACCAGCTGGGCAGGTTCAGGTTTTTCTTACCTTTTTTTCTCTCTTATTCTCCTCCGTTGTCTCTCACTCTCAGGTAAAGATGTGGGCTGGAGCTTTCTTGGGTCGACTTCCTTTTGAGGGCTTTCTCTCCTGCACCAGTTGTTGTGATCTAATTATGACACTGAAGACTTAGTGGAGCTAAAACTCTGATGTTGGATTGTTGTCATTAATTTGATGGTAATTAGGCCATATTTATTGTCAGCCTGCTTTCATAGGTTTGGTCTAGTAATTGTATTCTCTCATTTTCTCTATTACCTGAAGTCTGTGTGATCATTCCTAGATCCATGACCCAAGTTATCTCAAAGAGTTAAAGGACACTGCCTGTAAACCTTACCTGAGTCAAACAGCCACATTAACTACAGCAAACTAAAGGACTTATCTGCAACTTTCAGTACCTGCCTGCACACTTTCCTTAGATTCTCTCTGTGCTCCGCTGGAAACTCACCTGCCCACCAACAGCTCGTCTTGCAACTAAGACCTCAATCTCCTACTGTGAAATTTGCTAAATCTTTTCAGACTCATCATTTCCTGTCGTTTCCAAGGGGGACTCCAACTGTCAGTAGTGACAATACTTTCCCAAACCACTTACCTGTTCTCCACAATTACACTCAACCTTTTGAATAAACCCTTTAACAGTTGTGTGAGTCTGCTCCTTGGATCCAATTTGTAGTTAAACATGACACCAGGAGTGTTGCAGGAGTTACTGGAACAGTGCTGAGAACAGCAGTGGACTGCCTTTGGGACTATAGTTCCACATTCTGAATCCCAAAACCTTTTATGTGATTAAATATGCTGGAAGGCAGCAGGGGTTCTGTATCAGGGTTTTCTAGGCTCTGCCTAGATTAACTGCCTTCCCAGTCTAATAAGATCCATCTGCCTTGTGGAGAAACATCCTATGTTAAAACAGATAAGGAAAAGACGCAGTTTAAGGTTCTGGTCATTTCACTCAATTAGGGAGCCTTCCTAAGGAAAAATAATTATTAAAGCAAAATCCTGGCCTTTTTAAAATCAGAAGAATGATGTCATCAGCGAAAATCAATGTATTCACATAATCTCAAAGACTGTACTCAAATGACAAAATAAATCAGTTCTTCTCTTGACTTCTCCATTCATTGTTTGCAGCAGAGTGACAAAATATGCAAAGTCTTTGCAACAGCATACTGTGGTGTTTACGTTAAAAACGTCTTTAATTTTTGTCATACAGCAGGCAGCAAACCTATGTACTACAGGAGATCCCTAAATGTATACCTAGAATATATTCTTGCATGAAGAATGAGTAGGCATCTCCCCAGACTCACCCTAAGCTATGCAACAGCATGCAATTCACATCAAAAGGTGCCAGTGGATGTCACTGGCTATTTTATTTTATTTTATTTTTTTGCCTTCAAACAAAACGGAGCTACTGTCTTGCTCCCAGTGGTATAGTTTAGAAGAGGAGGCCCCATGCGTGGAGGAGAGTGTCTCAGTGCAAGTCTGCTTCACTTGCCTGACTCTTTATACTGAGAGAAGAGAGACGGATCATGACAGACACTATGATCCACGTCAGTTAGCATCCGACTGAGCCGGTACAAAGAAACGTGTGCTAGATGTCTCATGTTTGGTTCCGGATTGTCACAGAGATGTGAGGATTCCATAGACAAGCCTCTATCTGAAGGCCAGTTTTTTATAGTTCTTTGAACAGTAGGTCACAGATGACAATGACCACAAATACAGCACAGTTGTCGAATTTTGCATAATTATTTTGTAAAAGCCTGCAGCTCTGCCTTATCTGCATATAACTCCTCTGCTTCTGATATGATCTAATCTAGTCATCAGTTTAAGTGCCAGATTTGAATCAAACCCATTAATTTAGGCACTGTTTGATTTGACTAACTGCTTCTTTAAATCTGCATCAGCGCTAATGATACATTTGTGCTCAATTTGTTAGGCGACTATGTTGAGTTGTGTTAAGAGGCCTGTAGGTCTAATGGTCTGTGCTTACCTATGCTTTAATGTGTTCTGAGTAATCCCACTTCCATCACAGCCCTCTAATCAAAGACAGAGTTAAATGGATGGATGATAAATAGACTTTTTACTTCTCTCATTACACGCTGACTAAAGTGGACCTAATGGCTAATCGCTGTAAAAACAGCCATATTTCCATCTAAAATCAACATTTTTAAAGCTCTTATTCCACTTGATCCTTTTTCTTTAGGTTGTGGCTGTCATTCTTTTCTTCAAAAGCAAAAACAGGCTTGTTTCAAATTATTGCAAAGCCATACAGAGGTCGAAAAGCCACAGGCCTTTATAATGCCAACAGTCAGAGAAGATTAAAAACCCTCTCTGTGGCTTCCCTTTTTTCATCATGGCAGATACATCACAAAGGTGGGGGTGGGGGCAAGGAAATGCCGCTTGTTTCTTTTTCTTCAGAGAGCCGATTTAGCAGTTGGCACCACTTTCACTCTGCTGAGTCCTCCTCCTCACAAGGCATTTTCTCTCTATTTGATGTCTATGTCAGTTTCTTTCTGTCTCTCTGTCTTTCTCTAATTTAATAATCTGCTTTGAACTTTATCGTGCAAAGGCCTCACTTTGCTGGCCGAGCAGGCAGGCGAAGCAACACGCAGCGAGTAGGGTTGTCTTCTGGGGTGAGGGGGGGGATGACAAACGCATCTCGCCTTGTCCTTTATTTGCTGTGAAAAAGGCAAGTATGTGTGTGTGTGTGTGTATGTGTGTGTGGAGACTTCAAGCTCAGGCTCATGTGGTTTAAACCATCTGCAGCTGGTGCCAAGCATAAAGCACCAGCGGTCTTAAGATTGATCATGTTGTCCTTGCTCTATGTTACATATCAACTGAGCAGAACTCAAATTAATTTAAAACAGGAGGCTTTTCAGATGCTTTTTCTCAAAACTTCAGAGTAAGTACTATTATTTATCTTTTTTTTTCAATTTTTTCTTCATAAATTATACAATCTTTAGATGTCAGTAAATTTGGATGTTGACTGCAGACAGTGTTTTGGATCTGGTTGCCAGATTAACCATACAAAAACAAAAATGTGGATTCTTTGAACAGTGTTTGGTGAGTTGCTGCAATGTATAATAGTTTATTTCTTTATAAATGTGTACTTTCAGAGTCTATTGTCACCTTTGTGCTTGCATTTCATGACAGGATCTTATAAATATTTGCTTAAAGAGATGCATCATTGTTTACCCTAATGAATAGTGTATTAACAGTGGGTTAGATCGCATTGCAACAAGGGTCAGGTCAATGCTAAGGGGTTAAAGGTAGAGTCAGGGTTAGGGTTAGGTTCACATCCAATCCTTTATGTGGAATTTTAACCTATTTTGGATACAAATGTTTGATATCACCTGCAGAATATGCAAAGTGTATCTATACATGCAAACTAACTGTTCTAAGAATTATGTCTACAGTCTCACATTGTTTCTCACATTGTTGTGAAGGAATTTTGGCTCACTCTCTTTTACATTGTTGCCTCAGTTTACTGAGGTTTTACACAGGACTTCATGGGTGACAATGACTGCAAGGTACCCAGGTCGTGGGGCTGCAGAGGAGCCCAAATCATCAGCTCTCGACCACTGTGCTTGATCATTGGTAGGAGGTGTTTGTGCTCATATGCTGTGTTTGATTTTACCCAAACATGTCACTCTGCATTATGGCCAAACACACTTTGGTCTCCTCTCATCAGGACTAGTGCAGGGGTCATGTTACACATTCCTTGTTACTTATTCTTAAAAGTAATGCAGAATGTTACCTAATTATTCACCAGGGAAAGTCTTTTGTTACACTATTTGTTACATTATTTTCTCATTACACCCTGAAACTAACTAAAATTGTCTCAAAATTCGATTGATTGATTGAAGCCTTTATTTGTCACTTGCAGTTGCCTGCAGCAAAATTGGACCTTTTTTCGACCATACATACAATACACAAACATCACAATGAGGAGACAGGCAGCATAAAGAAAACAATGAAATGAATAACACGCAGGGGCAGTCGAGGAGGAAAAGGAAACTCTGCCATTAAATGAACATATAAATGTTAGGCTACAGTCCCACATACCAACACATATCCTAATAAGGACACGTGTACACTCTTTCTTTCAGTATTTGCAAGTGTACACAAAACTGACAGCACAAAGCAAAGTTGAAAACAAGCCAAAGACACTTAAAAGTGTTCGTTTAGAAACATGAACAGGTAGAAACGGAGCCTTCGGCCTGACTGCTTATCACTGCTTTTGCCATCTGTTGAAGTTCAGGCTCTAGCTGTTGGGCTAGGGTCAGTCAAGGTTCTTAGCTAGCTTTGTGTTAGCATGCTGTTTGTGTAGATTCTTGCAAAGAGCTGAAGCTGTGTTAGCAGCATAATGCAGCTGTTTCTGTCTTTGACTCTGTTTGCATTTCACCATCACTCTCTTTTCCATTGTGCAGATAAGAGCCTTTGTAATACAGGTAAGGACATAAATGTAATTGGAATGATATTCCTGAATTTAGTACAGTAATGTCTTATAGGATAATGTAATGTTACTCAAACACTGGTCACGACATTGTTCCAATGCTGTGCTGTTCTTTTTCAGAGAGAAAAGGCTTTCAACTTGCAACACGTCCATGCAAGCCATATTTGTTTACTCTTTTTAAATTGTGCTGTCACAAACTTTAACATTTAGCGTGCTTCCTGAAGCCCGTAGAGTCTGAGATGTAGCTCTTGGGTTTTTTACAATTTTTTCGAGCATTGCACAGTCTGACCTCAAGGTGCACTTAGTTGCTGCTTACCCTTTTAACTCCTTCGAAAGCAGTAAGGGTGTATTTCATTTTTCACACATTTTTTCATAGGACTGCATTGAGTCCTGTGAAAAGTTCTTTTTTTGTATATTCAATTTTATTTTCTTTCTTATGAGTACATGTTTTAGCTTCTACAAGGGAAAAGTACCAGTAGAGTTGAACACAAATGTTCTATTATTCATTTTTTGGGTAGGCATTAGTTTTTACTCGTTTGTATTGATGGGATTTGGATGTGTTTCTTTAAAACGTCGGTACACTTATTTAACAGATTCAGCTGTTTTGATATGCACAGTGTCGTTCCTTTGTCTGTTACCCAGACAGAGTATGTGTGATGTGTGAGACCAAATTATAAAGATATTCTGTCAACTCTAATTTTCTGTCTGAGTGATCATTACATGTAAATACATCCAAATCACAGCACATCTGTTGTCTTTAATTTGTGGTTTATGGTATATGACAGAGATAAAATTAGGACCCTTAAAATAAACTGAGTAAAAATAAAAGACGGTTCCATTCAGGGTCCTAATTAATTCACATTACTCTGATTTTTTCATGTATTTTCTGTTACTTACTTCTGATACTGCAGTTTTAATATCCCCCCCTCCCCCCCAATAAATAAATAAATAAATAAATGAATGATAGGCAGTCCCACAGGCAGAGTTTAGATAGAGCCCAAACTCCCAAACTGCTAACACTAGCAGCATTAGCATCCGGGCTTCCGTAAAGGCCTCTTAAGGTAATGTAACGTGAGGGTTCACTAGATGGTTTGGAATCTCTCTGAATAATTAGGAACAGCAAGATGGAGACGGATAACTTTCTAGCAGCCTCTTTACTCTCAGCACACAGCAACAACAACCCACACTTCCTGTGTGCCGCCCTCATGAATACTTCACTGGCCTCTCAGAAGCCAGGAAATCTTATACTCAGATCAAAACAGGGAAAACAACCAGGTAGATATAACACATACTTATTACTGGTTTGAACATGCATGTCTAAACATTCAAACGTGTAAACATGTAAATATCAAAACACGTAACCACCAAATAGCTACATAACTAGCTTTATAACCTTTGTAAACACCTCTTTGTATATCAAATTAGATTTAAATTTACTTCTACACTTTACAGTAATATAGCTCAACAGTCACCCTGCTTGACTTTTCAGTAGCTCATCACTCGGAAATTACAGTGCAACACACTTGATAATGTATATACTAGTATTATCATCACTGTTATTATAGAATAAAATAGTATATCATCTTTTGTCACATAAGAGTAAATATGACTGCCAGTAACAGTGCGTGTTAGCCTTCAAGTGTAGAAGAATATGATTTTTTTAAGCTTTTACGAGTTGTTAAATTTAAAGTATCAGTGCAGCTGTCTTGTTGAAGTGGATAATATTTGGTTCAAGAATGAATAGTTTCGAAATGTAACTAGCTTTCATTTGAATTGATTTTAATCCTAAACTGAATATCAGCAGAACATAACATCCAAGTATTTACACTTAATATTCACTGGGGAGCTTTCTTGTAAACAAATAGGCACACATATGGTGTTTCCCATCATAATATACCATTTCCATGATGATATGTTGCACCTCTTTTCAATAACATGTAATTTGTATTACAATATGCCATATGGATGAAAATTAGAGCATATATTTTTACGTCTTACATGTTCTTTTCAAGAAAAAAGGCAATAGTGGTGCCAGTTTTGAGTTTTTCTAAAGATAGAAACGTTCTATTCTTAGGAAATTATTCAACCACAAAGCTGAATTCAAAAAAGGTTTAGCTTTGGTAACTGGATTTCATTAGATGCTGCTAAACGCTTGTAGACTGTCAGTGGTATGTCAGTAAAAAGTGTTTGGCATGTTTTAAATAGCAGTCTGATAAAAATTTCCTGGGCACAGGGGAGCCTTTTATGAATACAGTCAATCAGCCAATCTGTGCTGAGGTGTGTGATCGCTTTGGCCCTATCATGACCTTTTCTGAAAACAGCATGTGTATACATGCAAACGCTGCGTCTACCACTGAGAGTGGAGTTTGCCGAAAGGGGCAAAGATGAAAAGAGCTTGATCACAGGGAAGAGGTTTGAAAGGCGAATGAAGAAAGTTTGAGTGAGGCAAAACACAGACTTCCCTTTATGAAGCGTTATGAAGAGTAAAAGGCAGAGTGACAAGGGAGCAGGTGTGCAATAAAAGAAGCTGGGAGGATGTTACGTCCCGATCTAAGGGTACAGGAGCACAACATAAGGGTTAAAAAAGGGTGTACCCTCCCCGGTTCCCAAAGCCAGACCCAATAGCCAGTCTACCGTTAAAGGTGAGATTTATTGCTACACCAATAAGACCAAAACTGAAAGCATAAACTCCAGGATGAATAAAGCCCACAATAAAAAAACAAAATAAGCTATTCCAAAGAAGTGCTACCTAAACCCTACATGAAAACAAAACCAAACAAAAGACACACATTACCCTTAAGTCCCTAATTTAACAAGAGAAAACATACAAAATAAAAAGGCAGTTCTCCCCCTCTGCGTCAGTGCTATTTACAATATTATAAACAAAACCTAATTGTTTTCAGAACACACCAAGATCATGCACTGCAAGTCCTGCCATTTGCTGCCATGGGAACAGTTGCTGCAGACGGTGTTTTTGAACCGGCCAGTTGATAGTAGGGGCCAATCAGCAGCTGCCAGGTCAAAACCAGCCCAAATCAGATCACCCAATCAGAAGGAGAGCCTCCAGGGACTCTTAAGGGCACAGAACACACATATACAACACAGTCCAGACATACCGACACACACTGATTCAAAATATAGCTTTGCATTGTAGTCAAAAACAAGGCGGTGGTGATTGGGCTGTTTTAAAGTGGTTGCGTTCAAAGGCATTGAATTAGGAATCAACCTAGTCAATCACAGTGACACAGGCAATTTCTTTGCTTGCATTGAACTGATCATAGGAAATTGTGCCAAGGGAAATACTCGCAGGGGTAGAAGTAGCATTGGGTTGCAGGAAGGATCTAACTCTATAACCCTTATGAGATGCATAAGCTCAACCTCTTTGGTTTTAGTTTCAAGTTCCACCTCTTTTAGGTGAAGGGCCAGCTTGAGATCCTCCGTAACCATTCCAGCCAGTAACAGACTGGCTAGGTCAATGTTTGTGACCTGAATGGCAGAAGGAGCTTCCACCCCTGGTGTCGTCCGTCCACTGAAAACTTGTGGGATGGTTGTGGCAGCTTTTGCTTCCACTTCCACCATTAAATCTCCAGAAGCACCAAACATTTGAGGTTTTGTCTTTCCAATCATGCCCCTTTCCATTAGCTGCTCTGACAGACATTGCTTAATCTTTGGCTTGCATGCATTCAATGATACATCAACATGTAAAAAATTGGGCACCAACAGCAAATCTGCCTTTGTGCATCAGGAACGTTTTTTCAATGTTGTGCTGTTGTGCAAAATCATCTAGATCAGATGTCATTGTGGCTAGGCTACCTGCCTCACTACAAGAAAACCGCCAACCAAAGGCTGTAGACTACCTACAAAATACAAAAGACCAAAAAAAGAAACAGATGAAAAAAAAGCGGATGAGCCCCCACTTTATCTTACAGCATGGCTCAAAAGACACAAGATAAATATGGAGACTAACACCAGACTTTCAAAATGAAGAGGTTTTATTTTACATTTCATAACAAATTAGCTAAAACAGTTGGTACCGCTAAGGCGCATTAAGACAAAAACTGGTGTGCCCCTCCAAAGTCAACCTCAAGCATGCGTTTACCCACACCTCACCAAGTGGGGTCAATTCAGCCCAGGTAACACCTCCAGGCTCCTGTACCACCACTGCAAAGCGAATAGGGGTTGCAGAGGGGTGTATCAGCAGACACAAAAGTCTCAGACATAAGGTTCAGTGAGTAAACAGTTCTGAAAGTAGCAACAGATTCAAATGGATGACTGCAAAATTACCGTCTTACAACAATTCACTTGACTGCATGCTACCTGCATATTTGATCATGAATTTTCTTCAGGGCTTTTGCTGTGTAACTAATTTTTAAAAAGGATCTCTGTGGGATATTTTGCTTATTGACTTTTTGTAATACAGATTTTAAATTCTTTAAAAAATTATCCTGAGATATCCATAATAACATGTTATTATTTGTTTAGCACTCATGGCTGATAAGCAACTGCAATCAGAGCCTTGTTTCATATGTTTGTGTTGTCAAAACAGTAATATAAGAGAAATTTCCTGCCCTGCAGTATTACTTTACAATTCTTTATTGTCTATTGTAACAATGGTGGTAGATGGCTGTCTGGCCTTGAGCATGGTTCTGCAGGAGGTTTTTCCTTCCTACTGTCGCCAATTTCTTGCTCAAATGGGGTTCTTTGGTTGCTGGGATTTTCATTTATCTCAATTCACAATTAAGTACTCTTTTGGTACTTTACAGCAGCGGTCCCCAACCTTTTTTGCGCCACGGACCGGTTTATGCCCGACAATATTTACACGGACCGGCCTTTAAGGTGTTGCGGATAAATACAACAAATTAAAACTAGTACCGGTACCGGAAAAAAGAAGATTTATTCATAACACACGTGAAAAGACCCAGGAAAACTGAGTTAACGATAAAAACGATAACAAAATAACGCTGAAAACTAATAAAAACCCTGAAAACCATACATTTCACACCTGAGCCTCAACTCTCGCGGCCCGGTACCAAACGACTCACGGACCGGTACCGGTCCGAGGCCCGGGGGTTGGGGACCGCTGCTTTACAGTATATACTTTTTCCAAACATAGCTCACATATTCTCAATACCTGTTCCATTATCAGATAGACAAAGTGAATCAGTATATTCCACTGTCATAGACATGGACATTTTTCTTATAAAACTCGCTTCAAAATAAATGCTTAAAAGATAAAGCCATAAACCAATCAGCACTATCTTGATATGTGCACTGAACTGAGGGAAAACACTTTATGGCAGCAAACAAGGAACTAAAACAATACACGATAAAGGTGGTGCCAATCAGTAACATTGCAACATTAACTAACATGCTACCCATAGCATGCTGCTAAAGCCGTAAACAAATATTTACAAAAATCAAATTCATTAGACTACCATTGCTTGTGTTCTTTTACTTTCCGACCTTAGTAACTAATCTATGCATTATATCAGTTGTGACTGCTTTTATTTTCTATTTCTGGCACAATACTAACCTGCAAGCAGGAAAGAAATGATTAGGCTGGGAGACGTGGGTTGTCATTGCAGAATACTCTGCCATCACGAGAAAACAGCACCTAGCATGCTTCAAACTACTAACAATAGGCCAAAGCATGGTCTCACACTGCCACCTACTGGTAGCTGATGGAGCATCAGCTACAAATATCCTGGACTAGTTACCAGGTCTATAGTTAAAACTAGTTAATTTAGGGCATTTTCAAAGGAAAATCTGACTTACATTTAAAGTAAAATAGCTTAAATATAAATAAATTTACATACGTATGATTGCACATTAGTGGGTGTCACACATAGTTAACTATAACTACAATGAAATGTGCTGGGGGCAGTAGGCACCTTGAAGACAAATGTTCTGTGTTTACAGTTTATGTCATACTTTTTTATTGTTTCATTACAGCTCAGAGAGTAAGTGTTGAGTGTTTGCTGTCGGCATCTTCCATGCACACAACGGATGACCACATCAATCTGCTAGCAACCAAAGCAATGGTATTTTTCATAGAGCACCCTCTTTCTAACTAATGTCACCTAGTGATGGACAGCACCCTCCAGTAACCACTCACCAACTGGTCAGAGATACACATTTTTCCATAGTAACCAGTGGTTACTGGATGGGGGCTTGCTGAACAGTCTCAAGGTCTGTCTGAATGGGGCTTTAGCAAATCGATTTCACAGTGACTTCCAGCAACTGCTCACAGCCAGTTGGTGAGCAGTCATTTTTTCCTGTGTGACTCAGTACTGCTGCAGAAAGTATTTGTTAAGGTTGGGTTCTCATATCTAAAATCAAGAAATGACTTCTTCACGGATCAAGTGTCCTAATCATGTTTACTCATTATTTTTTCCCAATGTCTTTTGTCAGTGGACACACAGCCATATATCGGCTATTCCTGTGATGGTGCTGCAACGTGGTGGGAAGACTAAAAATATATTAAAAATATGAAACTCTTTTCTGGAACAAATGTCAAGCATTTGACGCACTTTCTTCAGTAATAAATCAAGTCAGGTTTGCTGTTAGCCAAGTGTAGGTGGTTTGCTAGTTATAGTTTTTAAAAGCATTAACTAATGATCAGACAATGTTGATCTTGCACCAACGATATTCTGATGATGCAGGAACAACAGGAGCAACACACAGATGTCACAAGAAAAGTGATTTGAGTCAGGAAAATACAAATTCAATCTAAGAGACATCCAGGAAACATTTTGGTTGGTTGCTTAAATCATCTGAACTGGTGATTCAGTATGGAGGAACATTTAAACTTTTTTTTTTTTTTTTTTTTTGCTTGGTTTTAATCCTCCATGAAAGTATCAAGCATGATGTATTTATCAAAGATACATTGGAGTCATAATTACATGAATCTTACCAGATGTCACTGTATAAATGTTTCTGATAAGATGTATCTACCTCTAAAAAAAATCAGTGTAATGCAGATGTCTAACCCAAAGATACAAGTGACTGATTCACTGCTGGCATCAGCTGGCTAGCTCTGAATCTGTTGCAAAATACAGCATCTCCTCCCTTTTACAGATTGCAGTGTTGTAACCAGGGCAAGTTCATAGAAAGTACAGTGACAAGTTTTTTGATCTGAGCTCAGAAAATGTGCCGCTTTTGCATTTTTAATTGGCCTCTGATGTTTCTTCATTTGCTCTGTTGAACTCTTCTAAAATATCTGCATAGTGTGATGACCTTGCTTTACCTTCTGGTGGGCTCACCGAGCCATGATTAAACTTGGGCTTTACCAACTAGAAAAGATAGTTAGATGTTAGACATACCTCAATAATTTAGATATATTAACTCAAAAGCAAAATTGTGAATGACTTTTTTCAAAGATTAGCATGAAAATAGTTGAAATGTTTCCTCTGGTAAATAAACAAAAATTATAACTGTATTTTTATTCAACTTTCTTGTGACACAAACTTGATGTCTGCATAAGTGCACAATTCTTAATGTACTATTTGTTAAACTCAATAGGACCTGGAGAAGCAGCCCATCTGCCATTTTACTTTAGTGGTCAGTTGTGTGGAAAGCTTGTCTCTCAACAACAATGGTAGATAACAGCGTGCAATAATTAGCAGTAGGAATACAAAAGCTAAGTGTAGATCGGAACAGCGTTAAAGTGTGAAAGCAGATCAGCAGGATTAGGGGCAGGGGAGCTAATCAAAATGCAACTCGGTTAAGTAAGGTTCACACTTTTTAAAAACAACAGCTATGTACACACAAGCAGTGTCTCTTTGTGCATTCATCCCTCCTGTTCATATTGGCCATTAAAAGATCCCTGCAGACTGAGGATTGTTATTGTGGAAGATTTGTCTAACTCAGACTACTGCGGCCTCCTATCATCTTCAGATAATTATGGGACTATATTTTTAAACCGAATAAGGACAGAGGATTTTATTCACTCACAGAAAAATATTTTTTGTGGTGGCCAGTATGAGCAGGAGGCATGACTAAAGCAAGCATATGGACGTAGTCTTAAAAAAAATGACAAGATATCGTTACACCACTGAACAAGATGTAAAACAGCCTAATTCCACATATGCTCCACTACATATGGGCTCCCAATCTTATACTTCACAACATACATATTTACAAAAATATATTTAATGCAAGTTAATCAGAAATCAAAGTTTCGATGCAAAACGTAGCACACTGGATACACCAGTGGCTTGAAGAGTTTGCAGCACACTTTACACCCAGCAGTCATCTAGTAAGCAGAACTGATCTGAGCAGGCACAGCGATTCAACACCCAGGGAGAGTGATGCCTTGAGGTAAATGAAAGGTGATGTGAGTGTGTATAGATTGTTTTGTCAGAGCGAGATTCTGCAGATTCTCTGTAACGGGTGCCACGTTCGCTCTCCTTACCCATTCAGGATGATATGTCGGAGACCTGACTGTGAAATAAATTCAACAGCAAGATTAACAGAGATATAACGGCAGGTGGGGAAGAAGACACAAATACAAAGAGGAGGAAAAAGTGGGTGGGTGAACACCTGAGCAAGCTGCCAACAGTGACAGTGTGAGAGATTTGATTCCTACTGTAGCAAATCTTTTATACTGTAAGGAATTTTGAACTGAAAGAAATGAAGGGGGGAAAAAAGAAAATGTGGAAGTAAAATAGGTGGAATCTAATGCCAAAGCTGAGCACATCTACAACTGAAAGCAGTCTCTTAATACTGAAAACTAAAAGCAAGACGAAGCGCAGGAGTAGCACAATCAACAAACTTTTTCACTGATTACTGCTTACTGAAAACTGCCAGTGCAGATTTTGCAGGATACAAATGAATCTAAAATTCCCAAATTGACAACCCAACACATAACAGAGCAATTTACAACATCTGAACAATTCAAACCTCTTAGTTAACAATTAATATTAATAATTACATGATCCACCCTTTTCTTAAAAGGGTTGGCGTAATAAGCATATGCTTCAGCCAATACCTTTTGATTAGCCTTGTCTCGTGCTTTCTTGTTTTGTGGTCATCTTTATCCTGTATTCACTGAGATGTTTGAATACTAATCATGTGGCACTGCTTTCAACAGCAGATGAAAGACAATAGTTTTCAATGAAATCACACAGGCATCATATCAAAGAACCATTTCATGTAAAATCAGTCAAGTTTTTAAAAACACACCATTTCTCCATGGTATTTCAAGAGTTACTTTCAAGTCCGTTTTAGTCAGATTTTACTTCTTTTTTTGTGTTTATTGATAATATTATTGTCACTTTTATTTATTTTGGTATTTGTTTTTAATTTTTTTTAATTAATAGGCATTTTTGTATTTCTTTTAAGTCCAAAGTTTGATTTATTAACTCAAGATTTTACGTTCTCAAAGGTCAGAATCAGGAGGTTTCTATTTCCCCCTTGACTTCCATGACCTCCCGGCAGTGGCTTAGTGCCCCGCCAGAGGGGCCCGCCCCATAGTTTGAGAACTACTTTGTTACAGCAACATGGTTACGTAGCTGATTGGACCAAATCAAGGAAAGAAAACTCATTTTTAGAGAAGCAAAGCATTTTAGCTAGGATAGTCAGACGCTGGCACATGATAAGAAAATTGTGACAAAGAGCAGTCGGACACACAACATCAGTGATTGGGATATTGTTTGATTTCTAAAGCTGGATAGACAACAGAGTGATTGCAGCTGCAAGATATGCAGAGGGGACCTGTACAGATGAAGACAGGAATATAATAACCCTTTCAGCCATTTGCAGTCTTAGAAAGCCAAAACAGACTAAATGAACTTTTCTAGCATTTGAAAACGTATAAATGTAGGGGAAAAGTTAGAACTTTTATTGTGATGATGTCCAAACTATTCAAATTTAGGATAAGAACCACTGCTACAGTGTTTTGAAAATCTGCATTTTAGCCTTTTGGATTTTAAGAAAGAGTGACAGACAGGTCTCTGCTATGTGTGGTTATAGTTCATTCGCTTTCTCTGTCCAAAGCAGATAAGTAGGAATGTAACTTTTACTCGCTTTACAATGACATTGTCTAGCTTTTTCCCTAACACGACGATTTCTCTTAAAGATGCGAAAGTCGATACTGCCAACCACCTGTTTGATTCAGTTTATTCATAACATCGCTTTGGGTAATTCAGTCACATGATGGGGGAAGAACAGTGCAGCAAATTGTGGGACTGTGATGACCATGGCACGGACTCGGTGGGTTATTTCAAGCTCTGCCTTTAACCTTTCCATGCAGGTGCTGAGATTTCTGACCTTTACACCGTGCAGTTCCCTGCTGCCTTTGAGTGCTTTTGATAGTTATGGAGTGGAGCTCTCAGCATGTGTATGTTCAATGTGTATGCACTTTTATTGTGTATAAGTGTGTGCTTGTATGTTTCAAGTGTATGACCTTGTGTGTGTGTGTGTGTTGATTCTGTGGGTCCTACCATCCGGGCCTTGTGCAGGAAACTCGATTTGACACGAGCATAGTGAAGATTACCTGTGTCCAGACAGTTACTGCCTTACAGACAATAAGAACCGCCATCACTCACTTTTTAAGGTCAATGTGCTGAAACAAGGGGCTTCACAAGGCCGGAAATAACCTTACAAATGACCCACCGGGTAGAAAAAGGAAGAGAAAAGGGAGATAAAGGTAAGGAGAGACACAGATGGAGAAATAGTGGGTGGCAAAACCAACCAGCTTTACCTCCACCAGCTTCAGCCAGCATGTTTGTCTTTTAGTGCATATCACAGTCATAGCTTTGGTTTAAAATAATCTGTCCTGATTATTTTCCATTAACTTAACAATTACCACTGATCAGCTACAACCTCCGACTCATTTAAAGACTAAGTAGATCAAATATCAGCTACTTCTGATTGCCTCGTCTCTCCTTTATCATTATTTTTATTATTACTTAGTGGTCTGCTTCAGTGATAGCTCAAGTGAGTAAACTTAGTAAATGAACCTCTTTCTTCTCAGTTATGTGTGGCCTGAGCTGTTCCTCTATCTGTTCTGGGTTTTTGTGTGTGTGTGTTGAGCTAGACTGATGAGTTATACACAAAGAATCTCATCAGTGTGACGAATGTGCACACTTATAATTTCATCGCATATTTTATCCCTGTTATGTAGAGGCTGCGAGGCCTTTTTCATCTGATTGCTTCATTTAGTTGCTTTTGTCCCATCTGAAACAAAACTAAACCCAAATATGTGGTGTTGTCTTCTTTCTCAAACCAAACAAGTGTCGTGGGCAGGTGAACCGTGGTCTCTATCTGAGAGAGATCTCTGTTGGTTGTTAGAGATGAGAGAAGATTCCTACTTATAGTTTTATAGGGATTAAGAAGGGGCTGCTGGTGGGCAGGCAGAATGTCTCAGGGGTGCGAGAGGGTTGGTGGAGAATGTGTGGACAGGTGGAAAAGGTGAATCTGTGTTCTTCTGTCTTCAACAGGTTAGTAAAACTATAAAGTTCAGGGATGTTTCACAGGCGAAACATGGGTCAGGAAACAGCAACAAAGTCTCAACCTTCAAACACGTTTCTGGAGGACAGATGAAAGTACAGTTACTGCAAGCACTAGTGAGTTACACCAACCAGGCAGACTTAGTTAGCACTACAGTGCTGGTGACAACCTGGCAGACATAGCACCAGCTGATCCTTCCAATCCAATCCAATTTTATTTATAAAGCACTTTAAAATACCCAGCACAGGAACAAAGTGCTGTACAGAAAATAAGTTAAAACAATAGAATAACAGAAAACAGCAAAAATAAATAAATAAAACACATAATACATAAAATTAAAACAGCCCTATATTAAAACAAAAACAAGATAAAACAGCATCGAATCACCTAAAAACAACTGAAATAAAAATAAAAACCAACATCTCACGTGGTGTCAAAGGCCAGGGTAAAGAGTTGGGTTTTCAAGAGTGACTTAAAAACAGGTAAAGAAGTGGCCTGTCTAATCTCTAAAGGAAGCTCGTTCCACAGTTTTGGAGCTACTGCAGCAAAAGCACGATCTCCTCTAAGTTTACGCCCAGTCCTGGGTACATTCAGGAGCAGCTGATCAGCTGACCTGAGAGAGCGGGTGGGTGTATAAGGCTGTAGCAGCTCAGGGAGATAAGATGGGGCTAGGCCATAGAGAGCTTTAAAAGCAAATAAAAGAATTTTAAAATGAATCCTAAAAGAAATGGGCAGCCAGTGAAGTGAAGCTAAAACAGGGGAAATGTGCTCAAACTTTCGAGTGCCAGTTAAAAGACGAGCTGCGGCATTTTGCACCCTCTGTAGATGACTAATGTATGATGCGCTGACCCCAATATAAAGTGCATTACAGTAATCCAGCTGAGTGCTAACAAAGGCGTGGATCACTGTCTCAAAGTGCTGCCGTGAAAGAATCGACTTTATTTTTGCCAGCTGCCTGAGGTGAAAGAAGCTAGATTTTACCACTGCCTTAATTTGATTATTAAACTTCAGATCACAGTCCACTTTGACCCCCAGGTTTGTGATCCTTAAAGGCACCGTGTGTAAAATCTCACCGATGTTGTTATATCATAGCATGCAGTCAACTGAATTTAGTGTTCTTACCGCTGTCAATGCAAGGGCATCATTTACCCTGGAGGAGGCTGTAAAACTTTGTGAAAGGAGTCTGACACAAGTTAAAGAGTAAGGCTGACAACAAAACTGAAGTTAGTTGTTGAGGATATAAAGTGTACTATAATGCTGCCAATCTCTAGCCTCATACATAAAATGGCAACGTCCATCTCAGCCAATTTATTCAAGATGGCGGAGTAACATGGCAGCTTCCACAAAACGGCGCTCACTCGTTGGTATTTTTCATGAATGGGCAAAGAGAGATCACTGGTATCAGGGGCCAAGCAGTAAGGCATCAAGGACACGTGTTTAATTCACAAATGGGGTTTTATTGAGCCAAAAATTTAAAAATAATTAACAAAGCCAAAAACTTAGACAGACCAATAAAAGAGGTCAACTTAGTAAACTAATCTCAAAATAACAGCTAACGAAACCTCAAACAAACTGACCTGCTGAAACATGGGGGAACTCAAATACTGGCCTAGTACTTAGTATTAGACTGTATGGCACTCAAGGGGGGAAAATAGCTGCCACATGACCAACTAACACAAAACAATTAAACAAACTCTAAACACCCCCCAGGTAATGAAGCATGTGGTTCAGTCCAATGAGGCTGTCACACCTTTTGCCAACCAGGAAGGAGAACCCAAATCCCCAGGTAACTCAACACAGATGTATTAATACCATATAAAACAGAACTTTGACCTTGCAGTGTCAATATGTGTGCAAATACAGGTAAATGGCCTGTATTTGTATAGCGCTTTACTTAGTCCCTATGGACCCCAAAGCGCTTTACACTGCATTCAGTCATCTACCTATTCACACACACATTCACACACTATTAGACAATAAGTAAAATATATTTAAAGTAGAGGCTGCACAGTAAACTAAAGTGAAGCAACTAGTGGTGAGGTGTGGATCTTACCACGTGTGGCTTGCCATCACACTGGTCCACAAACTACCTGAGAGTTAAGTGGACAGAAGGAGGCAAAGCAGAGAGATAGACATGGGGAAAAAACAGAAGAAAAATCCCACGCTTGCACAGCCATAACAGCTGGCTCCCGAGACATAGATGTTCAAAACGGAACAAAACAGAAGTTCAAGTCTGGTTTAAAAAAAAGCTTTGATTATGTAATCAGTGTTTTTTAAATAACAACTTGGCTAACAGACAAATCTGATACCATTTTTTTATGTTTTTTGTGGTTATTAATTCTCACATTTTTTCAAGGAAAATGACAAAATCTTTCTTATAAGTTATGACTGTTTTATTTTAAACTCTTTACAGATCTTTATCACACTGTGCCTTCAGGCAGCACGAAACATATATGTCATAGTAGTCAATAAGGCCGATATGAACTGATGTTCAGATGAAATATTTGCGCATACTCTTCTATACATAAAACAGAAAATAATGAGTTTATTTTTCATTTGTAAAATAAGATAACGTCTTTGTCACAAATTAATATTGAATATCAGTCAAATACCTGACCATATTAATATGAACACTACTCTAAAAAAAGAACATTTTGAAATAATTGTATTCTTATTTAGCCAGCAACAAAATAACTAACAAGAAGTCATCCTTAATGCACAACTTTGCTACAACTGGGACAAAACTGCAGCTTGTTTTGGAAACTCAAAGCAGCTAGGCTTGCTCATTAACCAGAACTTCTGGGTGTTATATGTTTGTGTCAGCCAACTACACATTTGCTGCGCTGTGCAATAGAAATACAAGTTCCAGTGGTTTAATGAACCATATGGTATTTATGAAGCATGTTGTGTTTCTGACAGATAGCATACCTGGAGCACAATTACTTGGAATACACAGAGGATGCGAGATGTATCTGGTTTTAAATGGCCAGTATCAATCCTTTAAACATAAACCTGCAAATCAGCTTAGGACATCACTATTTTTCTTTATGTGTGCAAAAAGCTCTTTCAGTATGCAAGCAAAGGAATTTCTGAATCCCACCCCCCACCCTCAAAAGCTAGCATCCAAGGAAAATTAAGTGTGGTCAAAACAACACAGCAGGTATCTACTGAGCCTTTGACCTGTCTTTACCTATGCCTGCTTCAGCCAAGATACTCTCTTTTAGTACAAAGCATGGTCAAGTCAAAGAGCAAGAATGATTTCTTAGTCATCTTCCTTTAAAAATAAACTAACTAATACATTTTTAAAGGGTTTTAACATTTTGAACTAGACGTGAGAGTTGCCCACAGATACTGACAGAGAACCTCCTCTGTATGGATAGCAAATCATTTAATCACATACAGAGTAGACATGGGCAAAATATGCCCTGAGGGTCAGAAACAGCTAGTGGACCCTGTCGGTCTGGCCTTTGATATCCTAAATGGGAAACAATAAAAAATTTTAAATGGGTTAAAGGTATCAACGTGTGTTATTGTGATGAACTACAAGGCTGCGCAGATTACAGCTGACACATAAACATGGTCAATGTTGTGGTGCTTAGAAAGAGCTTAAAGGCAGAGAATACCATTTTATAAATGAATGGGTGAATGTGGCTTGTGCTATATAAATAACTCACACTACGATGGACGTCTCAGCAGAATTTTGGAGCTGAGTCTCTTGCACGAGGACGCTTCGATATGTGCACAGGAAAAGCTGGGGACGACTGACTGCTCTACCTCCTGTGCCACACCCACTCCTCCGTGCTGCTTGTTTCAGCATTGCCTCATCTCAACTCTAGCACCATCCTCTGTTACACCACCCTTTTGCAAGTCCTCCTCTGTGCTCCTTCTCGTGTCTGGCAGCTCCATCTTCAACATCCTGTGTCCACCATCCTCCCTCTGCATGGGTCCAAACCATTTTCACCTGTCTAATTCTGTCTACAAACTCCTCAACCTTTTCCTCTCATGTAGTCATTTCTAATCTTGTCCATCCTGCTCGCTGCCAATGAAAATCGTAGCATCCTCGACCCATCCACCTCCAGCTCCACCCCCTTGCTTTTTGTCAGCACCAGTGTCTCCAAACCATACACAGCAGTTCTAATCTTGTAAACCTTTTCATTTCACTTTTGCTGTTATCCTTCTGTCATTTATATTCATGAAAATGACAACCAGAATTATTAGACTTGAGAATAAAAATGACAGTCCGACTCTTCTTTTAATGTATTCACAAAGCAATCAAGCTGCTGTTGAACAAGCAGAACATAAACTTAAATATGACATCGCTGACTTCCAGCAGTCACCTTCTTGCTGATCCACAGCTGCAACATGAGGCTGGTGCTGAATGAGCCTGATAAACAGAATTGTTTTGACTAGACGTGAATGCTCGGCTGTGCAGCTAGCACTAATGGGATCTCAGTTTTATCGCGAAGAGTCACGCTGTACCTGACTCTCCCGGTGATTTTAATGGCAGCATTTAATCTCAGTCTTACATTAAGAGTCAGGTTGCCCTGTTCTTTGTGTTGTTTAGCAGTCTCTTCCTCGAGCATCTCCAGGTAGCTGGCAGATCAGTTTAATAACTTTTCTAATGAAACCATGCAAGTTACATTACTTGTACAACTTTTTAATGAGTGCAATACTGTTGAAATAAATATTTATTTTGGGAGATTTTTCTTTTTATTTCTACCATTTGTAGGCCAATGGTCACTGTACTGTATCAAAAGGACCTTTATTCAATTAATGTAGTCTTGGAGAGTCTTTGGACTCCTTCTATGTCTTGTATATTCTTACAGTCCTACCAGGAGGAGGCCTGGACATCTCTTCTTAGACCACGGACCTGGCAAGCTAAACCCAGAGAAGCAGCAGAAAATGGATGGACGGATAAATGTTCTACCAATTTTGGTACCACGTCTCCATACAGCAGAGCTCAATCTCTGTTTGTACCAAAATACACTTATTCTGCCACTCCCGACACCCACCCATATACATGCACACGCACACACAGACATACACGCAGCAATACTAAATCAATACGTCTTTCAGCGGGCTGCTGTTGTGGCTCGAATGTGAATAAACAGTCATACATTTTAGCTGAGGATCGATTGGGGTAGACAGATGAATGGCATACAAAGACACCTCTGAACAGGACAGAAAGACCTCTGTGTATGTGTGTGTGTGTGTGTGTGCGCGCGTGTGTGTGACTTTTCTCAGCTTCTTTCTCTTACTGTTACACAGTGTCTCTCACCCTCATGTCTCCAAGTGCTCTTTCAGTCTCAGAGGATCAATAGGTGTGATGGATTGTTGACAGGTACCACACACTGGAGACACACGCTATCAAACAACAACACTTCCTATTCAGACCCATTTCAATCACTCTCTGCCAGTCATAACTTGTTTTCTCACACTGTTAGGGCCAATACTACCCTGCTTCTTACTCTGTGATCGGCTGCTTGAGTTTTCCCTCAGACGCAAACATTTTAAGGCACACAAACACACACTCGCGCCTCTCATTCACACAGAGGTTGAACCCCTGACATTTGAGTGTGTTTTTGTGAAGTTCTTCGCTCTGTGTGTCTGTCTTTCAGACGGCGGCGGTGACTCTTCAGACAATGGCCTGCCGACGCTAATCGATTATATCTGGGGCGCTGGGCGACGGCGGCACAAAGGTCTGGGGTATACAGCAGTGGACTCCTGACAGTCTTCCCCACAAAACACATACATACACACAAACAAACGCACACACATAATCACAAGACGGGCATTTTGTATGCAGAGATGAAAAGATACCTCAGCTCACGCTCATTTCTGACAGCTGACACCAGGTGACATTATTTAGAAATGTTACAACAGAGTTGTAATTTAACGCGTAAAGTTAAAGATTAAAAAAATAGTCTGGCTTTGCTTACTGATAAGGTGTTGTATAGGAACATGACTAGCAGCCTCATATCTTATTAATATCGCATTGTTGATGTCACAGTATTCAAGGATGCTTAATGCTTTTCAATATAAATGTATTATCATGTTTGGTTAACCCTGCTGATACACATTTTTACCAATTCCGATAAGATCTACAACTGAACACATATACAGACAAAAATCTTATTTTTTAAAACAAACAAAACAACTTACAGTTACCATGTAACCGGGGTGGCTGTAGCTCAGGTGGTAATCCCAGTCTGCTCCAGTCTGCATGCCAAACATCCTTGGGCAAGATACTAACCCCAGGTTGCTCTCTGATGCATCCATCGGAGTGTGAATGTGTAAGTATGAATGTTGGTTAGATAGCACTAAAAACTTAGAAATGTGCTGGTGTGATTGGGTGAATGAACGAGTTGTAGAAAAGCGCTATATAAGACCCAGTCCATTTAAGAGCTGCTTAAGAACATGTTTATTTCTGCCCTGAAGCTGAATGGCCGCAGCATCACGTGACCATCAGAGGACTTGTGGTTTCTTGTCATTTAAAAGTGCAAGTTTACAGACTTGTGTCTTTTTGTAATTGAGCTTTGTTAAAACAACACTACTTAATCATAAATGATTTGCCATCAAACAAATGAATCGACCAACTATATGCTGTCTCTAACTTTTTCCCTCATTTTATTCTCTTGACTGCTCCTCTGTTTAAGTGCACGAAGTAAACACATCAATGTGTCACTACACATAATGGTATCACATTATAATAATGTCAGTTTGGCTCAATCAATCTAGTGCATGTATTTATTTATCCATGCCCAAACAAAGAGAAATACACCGAGATAACAACATTCACATGGCCCGCACCAGGTGCTGCTGTCGCTATGCCCTAATGGCTGAAGAACACAAAGGCCTGTTTGAGGCTGTTACTTTGATCCTGGCAGCTTGGAGCTCCTGTGGCTCTGCTGCACTAAAACCTTTATTAGCCATATGCTGGGGACATCAGAAACAAGTCAATCAGAATTTGCATCAGCACAGAAAGGGAATCAAATCGCAGCAGAATCCAACACAATGATGAACATGTGTGCGGCCTGACCTATATTCACTAGCATAACAGTCCAGGGGTGATTTTTCCTCTCCGAAACTTTCCAGAAGTCATTCAAAGGCAAAGTCCACCCTGAAGGGAGAATTACATATTCTAATTTAATTGCTCAAAACTTGAGTATGAGGAGAAACATAGCTGGTAGATACTGAAGAATCTCACATACGCCACCAATTCCTATAGGACAGGGGGACCTTCTTACATATTAAATAAGTTCTGAGAGTCAAGACAAAATATTAACAAACAACTATGAGGTGACACTTTATTCCCAAAAGCAGGCGGCAACAGCAGCAGCAGCAGCAGCAGCACAAAACCAGCACACCCCAAGGAAGGCTCTGGGAAATGTCAGCTGTGGTTTGGCTCTAAATAGATTTTAAAATCAACCCGAGTATCGTTTTTGTCACTGTATTTACTTACTTGGTAGAGTTTCTCACACTAGACTTCATTTTAAATATCCCCAAGATCAACATAATTCAGAATCAGCAAGAAATTGGTGAGGGAATTTCCTCAGGCCCAGATGAATATGTCCAATCAGCCAGCTCCAACCGAAAAAATGTAACCGAGCTTCCTCCCAAATAGACACCTAGCTGAACGTATGTCCCCACAAGGATAAAATGTTGTACAAAGAACTCCAGATTGCATGATTATTGGCTTATTATGAGAGGCACTGGATTATGAAGGGAAACACACATTTCACAGGCCTCTCAAACAGACACCTGCGTAGTGAGGTTGCACTGAACGACAGAGAAACACCAAACAGAGAAAGGAGGGAAAAAAAAGACATGGAAGAACAAAGGCACGATAATAGAAGTCCCTTGATATCTCTAATGGGCAGCTGATTAGGAAGCAGAAGCACCAAAACAGGTAATTCTTCTTCTTATCGTCAGTACCAATAGTCAGGCTCACACTTATCTCCATAATAACTCCAACTATAATTAATGAGCCTTTGGAGAGTACAGTGACAGAAATGGCACACAAACAGGTACACACACACACACACACACACACACACACACGGATTAAACTCCATATATTCACACGGGCTTTGGGAACGATAGCGGACTGAACATTGCTGATGGAACTTCTCTACTGCCCCATTCTATTTTATTTATTTTTTCCCTTTCCTCTTTCAGTCACTTGAAGGAAATCTGTCCAAGGACAAGCAGCAGCTTGGACAGAACTGGTCTCTGATTTCTGATCAGACAACAGATGGAAGGAGCACATTAAGTCATCTCAGACGTCAGGGAGTATTAATGCAGCGCAAGGTTTTCAGCAGCGGCGAGCCCCAACAATGCCACCATGTTGTGTGAGAAAGGGTGAGAGGCTTTCCAGGCGTCTTTTGAATTTCCTACGTGGTGGATATCAAAGGGCAGAAGCATCAAGCATCTCACAATGTGATGACAGGTTTTCTAATGAAAGCTCTAATGAAAGCGAAAGGAGGAGGAGAGGAGCAGGAGTGAAACAGAAAAAGCTGAGTTCAAGAGTGCTGGACATACGCAAAGGGCTCATGTGATGACACCTAATGATTTATGTGAACGATATGCCTTGATCTCGTGTGAATAACACATGCTTCTTACCTCATCCTCACTTAGCGGGGAAAGGAAATAAATTGTCTTGAAAAACCAATTAAATCAAGAGGAAACTGATAGTAGACTGTGCCTTTTCAGATGTGGTGAAAAATCTGTATCAACAGGAACAAGAAATATGGTATCAACACTGCGACTATCACAAAAATGATGCTTTGGTACCTTAGCATATGATTGTACCTGGTTTTCTATCTTGCGAAAAATACAGAAGGTATTGTAGTTTCTATAGCAACTCACCATACTGGGCAATAAGAACATGATTGGCATATAGAGATGTTTTACAACATCCTAACATGCAAGCATTGTCAAAGAGCTTTTAGATCAAAAAGAGCTTATCTAAGAACCTCACCAACAATTATCCAGGATTTGTATACAGAAATGAGCAACTTTCACATCAAATATTCTTTAAAAGTTACCTGTAAAATTAATGAATTGTAACAATCGGATCTGTTACCAAAACATAGCCTTCACGAAGTTTAAGCTAATCCAAGGACAGATTATAGCATGAAAGCAGAGTCACCGATACATCATTCACTGATTTGTGACTGGTTTTTGATGTCTTTTATCCCACTGCCGTATTTCATTTTTTCTTTGGAGGCAGTGGCTGCTCCATTTGGATGCTCAGCTACCTGCTAATGCTAGCAAGCTTAGTTAGTAATCCAAAGCCCCACTCAAAGCAGCCACGCCCTCAACTCCATTATCCAGTTGAATATAAAAATATTATTATAAAAATATTAATCCACCTAGAGATGTTAAAAGCTATTCAAGCTGTAAACTTGCTTTTTAATGTTGTAAAGGTGAGCATTTTAACACTGGAGCGTATGCAGTTGACTCAGTTTTGGAGCTAAATGGTGATAGAGGAATCCTGGAGGTTTTGGCACTTCCATATTGGCTTCATTTGAGATTTTGCCACTTGAGCATGACCAAAATTACTTCTTAACGTTAGCAAGCTTCTCTTATTACACATCAGGTTTAAAAACAAATATGCAGAGGCACCTGCTGTAGCAGATGCTGGACATCCTTCCTGATGCAAAGGATTTGAGTTGGGTAGTGTCTGTTTTTTTAAAAGGGTATATGAGCTAATATACATTCATTTGATTATAAAAGCCTTTTGCAACAAAGTTACTATTGGGAATCTCTCAATTTCAAAAGTATCAGTTCTGACCACCAAATTAAAAGTATCCCTGTTCAGTGCAACAACAAATGCATGTCAAAAGAAAATAATGTACGAAAAATGTAAAATGAATCCAGATGTTTTGGTAAGGTCTCTCACACCACAAATTACAATAATATCTTCAGTGTTCCTTGCCGTACATTTTCGTAGCCCTTTTTTACTTTTTCAGATTTAATGATGTCAGAGTGCAACACACACTGGCAGGCAAATGTCATTAGAGTTAGTTGACACATGGAATGCATTAAGGCCGAGCAATTTACTGAATTTATTATGCTATTTATATTATTTTGAGTCACTGTTTTTGCCCAGTGTGGAAAAAAAACTCGGTATGTTCTCGTCTGCTGTCTCTCGAAAAACAGCAGCACTAACAGCAACTAATAAATCGATGGAATCACTGAACTAATGTGAGCAATATCCTTAGAGATTCCTACACCAGAAAAAGATTGAACCAGTGGCCTTGAATACTGAGCCACACAGCCACAAACATTTTGCAGAGATAGTACAACCCCATTAATGCATTAATTGTTACTGTTTCAAGGATACGCTCGATGTTTTCCTTTGCGGTGTGTACAGAATGGCCCATTTTGAAAGAGAATAACATCGCCTGCTACAAAAATGTTTAAAAGTGCCCTTCAAACGTAGGACACGTTTATGTGTTTCTCCAAGCATCACTCAGACGCACGCCACGAACGGAGAGAACCGTTTTACTTGTGAAAATGAGCATTGTCAGCATCCACTCTAGCGAAGTGCAGTCGCACTGTTGAATGTTTAGTGCTCTGTGGTGCTGTCATGAAGTGCAATATCTATACATCTGTATGTGCGTTGCCTGCCACTGCCCCTCCAAAAGAAGGATCTCTCCTGGAGTAGAGTCAGTGAAAAGGAACCATGGCTGACTATGTGATCTCACTAAAATAAGAAAGGGAGCTTGTGAGTTAAAATGTCTTTATGTACATGTTGGTGTTGCTAGGGAAGTTCTCAAAAAAAAAAAAGGGGGAATTACAAAGATGGACATAAGTAGTGTTAATTCTGCTTGCAATTTAAATTTTTCTAGTCTGATCTAGTAAGAATAACAACTTTGACAGAGATATTCAGAATATATGGCCAGCACATTCAGATCCTGCACATGTCTGAAAGGAGCTTATATACAAAGGAAAAGAGCCTTGTAAGTATTGCTTTACTTTTATTCCTCTGGCATGTTCTGTTTGTTAGAATGGAAAACTGTGAAGTTTTGATTAAAACTTCATGTAGAAAAATATTCTTTTTTTTGTCCTCTCACTGGAAATAAAGAAATTCAAAAATGAAACATTCCACAACACATGGCCATGTCTAGTCTAAAGCCCCTAAGGTTCAGGAGTCTAAAATAAGGGCATCACAACTCATCGTAAGTCTTTGAATTGGACTCAACAATAAGTCAAGCATAACAGTCATTCTCAGTCAAAATGATTTTGCTGTAAAAGGAATGTAGTCTTGTAGCTGTGATTGCTAGAAAACCTGTAGTTTAGCATGGTGATGGAGTGGTTATATTGTTGCCTCAGGTTCTTGGGCTGAACCGCAGCTGGGGCCTTTCTGTGTGGAGGTTGCATGTCCTCCCTTTTTCTTCCTCCCACAGTCCAAAGACATGCATGTCAGGCTAATATGTCTGTAAATTGTGTGATGCCATCAAAAAGTGTAGTATACAATATTGTGTGAATGTATGGTTAAAATGTGATTTGTAGTCTAAAGTGCTTTGACTGGTCAGTAAGACTGGAAATCCAGGAATATTACAAATCTGAAGTCATCGAGAAGTCATTCATTCAATAGATAGATATTAACCCATTTTGCACTCAGACAAAGTGTTCAATTAGCTAAAGTTACTCAACCCTTGTTAAACATCACTTCATGCCTGCCTGAATTCTTTTTGTATCCATGTATCCAGTTGACTGAATCACATCTTTTCACAGCTTATGAGGTCTTACATGTGCGTGCCTCCCAAGAGGAAGCAACCCCACCAGCTTCACTTGTAGCAACAAGATGTGTTCAATATTCAACTGAACCCACTAAATTTAAATAGTATTTTGGAAAAAAAATCTTGCATATGTCTGGAGGTTACCAAAGCAATGCATTGCTTCATCTTCAGAAATTGCTCCATACGGCAAGGTTTCATAACAACATGTCCCGCAAAGCTCCTCGTATATTTTGTCCTACCAGAGCTAATGTAGCATCCCTTCAAATCGAGGGACTCCACGGGTGAGTTGATGAGTAAACCTGCGCGACGATAGGTCCACTGCTGTGTGTGAGATTGGAAAGGATGGGGAGGACAGAGTTCTTGTTGAAACATGAAGACACATACTGTTACACTTTGTCACACACACTACAGCCGACCTGTGGCTTTGACATTTGGCTTTGTGTTTATAGCCGATAACCCACAGTTACTCAGTACCCAGTTAAGGGAAGTTTGCAGAAGAATGGCAGGCATGTAGGAGGTGATCAACTCTGCTTTCTGACTCAAAGTAAAAAGCCTTGTGGAGCTCTTTCCCTCTGCAGGTGTAATTGACTGCCAGTGTTTGTGTGTGCCTGTGAGTGTGTGTTGTAACCTATGAAAGATGATGTAGATGGAGTAAAAAAAACAAATTCCTTCATAAACTTGGTACAGTTTTCTTTGCATCTGGAACAAGGTGGTTTGACATTAAGAGAGTGTTACTTTCTTATCAAAAAATGATGCCCAATTCTTGGACATCATGCACTTCCCAGCTGCTATTCAGCGGCTCAGAGGAAACAAGAACATTTTGTTACTGTACTCTGAGAGAAAGTGTTCTACAAAACCTTTATATCAAGAGAACAAAGTTTTTGTTTCAATGGAATTTAAAACCTTTTACTACCTGTGGCACTAAAGCTTGTTACATTGGACTGCAATGTTTGGAATGTGATCTGACACTTTCATATTCAGTACAGATATATGGAAAAAAATATTCTGTAAAATAGTTGAATACTTTCTGAAATAACTACAGAAGGAAAGTTCACCGCCACTGTTGTTGAAGTTGAAGGCTTTTGCTATGTAGAGATGTCAAAGTTGAAACGGTAGTTTGGATTTAAAAAAGAAGAAACACTTATGCAATGATAGAGAATAATTCAAAAACTTCCTAGATCCAAGTTCAGGATATGGATCTGAACCTGGATCCAGATTCAGCAGAAGTTAATCACTTTTAAGTTGGCCCAAGTCCTCTGTTTGGTAAAATATTTCATGCAAAACCACATTTCGAAGTTTAGATTATATATATTATACAGCATTAGTGAAAATTTTGATAGCACAATAAAAAAATAGAAAATATGAGATGCCCCAAATGTTCATTCTGTTCATCTGGACGTAGTGTTTTCAGTGGGAGAAAAGTTTCCCATGAATGATCAGTGGTCTTTAATCCATGAGCTTTGATCAGTGGTTGTTGATCAACTGTCATGAGAATTTGCATATTAATGATCAAGCAACTGACCTCCCAGCCCATTGTTCCTTCAGTGGTGCTAGTTTCATTCATTATGCAAATGTGTGTTTATAAAATTGGGGAAACCTGCAGCTGGGATGAGTGATGAAACGTTTCTCCCACTGAAAACGTTACATCCAGATGAACAGATTCAACTTTTGGGGATTTACTTACCTGGATGATCGAGCATGCGTCAAGAAAAAAATATGAGATGCTTTTCATTGTAGAGTTGTTTTATTTCTAGTCATGTTTGGGTTTCTATGTTTATATATTGGTTGAGTTTTGTTATCTTTTATGTAAAATATAACAAAATTTCTTAATAATTATATCTCACTTTTTGTTATCGCTACCTTCGGAATCCAGTTTAGGTTTATGGTTAGTATTTCCGTTTTTTAATCCCTTGAGTTTCAGTTTATCTTGCCTCTCCTGTGTTTCCCTGTCATATTACTTCCTGTTTTATTTTGGTAGTCATTTTCTTTCATATTGTCTCACTCTTACTTGTGTGTCATTACCTTAATTAGTTGCAGCTGTGTGTAGTTCACAAGGTGTCTCCATTCGTTACCTCTTGTGTATTTAAAACCTCAGTTGGTTTGTGTTCTTTGACAGTGTCTGTTTAGCCCAACCTAGCCCAACGTATTTTCTCACGTGCTTTTGGATTTTGATATTCTCTGCTTTTAACATCAATAAAGGTCAATCTTCTGAGTGAGTTCTGCATTTGGGTCAATCAGCTCTCAGCTACAATAGGACTAAATCATCTGTTGGACTAACCCCCCCCCGCCCCAAAAAAAAAACAAAAAACAAAACATCAGCAACTGTCTGATATTGAATATATATATATATTGAAAATCCATAGCCATTGTGTGTCCCCACCCACAGCACGGAGGGCAGCTTGGCTGTAGGTTGCTGTTTGAGTTAGTAGTAGCTCAGGTGTGAGATGTGCAAAGTTGGAACAGATGCTTCCACTTTAATTACCTCACAAAGAGCTAACTTTCCTGTGATGGAGGAGACGCCAACACAGCTGGGTCCTGATGGATGCCAGGACACAAATAACGCTGGTCCACAGACACACACACAAACAATCACATTCCACATGTGCAGAACCAGATATATTCAAATATACATTCAAATCTATTCATGGTTAGATTTGTCAAATGTCAAGTGAACTAATCTGAGAGATGGAATTTCTGGCACTTGTGATGAAGAAAAAGAATCCGGAACATAAAGAAAATAATATACGGGAGTGTTGTTTTAAGCAGAGGGCGAATGTGAGGGCTGGAAAAGGCAACTGCTGACTGTCAGCCAATCCCAGAGCCAGAGAAAAGTTGTCAAAGTCAAAGCTGAATGATAAAATGAGGGCAGTATTCAGCATGACTTTTTTCATTTCATTTTTTTTAACAACTGTATTTACTAATGTGATACTCTTCCTAAGTAAATAAGAAAAAAACTGCAAATTCTCACATAAATGATTAGAACAAACAAACGACTGGGTTGTATGGCTTAATTCAGGTCTCTCAAATGGCAATCAAAATGTTGATTAACCTTCTGTCTACTTATACAGCATATCTTATGATCAATTGTTATTGTAATCTATCTTATCCAATTTAGCGCACTTCCACCACGCTCAGCTATTCTCCTTTCTGGGCCTATATTAAGTGAATTAACGCTCATTTTCATTAATTTTTTCTGTAATTAAAAAAACTGGATCAGTTGTTACATCACAACATATTATACCATAGTGTTTTAAATAAGCAAACTAGCTTACTGCTCCTTGACTGCCAGTGCTTTAAAATACCTGTCTGGTCTGCCATTCTACCAAACAAACAAGGTCATTTACTCTGTTCATTCGTGCATACCAACATTTGCAGTGAAATTGTATTTCCTGCACTGATAGAGGAATTATGTGTTCTGACTTGTGTCCTTATCTTGCTACCTGTGCATATATACTCTTTGTACACTGGCATTTACAGTATCATACTATAGTTACAACTAATTCATGTCATTATGCTTATGCTGTTGATTTTGGTTGCCACTTACAATGACTTCAGAATGAAAAGCCATGCAGATTACAAGCTTAAACACAATGCAGCCGCACTTCCTTTCCTGTTTTTGGCTTCACTAGATAATGCTCAGATGATACTGGCTTGTTCTCTGAAATGAATTTTAGTGACATAAATGGCATAGCACAACTCAGCAGAAGACAGATGTTGTTCATAAATAGAAGACGGGATGTAGGAACTGCATATCTTACGCAGTAAACAACAGATTTTTTGCGCTCACCTCATTAACCATTCAACCAAGTGAAGTTGGTGCATATACAGCAACAAGCTACAATATTAAAATGGGTGATTAGCAGTGATTATATTATTCTAATGCAATGTTTTGCTGGGAAACATTCAATTCTGGCATTTATGTGGATGTCAGTTTGATAAATACAATCCACCGAAACTTTGCTGCAAACAGAGCAACCTGCTGATGGCAGCAGCCTCCCTCAGCAGGAGAATGCACTGTGCCACACTGAAAACTGCTTAAGAACAACCCAGGGAATACTGCAAAAAGTATTTTTCTCTTGAGGCATTTTATATTGCAATGGAAGCTAAAGATCTGACATAAAAACTCAGACAATACCCTTTGAACACTTACCCGGCAAAGGTAGGGAGGGAGAAGTCCATCTTAACAGGAAGAGATTTTGGACATGCTCAGGGAAAGAATGTGGGAAAAAGAAAGAAGAAGCACAGAAAAGCGGACCAAAGGGAGAGCAAGAGTTCATGTCTCCAGCTCAATGTTCAACACAATCTTACAAACATTACGCCTAAGCTAAGCTGCCAATTAGAGCTACCTGTGTCAACGCACAAAACCAAAGCAGCCATGCCTCTAACCATGACTCTTAACAAAATCCCAACACTTGAACCATGTGAATAATCTATATTTTTTTTTTCAAATTCCCAAACTTTAAATCTGTTATAAAGATGGAAATTATTTATTAAATTGAATTGAATTGTTTATTTTATTGCTCAAGATTGACATTCTAACATTGAAGTCTGTGGGGACTGACCTGTCTTTGGAGACCAAAGTGGTCATTGGAGTAACGGTAGTTCTTGACACTTGAGCATTGTCTGTATTTGTCATCCTCAGAGGTCTAACAGTTGTAACAGTGCTGTATGCATAACTGAGAAATTCATGGAGAGGCACTGAAAATGAATTCTGTAACATATTAAAATAATTATAGTTCCCTCAAAATGTAAGAAATGTATTTTGTAATTTGAAACCAAGACATGGATACCTGAGGACATGGATAATGGTATAGGACAATTGTGTTGTTTTTTTAGAGATGTTTCCCATCATTACCAGTCTACACACACTGACTTCTAGCTCACCTCATCGCCTAACAATGCTGTGACACAATCAGAAATAAACTTTGTCATTCTCTGTCAAATGCATCATTATCTCAAATACAATAGGTCCAGCGAACAATGCTTGTCTTGTTTTAGTGTCTAACAATGCCTCTTCTTTTTCAATATGGAGCCTTCCAAAACTCCCCCTGCAGATTTGTTGTTTGAGGCCATGGTTGAGCAAGACAACCCTGGACTGAATGTTTACATAAATGAGCCAATTTAGCTGCATTTCAGAGAACTGGACTGGCTGGCAGACTGGCTGGCTGCTTTAACCACACAGACGTGGATGGACACTGACAGAAATTCACAATAAATCCCATAACAAAGTACAGAATCTAACAGTCCAGTGGGCCATGTTAGCAAATTACCAAGTGGCAAAGATGCAAAACAAGATATCTTTATTTACAACACAGGGGTCGTGGTAGTCCCAGATATTTCACATCCAAACAAGGCAAATCAAGATGCTGAGAAACAGACAGACAGAAAGATGAGCACTGTGAAAAACAGAAGCTATGCTGGGGTTGAGAAATTCTGATGTTTCTGGTTGTTAGTGTCACTGTCAGCTTGGCCTAGCATGAAAGAAGAGCAAGGGGGCAGTGCATCAGCGAGCCAAGCCGGGCTATGACAGACCAATGGCCAAGGTAGAGAAAAGGCAAGCAATATGACAGAAAGCAGGCGTAAAGTGAAATGAGCACAAACACTCAGCACACACACACGCACTGATTGTGCCAATCCGGTGCCAGTAAATTGCTCTGTGCTGGAGAGCTTAGGAAGGCATCAGAGAGTCTGGGCACCATCCTGCTCTGAGCTGCAGATCCCTAGCTGACTGAATGTGGATGCTTGGACCAGTCGGCTGGATCAGCTGCTAATACACAGCCCGGGACCAGGGAATTACTGAGTAAGCAGTGAGCCCGTGCAACTTGTTGCAACATGCAACCTCAACCACGGACACACACATGAAGTGGGACATGCTTGCAAAGAAGCATGGCATGCATGCAGACTATGTCATGATAACATAACACTGTATGTGAACACAAGGACTGAGCAATATGTCTGAAAACAGTTAATGCCACTTAACTGCTTTTCTTTTCCTCAGTGTCAGTTATCACACTGTAATATATTTAGAATAAAACTAACAGAACATCCATCTTCAGTCTTGTGGATTGTCCTCCACTACAAGACATAGTATGAGCAATGATATCCATGTGCAAAGCAAGAATTCACTATTCTGCACAATAAAACTGCACCAGTACAAGTTTTTCAGTGTCCTTACTAGGCATCACTCCAAGAATGTGAATATATAGATGATGAGAGCCAAAATAACCACAACGTCAAAAGAAATCTTACTCATTACAGCTCAAAAGTAAGGGTGGGAATCACAGACATCTGTTTAGCTGTATAATTTGTGGTATCAGTGTATGTAAATTACAGTTATTTGGGGAATCTGTGAAGTTCACTGAACCAGTGCACAAATAATTATATCACAAGGGGAATCAAAATGATCAGTTTCCATATAGGCTATATTGGCAAAAGTATTCACTAACCAACACAAATCATCACATTCAGGTTTCAGCTGTGCAACAAGGCCAGTTGTGAAATTTCTTCGCTACTAAATATTCCACAGTCAACTGCTAATGGTGTTATAACAAAGGGGAAGTGATTGGGAATGACAGCAATTCAGCCATGAAGTGGTAAGCCATGTAAAATCACAGAGTGGGGTCAGCAGATGCTGAGGTGCCAACTTTCTATAGAGTCAGTCGCTACAGACCTCCAAATTTCATGTGGCCTTCAGATTAGCTGAAGATCAGAGAGCTTCATGGAATGGGTTTCCAAGGCCGAGCAGCTGCATCCAATCCTTACATCACCAAGCACAATACAGAGCATCAGATGCAGTGGTGTAAAACACGGCTCCACTGGATTTTAGAACAATGGAGACGAGTTCTCTGCAGTGACCAGTCACACTTGGGTTTGCTGGTTGCCAGGACAACAGCACTTGTCGACTGCATTGTGCCAAGTGTAAAGTTTGTTGGGGGTTTTTGCTGTGGGGTCGGACCCTTAATTCTAGTGAAAGAAACTCTTAATGCTTCAGTATACCAAGGCATTTTGGACAATTTCATGCTTGTGGGAACAGTTTCAGGATGGCCCCATCTTGTTCCAACATGACCGCAACAGTGCAAAAGAGTATGTTTTGGTGCAGGAGAACTTAAACAGCCCTGCAGAGTCCTGACCTCAACCTGATAGAACACCTTTGGGATTAGGATGGAGATTGTGAGCCAGGTCTTTTCGTGTGTCTGACCTCAAAATATGTGCATCTGGAAGAACGCTCAAAATTCCCATAAACACTCCTAACCTTGGGTTGAGTTTGGAGTTGAAGCTGTTCATATTAAACATCATATTAAATCTTGTGGATTAAAAATGGCATTCAATTTAATTGAATTCAGTTCAATTAAATTTTATTTAAACAGCGCCAAATCACAAGAACAGTCGCCTCAAGGTGCTTTATATTGTAAGGTAGACCCTACAATAATACATACAGAGAAAAACCCAACAATCATATGACCCCCTGTGAGCAAGCACTTTGGTGAGAGTGGGAAGGAAAAACTCCCTTTAATAGGAAGAAACCTCCGGCAGAACCAGGCTCAGGGAGGGGCGGGGCCATCTGCCAGGACCGGTTGGGATAAGAGAAGGAAAACAGGATAAAATACATGCTGTGGAATAGAGCCAGAGATTAATAACAATAATAATTAATAACAATAGCATGTCACTCAAATTCACGCATGTGAAGGCAGACATATTTTAATTTGAAGAGAACTCCAAAATGTCAGCTTTTTACTCTTAGATCAGTTGAACACAGATAAGAGTGCACTCTCAAAAAGGTCCTTGTCTTACTCAGTGACTCAAGAAAAATAAAATCACTTTAGAGAAGATATTTAAAAAGCAACTTTTTTTAAACAAATCTTAACAACAAATCTTATTTTTTCCAACTTTCACAGGAGCATTTCCCATCTCACTGCAGTGATTCTGAAAGATACTGCAGGCTGTAAAGATCATCAGTGTTTATTGTGATTTTTGGTAAAACAGACTGAAAGGTTCGTCCCAGAGCAGCAGCTAATGCATTTAAGCATTCATTCAATTTATTTTTATTTTTGGTCAAACTGAGCTTCTGTATCTCATAACGTCTGTTGAGAAATGTTTGGAAAAGTTGTATTGTCACAGTTTACTCATGTCCACTCTCTAAAGTGCGTGGGCTGACTGTACCTGTCACTTTTTATCAGATCTGAACAACTGAGTTCCACTCAAGTAGAACAGTTAGTCCTCTGTAGTTAATGGCCCTCAATAAACATCGTTTGAAAACTTCTTATGGTACAATAACTTGCCTGAAAACAACCCGCTCTCCCACCAGGATACACTGGCCTACTTCTCAAAGTACTCACATCTGGCAGAGACATAAACCCCCTGTAAGGTTCTTTTGAGAAACCCTGGCATTATATTCAAAGCTCTTATTCCCTCGACCTTTTGTTGCAGTTCCTTCTTTGCTCTGACGCTTTCTGCTTCCATGTGTCCATGTGATATAGTTTATGTGCACATGCTTTTTGATTGTGCACTCTCTTTCCATGGTTTCTGGCCTCAAAGGAGCACATAGATCGATAGGATGTTTAACATACTCCCTCCGCTTTTTAAAGCCTGTGGCGAACAAGCCCTTCACCATCGACCCTTAACCTCACCCGCTAGCGCAGATCGAAGGCGCCCCTGTCACGTGATCGCCTTACACAACACTCACAGGAGGTCCTCTTCTCACCAGGCCGCCTCCCACTTCCTGCTCAGCTGCTGGTTACTGAGGTGAACCATCGCCATGGGCAACGGACCAAAAGAGAAGGAGGAGGACCGGGAGGAGGGAGGTGAGTCGGAGAGGAGATGTGAATAGATGTGAGAAGAGGGCATGAAATCGATGAGGCCATGCAACAGCTTTGCGGATCATGTGCCCACTCACCGAGATAGAGATGCAGACGGGAACACACACACACACACACACACACACACAGTAAAGTAGAGAGCGAGATGACCTGGCATTCACGACTGCCAACAATCCCGTCCATATTACAGGAACGAGTGAGAATGATACACACATTCCTCCCTCACAAGTTAAATGTTTCATCCATTTTTAGACTGCACAAATTAATCTTCTCCACCTCCACTGACATGAATATGAGTTTTAACTTTAACTCTCCTATAATTAAAGCAGAGCTTTAGCATTTCAAGCAGGAGATTTCAAGAGTTTCATTTTTCAAAGAGCCTATGTTGCAAAAGGTCTTGTGTTTCTTTTAAATGTCACTCTGCTAAAAACAGGGTTGCATTTAAGAAGCAGTAGGACTAGTGATATTTAACAGGGAGAGAAATTAGAGTGGCTGCAAGAACACACTGCTTGTCAACCTCGCCGCCGAGGATGTATTTATAAAGATATGTCTATGGCAACAGCTAATACCTGACTGAATTAAATATGTCTCAGAGATAGAAAGTTGCTAAACAGGTCCACGAGAAATAACTTAATTAAAAAGTTTCAACTTGGAACATTGAGTCAAGAATCATTCTGTACTCAAGATAAAATGAAAACATCAAGAGCCTTATTAAAAGATCCAGCCATTGTTCTGTTCTTTTTCTTGCTCAGTAATACAAAAGTACTGGCAGCCATTCTCAAATTGTTTGACACTTGTAGTTCAGTAGAAAATGTGCCTATTCGAGATATAGCATCTTACAGTGGACTAAAAGGTTGCGTACACTCAGTTGCCATTAACTCAACAGCAGCCAGCTACTATGGTGCAAAGGTCAGACCAATAAAAATAGAGCGATTACTTCCAGGTCAAAGTAATGGGTTGTTTGGGGATGGTTTATTATTTTCTTTTTAGAAAGGCAGTTACTCTTTAACTTTCTTGCACTTTATTTGTATTTGTGTGTCTCTTTTGTCCTTTCTCTCTTTGCTCTATTCTTTTCCCCTCACATCCACCCCAAATCTGCCCTTCTCCTCTGAGGTTTCTTCCTGTTAAAGGGGAGTTTTTCCTTCCCGCTACCCAGATTTTTCAAGATGCTCCATCCATCCATCCATTTTCTGGAGCTTATCCAGTTTCACGTTTTATGGGCAGCAGTTTAAGCACAGAATCCTAATCGTCTTGTAGCTCGTTCAAGGGGCCATTGAGTTGGTTCCAAGTGAGTTGAAAGATATAATCTGTCCTGCGAGTCTTGTGTCTGTCCTGAACCGTCCTCCTCCAGTAGCCAATGCCAAAAACACCTTGGCTAGGAAGCGTCCAGTAGGGATGGGTATCGTTTAGGTTTTATCCGATACCAGTACCAAACCGGTACTTTTGAAACGGTGCCGGTGCTTAAACGGTGCTCGAACCGGTGCTTAAAGAATGGAGAATACAAAATTGGTCCAAAAACCTCTCATGTTCAGCTGTTTTTTTGTAAAAACATAACAATGTTAGCCTTTTCTGCAGCTATAGGGTATATATGGTATCACTCTTGGCTGGAAGAGTCCTACTCCTCGGGTTTTTGGGGGATGTTGCTAACTCCGCGTCCGATAACAGGCACCACACCCGCAGTAGATGTGCACGGTGTGAGGTCTCGCAGCAAGCTATCAAATACGGTGCATTTCTCGGCTTTTTTTTTTTGCATCTTTTTGCACCATATTGCGTGATTTATCAATGCTTGCCATCACCAGAGTGTGAATATGTGTGTGAATGGGTGCATGACTGGTTGTGTAAAGCGCTTTGTGGTCCTTAGGGACTAGTAAAAGTGCTATACAAATACAGGCCATTTACCATCTTTTGCTGTGAAGTACAGCCAGACTTTTGACTGCTTCGCCTTGGGCATTTTTAATCTGTAGCTCTGCTCTAAAAGAACGTACGTACCTGGGCCCGCCTACTATCCTCGGAAACGTAAAATGATTGGCTAGAATCTAAAGTGTATCATCTCAGGAAAAAAAAAAGCCCCGAAATAAAGCACTGAAATGTGCACTGCTTTTCGGTCTGGTTACTGCCGTTTAAGTCAGAACCGGTGCCATTATGGCACCGGATACCGGTACCCATCCCTAGCGTCCAGGAGCCATCATCATCAGATACCCAAACAAACTCAACTGACTCCTTTCCATGTGGAGTAGCAGCAGCTCCACTTAAAGTCCCTCTCAAATGACTAAACTAGTCATTGTATCTCTGTGGGACAGCTCAGCCACCCTTTGAATTTGTGAAGCTAGGAATGTGGATTGAGGAATCAGCAGCTTTGTTTTCGTACAACAAAGCTGCTGATTCTCTCTATACTGCAAAAGATCGGTACAGCAAGACTAATGTCTGCTCCTTGTATCCACACTGGAGCAATTCTCGTCCCAGTGTTAAGCGACAGAATTGAAATTAACACCTCCAACTCCAAGACCATGGTCTTCAAGTGAAAAAGGGACAAGTTACTACCCCAAGTGGATGAGTTTAAGTATTTTGGGGTCTTGTTCACAAGTGAAGACAAAGTGACGTATGAGACTGACAGATGGTTTGACGCGGCTTCTGCAATGATGTTATGTGTTGAAGTAACAGGTGTGCAGAAAAGTGAGGCTGTCATTTTACAGGTCAGTCTACATTACTGCCCTGCATAGTTTGGCTTTTTTTTTTTCTTTTTAAACAGATTAAAACACCAGATTAGTTTAGTAATATGTCACATAATATTCCACATGCTCTGTTCCACAACTGAATGACAGACTTTTAGTCTCATGTTTGATATGCTGATATGTTATAGGTGCAATATAAAAGGGCATTCATATGTGAGGTTTAAGCTGTACAATACTGCAGATGTTCAGGGATGCCAGAACTTCTAATTAGACATCTATAAGTGTGCAGATATAAAATCAAATAACTATGCCACAATTAAAGCAATAATAACTAAAGAACTAGAAAATTCAGTATGCAAAAGTAAAATGTTACCTTTTACCACTGAAGTGTCATAATCTGCTGTCTAGGAGGTGATCATTGGATATATGTATGATCATAATACATAATTGTGGCCAAAGTCTTTTTACAAAGGTCATTACCATCCACTATGCTTCCGAAACAAGTGATTATAAAGGCTACATTTGGCATTTCTTGCTTGTGTTCACAGCTAAAGTGCAACGCAATGGAGTTAGTGTGAAGGCACAAGAGGAGGAGCACCAGCAAATCTGTTTATGTTTAAAGGCCAAAATCGAGAAAACGTAAACTTATACACAATCAAATATTGCTGTAACGACCCACCTCCGCACACCTCACTGGTGTGAGAGACAGACCATTGTGAAAGACCTCTGCTCTGTGACCATCCTGCCAGCACAATAGCCACACCGTGTTTGGAGCACCTCAGCGGCCACTCGGCGGGGGTCAGCTCTCCAGCCGCGCAGTTTCAACTCAAGCCTCTGCTGTGTGGAGGGGAGACGAGCGCAACTGCACAAGAGCCTCCATTACGGCTCCAGCACAAGAGCCCTGCTCCATTATGGCTTTCACATAAGGGCCTTCATTCGGGCTCTTAGTCATTCTAATTAGTTGTGCTTTGCAGCTCAGCAGAGCCTCTGACTCGGTCTGTGCAGGGGCCCCGCGTAACAGCTCCCACGCGACTCCAGGCAGCCCCGTTTCCAGAAGAGCGCTCAATGAGGATTGCGATTTTTTATTTTTTTATTTTTGTAATTGTGAAGCTTCAGAGAGCTCTTAGGCAGAGATTTAATGGCGTCTAATGGAATCTCATCACAGAACAAGAGAGGAAAGAGGACAAAGAGAGGGAACACTGACTAATGTCTCTGCATACTTTTGCTTTGCAGTTCACCCTTAATTCTGTAAATGCATTCTCTTTTTGTGAACGGCCCTTTATATACAATATTTTCACACATATATTTTTTATATGCATGTGTTTATTTACCCTAACTACACTGCAATTAATATGGGAATAGAGGGCTTGCAATAATCACCAACTGGGAGTAATGACTTACCCATGTCCCAATTTACTCACTATCATGAAAAATAATCTGTATGCATTCCTTTTTATTCTCTCTTCAGCTTTTATTGCCTCTGGTTTTTGACTTTTATCTTCCTCGTTCCACTCTTTCTTTTGTCATTTCCACCTAAAGCAACAAATAACAGCATCCCTAACTCGTTCACTCTAAAATCCCTTTATCCCCTTTGCAGTCGTCTCATATTTTGCTTTGCTCTTGACCACGCAAAACTGTCTCCCTCCTTTTTGTCTCCCAGCTGGTTCAGGTTAAAGCCTCCCACTCACTTCTTAAAATTTGCCTCTGCAGCACAGTTAAAAATGACAAGTTATTGCCATGTCAGCGGTCATGGTTAAATGCCATTCTGCTTTTCTGTAGAGCAAATGCACACACAGGAGACCACGGATCCAGACAGTTGTTGCTCACCAGATAGATCTCTAAGTGACCTGTCTTAGGAAGAGGCTTCGGCGCAGAAAGCAACATCATCATCTGCAGGTACAGAGAGAGAGTATATAAGCTATGTATAGCAACGGGTAGTCACCTGCTACATAAGCCTTTTAGATAAGGTTACAAATAAAATGTAGGAAATGCAAAGCTTCAATAAATTCAGTCTGCTGCAAGGAAAATGTCTTTGTCAGTAGTTGGAATGAAAGGCTATGAAAGAAATCTTCATTCTATTGAATTTGAAAGTATTCGTACATGAATGACATGTCATATCGATTCTGAGGATGAAGAGGTTGCTCACATACTTCAGTTGTTGTATGCATAGAAAACACATTTTAATAAATTTAACCAAAAACTAGACCAAGTTTCTTCCTGTTTTGTCTGTGTTTTCACACTGTGGGACAGATTTACTAATGATTTGAACCAACACAACCCCCCCTGAATGCTACAATCACACTACAGATAACAGTGGTCGGAGACCACAACACTATCAGAATTATTGCCATCATGTGCGTTGAACTTTTGATCCTGTGGCCTTTGAAGTGGTTGGACCAGGTTTGCGACTGTCAGTTGCCATCTGCAAAGCAACTTTTGTGTCTCAAGACAATCAGTCAATTTCCTATGACTTGGCTGTCGGTACATGATTGAATGAGGTCAAGCTGGCAATTACACGGACTCTGTTTTTTATGATCTGGTGATCAGCTGTGATAAATCAGTGAAAATTGAAACTCTGTTGGTGTCTACACACACAGAAATTCTGTGATGTAACTGTAAAATGACATAGGCGCTCAAAAAACTTGCATTTTTATACGAATTCTTTCCAGACACGTGTCACAGACTGGTTGCACACTGGTTGCATACCATGATTGCTTGCAATGTACTTTTCTGCCTGCATTAATAAATTTGATGGCGATTATTTACAAAGCTTCACCAGTGTGCTGCAGACTCAACCTCTGGACAACCACTTGGTTGCAGGTCTTGCAATGCAACCTCTAATTTTTCCAAGTTGTGAGAAAGTTGGCTTGCTACTTTTACTCTAGTGAGATTGAGTCATTAGGCAACTGGGTTATCTGATCTGTTACATACCACACTGTGTTATATTAATGTTTGAATCTTATGGTTGGTAAAACTGACTGGAGAACCTACACCTTCTCATGGTACACCTACATTCACACGTGTGTTGCAGTTACAGTATCTTTACTAATATGTGGATTGGTCAGGATGTCTTAGCAAAAAAAATACATTGTGTTCTTCTATACATCCTACAAATGAACTCTTATACAGTCTTCAGGTCTATGTGAGGGAATATTTTTTAATTAAGAAATGGAATGAATGCAATTTATCCAGAGAACAGCCGGCCCAAACACCAAGACAGCACACAGTCTCCAGCTATCCTTAACAGAAGAATTTGTCTTTATATCAAAAACATATTGATTCTCCTTCAGCCGCCTCTTGTCGAGCTTAATTGCTGGGCTATTTCCAAAGAGAAACACACGAAAAACTTACAGCTACGCTTCATCTTTCCTCGCTTTCTCATCAGGTCTGCTCATCTCTGACCCCGCTACAGTAATTTGCGCTGCTCTCAGTGGATTGCTTTTGTCATTACTAAAATGAAATACTGTGTTTTTGCTTAAAAATGTGTGTTATGCAAGTAGATCAGTCCCAGAACTTGCCACTCCCATTGGTGCATTTGTCCCACTTCATCAATTCACATTTTACTTTGAAAAAAAGCTGAACTATTTCATAAGTCAAAATGTTTGAATTAAAAATCCAGTGAAAGTACTCCACATTCTTACATGACAGCTTAAAATACAACAGTAACTGGCACATTTTTTTTCATTGTCACACTAAATTAATTCTGCCTTAGTTTCCTCTCGTTCTCTTGAAGGCTTTGAATACTTACCCAAAAAAACACAGTTCTTACTGTCATTATTCCAGGAAACAGTCTGTCAGCTTCAGTGTCTGTACCCAACTGGTTACATCCTGTACTTGCCTGTACAGCTCCAGACAAATCTAATCATAGAACTGTAAAAGCAATGGTACTTATGTGGAGGTAGGACCAACAAGGAGATAAACATGAATGTGAAAGGAATGTATTACAATGATGTCACGAATGGCTGTGGAGGTGGATGGAAGGGGGACCATAAATAACTTTCCGTCATCTGTAATGTCTAATGGAATGGCAGAGCACTCATGGTCTTGACTTCTATTTTCTGAAAAACAAGCTGATCAAATATGTGATTATGTTTCTTTATCATAGTCTGACCATAATCTAGACGATGTTACATGGATATCGATTCCCTTACAACCAAATACCAGTGGTTACAGGATATCTGTGCTTAAGGAGCAAAACCAGATCATGATCTGCTAAGCTCTCGTGTCCATATTTCTCTCAATTTGTCTAAATTCTGCATGGCTCCAAGTTTGGAAAAGGTTACTGGAGCTCGGGCTAGCAACTGTTAATACAAAAGACACAAAATCAATGTTATCAGTAGAAAACATAACAATACTGTTGCGGCAACTTAGTGTGCTTTAACGTGTTAGTTTACTCAGACCCTTCTTTCTGCAAACTTTAGGATCACGCAAACAGCGAAAAAAAGGGCACTGAGAGAGGGCATCCTCGGCAGGGTCAGTGCCCGATTCACACTTTTGAAGGAAGATATCCTGGATCTGCAACAAAATTTAATGAATTTCATCCTTTGACCCCGCTACATTTCTCCACCAACATCAATTAACATCAACTAGGTCAGTACTTCTCAAACTTTTGGTAGCTGAGAGCCAAATTCTTGAGCCAGCATATGGTTGGGGGCTTCACAGGAAATATGCAGTTTCTATGTTTCTAAAGTTTAAAGTTAGTTCTAAAGTTAACATTCAGTAAATGTTAGATTATGTTGGAAATTTTGACTTTTCTTCTGCTTATTTTTCTTCCCTGACACAAGCTGTATTTGTGCTTCATCGCAGGATGATACAAACTTTGGATGAATTTACTTGTCACGTTTATGAGATCATTAACATGTTGCTGTTACTGTTCAACCTGAGCAATATTTAGGCTTTAACTTTAACCTTCAGAAATACAGCTCAGTGTTGCTGTACCTTTACAGTTTTTGCAAGAATCTGTTGCAATACATATCATGTTGCAGGGGTTATGATTTAGTACATTGCATACATGGCATATTTTTAAATAAGTTGCCATAGTTAAATGTTTTGTTTACTTTTCATTTAAACATACATTTTAAAGACACACCAACAAAAGCGCAATTTTTAACCATTCCCACCTACCCATGTAGCCATCCACACCATCTGTACAGTGGAAGTAGGACCGATGAAATCTCACATGACCAATAGGTTTGGCAGCATTTTGAGATAACATTGATTGTATAAATGCATTGCCAGAATAATCTGCTATGTCAATGATAAAAAGGAGCAACAAGCATCCTGCAGTAAAATAAGGATGACAATGTTAGCACTGCTAATATTAGCCACCTTTAGTATTTTTTTGTTTGTTTTTTTCACTTGCAATACAACCAGAAACAGGTGAATAATAATATATAATGATATATTTTTAGCACGTCAATAATTTGTGCATTGTTATTTGAGACGTTACTTACTTTTAGAGCAGTCATTATTGAGGTTTTTTTCCAATATTCAATTAATAATATCCCTAATTAGAATTTTTCAATAAAGCTAATATAACAGCTGTATATATATATATATATATATATATATATATATATGTATGTATATGTATATGTATATATATATATATATATATGTATATGTATATAAATTTTCTAGACCTGAACACAAACTTTACTGAAGACATCTGCCACACATTCTTCCTAGCAATAACACATACAAGCTATGAATCCACAGAAGTACCAGAGGCTGTAGTTAATTATCATTTTACATTTGTTTACAGCAATATTTTTTTAATTAATCTGTCAACTTTATGTAAACTCACTAATTGCTTGAAACTACATTTAGTAATAATCAGATCTAATACTGTTCTAATTTGATTTTTGCTTTAAAAAATGATAAATGTTAATGATCCATTTCTTTAGTAATAAACAAAAAAAATATCACTAAAGAACTGAGAGGATCATTAGGAGGTTGCACTTTTTATTATAGCTCGGTAAAAATGTGGTGATAACTGGTTGGAATCACAGACCCAGACAGCATGATATTATCTTAATATTTCACCCACATTACAATACTGTTGTGATTTTTAACATTTTCCTCTAAACTGAGTATTGGAATAACATAAACTGCAATTTATTTATTTATTTATTTTGTCTCAAAATGAGACGGTCATGCAAACGACGCTGTCACCAAAAATGTTGCTGTGAGACAGAATCAGTCGGCTATCAGCCTGACATCAGTCTGTGAATGAATGAGATCAGGTTGGCAGTAAGTTGGCAGTTATGCACTCTGTGTCCTGTGTTGGATAGTTATTATTAACTTGTTCGGCTGGTGTTATGGTGCAGGGCTCATCTCTTGTTAGTAGAGTAGTATTTTCTTTTTTTATTATTTATTTATTTATTTTCATTCATTAAATAAAATATCCATATTTGGTGTCTCTGTATATGTGCAGAATTTCATCACACAAAACATTGCAAAACTGTGCCTCATCCCTAGGAAATAGCAATGTAATATAAGTAATAACCAAATAATACTTTCTATCAACAGTTTTAACAGCTGAGTTATACTGCATTGAAATGTATGTAACTGGGTAACAAGAGACCAGAAACTGGGGGATAATAATGTGGAAACAAAACCAGTTAGCAAAAGTATTAGCTGTTACGACACTAGCAGGGCCTGCTGTGGTAATAATCCACAACACTGAAGATATTTACACTGTTAACTTCAAACAACGAAGAATGCTGGGGACATAAGGTAAGGTTAATTACATATAAGGTAATACTTTCCTAATATGAATGAACCAATATTACCTTATTATGATGAGGTTACTACCATTTTAAAGTTAGCATATAAAAATTCAAATTCACACATTTTAGTTAATAAGTTATCATCTTGTCATCAGTACTTTACTAAACTATTACTAATTGGTTTTCCATATGTTTGCTAACACTTTATTACCTCCAGTTTGTTATTATTGCATTATTGCCCAATTACATACGTTTGGTGTAGTCTAACTCGCCTACAGCCATTGACTATTCTTGGATACGATGACTGATTATTTGATAATTAGGTAGTAATAGTGTGCTATTTCCATATTATTACTGTCTTGTTTCCACCTAGTTGCCACATTATTACCGAGCTGTTATAAAAATACATATAAAACATTTAAACCTTTATTTGTTTATGGAGTCTCATCAGATTAAAATCACTGATTCAAAAGGCCATGCATAATATTACACAGGGTAACCCACAGGTGGGTAATACCACCAACCTGATTATTAGAAGATGAGAGAGCCGGCAGCATCGTACAGCTGCTATCCTCAGCACCTAAGTGCTCCAGAAACTTAGGGCTAAAACCTGAACTGAACTCTATAACTGAAACGCATGCTTTAATATTTGTTTATTTATCACAAGTCATACTGTCAGCAGACTATTGAACAATGTTATCGCACATCACAGATTTTCCTCATATCCTGCAGGCCTTGTAAAAATTTAATTATTTTCCACGCAACCATATGGAAAACACCATTAGTGTAATATTAGTGACTGTAAAACATGTGCAACAGTGTTTTACATTGGAGTATTTTCTACAAAGAGATGCACACGCAAGAAAATCTAAATGAGGTGTGCATTTTCTGCCATGCGTGGAAGGATGCAGCTTGTGACAGACAGGAAAAAGGGAGGAGTTGAATATCTTGAGAGAAAGAAGACATTGGGCGAGATCAAAGGTTGACACTCTGACAGCTGTCTTTGATTCACCTGTAAGCCCTTATGAGCATGCACTCAGCAATGCATGCATTCAACATGCAACTCACAATTGGGGTGACAGCACTGAGCACTGAATTTACATTAATAAGACTTCTTGTTATTCCCTCGCTTAGACAAGAGATATTTGGAGCATTTATTAAATTATTAATCTATTTCTTTATTAATTTCGTCAGTCAGTCAGATTTTTTTTTCATGGCCGAGAAGCTCAGCGTAATTTCATTGAGCTACCAGATGGTTGAGGGTTTAATTAACAACTTCAAAAGCAATAACTGGAGAGCCGGCCAAATACACAGCCGCACACACACACATGCACACATTATTAGCTGCCTATATGCAAAAGTCTTGCACAACCACAAATGCATATCACCCACAGCCGCTTATTAATTCATACAGCATGAAATTCAAAAAGAAAAATGGCCATTGTACTCCCAGCGTGTTTATGTACAGTATCTTTCTCCTTGTTATGAAGGCTGCTCCCCGAGCTCCCCAGACTGTCTGTGAAGGCGATAGTTGGAGTTGAGGGGAGGTGCTGTGGATAGGCTTGAGGCTCCTAGACTGTAAGTCACACCCCGCTGATTGGATCTTACTGTCCTCTTGGGGACAATAAAAACACCCTGTCTTCTCTTCATCTCTCCCCCCTCTCTCTGGCATTACTGGCAAGCACAGCCATTATTCCACTATAATGACATTATTTTGAGTGGCGAAGCAACAGCGGGGCTCCATCTGCTCGCATTAGGCATGGTAACCAGACAGTGCTGGGTTATATTAATATGAGTGGCACAGGGCAAGGAGCCTTTAACCCGGCCTGGGGGTCAGACAGCCTCTGCAGGTTCTGGCTCTTTTCTTCAGACACAACACAGACAGTCCACAGATAGCTGCGGTATGTTGTCATTGTTCCACAAAAATGCTTGTTCGCTACTGTTATTGGCCAGAAATATTTAAATTTAAAATCCCACAACTGTCACTCTAGATTTCTCAACATAGCAATTTATTAGTGGGGCATTAGTGGGTATTTTATTTTATTCTATTCTACTGTGTACAGTTGTGTACAGTATCTTATTCTGATCTTATTTCAGTGTTTTTCCAAATTTTTCTATGTAACTTTGCACTGTCCACTTTCTGCTGTAACAAAACAAATTTTCCACGTGTGGGACTAATAAATGTAATCTTATCGTATCTTATCTTAATTGTAAGATGTCAAAACTACCATGGTTTGATCCTACCTTAAAAAGTAAAGCTCTAATCAGCGTCTTTTCAAAGATAAGTCAATTTTCTATTGCACTTACACTTTTACCTGCACTTCATTACTTTGCTCTACTGTGTGTGTGTGAAGTGGAGAGCAGAGGAGAAAAACTACAGGGACCGTAAACGATAGCTGAAACGAAACAAGTACACAAGGGATGGTCATGGTCAGCAACAGCACTCAGGCAGGCTATAGGGTTTAAATGATGCTCAGCTGATAGTAAGGGGCCCGGAGTGTGCCAGAAAATATCTCCAATCCCATAGGATGGATCCATGATTTCTTGTTCTTTATGCCAAATTCTGACTCTACTATTTGAATGTCAAAGCATAAATTGAGACTAGGCAATGTTTTTCTAGTCTTCTGTTGTCCAATCAAAGCTTACGTTTTGTGTTTTTGCTGTTCTTAACTGACCCAAATGTCTCCCGATGTTGTCTTTTTTGGTAGTCCATGGTCTACCAGGTTTGACATGTTGTCTGTTCAGAGATGCTCTTCTGCATACCTTGGTTTGTCACACTATTTGTGTTAGTGTTCCCTTCCTATCAGCTCAAAGCAGACTGGCAATTGTCCTCTGATCTCATCAAGGCCTTTTTGTGCATACAGCTACCACTCACTTGATAATTTCTCTTTTTTTGGAGAAAAATCTGAAGATCCTGGAGATCAGTGTTTGAAAAAATCCCTGTAGATCATCAGTTTATGAAATATTCCGACCAGCCTGTCTAGCACCAACAACTATGCAACTTAAATCACCTTTCTTTCTCATTCTGATGCTCAATTTGAAATTCAGTGGATTGCCGTGACCATGCCTACATACACTATACAGGGAGTGCAGAATTATTAGGCAAATGAGTATTTTGTCCACATCATCCTCTGCATGCATGTTGTCTTACTCCAAGCTGTATAGGCTCGAAAGCCTACTACCAATTAAGCATATTAGGTGATGTGCATCTCTGTAATGAGAAGGGGTGTGGTCTAATGACATCAACACCCTATATCAGGTGTGCATAATTATTAGGCAACTTCCTTTCCTTTGGCAAAATGGGTCAAAAGAAGGACTTGACAGGCCCAGAAAAGTCAAAAATAGTGAGATATCTTGCAGAGGGATGCAGCAGTCTCAAAATTGCAAAGCTTCTGAAGCGTGATCATCGAACAATCAGGCGTTTCATTCAAAATAGTCAACAGGGTCGCAAGAAGCGTGTGGAAAAACCAAGGCGCAAAATAACTGCCCATGAACTGAGAAAAGTCAAGCGTGCAGCTGCCAAGATGCCACTTGCCACCAGTTTGGCCATATTTCAGAGCTGCAACATCACTGGAGTGCCCAAAAGCACAAGGTGTGCAATACTCAGAGACATGGCCAAGGTAAGAAAGGCTGAAAGACGACCACCACTGAACAAGACACACAAGCTGAAACGTCAAGACTGGGCCAAGAAATATCTCAAGACTGGTTTTTCTAAGGTTTTATGGACTGATGAAATGAGAGTGAGTCTTGATGGGCCAGATGGATGGGCCCGTGGCTGGATTGGTAAAGGGCAGAGAGCTCCAGTCCGACTCAGACGCCAGCAAGGTGGAGGTGGAATACTGGTTTGGGCTGGTATCATCAAAGATGAGCTTGTGGGGCCTTTTCGGGTTGAGGATGGAGTCAAGTTCAACTCCCAGTCCTACTGCCAGTTTCTGGAAGACACCTTCTTCAAGCAGTGGTACAGGAAGAAGTCTGCATCCTTCAAGAAAAACATGATTTTCATGCAGGACAATGCTCCATCACACGCGTCCAAGTACTCCACAGCGTGGCTGGCAAGAAAGGGTATAAAAGAAGAAAAACTAATGACATGGCCACCTTGTTCACCTGATCTGAACCCCATTGAGAACCTGTGGTCCATCATCAAATGTGAGATTTACAAGGAGGGAAAACAGTACACTTCTCTGAACAGTGTCTGGGAGGCTGTGGTTGCTGCTGCACGCAATGTTGATGGTGAACAGATCAAAACACTGACAGAATCCATGGATGGCAGGCTTTTGAGTGTCCTTGCAAAGAAAGGTGGCTATATTGGTCGCTGATTTGTTTTTGTTTTGTTTTTGAATGTCAGAAATGTATATTTGTGAATGTGGAGATGTTATATTGGTTTCACTGGTAAAAATAAATAATTGAAATGGGTATATATTTGTTTTTTGTTAAGTTGCCTAATAATTATGCACAGTAATAGTCACCTGCACACACAGATATCCCCCTAAAATAGCTAAAACTAAAAACAAACTAAAAACTACTTCCAAAAACATTCAGCTTTGATATTAATGAGTTTTTTGGGTTCATTGAGAACATTGTTGTTGTTCAATAATAAAATTATTCCTCAAAAATACAACTTTCCTAATAATTCTGCACTCCCTGTACAATACATGGTTTACTGTTGCATTGTGATTGGCTCACACCTGGTGGTCAACAGAAAGTTGACCACCAGGTGCATCCACTGAAGTGATCCGTGAGTATGTGTGTTTTGAGTAGAAAACACTCAAGTGTGAGTGTTGCAGTTAAACTTGCAGAGAAGGTACATCGCCTCTTTAGTTTGTAAAAAACACCCTGCGCAAAAGTGCCTTTTTGGTTGAATTTTTTCCTTTTGAGGTTACTGTATAAGTGATAGCTACACAGACAGTGGTATGAACCTACTTTTTACACTGAAAGATGCTAACGTATGAATTGTGACTGAATTTTCCAACATACATTACATTGCAGTAATCATTAGGTGCACGTTTTTTTACTTAAAACCACACCTAATCATTATGTGGATTGTGTTGTCTTCCCTTACTGATGTCTGCATTAGTACAAGAAGAGTGCATTAATGATAATTTTGCCAGAAAAGGCTGAACTATCTTATCAACTTGCCAAAACCAAGGGACATCTAAAAAGTTTATTGGCAACAGCCTCCAATCAGCAATGCTAGATCAAGTCAATGGGGAATTGAGACAGTTGGCTCATTTAAATTTTCCCAAAAAAGTTCTATTTCTGTTTTTTTCACTCTTACTGCAGGTCAGTAAACCAAATGGCTTGAATGTGTTTGATTTCCAAAAGAAAACAGTTTAGGTCCCTTCTGACTCTAGTCCGATGCCAACAAAGTATCTTCATGTGCCAGTCAATTTTTTAAAATAAAACACATAAAAAAAGAGGGAAAAATCTCTTTAGATGTTATGAAAGAGTCCCTGATTAATAACAAATATGGTAGCTTATGAAATTCTGATCTTGCCCTTTGGATTACAGAGTATGTGTATTTGTGTGTGCGTTCATACAGCCACTGTGCGTAAATTGTGTGGATAGAATACATATTTCCTCACTGTCATCCATTTTTTGCAGGGTAAACAGGACAATGAGGATCTTCAGAAGGCCTCCAGATCAATGTCCTTCCTGTTGGAAATGTCAGTCTAGTCTGTTCATTAATCTTTTGCCACCAAACAAAACAAAGAGCTTTGTTAGATATTGGACCATCCGCCATCGCTTTGATGAATAATCCCTTCACTCACAACAAAGGGAAATAGCTTACCGTACAATTTTGCCACCTAAATCAAATCCCCTTGCGTCTACCTTTACTTAAACATTAATAGGTATGTGGAACAAGTCATGCAAGAGGTTACCAGGGTTTATTTGTGTGGTGGCCATATAGAAGGTCCACGGATTTTCACAGCATCTGAAATTTGTCACATAAATCACTTTAAATTAGTTCCCTTGTCACCGCAGTAGTATTCTCTAAGTCCTTTTTCTTGCAGTTTAGCAATCAAATACTTTTTCTATTTGTCTGCAGGGAATCATATGGTAATCTTAATTAAAACCCAAACATAGCTGGTTAAAAAGAAAAGCAAAAGCTTTAGCAACAGAAACTTTGACTAAGGTTGCTTCTGTGTCCCACATACGCAAAATGCCAGGGGATCTTAACCTTTCCTTAAGGTTATCTCTCTGTATATATTGCTGTCAATTGTTTCTTATTTATTTTCTGATATCCTATATGCTTAGACACAGACTGCGCAGAAGAAGGTTCTCCAGCAGATCTTTATAAGCTCTTTATGAGGTCAGCCGTACGGTTGCTGTGAAAAGGAGCCCATCTACCTTCCGTGAGGCTCTGCTGAATGTCACATGTGCCAATGTTAAAGAAAGCAATTAGCCACTGTTGGCATGTCCTGGTGTGTGGATGAGTAATGGCTGGTGGGGCGGGAGTGTCTAGCTCTGATAAATTCTACTGTTCCCGTGCCTTATTAGTACAATGCCTAACTGGAAAGTGGGGGCTGGGAGCTAAGGTGATAGACCATAGGGGGTGTCAAAGATAAACCCAGACTGACAGCAGAGCGTGGTGGCTAAATGCTAATGCACCGAGTGACATTTCCGATGCTGGCCTGGGTTAGCTTAGATGCTGCTGGTGTGCTGACAGAAGGTCCCCCAGAAACGGGGGGGAAACCCAAAATACCAGTGCACCGACTCTTTCTTCCTCATTCCATCTTCATTCTTCAAAATGAAAAGAAGATGAAGATGAGGAGGAGGCTTGTGATGTTGCCACAAGACTTTTATCACAAGTTAGCAGGCTAAGCTAATAGCAGATGCTTCAGTTACTGATAAAGAGAGTGACAGGTAAAGATGGCACCATAATGAGACCAAAGGGAGACAAAAGCAGAGAGGAGGAGAAGACAACTCTGATATTTAGCCAAAGAAAAGCCCGTGCTTTGCTTCCCCATCAGCCACTGGGGAGTTTAGCCTGAGTTCAATTCTTTGTCCAGTAAATCCCCAAGCGCTGCTTTTGTTGATAAACCCTCTGCTTCCTCTCCCTCGCCCTCTGTGAGGATGATCTCTATCTCTACCCTCAATTTCCAGGAGTTGCCAGACCATTACAGAGAGGGAAAAAAACTTATGTGACTTTTTTGACTGGTGGTTGGAAGTCAAACACCTGTCGAGGCAGGGTAAAGTCTCATCTTTCTGGGTGGTCGGATGTGATGGAGTGTCAAAGCTGTGTCTAATTGGAGATATTTTTAACACTGAGCGGTGTGTCAGCTAAAGAAATCTCCAGCGTTATGAACGCCACCTTTAATAGAGTCTAATTAGTGGAAGGGTGTGCTAACAGGAAGTCAGTGAGCAGAACAAACACTTGTGTATGTGTGCGCTCCTTATCTAACTGTTCACTGAACACTTCCTATACCTAATGCATTGTGACAGAAGAAATGTGTGTGCATGCATGCATGTCTGCAAGAACAAGCATCACAGAACAGAATTTTCCCAAAGGCTTCTGAGCCAAAGAAGATATAGTATAATATATATTACAAGAAATGTCCTCTTAACTAGAAAACAAATGTTTCAGCCTTTTTGAAAATACTTTAAACAAATAGATAATCCAAAATACACACAAAAAAATCTCTTTGCAGTCGAAACACTGAGAGAAGACTCGTATTTGCATGTTCATAGATATTTCATAGCAGATCTACTTCTAGATCAGCTCTAACTGAACTACTGTGCTCAACAATACATGGTTTAGAGTCATGTCAGATCTTTGCAGGTACTTCTGAGGATACTTATAATGTGATAGACTGATGAACTTGTCCAAAAGTTGGGGACAGTGGGCTTACTGTACAATTTGCCACCTAAATCAGATCCCCTTGTGTCTGCCTTTACTTACACTTTAATGGGTATATAGAAAAAGCCATGCAAGTGGTTTCAAATTATGTGGTGGCCATAATGGCAGGCCACAGTTTTTTATAATATTTGCAATTTGCCACATAAATCACTTTAATTTTGCTAACTGGTCACTTCCGTAGGATCCTGTAGCTCATTTTTGTTGTCATATAAAAGAAACAAATGCTTGCTATGCTTATCTACAGGGTAATGAAGGATTTGGGACAGGATTTTTGCTAAGTCTGTTGCTGTAACACAGACAATTGTTAAAATCCTCCCAGACATAATGTCAGAATACAGAATAAACACTCTTCTTGAAATTATTTGTGTTGTGTTGTGTTGCCACATTGAAAATTCGTAACAATATATAAAATCTTACCTATTACTTTTCTTCATTTGAAAAAAAAAGAGCCTCAATGTAAAGTCCAAAAACTATCAACATATACACTTTGTCTCCTACTTGAGTAAAAATATCACCCTCAACTTATATAAACTCAAGCCCTACAGTTTCCACATTACACTACTTTATGTTGCATAATGGACGGTAATTCACTTCAAAAGTAGTTTTGGTGTCACCAAGTCATCTTTTATGCATACGTATTGAAGATCAACAGATAGATGTCAAGCTCATAAGTAAAATTACAACAAGCTACATATTTCAAGTTTTTGAGGGTCTTCAAGTGATCCTTTTTTATTATTATTGGAAAATAGTTGTTGGAGTAAAAATACTTTTTACTGTAGGCATGTAGTAAAACTGTATTTCCAAGTTCATTCTTTACCTTAATGATCTTCTAATATGAGAGCTTCTTCATGCTAACATGCCTTGGCCTGGCAATCACCACCAGATCTCGACATGGCTAACTAAAATAAACAATATGTGCATAGAGGTTAAGTCTATTACTCTATATTACTAGAACTACTACAGTTTTCATTCTAAGAAACTGAAAGTTGCATTTCTAACCAGTGCTGGGCAACCAGTCACATCAAACACTCAGTGTTACAAAATAATAACTAAGTCTTGTACATTTGGCATTACCATTTTTTCTGTTGAGCATTTCATAAAAAGTGGTGGATGTTTAAGTTCACATGATCTGGTTAATGTTAAAATATAACAGGTATAGTGCATCCATTTCCTTTGTGTATACATTCTATTTTAAAAAGCCATAGTTCACACATTTTCAACTCAGAAAGATTTGTGATGGTGCTTCAGTTAGATATTATGTACAGGTTGATTGCATCTTGCGGACATCGGCACCACTACATGCACTGGGGAGGAAAAATCAAATCGGACTCCAGACTGTCAGTCCAGTGAACCACCAGTCCACCTGACACCAGCAGCCTCTCCTCCACAGTCCTCAGTTATAAACTACTCTACAAACTCTAACATTATGGTAAACAAGTGGGTTTTCCCATTTCCATGCAGCTAGCTAGCAATGAAAAACCACTTTCTACTAAAGAGACAGAAAGTGAATGTGGACAGCATATTCTAGTTGTTTTTTAAGATAAAACTATTTGCTTTAGCTAGGGGAAATACAAAAATGACTCTATTAGGCTGCTTTTTAGTTTTAGCTTTGTTTTTATTTCTTAGTTATCAGTTCTGTCACTAGCTAGCTAACATAAACTAATGTAAGTCTATTAGCAGTGTGTGTAAACTTTATTCACAGTATAGTCATATATATATACACACACACGCACACACACACACAGCTTACAGTATTGTTTTTGGGTAAACCAGTAAGGCCTGATCTACATCAGTGGCCAAGTTTTTCCACTTCTTTGTAGTGCTGTGTGATACTACAAGTTTTGGTATTGCTGATACCAATACTGACACCAATAAAGGCAGCTTATGTAGGGGAAGCGGTGCGTCTTGAGTTATGAGATCAATCGTCATCAATTTGAACACTTTTTTATGACCACCAAATCACTGTGATGTTGTCTTCTATATTAGTTAACACAACAAAAGACACTTTTCAGCTTTTTATGTATGTTGCCTAAGTATTGATCTGAAACCAATACCAGCGTTGGCATCGATACTATCGATGTTTAAGATCGATCGCCCCACTCTACTTCTTTTTGACATTTTTTCACATCCATTCGAATAGTTTCGATAGTATGGATACTATCCATCCCCCTGGATGAATCCTTATATAGGATGAATCCTTATATAGATGCTATGATTATTATCCCATATATTGAGCGGATGATTGTTATTCTCTGATAAATTCAGACCAAAAACCAGACAGAAATGTATCGAAGGAATCAATTGTATTGAACAGGCCATTCACGCTGATTATGGGGTGCACTGACGTATAGTTACATGTCAGGTTATACTGTAGGGTTTCAGACGGGTTTGCAGTTATGATGTAGCTATAGCATCGATTTCCCACTAAAGCATAAATTCCCCACTCTTCTTGAAGCTTTTTTTCTTTTTCTGGTGAAACTGCTGCCACCATCTAAAAATCTGTGAGCGATTTGTCCTAGTCACCTTTTATTTTTCCTGTTTTTCCTTTAGCGTCCTTCATTGGTTTGCTCTCCAAACACTTCAGCTATGCATTATGTTCATTGTGAGAATCTTTCTCTTTTACCTGTTTTTCAGTGTACTATTTTAATAACATTGAGCTAACTATGGTGTTGGTCTTCAGGCTTCAAGACTGTACCTGCTGACCCAAAAGCCAGGTGCCAGACACGTCCCCAAGGTACCCCAATTGGACCGAACCATGTTTGGCCATGTGCAGGACACCTATGTAGTTTTAAGCAGGTGATATTATTGTTGTGGCTGACTGGTGTGTGCGCACACAGAAACACACACACAGCTTACAGTATTGTTTTTGGAATTAGAGGAAGACAGATTCAAGAGAGATTAGTCTTCTCAGGCGACATAATCAGATTTAGTTTTTGGCCCCGAGCATCCTCTGGAGCAGTGCTGATCTGATCCCATCACTGAGCAAATAGCAACAGCAAAAACTCAGATTTAACCCTACCCTCCTCTCGCCTTCCTTCCAATCTTCCTTCTTTACAGTCTGCTTCTTTACCTTTTAACTTTATTAAAGTATTTTTGTTGATTTTTTATGCACTGTAGACTTTGCTTCCTACACCCGCATCTTTTATTTTTCTTTCCTCTATACCATGAAGTTATTTTTTGCTCATTACTGCCTGCTGGAAGCATCAAACGGTCTAAAGCAAACAATAAAGACCATGGTGTTTATTTGTCTATTCACAGTGTTAAAAATGCCAGCTAGTGGGCCATTAATGTATGTTTTCACGATGAGCCTTCCCACGGACAGAAGATCAGAGCCAACAGATCAGTGAAGAAAGAAAAAGGAAAGGATGGACGAAAACACACACAGTTACACACAGTGATATGTGTAATGGGTCTTGCTTTTATGATGAGCAGCGGTAATTAAAAATGCCACTCTGTGTGACGGGGCAGTGTGGTTGGAGAGGAAGCGGGAGGGGAAAGGAGAGATGGGAGATGGACGAGATAGGGAGGAGGGAGTGAAGGGAGTCTGGTCTGGTCCTCTCTTTAATGAGGATCCTAATCAACCCAGCAGAGGCTGCCCTGAGACCCCCAGGTTCATTAGACCAGAAAAACCAGACTGCCGGGAAAGAAGGAGAAGGACAGAGGGGTGGGACCAGGCCATAGAAAGAAAGAAATACCTTAAAATGCGCATTTATTCATATCACAGTTCAAGAAAAAAAACAGTTACATGTCAAAAAGTTTGCAAATACTAAAAACACACGCACACACTTAAATCCATGTGCACTTGTAAAAATATACCAAGAGTAGTAATATAATCCTAAAACTACAAAAACTTATCCTTCCTAACTTCAACCAGTAAACATAAAATATTTCTAATACACCACAAGTCTGTAAACATCTTTTAATTACAACTAAGATCATAAAAAGCATGCTCCACTTTCAGTTTGATTCAACCAAGCCCTTAAAATTTAGCACCACATCGGTCCAACCCTTACCAAACATTTTGTTTCTCCTTATTTTCCAAATTCCTAACTTTGCCACACCAAGAAGAAAATTAATTAGGATAACAGCCTTATTTTTTATAGTGCTGTACTTGAGACCAAAAACAAAAACAGCTGTAGAAAATCACACCCAGGGCTTCCACTCAGTCCTGCAAAAACCTAAACAGGCTTTTTAACTTTGAACAAGACTCAAACAAATGTTCTAATGAGTCTTGATGTTCACAAAAAGGACATCCCTCTCTAGCCCTTAGGTCAAAGTGAACTTTGTGTCTGTTTGTAGCTATCGATCCATTTTATAATCCTCTGCTGGAGGTCACCAACCATTTTTTCAACAGGTACAATACAGGACCCTTTATCTACCTTCAGGGGTAAGGTCTGTACCAAAAACCTGTGTCCAACTCAACTCTCTGACACCAGCCAGAGTGTAGCACCTTGACACAACTTTGATATAGGTGCTTCTTCCCATATGAACTGAGAACACCTAACACAGGGTTTCTCAGAGAAAGAAGCGGTCAACTCTCATTCATGCCAACTATCAGAAGCTGGGGTGACTTAATTTACTGGAAATACATACTCATATTCATCATTCCACTGGTCAGCTAGAGCATGGTTTTCAGCAAATACTCTCAGTGGCATGGGTAGGGACTGCCTGACCTCTTCCAGAATCCTTTTTAAGACTCTAATGGACTTGAAGTGGTAACGTTGCACATCCTAGCGTCAGAATTATGGAAAATATTCAACGTTTTTCAAGCATCCAACACTGAGTGATAGAATGGTCAGATAAGTCCTTTCCCCTCCTCTGACACAGGAATAAAGAGGGCAGATTTATTTAGCTAGTGTTGCCCAGACCAGAAGAAATTCACAATAAGACACTGAACATCTTTAATGAGCCCAGCAGGTGGAGCCATCTCGAAAAGCCTGTGCCACAGGGATGAGGCGACCAGATTGTTGCCAATTAGAGCTCTCTCCATGTAGGACAGCTGGGGTAGCAGCCATTTCCATTTAGACAACTTGGAGTCAATGGCTGTATCCCAATTCAGGGTCTGCAGCCTTAAAGGCCGCATTTTAAGGCCGATTACGTCACAGCGACGCAACGAAGGCTGTCCCAATTCGAAGGCTGCTCGAAATGCGGCCCTCAAATGCGTCCTTCATTTCCCTGAATTTTAAGGACATGGCGGTGTAGACTCCGTGGCCCAACATATCCCAGAATGCATAGCGCTGCGGTGGGTGTGGATAATTTTGCTGAAAAAAACGGCGGATGAGGGGCGGCCGAAGAGTAAACTTTAAGTAAGTACTGAATATTATGTCACTTATTTATGTGCAAATGTTTAATAACGAAGAACATTAAAACATTACTGTTGGCCACATGTCGGCAAAGTTATGTGACATTAGTGATGTTTGTACTAACTTGGTTTTAAAGCCTTTACTTTAAAATATACGCCGTTCAATAGCTGAGCATAATCTTACAGAGAATGATCAAGGCTCATGTAGAAACAAACAAACAAATGAACAAAAGATTTTCTCCTTCATTTCCGTCAAACAAAGCTGTATGGAACGTTTCCAGCTGTTAGTATCATGGTTGCTAGGCAACCTGGGCAGCGCGACGGGGGCTAGACCGTCCCATTTCACAAGCCTCACACTTCCGGCCTTAGCGGTCTTTAAGTACGCGGCCCTCGAGGATCGTTGAGGCTGCGTACTTTAAGGCTGCAGACCCTGAATTGGGATACAGCCAAAGTTTTCCTGTACTCCCTCCCAGTTCTGTTTCTGAGAATGTTAATTACCTATAAATACTCCCGATGTTTTAATACCATTCCTTCCCCAGCATAAATTTCCTGGCAGGGTTGGAATGCCAACTATATACCATTTACCCACCAATAAAGCCTCACGTTTGTCCTGGTTAACTTTGGCTGAAGAAGCCTTTTCATAGGAAGATAAGCTCTCCCTCAGTTCATGCACATCATTGCTAATAAAAACTTTAATATCATCAGCATTAAATGAAACAACTACGCAAGGACTGACCCAAAACCGGTAAAGTAAAACACTTTACTCTAGCTCTCATTCTAAATAAAAGAGGATCAATTGCTTAGCTATATAACTAACCCGAGATAGGACATCCCTGGCTAATACCTCTATTGACTATACAAGGCTGCTCAACCCACCCCCAACCTTCACAACACAACTAGCATTAGCGTAGAGTAATCTTAATCAAGAAAGAAAAACATTTCGCACACCAAATGCTTTGAAAGTTGAAAACGGAAAGTATGATCTACACGATCAAATTCCTTCTTTTGATCAATAGAGACGATCCCCACATTTAGGTGATATGTCTTGCATACATCGAATACATCTTTCACAACGAATACATTATCTAACATAGATCTGTCTGGGAGACAATACGACTGGTCCACTTGAACTAAAAGGTCAATAAAATTTTTAAATCTGCTAGGTAACACCTTTGAAAGAATTTTATAATTGGTACATAAAAGAGTCAATGGTCTCCAGTTTTTTAAAAGGGCAAAATCCCAATTTTGTATTGTTTTTACAGACTTTATAAACTTCTTAACATCAGGAAAATAGTCTGTTACAACAACTGATCCCCCATAACGATCGTCCAAAAAAAAAGTTAATTTCATCTGTCGAATACAATTTTGGGAAATACTTTCAGCAACATATAAACAATCTGAATCTGATTCATAGTCACACTCCATATCTGCCACGCTTTCACCTTGGCAACCAACCTGTTCAGCTTCTTGGCACGTCTCGCCAATGTCTGAACTGAAGCTCGCCAATTATCTTTTGAATATTCCTGAATTATTTGAGATCCTATTGTAGCTACCAAACCATGTCCAGTTTGTGTCTGAACTGCAACTGGGCTGTGGAAAAACTTCCAACTCAGAGCTGCAACCACAAGCTGACACGCCGTCTGTGTCAACATTGGCGGCTGCAGAGCCTCTGACAGCACTCCTAGCCTTCACTCTCTCCACAACACACTCATCAGTTAACATTATCTCCAACATCCTCAGGACTTTCACTATTGCCCTCACCTGGAAAGCTGACCGAAACCATCAACTCCACTGGTGTAGGGACAGCGGTCCCAGCCAGTGATCCTCTTATGCCTCACATATCCACACTCAAAGTATTTCATCACACCGGAACTGCACAGACCATATAATATCCCTCCTCTCTAATGACTGGGTTGGTGAGTCCAGGTACATAAACTTAAATTTCGAGTCCCTCACCCTAAACTCACAGTTTTGAATCCGCTGGCCATTCTTCAGAATTATTTAAGCACCTGTGCCAGCGCTTCGTTAGATACAAAGGGCAGAACTCCGGACAATGTAATTCGGGTGGACAGTACAGCCAAGGGGGAAACTTAAACTCATCATTTATTGAAATCCCACTTTCAGTTAGTAGAATAATCACCTCAGGTTGCTTTACAAAAACAACTCCTTTGATCATACAGGAATATTTCCTGTATTTCCTGTATGCCCCGCTTTGACTCCAACTGCTAACAGCACCTTCTCCACAGAGGTGAGAGGACACCATCCCTGCAGAGGAGTCATAACCAAAAACATTAACAAAAAGAAGAAAATTACAGTTTAAAAATATAACCAGCAAGCCATAAACGAAAATCGAAATATGACAAAAAGTTTGAAAAAAACAGCTCTCAGTCAGCCTCTAAGTCCACTCATCACACGCTCCACGACCAAACTCACAGCATGCAGAGCGAAAGAAAGAAAGAATGCAAGAAGAAGAGAAAGAAATAAAGAAAGTTTTTTACCAATTGATGAAGCAAAGAAATGTTAGAGAGGAGGCAGGGAAAGGCAAGAAAAGCTACAGCAAAGTGCACGGAGAGGCTGAAGGGAGGGGAGGTTTGGCCTGTGGAGATAACAGTGTGGGTCATTGGGCGAGTCACGGCTGCCATCGATCCCCTGATTGGCTGTCTGACGGTTTCAACACGGCTGCCAAACCCTTTAATACAGGGTGTCTCCAACTGTGTGTGGGTGTGTGCGCTTGTGTTCTTTTTGTGTGTCTAAATGACTGCTATCTGTGCCGTATGTAGTCCATGTCTTTTCCACCAGAAGTGATATCTGTCCAACTTCCTCAGGAGGCTGATAAGAGCACCTTACAGCTGCACTGATAACACACACATTATCCGTTTCCCAGCCGGTGAGACAAAACCTGCACATTTGTGTGTGCGAGTACGTGTACGTTGAGAGTAACGTTTAGTGACGTGTGCACACTGTGAAGTGAGGGTGTTACAAATTGTTGCGCTGGCCCTCAGCCCTTCCTTTCCTGTCCTCTCACATTGATTGGACAGCAGGACGGGGACACACATTGCTTCTAGCAGCCCACACAACTCCTCGTTTCCCTCTAAATGCCAAACACGGCATGTGAGTGTCAGGATTAATTATGTTTAGAAAAATTCTTACAAATACTCATCAAAACCAATCATGTGTATTGCTCAGCATCTCCCTACACATTAACTTTACTTGGCTAGCCACTTATATATTTGGACGACCAACCCAAGTATATGTTTTATAAGCAAAATTACATGTTCTGAATTTCACCATCTGCAAATCATTTAGTTTCATAATCCACACGCTCTTATTTTGAAAGTTCAGGGATTAAGCAGCTAGCCCTGGCCCTTCCCATCTCATGGTTTTGCTACCAGCTGCCTCACTTGCCATGTTGCTGTTATGCTATGATTCAGCTTCTTCTACAGAGAAGATCTGGCAACAGTAGTTCTTCTTCTGCTCTTGAGATCTGTTCTGAGCTGGGGGGTCACTCTAACCAGAACCTACAGCAGGTGGAGAACTGGTTTATGTCACTGTACAGAGCTCATAGAGGCATCTAAGGAAAACAAGGTCTACTTTTGCCAGCTGCAGTCCAAGACGGTGGAATTGGAGTTAATCCACAAGATAAGATACTCACTGTTATTTGTCACAAAGTACTTGGCAAATAAAATATTAGCAGAGGAGGAAATTATCAACACCCAATGCTTCATTGTGCTTGTGTAGCGTAAACATTCAGGAATTTAACTCTTTAACAATTACTGCCTTTGTACAAGCAGGAGACTGTTTATTACTGCAATCTGACACATAAAATCATGAATTGCAAGAATTTTTTAAAAATGTCAAACATTTATTTAATGCCCAACACACCCGACTGCTCTTGATTATCAAAATAAACCATATTAGGCCACAAATGGAACAGATTAGCTTGAAATCACATACACAATAATCTCTCCCAATTTGACATTAGAAATATAGGAACTGGAATCTATCTCTCCTTCTGATATCCGCTGTTTTGGCCCCTCAACCACCTCAGCATCCACCTGTAGGCTTCACTACAGCCGAGTGTCTATGTAAAATATGTGCAGAGTCTGTAAAGTCTAGACTATATTCTAACTCAAACTCTACTATTTAAAAAAGATCATCAGAAATATGTTATCCAAGCTGTGCTCTATTAGGATATCAAGTAAATGTAGAGAACACATCAGAAACATATCCTGCAGTGTTATCTTATATAAATATCATTTCATCAGAAAAGATGTGAGGCTCTTTAGATTTCAGGGTGAAGAGAATAAGAGAGAAAATATACAGTCAGTTCTGTCAACTGCAGATGTGTACCCATGCACTCAGCGTGATAGAAACTAGCAACTGCCAAAAATTAAATGAAAGCAACCGAAAAAGTACGCTTTCTTCCTGGTGCGGGTGCAAAATACAATCTGTTTTAAAAGCTTGTCTGCATATTTAGCTCATTAGATCACAAAAGGCACCTGTAACTGAGTTCATACAGGCCAAGAGTCTTTGGATTTGGACCCCTGGGCGCTCGCTTCCAGCCAGTCTGGGAGCAATTATATCACATTGGGGTGCTTCTTGGCCTCATATTCCTTGGCTCACAGTAAATGCAGCCTTTACACAACAGATCTTTCACTATGTATAACAGCTGGCTGTTGCTTAGAAGAATAATTTGTCTTCTCTAACCATGAACCAGTTAACCAATTATTTTGTCTTTTTCTGAGGCCCCCAGCTTCCGTGGCTCTTGCATCAGGTTACACAACTTTTACTTTTTTTTCTCTTTTTAGGATGGGTATGGTTTATGAATTTAAATGGCAGCCACAGATAAGATCGGTGACACAAAACATACAATTTTTATTGAAACTGTTTCAGTGGGTTTTATCCAATTTGTGGTATTTTTAAGTCTATAATTTGGGGGTTTTTTTTGTTCTATTATGGTTTGCCTGCGTCAACTTTTTTTTCCCTTTTCCCTTGCCAGCTCACATTACATTATTTCGGCAGTGTGGGCTTGTGCTTCAAAAATGTGAGGCGCAATGCTTTTGCCCTTCGGAATATCTCATCATGATGAATTCAGCATCTTGTTGGCATAGGAACCATGACTCACCTGTTTTCCCTAATGATAACTTCATTTATTTTCCTTAATTAGGTTGGACCACAATTCTGTTTGGACTGGTTATAAAAGCATAGCCAAAGTGAAGAAGGTCTCCATTAGGGGAACTTTAAAACTTTGCGATGATGATGATGGTGATAATGAAGGCACTTGAAGGTTTACAACCTGAATGGGAATCAACACGCCTTGGTTCATTGCTTGAAAAAGGTGGATTGGTACTGCTGGGTTGGGGGACAGAGACTAAACCCAAGGTGGAAATGTGTTGCATGAGATGAAAATGCAGACTGCTGTGGCAACAACACCAGGGGGGAAACTTTTCAGGTAACCAGTGGATATACTGTATGTTCTTACTGTCACCTACAGTGCTGTGAAAAAGTATTTGTCCCTTCCTGATTTCTTAGTTTTTTCATATTTGTGACAGGTGTTACAAAAAGCAAGTGAGCGCCATTATCCACAAATGGAGAAAACTTTCTACTTTCTACAAAAACTACTCCAAGAACACAACAATGACTCATCTAGGAGGTCACAAAAGAACCCAGTTAAGGTCAAAGTTCATGATTCAACATAAAGAAAGAGACTGAGCAAAAACGGCTTCAATGGGAGAGTTCCCAAAAAGAACACAAAGGCTTTTCTCAAATTTGCCAAAATATATCTTGACGATCACCAAGACTTTGGGGAAAATGTTCTGTGGACTGACGAGATGAAAAGAGACCTTTTTAAAAGGTTTTGTTACATCTGGCATCAAACTAACACAAAAGAACATCACAGCAACAGTCAAACATAGTGGTGGTAGTGTGATGGTCTGGGGCTGTACTGATGCTTCAGGACAACTCGCGGTAATTGATGGAACCATGAATTCTCTACCAGAAAATCCTGAAGGAGAATGTCTGACTGTCTAAACTTAAGCTCAAGCAGCAGGACAATAATCCAAAACACACCAACACACCAAGAAAGTGCTTTTGGAGTGCCCTATCCAACTTCTGGACTCAAATCAGACTGAGATGCTTTGGAATGACCTTAAACAAAAATCGTCCACTATGGCTAAATTAAGACAATTCAACAAGAAAAAGTGGACCAAATTTCCTCTGCAGCAATGTGAAAGTATGAGGTGCCGTAAGGGACATTATTACTGAAACGCTCTCACACACACTACTGAAACGCTCTCACACACACTACTGAAATTTTAGCTCTCACACACACTACTGAAACGCTCTCACACACACTACTGAAACGCTCTCACACACACTACTGAAATTTTAGCTCTCACACACACTACTGAAATTTTAGCTCTCACACACACTACTGAAACGCTCTCACACACACTACTGAAATTTTAGCTCTCACACACACTACTGAAACGCTCTCACACACACTACTGAAATGCTCTCACACACACTACTGAAATTTTAGCTCTCACACACACTACTGAAACGCTCTCACACACACTACTGAAACGCTCTCACACACACTACTGAAATTTTAGCTCTCACACACACTACTGAAACGCTCTCACACACACAACTGAAAAACCAAGGCATTTCAGTTAAACAGGAAGGCGTTTCAGTTGAACAGGAAGGCATTTCAGTTGAACAGGAAGGCATTTCAGTTAAACAGGAAGGCGTTTCAGTTGAACAGGAAGGCATTTCAGTTAAACAGGAAGGCGTTTCAGTTGAACAGGAAGGCGTTTCAGTTGAACAGGAAGGCGTTTCAGCTGAACAGGAAGGCATTTCAGTTAAACAGGAAGGCATTTCAGTTAAACAGGAAGGCGTTTCAGTTGAACAGGAAGGCGTTTCAGTTGAACAGGAAGGCATTTCAGTTAAACAGGAAGGCGTTTCAGTTGAACAGGAAGTTAATTCTTGACAAGGAAACTGAAGGAAAAAGTGGTAGATTTCAAACAAACCACTACACAGATGTCTACTCAGCAACCTGCTAGTTAGGGGTGGGTTTTTATAATCGATTAAAATCGATTCTAGCTTGGATAACGTGAAATCGATTCATTAAAATCCTGAATCGATTTTTATAATATAAATTTATTTTGCTCGAAATGCCAGAATCTCAGGTGAAACCTCACAAAATTTCAACACATCACCAAACAGCTAAGACAGTAAATGAGAGCAGGTACACGGATTCTGCACAAAGACGTAAACACACAGCGCGGACCCGCGGATCAGAATCAGTGAGATGTCGCCTTTCTCACCCGACGGCACGGAAACGGTCGGGGCTGAAAGCCGACAGCTAGCTGATTCTGATCTGTCGAGGGTCCGGCTTTGTTTTCACGCCGTTTTTGCGCCGATTCTAAAGCTGTTAGTTTTATCTCTCTCCAAACAATATTGACTGAACCAGCAGCAAAAGAAGATCCAAACTGAGCTTCACATAAACATCGTCATGAATTCCCTCTGACGTTTACTGTTTTGCTTCCACCACAATAAGAATCACACTTCATGTACAGCTCTCTCTCTCTCTTTCTCTCTTTCTCTGTACTTCAAGAACAGTTTCCCGTCTAAAAATCTGTTTTCTGCATTATTCGCTTGCTTGTTACGCACAAGTCTACCGTTGTTTACAGCGCTGTCGGCCGATGTTTTTTTTTTTTTTTCATTTTACATACTTCCGAAAAGAAAACCTAATTTCTGCCGTTCAATACTGAACAAATTTAAACTTTTTAAAATTGTGCAAAATGCAAAACGCTTAGCCGTGTCTCTAATAAAACCGCTGGAACGTCAGAGGTAATGTTCATATGTTGATTAATGGGTTTGTTTCATTTTTGATGTACTGCAGAATATTTTTTATAAAATCCCAGGCCAGGAAAAATCACCTTCATGTTTTTCTGTGTTTTATCTTCAGCTACTTTTACACAAAGGCATCTGCTGTGACGCTTATACCTTTGATAAAGTCTTGCGTGTGTCAGCTTCCTTTTTTTAGATACAAAAATATGTAAATGTACTGATGAATTATAATATTTCTGACTGTCAAAATTTCCCAGAATCAAATCGAATTGACTTGAATCGAATCGAATTCAATCGAATCGTGGAACGAATCGATTCTGGACCTTAGTGAGACAGCTGCATTACTTAACAATATATTAGCCTCAGCATAAGTCAAAATTTAGAATAGCAGGAGACAGGCATTATCCTGGTTATTTTTTTGGCATATGTGCTTTTTGTCTTTTTTAGCAAAGAAAAAAATATCTTAAAATCATCAATAAAACCAGGGAGAGAAGGCTTAGCGTTCCTCCATTTAGCACAATGGATATGATATTTACTCAAAGGTATGATGATGTTAATAATGTCTGAGACACCCAATGCTAGATGATCCATATAAAAAAATTATGATGTAATTCAAATAGTGGCACATCATTAATATTTAGGGAAATCCAATTTTTTAAGTTGCACCAAATACATTGTGTGATAGGGCATAGAAAAAAAAAGATGTTCTAGGGTTTCATTTTCATCAGTACAAAAAGAACACTGATCCACCTCAAAGCCAAATCTCTTTTTTTTTTAGAAATTCTGCCACAGGATTAATTTTGTTTAAAGTGTGTTTCTTTAACTTTAGGTAGAATAGGCTATTTCATAAATTTCGAGTATGCTTTATCCAGTGTATATGAAATAACTAAATTATAACCATGCAATGTAACCATTCTGTTGTAACTATGAAATATTTTGTCTTTGAAGAAACTACTAACAAATTTCTTATTGCATTTTTATCAAACAGCTGACATTGCCCTAGCAATAAATTTGGGAGCACTGATGAGAAATTATTGTATATCATAAAAATTTTAATCAAATGAAGCAGAGGCAGTGGGACCAGTTCACAAAATTTGTTATATTCACTTTGAGAACAGTTTAGACAATATTTTTCTGAAAAGTCTGTGTAACTTAGAATGACACCATTATCATCCAACAAATCTGTTATGAATATAATCTTTTTGTTCAAACCAGTCACTCTCGAAAATTGATTTTTGATTAAGTGTTATTACCCTATTATTCCATAAGGTTGAATTATGGGGAGAGGTTGTGGGTAAATCTCATTTTCCCAAAAATGCAAAGTCTGTTTTGGAAAGTTTGATATCTTTATGGGGATTTTATTTACCGCAAAATCACATTTCAAAATAAAGTCTAATCCTGTATACTATTTTATTAAACAAGGATCAGCCGTCCCCAACCCCCAGGTCCTGGACCAGTACCGGTCTGTGAGTCGTTTGGTACCGGGTCGCAAGAGTTGAGGCTTGAGTTTGAAATTTATGGTTTTCATGGTATTTATCGTTTTTTTATTTTTATATCGTTTACGTGGCGCAAAAAAGGTTGGGGACTGCTATACTAGCAGGTTGCTGAGTAGACATCCTTGTAGTGTTTTGAAATATACCACTTTTTCCATCAGTTTCCTTGTCAGGAAACAACTTCCTGTTCAGCGGAAATGCCTCTGGTTTCAGTGGAGTGTGTGAGAGCATTTCAGTTGTGTGTGTGAGAGCTAAAATTTCAGTAGTGTGTGTGAGAGCGTTTCAGTAGTGTGTGTGAGAGCGTTTCAGTAGTGTGTGTGAGAGCATTTCAGTTGTGTGTGTGAGAGCTAAAATTTCAGTAGTGTGTGTGAGAGCGTTTCAGTAGTGTGTGTGAGAGCGTTTCAGTAGTGTGTGTGAGAGCATTTCAGTTGTGTGTGTGAGAGCTAAAATTTCAGTAGTGTGTGTGAGAGCGTTTCAGTAGTGTGTGTGAGAGCGTTTCAGTAGTGTGTGTTTCAGTAGTGTGTGTGAGAGCGTTTCAGTTGTGTGTGTGAGAGCGTTTCAGTAGTGTGTGTGAGAGCGTTTCAGTTGTGTGTGTGAGAGCTAAAATTTCAGTAGTGTGTGTGAGAGCGTTTCAGTAGTGTGTGTGAGAGCGTTTCAGTTGTGTGTGTGAGAGCATTTCAGTTGTGTGTGTGAGAGCTAAAATTTCAGTAGTGTGTGTGAGAGCTAAAATTTCAGTAGTGTGTGTGAGAGCGTTTCAGTAGTGTGTGTGAGAGCGTTTCAGTAGTGTGTGTGAGAGCGTTTCAGTAGTGTGTGTGAGAGCTAAAATTTTAGTAGTGTATGTGATAGCATTTCAGTAGTGTGTTTGAGAGCGTTTCAGTAGTGTGTGTGAGAGCTAAAATTTCAGTAGTGTGTGTGAGAGCGTTTCAGTAGTGTGTGTGAGAGCTAAAATTTCAGTAGTGTGTGTGAGAGCGTTTCAGTAGTGTGTGTGAGAGCGTTTCAGTAATAATGTCCCTTACGGCACCTCATATGAAAGACTCATTACCAGTTACTGCAAATGCCTGATTGTAGTTCCTACTGCCAAGAGTGCCATAAGCAGTTAATAGACTTAAGGTGGTAATTATTTTTTTTGGACAACGTTTTTCCTTCAACAAATGTGATCAACATTTAAAAACTACATTTTGCATGTAATCTGGTCATCATTGTCTAATATTACAGATTTGTTGATGATCTGAATCATGAAAATATGACAAATATAGAAAAAATAGGGCATCAGGAAGGAGGCAAATACTTTTTTTTATAATGCTGCATAGTCATGAACTTTAGGTAATGACCAAAGAGACATGCAGCCAAACTGAGACACTGTTAAAATATAAAAAATTTTAAAATTGAATCTTTTTGCCTTTTACAATTTAAAATGTGTATTACGGATATAAAAATGTAAGAAAAAGCAAAAAAACAGAAGAATGCATTTCTAAAGATGAATGAAGGATGATTTACTAAAGTTTACTAAACATTGTCAAGGATAAAAGCAAAGTCAAACACTGAGCACCGGTGTGTCCTGTAGACAGGCACCGAGCACAAGCCTTCCACCTGTCCTGCCCACAGCAACGATACTGTGACTACTCCACAAAGATTTCCACGCCAGACAACAAACATTCATTATGCCAGAGACAAACAATCCAAATTCTCCTCATCTAAATAGGCATTACAGCTTAGAGGAGTAAACAGGATTCACAGAGGAGCTTAAGTCTTTAGGATGCTGTTGTGCTTTTCTTGGCTTTGAGGATACCGAGGCACCTCTCTGAGCAAAAATGGCTCCCTGGGTCGTATGCATCGCTCTGTATTAGAATAATCACCTGTTTTGTTTAACTAAATTATGGAAAGCAGGACTGCATTATGACTGAGTAAACAACTATTTTTAATCCCGTATGTGTAACTCGATTAAACGCAATTTAATGGCACTTTTCCTGACGGTGTGGGCGCAGCTAAAGCGATACGTACTTTACACAAAAGTTTGCTGCTTAATAAAATTTGTGCATTTAATAAGCAAATTATTCTAATCATAAACCTCTTGCCAAAGCAATTAGTGATAAATTATAATCTTATGATAAATTATCTTGTGTTGACAGCCTGGGGGAAAACTGCAATCAAACATTAATTATTCATTGGGTAATTAAGTTCATAGGTGTTTCTCCCTCCCTTTATTTCCTGCTCTCTCTCTTCATTTTCTGTTCGGAAGGTATAGGTCTAGTGACCAGAGCTGAGTTATTTAAACTTTTCCAAGCACGCAGCACCGAGCTCTCGTACTGGTTCTCTTACGCTCGCTGATCTGTGACTGTCAAGCTTCATTCGAATAAGCAACTTGTTACAAAAATTCAAGGAAAAACAAGAAAGACAAAAATATTGAATCGGAGCAGCGCATGAAAGCGACGAGCAGAAATATTCAGCAGTTTTTTGTGTTCCTCAGTCACAACATTAATGTGCGACCGAGCTAAAATTACTCTACCAGAATTACCTTCCTGGCAGAGAAATAAAATCTAGCCCACCAATAGGGCACAAAGTGGAAAGACTATAACTGATAAGGTAGATGAATTAGTGCCGGGGAGTTGACACTACGGATGATTTTCATAGCAATTAATCTCTCTGAGAAATGCTTTTTTCCCCTTCCTTAAGGTGAAAATGCAACCGCAATTTCACAGATCACACAGCGACATTTTCAAATTGCTTTTTTGCTGACCCATAAAACCCTAAGATGTCTCAATCTTCATCTTTTTCATTAAAAAAACAAATGAACAAAAAACTAATCAGTGCCATGTCTGCTCCGAAAAGAAAAAGAATAAATGCTGAATTGCTTTTTGACTAAACAGTTTGACATGGAGAAAACATATGAAACAAGCATATGCATTTGGTATTTATACACTCTTTTTAGAGCTTATAGCTGCATCTTCTTGTCAAAATCTGACCCAGATTTTGGAAAATATTTTAACCCTGCTTCAGGGTCAAATCTGGAAATACTAAGATAACACTGGAAGTCGTTTATCTGATAAAATATCGTCATCTAATTTAGGCAGTGCAGACATGTCAAAATATGCAAAATCTTTCATAAAAAAATAAAAGTTTCTCATATAACTGACAATTCAAACCTTAGCTATTCGTCAGACAGGCAGGTACAGAACTGTGTTCTGAAAATAACCGGCCAACCCAGATATGTCAGATGGGGTTGAAAGGACAAAGCATGTTCGCAGGAAAACAACGCCAGCATTCATCAAGTTCAATTACATGGAAGAGACATCAAACTTAGACAACAAGACGAGCAAAGCAGTGCTAGTTTGGGGATTTTTTTTCTTATTAAAGGCTTTTTCTATCTCACTGGAAAAGACAGCCTATTACCAATAACAAAGATTTGGATGAAGACATGAGGAAGACTAAAGAATCAAAGAAATAATGAGCTCTAACTGTCCCTTTTTGTTTTTTCGCTCCTAGCTTTGGTCCAAACATCCATCAGATTCTGCTGCTCTTTGGCTCGGCCTGTGCGATGGAGCGGCATGCTGCTGCCATCTAAAGGCAGAAGATGACGCTACTGAAGCACTGCTCGCTGCTGTGTGCTCGCTGCCACAATTACAAAACACTTCATTATAGGTTTATCCAATACATCGCTACTCAATCTAAATGAAATACTTATCCTGTGTGAAATATAAAGAATCAGCTAATGCCTTTGAAGTGCCTCTTGTCACTAAGAATGTATTGCTGTGTTGCTTTGGGAAGGCTGAGAGAAAGAAAATGTGACTGATTTACAGCCCCAGTTCCAAACAGGTTGGGACGTAGTGCAAAATGCGAATAAATATAAAATGCAATGATTTGCAAATCTCTTAAACCCATATTTTATTTACAATAACACAGAAAACATTTTGATTTTTTTAATGATATATTTTACTATTTCATGAAAAGTATCAGATCATTTTAAATTTGATGGCAGCAACATATCTCAAAAAATGTCAGAATGGGGGCAACAAAAGTCTGGAAAGTTCCAGGTAGTAAAAGGAAACAGCTGGAGGAACATTTCACAGCTAATTAGCTAATTGGCAAAAGGTCAATAACTTGATTCAGGAAAATCTGCAAAAAAACCTGTGTCTAGTTCTGGAGTGATTTTGGAACAATGGGACAATGTTCGTCAGCGTAAATGGGCAAAGACTTTGAATATTTCATCATCTACAGGAGATAATATCATCAGAAGAGTCAGAGAATCGGGAGAAATCTGTGTGTGCAAGAGACAAGGGCAAAAATCCAAATTCAATGTCCATGATGTTCAGGCCCTAAGGCAGCTCTATATTAAAAACAGACATGATTCTGTCACGGAAATCACTGCATGGGCTCAGGAACACTTCCAGGAGTCACCGTTTTGTGAACACAGTTCCATCCACAAATGCAGATTAAAGCTCTTTGATGCAAAGAAGCTATATGTGAACATCCAGAAATACTGCCACTGGCACTGGGATGGCTTGATCAGTGCCGAAAGGTACATACGGGTTTTGCAGAAACATGTGTTCCCATCCAAATGATGCTTTGATGATGTCACATTTCAGGAAGGCAATGCTAAACCCGTCATGGTAGATGAATTTAGGTGCTGAACTGGCCCCCCTGCAGTCCAGACCTTCTACCGATTGAAAATAGTTTGTGCATCATGAAAAAGGATATATATATATATATATATATATATATATATAAGAAAACCCAGGGCTGTTGAGCAGCTAGAATCTTCTATCAGACAAAAATGGGACAACATTTTTCTCCCAAAAGTCCAGCAGGTGGTCTCCTCAGTTCCCAGATGGACTGTTGTCTAAAGAAAAAGGGAAGCTAACTGTGGTAAACATGGGCCTGTCACCAATTTTTTTGAAATGCGTTCCTGTCATCAAATTCAACTGCTGGACAACCATATGTTAAGGAGTGTAATTAAACCTGTATCCTAATATTATTTTACACATGTAACATGGAAGTTAGGCATATGGCCCCTGATATAAGAACACAAGAGTCAATGCTACACTTTCGATATATGAATACAAACCTTTTTTACTTTATCTTCTTTTGTTCGGGGATGATCATCTACATGGCAGGACTTTCTGAACACCATTAAATGTATTATATAACAAGTAACTCAATCATTTGAATAAAACACTTTTTCAGATGATCGTGAGCCTCTGAATAAGTGCCGTGGTGCACAGTAGTTATTCTAAAGTGTCTTGCTTCCTATTATCACACAGATGAGTTTCATTTTACTCTTTATGATATACATTCCACAAATACCACTGGCAAGAATAAACACTTCTCTCTCACTGGGAGGGGAGTATCTGTTCAATATTTAAGAAGTGTTCACAAAGTATACTTACCATTAACTCAGGGTATGATTTCCATTAAGAAAACAGCATAATTTTGATGCTACAGACTCAGCTGCCTGGAAGATTTTCTTGCTTATTTGAGCTGTAATTGGAAAGTAAATATTCTAACCTTATGCTTTGTACTAAACCACAATGAAGCTTAGATGAAGCACATTTATGTTTTAAGCTTCACAGTGCTTAAGTTTGTGCAGAGTGACCAGATGTTCCACTTTATGTGGGACTGGACAGCATTTTTATCCCTTGTGCCCCTCTTCCACATTTTAATACAATATGTCAAACATTTTGATTTGATTTAATCTTTAAATTCCCCACCAAAATCGAAAAAAGCAGGAGAGGCTATCATCTTGGGTCAAGTCAAGGTGAACATGTCATCCTCTTCTGCAGTCCTTAAACTCAGTTAAAATGATGGAAAGAACCACAAAGAAAAGGAAATGCAGCAACAACAAAGACCAGAAATATTCTTAGCACTGGGTAAATCTATATAACATAATTCTCTGAGTTAGTGTTTAGCTTTCTCTCATGCTTATTGTATATAGCTAGAGACGGATTTGGGGGCAATTGCGCTGAAATAAAATACCTTAGTACCTGGGTTGAAAGGGTTACTGGAGAGATAGATGAGAACCACCCCAGCCTGCTGATAGGGCAGGTTAGCAATAATGGAACCTTTACTCAAAGTATTAGAAATACTGATCAATAAAAAGAAAAGAAAATCTTACGCTTGATGGGACATCAACATACCTATGTTGCCCACCTGAATCAGTGTTTTCTGTGGAAAAACCCTCATGTATTTCATGCTATATCCTTGTAATGCCATCAGCCAAACAACAGTTGTATTTACTGTATTCTGTAGTCACTAAGACAGTTCCATTTAAAAGAAGAAAACAAAAGTCTAAATTTTGAGTTATTATTGCAAGTGAAATTTTAACTTACTTCAAAATTTTGACATGCAGTACTTTATTAGACAATCTGACAAACTGAAATTACATTTTATAGCCAAAATTCAAATATTTAAACTCATTTCTCTGTAAAGGAATCCAAATAAAGAACTGTTGGTGTCTTAGTAAAGAAAAATAATGACGCACTTTACTGTTTAAATTTTTCTTTTTCTTTTTTTTAAACAGTAAATTGGAAAATTCATGGATAACAACAATAATTATACTGTAACATAAAAATATCACCCACCTTGAACATATATGTGGATCAACCAGATTTTGGTATTTGCCAGTACTTATCATTAAGAATGTGTTTGCCATAAATCTTACATTGGGTCATAATCTAACAAAATTTGTTAAGCACTATGTCAAAACTCAAAATTTTGACATAGTTAGCTGAAATTTTGAGTTACAAACAGACATCTTGTTTGTTTTTGCAAAAACAAGCTTCCATAGTTTGAAATGAAATTCTTCAACATATTTTGGTAGTACCAAAAACATCTTTTAAATTATTTTACCTTCCTTGCCAAAAACAGATGACGAATCTGACTGCAGGCACCTTTACAAAGCTTTGGCATCAACAGCGTACGACAAAACGCAGGTAAGTCCATTATTTACAGGGAGTGCAGAATTATTAGGCAAATGAGTATTTTGTCCATGTCATCCTCTTCATGCATGTTGTCTTACTCCAAGCTGTATAGGCTCGAAAGCCTACTACCAATTAAGCATATTAGGTGATGCGCAACTCTGTAATGAGAAGTGGTGTGGTCTAATGACATCAACACCCTATATCAGGTGTGCATAATTATTAGGCAACTTCCTTTCCTTTGGCAAAATGGGTCAAAAGAAGGACTTGACAGGCTCAGAAAAGTCAAAAATAGTGAGATATCTTGCAGAGGGATGCAGCAGTCTCAAAATTGCAAAGCTTCTGAAGCGTGATCATCGAACAATCAAGCGTTTCATTCAAAATAGTCAACAGGGTTGCAAGAAGCGTGTGGAAAAACCAAGGCGCAAAATAACTGCCCATGAACTGAGAAAAGTCAAGCGTGCAGCTGCCAAGATGCCACTTGCCACCAGTTTGGCCATATTTCAGAGCTGCAACATCACTGGAGTGCCCAAGAGCACAAGGTGTGCAATACTCAGAGACATGGCCAAGGTAAGAAAGGCTGAAAGACGACCACAAGCTGAAACGTCAAGACTGGGCCAAGAAATATCTCAAGACTGATTTTTCTAAGGTTTTATGGACTGATGAAATGAGAGTGAGTCTTGATGGGCCAGATGGATGGGCCCGTGGCTGGATTGGTAAAGGGCAGAGAGCTCCAGTCCGACTCAGACGCCAGCAAGGTGGAGTACTGGTTTGGGCTGGTATCATCAAAGATGAGCTTGTGGGGCCTTTTCGGGTTGAGGATGGAGTCAAGCTCAACTCCCAGTCCTACTGCCAGTTTCTGGAAGACACCTTCTTCAAGCAGTGGTACAGGAAGAAGTCTGCATCCTTCAAGAAAAACACGATTTTCATGCAGGACAATGCTCCATCACACGCGTCCAAGTACTCCACAGCGTGGCTGGCAAGAAAGGGTATAAAAGAAGAAAAACTAATGACATGGCCACCTTGTTCACCTGATCTGAACCCCATTGAGAACCTGTGGTCCATCATCAAATGTGAGATTTACAAGGAGGGAAAACAGTACACCTCTCTGAACAGTGTCTGGAAGGCTGTGGTTGCTGCTGCACGCAATGTTGATGGTGAACAGATCAAAACACTGACAGAATCCATGGATGGCAGGCTTTTGAGTGTCCTTGCAAAGAAAGGTGGCTATATTGGTCGCTGATTTGTTTTTGTTTTGTTTTTGAATGTCAGAAATGTATATTTGTGAATGTGGAGATGTTGTATTGGTTTCACTGGTAAAAATAAATGATTGAAATGGGTATATATTTGTTTTTTGTTAAGTTGCCTAATAATTATGCACAGTAATAGTCACCTGCACACACAGATATCCCCCTAAAATAGCTAAAACTAAAAACAAACTAAAAACTACTTCCAAAAACATTCAGCTTTGATATTAATGAGTTTTTTGGGTTCATTGAGAACATGGTTGTTGTTCAATAATAAAATTATTCCTCAAAAATACAACTTGCCTAATAATTCTGCACTCCCTGTATGTAATGGGGGGACAACTAACCGCCTTTTGGCAACAGGCTGGTTAAAACAGAGGAAAGACAAATTCTTCTAAAAGGTGTCAAAGTCTCAGGTACATATCAGGGAACATACACATGTATATCCATCTAGTAAGTTTTCAGAGAACACACACGCACACACACACCCTCATCATGGTTTAATCAGTGTGGATGTACTGTGGAGGCCCTTTCCCCCTTCAGTGCCAGGCACTATTGTGGTGATGACTGCACTGGCATATTGATGTCAACTCTTTATTGTGTGGGTTTACGGTGGAGAGGGAGTGTTGATTATCTTGTAACCTCTTCACCCCTCTCTCCACACCTCGTTCCCTCTTAGCTAACAACGCTGATGTGTGTGTGTACGCGTGCCTGTTTGTGTGTTTAGTCTAATGAAAGCTACAGACCTGCAGCGTCCTTTCGCATGCTCGTGCCAAAGCCTCAATCAGTCTCTCTCATGGCTGCGTCTATGTGCTGGCTTTCTCTTATCCCTTGCTTACATAAAAAAGAGCTTTGAAGGGTGTTTGTGTTGCTCCCACATGTCTGACTGTCACTGAGCTGCTGCCTCTGTCCTTGTTCTAAGCCCAGATATTAAAGTTACACAGCGGCAAAGATGCAGCAAGAGAAAAGAGGAGAGATGATAGAAGATCTATACACAACAGAGAAAAAAAAATAAAGAAGGGTGTAGGAGAGTAAAAGGAATAGTTTCTGAAAGTCAGACATCCAAACAGGCAAACAGATCACAAAGACAGAGTCGTGGTTAGATCTGCAGACAGCTTCCACAACCAGAAAAAGATTGTAATAGAAAAAGAGCGAATGAATGAGCAGAATGTAAAGGATTACGGGCATTTTGCTCTTCTATCACAGTGTATAAATGCCAGAGCCCCAACTTTCTGCTGTTGTGTGTGCATGTATGGGGGTTGGACATGATGAAAACAACCTACAAAGTATTGCATTCCAGCAACACAAATACTACCTTTGCAAAGGCTGTTATAGTATAGTGTGAATTCAACTCATTTTTAAAGCTTCAGATTTTGGATTACATTCTATCCGGTCGTTAAGTCTGACGTCACTAGCCGTGTCTGGGCCTAAACTCCGCTGCAGGTCCATATATCAAACGATCACTATGGCATTACTGAGAGTTGAAAAACTGTCTAAAGTCTTTCATCTTTATTAAAATGATCAGCGTTCTGCTCTACCAGGTGTAACAATTGAGTTTAACATCCAGGCATCCATGAAAACGGAATTTATGACATTTAACGGAGTTAGAAGTTAGCAGGAAGTTAGCTCGCTAGCTTCTATCTAAATACAATATAGCATGTCCTGACTGCGGGGTTTTGGAAACAAATTAAAACGTACAGCTCTGTTATCACTTCCAACATAAATGAAGACAGAAAACTAAACAGCAGTGACGTTTGTAGGGTTACTGAAGTTTGGCTAGCTGGTATATAATGATGTGCTACGTGACTGCTAGCGACACAGCTATGTTAGCATAATATAAACAAGCTAACTTTTTTTCCACTCGATAAAAATTAACGTGAGTGTTCTCAGTGGTCAGGAACAAATGTAATCGCATGGCAGGATGCTGTAAAAGGACCAAACTTCAGCCAGGAGAACAACTGAGATAATCCATCCACAATACGAGGTTAGTCATTCATATACTGCTGCATGGGCTGGGCTGTAGTTACATCCTAAGGTTTTAAAAACTGAGCTTAAATAAATGATTAGCGGTAATAAAAGCTGAGGAAGGCCAACAGTGATCACTGACTGTTTTAGGAGCTTTTTGAGATTAAATAGAAGAAAATACAAAACATTAAATATGTTAACAACACAAAAGCCATATTAATCGCAGACTACTTTAGGCAGGAAGTAGGATTCGTCACGTCATCACTTAACGACCGGATAGGTTTTGTCTCCCAACTCAAGAGTTGGGAGTTCGCCTTGTAATCGGAAGGTTGCCGGGTCGAGCCCCGGCTTGGACAGTCTCGGTCGTTGTGTCCTTGGGCAAGACACTTTACCCGTTGCCTACTGGTGGTGGTCAGAGGGCCTGGTGGCGCCAGTGTCCGGCAGCCTCACCTCTGTCAGTGCGCCCCAGGGTGGCTGTGCCATCACCAGTGTGTGAATGTGTGTGTGAATGGGTGGATGACTGGTTGTGTAAAGCGCTTTGGGGTCCTTAGGGACTAGAAAAGCGCTATACAAATACAGGCCATTTACCATTTGCCTACTACCCAACCTGTACACAGATGAAGGAATACTGTAATCATGCATTCTTTGCAATAATGATGCAACACAACAATACTGCAAAAGCAACAAAAAGACAGGCCACAAAGTCATGATCTGCCAGTGCAGGAAGATCAGCTGATACCCTTTATCAGGCTTTAGGCTAATGCATTAGGCTGCAGGCTAATGCTGCTAGCTAGCATTAGCCTGCAGCCTACAGATACTGCATAGCTGCAAGCCTCTTTGCAACACAGTCTTCTTGCTGCTGTTTAACAGTTACATTTTTGCAGACAGAAATATTCCGATTTCGACTACAGTTTTTCTTTTTTATTATTTTGTTTGTGTTCTTGTCACTAATCCATTCTTGCAAAAAATAATGTTAAGAGCTGCCTATACAACATTCACAATTACATCAACTTCAATCACCGAGCATAATGAGGAGTTCAGCTGAAGAAACGAAGTCCAGAACACATTTGCCCTAAGATTAGCCTGTCAGATATCAGCATCTACAAAAGCCACAATCTCCAATTTAATTGATACACTCCTGGAAACAAATATGGCCCTTTAGCCTTCTATTAAAAACTTTAAATTGTCTGAGAGAAAGAGATGCCTGGGGCAAAGGCAAAATCTTCCTCTATTTAGCCCACCACTCACATATAGTAAATATTATTGTGTGAATACACTGTGTATTGATTTGCCATAGAGACATTGACCCCATAACTTCGCTTCAGTCTATATCAAGCCCAACACACCAGAGACTGAGGACAAAAATAAAAAAATGACAAAATAAACGTCCTTCACTGAAGTATAGAAATATCTGTTATAAATCCACTGCTTTAGATTCTGCATAACTGCACTGTTTTGTCTAGGCAGGACAAAATGTGTGGAGTATTTGTATTATTATTATTATTGTTATTATTAAAATAACATATAGATTATTATGTACTGAAGCATGTGGTTAGTAAGTAGCAGCACAGATAAATGCGGAAATAGTTCTTATTTTTATGTGACTATAACCTTCAGGTTTCCAACACAGATGGTATTCAGGGCATAAAATAAACTGTCTCTGCACAAATCAATATAAGAAAAAACCAAAGAGCATTAGGCCAAATGCCAACATGTAATAATAGAAAACCATCTCACTTTATCTACAAGCGTGAGTACTTATATTGTGCCACAAACTAAACTATGTGCTGTTACAAATCTTGTTAATATTTCCTCACAAAGCAAGACAGCTGTTAGCAAGTCGATCAAAAGTAATAACATTTTTTCTGTTGTATATATTTAATAAGACTATATTAAAGTGTTCACCTGGGTACTTTGTGAGATTTGAACTGAACATCCAACATGTAATAATAATGACAGAGAATGAAAAAAGAAAAGAGGCCCGTTTAATGAATACGTTTATCATTTATAAATGATTGCACAGATGCTCTTCAATTAACATGGGCATCATTTGAAAAATGCATGGTTGTAAATTTAAAGAGCTGTCTTTGCTAAAAAAAAAAAAAAAATGAACAGACTACAGAGCCAAGGGGTACCAGTATTAGGGATGTTGAAAATGCACGCCACAGCTGGACTTGCAAACGTCCATCACAGTGGGATTGCTCCCCGTCTCACCTCCTCCATGCTTTATGTAGACAGAGCACATTTCGCCAAACCAAACTAAGTGACTTATCCTGTCATGTGTAACGTGTAACAATGGCCAGTTGTGGACGACATCCTAAACTGGTTCTCCGAGCATGTCCTAGTTCATGTGTGAAAGTGGTATCAATGACAAATTGTGCTCCACAGCCTATACTTTACGCTAATTTCTTAAGGTCAGTCTGTTAATGTTTAGCATTGCAATACAGATCGCAGTTCACTCAGTATGCAGATGTCATTTGATTTTAGGGACTTTTCTTTTTTTTAGAATTTTAATGGTTTTTGTATTGCTTCTTCAATTCTGGCTAATAGAGATACATTGATAGAAAAATTAGATAGGTACTAAATTGAACCACAAAGAAAAGTGTTGTGTTACAGGGTAAAACAGACAGACGAATAAAAATAGTAAAAATGCCACATGTGCAGACTGAGGGCCTTATACTGTGTGATGTATATACAACCTGCTCAAAAGCATGTTATGTTCCAGATTAGCAATAAACATGTATGAGGTCACAACCCTCTGACCAATCAGAAAATAGTGTCCCCATTCCTGGAAGATCCCCCAGTATTCTACACACTGACAAAGGATTATATAGAGCTGAGGTTTTCCAATGGGAAACAACTGGGATCAAAACCAGGGAAAACCTTAAATAATATTCTTTATCATCTACGTAGATAAACACATATCAGGTTCACACTGACCTTTTGAGGATGCATGGACATTTTCTAATGGAGATAAAAACCTATTTGTGGTAACAAAGCAGTAGAGATGTTTCTGTGGATCACAGAGGACTTGAAAGTGTTTTTGTCTTGTAGACCATAGTAAGAGCACGCTCCTGGGAACTGAGTGTGTGAGAAACAAATGGAGGTTCATTTCATCTCATGGTGCATCATCAAAGAAGTCAGAAACAGTTTGAAGCACATGCCAGCTTGAAGCACGCGTCAGGAACTGATGGAGAATTTTCTTGTTTGAGTTTGAACGTCAAGATGACTGATTTGTTCTTGTTTGAAGTCAAAGACACTCTTGACATTTCACGCAAGCTTTAGTAAACACGTACAGTGAAATCTTTGGGGGTCCATGCATGGCAGGTGCTGGAACCCTATCAGATTTGTAAAGTTTATAGAAGAAAGATTGTTTTGTACTGACAGAATAAAATTATTTGGAAACATGAGCCTACGTACTATGGTTTGGGTATTTTCTTCTTTTTTTTCTAGGTGTGTTTGGACCCCTACAATTAATGCCTGCAGCTACACAGAATTGAAATTCTTAATATACAACTAGAGAAACAATTCATGTAGTATGGAACAACTGAAAAGTCAATAAATTATTGTCATCAAGTCTTGGCCATTTTCTAATAGAATTGACTGAAGTGGATACAGTATGTTTATTCTATTCATTTACTAGAACTAACCTTGTGCTCATCTCTATGTTCAACGTAGATCGGCAGATAATCTAGTATGCATGTCTGGACTATATGGACTTGGGAGGAAGCTGGAATTCCTGGAGGCTCAACCTTATGCTAACCATGCAGCTGCCCTGCTGTGTGTTTGCCCTACCCAATTTAGACTAGGATCAGGGACATCAGTCAATGTAGATTCAGTAACTGATTTTGCAGCAGTTGACTTGGAGGCAGTACGAGTGTAGGCCAAAGCAAAGAAAAAAAATATTACCATTGGCTAACCAAGTTTGAAATCGGTTGACCCAAGACCGAAAGGCTCAATAAGCAGAGCAGGAGAAGCAGGCTTGGTGTTACTAAACCCAGAGCAGAAGACTCACAAAGTAGTTAGCTAGAGAGACACATGAGTTACACATTAGCAACAGATCCGTCATCCTGCTGCCTCAGGGGCACAGGATCAGTAGGGTAACTCAGAAACTGACTTGGTGTTGACTGACTCACTGCCAGTCTGGCAGGAGGGTAGTTGACTCAGGAGATGGAGCTACCTGGAGGCTATCAGGTTAGCTAGATGATGGCTGGCTTACAAACTGGAAGGTTAGGAGGCTTATCGGAAGTGACTGAGAGGCTATTTAGCTGGCTGTTAGTGAAATAGTATAAAAAAAAAATCAGCAAGGAGCAGAACTTTGCCAGACCTAGACAGGATTTCATTTGCCATGCAAGTAAGCTTGTCACAGAGGTCAGAGATAGATTCAATATGAGAGGCATATTCTTTCAAGCTGGCCTCTGGCTGCATAGGTGTATATAGTTTCAACTTGAGAGGACCCAAGTGACATTTGATGACTTACAAAATGTACTACTAAAATTTAAAAACATTTTAAAAAGAAAGAAAAAGAACACATGATATGGCAAAGCAAACCATATCTACTATCTCGTACATAGGGAATCTACAACAAAGGTTATTAAACTGAGCACATTGAAATCAAATAAAGTAAATAAAAACCTTCATTATTTGGGATAATTCCACTGCTGATTTGCAAGCAGAGTATATCAGTTTATAATGTGCAATAATAATTGCAGCCCATATTTGTTTCAACTGCATTTTCTTGGCTTTGTAGCTTTTCATTTCAGTTTTGGGGTCCTATATAGCTGCTGTAATTGCCACTAGAGCAATTGCTCCTCATTACATGCTATGGAAGCTGTAATTGGCCATCCCAGGCACAGCGATCAATGCCATCGTTATTACAGGATTTCAGGCACCTTGGCCCCAGACAGCAGGCCTAAGCAAGGCCAAGGAGGAACTGAAGGGGGAGAGTGGTGAGGCTTCACAGCTTGTTATGGGCGTACAGAGACTAGACAACTGCTTGTCTGGGTATCTATTGACAGCTCTGTGTCCAACATGCATCTGCTCTCTCCATCCAGCTCATTGACACTTTTCCTTTCACAGAATCTGCCAGCCTCATACCATTTCTCACCCTGTCTCATTAATGGTGTTCCTTTTGCTCTGTTTTTCAAAGGGTCATATTGTATCCAGTCGAGTCGAAATCCCAGTATCAAAACTACTACTGTGAGTTCATCTGTTTCTAAACATTAATACATGGGTATTTATTTATATTTTTCTAGTCTTAGAGACACTTTTACAATGCTTGATTCAAGATTGTTATAAAATCGAGGTGTTTTAGTCAGATACTTTTACTTAGATAATTTTCTTCAGTAAGGTCAACAAACAAAAACGTTAAAGATTTAATTAGGTCAGGCGAGATACATAGATTTTCTAATTGAGTCAATTTTGTACAATGGACCCAATAAAACCCCAGAGAACCTAGAAGGGTTGTACACCATCTAATTTCTGAAACTGAAAAACATGAAACTAAGACTGAAAGGAATGTAAACTATTAACTAAGGCACAAAGATACAGGAAGCACTAGGGACTGTAAAAGGCTAGGGTGAAGGGGACAAAGACGCACTGGCAAAGATTAATGGGAAGACAGCAAGTATAAATACACGGTAGAGTGGTGGGCAAAGAGGAGAGACAAAGCTGAACCAAATCAGAATAACAAGACATGGGGGATGTAAAACAAAACATGAACAGGAAGTAAAGAGATGACAGACTAACATACAAACTTGACATTGGAATACAAGGAAAACAGGGAAGGTAACTAAACCAAAGATCAATGACTAAAACCTCAACTATAACACAAGCAGAATCCAAAGCTATACTAAAAACGGAGAGGACCTGACAATATAAACTTAATTAAGGCAACCTGGAATATGAACTACAAGTAATGGAATGCAAAACTCAAAATACCACAACACAAGAATACAAAATGTTAAACTCAGGCCCAAATGGCCAAGGTTCATGAGACCGTGTGATAGAAGCTAGAACAGAGTCTCTAACCACCTTTGATCACCCTCACATTTCAGCATATCCAGTCACTCCTCTATAGTCATAGTGAGTATCAGTGACTACAGTAATCTCTCTTCATGTCAAAAACTTTAGATAATTCTGATGTCACAGAGGTCTCCACTCATCTCATGCAGCATATAATGGAGATATTACCTTGGAAAAAATGTTTTTATCAACTTTTGAACCTCAGTAATTCATTACCATTTCATTATGGACCTCTGGAAGTCATGAATTAAGTTTATTATGCAAATGTATGTTCAAGACAACCTTTTGGCAGTTTTTCTTCAATGAACTCAGTGAGACTAAACCCAAACTTTGAAGAATTTTATAAATAACATCCCTGATAATCTTTCTCAGAAAGATGAAGCCTTTGGAGGAGGCGCGGGGGGGTGGGGGGTGGTCAGAGTCACAGAGAGCCACATTATCACTTCCTTTTACCTATTACCAGAGATATATAAAAGCCTCAGACAGCCTCCAGGCAGAACTACTGTTGCATGTGTTGGCTCACTTACCTCTTTAACCTGTCTGCTTAGGTGAATTATTTATCACACGACTAGCCGAGAACAGGGTGCAGCACAGTTTTGTGCTTTATTGTGGAGAAGCTTTACAAAGTGAGCATCGTTTATACAGAGGCCACATGATGGAGGTGTTGAGTAAGTGCAATGCTCTACAGTTTCCTTTAGAAGCACAGTTGAGTTAGGTGAATATAACACTTAAATGCAAATATATTCTGTAATTTTTCATTGCATCTATGCAGTGCTGTTTTTTAATTTTATTTTTTAAATGACTTTAAATGGCATTCGAGTTTGTATTGTGACATCACAGGCTAAAAAAAGTGAAAAGGGCTTATAAAGGACTCCCTAGTCACCACTTTCATGCAGTAAAGGTTCGTTTATCTGTCGTCTTTTCATTTGGCTTTAATACACAGCAATTCAGTTCAGTTCAGTTTTATTTATATAGCACAAAATCACAACAGCAGTTGCCTCGAGGTGTTTTATACTGTAAGATAAAGACCCTACAATAACACAGAGAATACCAGAATGATGAATTTAGATACTTGAGCCAGGCTACCATTTTCTCACCTATACATCCTCCTGGAACATCAGTCCAATTTTACCAAAGATTATTGAATTATTTTTTCATTACAAAACTATTTTCCCATAAGCATTACATACACATTGCAATTGCATAATGTATCTTTTTCACCTATGACATGCTGGTGGCTGACTGGCTTCAGTGTTCTTTTGAAATCCATCAATGGATCATTAGTGTTACCAATTACAATATACTTGCACTGCAAATTATATTTGTACAGTTTTTCAGTGCAGCTACAATAACTGTGTGAACTTTGATTTTCTAATTTCAGTTTTTGCTTCACAAAGCCAAAATCTGAAAAATGTCTTCTCTTTCTTAAAAAGTACTCCTCAAATAAGAGATGCAAAATGAATTCTGAAGGCGATACAAAGCTTCACCATTACACTGATTTTAATGGCACACATTTAGTTCAGTGATAAGCCCCTAATAGCGAGACAGCTCTGCAGCATTTTCTGTAATTAACTGTCTCACTACAAGGCAGGATGGCTTATGATCAATGCGCATGGAAGCTGTAATCACCAGCATTACTGTAACAGCCGAGCTGATGAACTCCAGCAAAGGAAAATTACACATGATCGTTATTAACGCAGATACGGTAGGTACATTGCTTTTTTGTTAAAGAGAACTTACACATTGAGTAAAAAAAAATCATTATTGTTGAATCAATTTTACACTTTTCTTTGTTTAGAGCGAAATCTGTAGAGAACAGAAAACTCTTTGAATCAAATTGTTAGTAATATAGCCCATATAGTCTAGTAGGCTTAACCTAATGTCCTTTAAATCACAAAGTTACAATTGCTGTTCAGTTTTTTTGATGGCTGATTCTCTTTCTGCACTGACTTTCACTCAATATCTATATGCAAAACATGCACAACGCGGTTGAAGAATCTTTGGTTGCCATCTTGTTGAGATCTGGCACACTGGATACTAAATTGCCTAATTTTTTTTTTTAAGTCTTAAAATAAAATGCACTTCAGGAGAAATTAAAAGTGGACTAGTTTAAGTATCTTGAAGTAAATCAAAACAAGATGATAGGACAGTCATATGACACACAAAGCAGTGGTAAACAGGTAAGTTGTAGAAAAGGTAACCCTGATATAGTTTTCATGAAAGAGTAAATTACCTATAGAGGAAAAAAAAAAAACCTTTTTGCATTAGGTAGTAAACATGCTTACTGCTACTAGTTTACTTCTAAAGTTTGGCTTTTTAGCCACTTCAGTGGTTATCCTAATCCCTAACTCTAACTTTACTTTATCAGGATGTGTAATGTTTGAGCTTTTTTAAAATGTTCTCCCAAGTCTTGGTACTGATGGGACAAAGAAAATGATATACTGGCAGTCATAAAAATCTACTTCCGTTTGACTGATCTCCTAAAAACAGGGTTAAGCACAAGTCTGGTCTAAGGGCCAGGGCTCAGTGACTCAGACAGTTAACATGTATGTCTATAGGGACTGGAAAAATGTGGAGCCAGCCTGGAGTGGCCACTTAAGAGGTCAGTATCATTACCAATACAGATAATCTTAACCTATGAAGACACCTTATGTAGGGGAGAGCAGTGTGTTACAGTTTAATGACCAACTATGGGATCTGTGGGATTTTTACTAATTTCTAATCATTAGTTAACATGTTTGAAGTAATTTTTTTCATTTCCAAAGAAATACTTTATTTAATAGAGGTTAGTGAGAAAAGTATCAATCCCATTGCGCTAGTATCAATCCAAAACCAGCCTTAGTATCTATACTATTGATAGTTGGATCGATCCGCCTCTTTCTACTTAAAGGTTTACTTCATTTCTCAGGTCTTCAGCTCTCAGCATGATTTCAGTCTCAAGGTGAAAAACAGAAGAGAGTTTACACAGCTTAGTTAGGTTTGATAAACCTAAAGAAAATAGACTGATAGTAACACCCAACAGAAAATAGAGATTTCATCTTTTCTTATTTACTTTGACTGATTTCATTTTTGTACTTTATAGTATGATGCCTGTTGTCTGTGTTGATTTACTTACAGACCCAAATACAGTAACCTCAAAGAAATGGACTGATTCTTATATAGCGCTTTTCTACTCTCCCGGAGTACTCAAAGCACTCTATACAACATGCCACATTCACCACACTGAGTGCTTTCTAACTACATTCACATTCCGATGGATGTACTGGGGTTAGTATCGTGCCCAAGGATACTCGATATGCAGACTGGAGGAGCCGGGGATCGAACTACCAACCTTCCGATCAGTGGGTGACCTGCTCTACCTCGTGATCTACAGCCACCCCTACCTACATGCTGTTGTTAAATGACTTAGCAACTTTTAAATAGAGCCCAGAGTGTATGATTTCTGTTTTCTCTTGAACAAACTGAAGACAAAATCTAATCTTACCATGTAATAATGTACATATGCTGGACAGTGTACAATAAGAAAAGTGAATGATGGGATCTGTATTTTTTGTGTCACACTGCCCTCTTAAGGATGTTTGTTGGAAGAACAGAAATAGGAACATCACTGATGTATCCACAGAGGGGCAGCATCTACTTATAAATGTTATCTGAGTGTATCTCAGTCAGTTAGTGTGATGCATTTGCCATAAAATAAATTTTGTAGGTGACATCTTGTCTGAATTAAAAGTCAAAATTACTTAATCAACGACAGTTAAACTCGGAGGATGAAAGTGATTAGTAGAACTATGAGACAAGCCTCTCTGTTCAGGTTCATGATGGATTAATAATTTAGTGACTGAAACCGTATTGACCAGGTGCCCACATAATTAGAAAGATTTTTTTTCCCCCTCATTTTTTTTTTTTTTTTTTTTTGTTGAAAAAAATTTAATTAAGCCATTGTTATTAATGAGACCCTTGGGCTGTAATTTGTTGCAGCCCTTCATACAGAATACAGATACTTCAGAATCACTCATTAATCTATGTAGTGTCTGTTCACAGTGTCTGTTAGTTAGTCAGGGGTCATACAAAAGTAAAGCAAAAGTAATACAGTAAAACAATAAAAGCAACGAGCTAAAATGCTAACATTACAATGAAATAAAAGAAACAGGTGTAAAGGAAAATTGCTACTAGAAAACTGAAACAGGTCCAAAAAGCCAAATTTGTGTATCATGTCATATGCTACATGTGACATTAGTGGCTTGATCACCTATGTTATCAGTGTGGTATGATAAACTGTTATCAGTCCTACCCGACTGATTATCTAATGTACTAAAAGCATCTTTATATTAATTTTTAAAGAGATTTGTTTTCCGTTTGTAAGTATGATAGTGCTTAACAAAGTTATTGGACCACCACCCAAGTAAAACTTTCGTCACATCATTGCATTCTTTTGTTTAATGTGTCTGTAATGGTTAACCCACAAGTATGCCTAAGTCTTTAACTGAAATCAAATTCATGTTTAAACACTAAAATAATAACTTAAATATCATTATTGTTGTTATTGATTTTTGTGTCAATTTAATTTTGATTAAGATGCATACTTACAGTTATTAACCTACATTCCTGTACAGAAAGAAAAATACAGTAGTTTTATTGGCTTAATGTTATGTTTATCGAAAAAAGTTGATTCTGTTCATCTGGGCGTGGCGTTTTCTCCCCATTGAAAATGCCTCATCCAGATGAACAGAAACAACTTTTTGGGATTTCCTTACGTGAATGATTGATAAGTTGTCAGGGAGGTCCAGGGTGCTGGCTCAAATTTGAACATAAAAGTATGATTTCAATTTAAAATTCTTCACTCCTGTTCAAAATGGGAAAACCTTGAGAACTCACTGAAACACACTTTGTGATCCTGGATGGTATTTAGTGACAAACAGGGTAAGACATAAAGTGTTATCACTGTGTGGTCAAGAGTGTTTTAGAGTCAACTGACTAGACCAATACTTCAAAAATGTGCCAAGAGGAATAAACAGAAATAGAGAGAAAAGCTGACTGAAGCAGATAACAGATAACTCGAGATTCTAAGTAGGAGCAACAGAAGGAAGACCACTGCAGATCTTCAGGCAGAGATAAATGTTTCTAGATCAGAGTCTGAGAAAGTCTCCAGAATGACTATAAGCAAAACAAACTGAATGAACAAGATTTAAAGGGAGGAATGGCTGCTAAGAAGCCATTATTGAGAATGTCAAACATCTGGAAACACCTCAGATTTTCTAAAAACACCAGGCTGTAGATGAGTGGAAGAAGATAATCCTAATGGACAAATTCAATTTTGAACTCTTCTGCCATCAACTGCCATCAACATAAAAACTGAAGAACGTGTTGATACTATACCAACAACGACCCAATCATGCTTCAAAGCTGTGCAAACACTGTTTGACCAGGAGCATGAATCTGGTTAACTGGAGCTGATCAACTGGCCAAGTAAGGTCCAAATTTGAAATGTATTGAAAATATTTATTAAAATATTTTGAATATGAAAATATTAAATATTTAGTGGATTCAAACATACATCGCACACAAGTTTCATTCAAAGCAAGTCTTTGGGAACAGCTAGAAACTATATGGAACAAAAGATAATGTCATACGGAACGTAAAAACAAGGAGAGCAAGAAGGCAAGCTATCAAGGCCAAAGGGCACTACGCAAAATGTTGTCTTTTAGTGATGTATGAATTTTGTTGCTTCATTTGCTTTATTAAAAAAGAAAAAACATAATTTTGCAGATTTATATCTAATATCTTCATTATATTTACACAGTTCTTTCCTTAATTGTGTCATTTTTGTGTTTAATTCGCGATTACTAAATGATACTTTAGGGTTTTTATAAACCAAAGGCATTACATTCTATGTGCAAACATTGATGCTGAGCTGCAACAAACAATTGCCTGTGCAGGAAACAAGTGAAAATAATCAAAACATATTTACTAGCAGTTTGTGATATAAAATTGAATTTAAAATGAAAATGCAAAAAATGAAACCAAGAGAAAAATAAATAATTTTCTTTACAAAAACCAAGTAATTTAACAGTGGATAATGTATTTTAAAATGAAACAGCTAAACTGTTTGCTAGTTCTTTATCACACATTTATATGTTTAAATGAGTGACTTACTGGTGAAACCCTTATACTTTAATATCCACAATATTTGTATAATCTGGCATTGCACACTCATTAATGCGCTCATACTAAAGATTCTCTGACAGTTAACTGGTGCGTCCTCCTGCAGGACTTTTTTCCACCACATGATGCCAGTGCTGCACTGTTGAAAAGTTGGTGCTCTTCAGCTTTCTGCTTCTTTTCAACTTACCTACAAATACACTGAAAAATGAAATCAGAGCGGATGAAGTGAGTGAAGCAAGGTTCAATTGGTAACATCAGCAACAAAAAATGCATCACGGTATAGCAGTGATTAGCATTTTCCTCATAGCACGAAGGTCCTGTCTGGAGTTTGCATGTTGTCCCTGTTTCTCTCTATTTTCTCTCCAGGGACTTGGGTCTCCTCCCACAGCCCAAAGATACACACAGGGTTAGGTTTAATGGCAATTCTAAATGAATTGTTGGTGAGTGGGAATGCCTCTCTGTGGTAGACTGATGATCTGTCCAGGGTGTATTCTGAATTTTGCTTCACGATAGCCGGGATAGGCTCCAGTCTCCCGCAACCCTCAACTGGATAAGTGTTTATATGTCTTTAGAATTATACCTTATTTAAGTTACCTTTATTTGTTAAACACACACGACATTGTGCATTTTCCTTTAGGTGTATTCATGCAATTATAGATGACTTTTTAGAACTAAATCAATGTTAGAGAGGACATGCAGTGTCCTGAGGTTTTTAGCCAAGCTTTTAGCTAACAGTAGTTTAAATGTTCCATACGTTCAGACATATTTTATATACTGTTCTCTGTTTGTTCCAATACATCTACAATTAAACTGTCATGTTTTATTTAGGGAATCCTACTAGCTCTAATCATGGCAACACAACAACACTACATCCATTGGAGTCTATCTGCCACATTATGGAAGGATGTAAGATGCTAGTCGGGGCCCTGCAGGATAGTGTACAGTAACATCTGTGCTACATATGGACTACAAATCTCCAAGTCCTAATGGGAGACATCACCAAAGGTGTTTGAGAACAACAGGGATAATGTCCCGTGGGACTTCGACTTCCAGACAGACAAGCAGCTGTTGGCCAACCGACCAGACGTAGCGGTGGTTAACAAGGAGCAGAAGACTGGAGCTGTGATAGATGTGGCAGTCCCACATGTGGAAGAAGATGTGGAGCAGATGTAGAAGGTAAAGTCCAAAGAGGTCCCAGTGGTAACCTCGAAACTGGAAGAGCGGCTCCAACAGAGTCCAAGCACCACAAACCAGGGTTAGGTTCTACACATTTGAGCAAACAGGAAATTTATATTACTGTAACTATATACATATATATTCAATTTCAAATTTGAAATATATATAGATAGATATAGATATAGATATAACTCCCTGATACTGGTGAACAGCATTTGGACAGAAATACTTGTTGAAGTTCATACACAACAAAAATTGTTTCATTCAGTTTCATTCAGCATTATCATCATCATCACCAAGGTCATCTTGGGGATGAATGACTTTTATCTTTATAAATAAGCCATCTATTTATGTTGGACACAGAAGTATGTCCATTTCCACTGTGCTGGTACATGTCACTATGGTCACATTGTGGACTAGAGCCTGCTGAACCCCTCCATCTCTTGGCCCATCAGCCCATCTTCCCCATTCTGATACATTATTGGTTCACTCTGTAGAGCCCAGGAAGCATTGGGAGATAAGGAAAAGGGGCGAAGGGCCAGGCTCAGCGATCCCTCAGATAGCACCTAATCACATTCATTACATCAATTAAGGCAGGCCAACACAACACCGGGCTGGGAGTCAGACCTCCATCTCCTGCTGATCGATGCTAAACACTGAGCACATCGTCTGGTCTTCAACCTCAACCCTGTAGACCACAATACTGTATTATCTCTCATTTGCCAAACTAGTCATCTGTGGAAATTTCAGGAATTTAACTCATCCAAAGGCAAAAATTATGTAACATTTGAAACCACAAAGAGTAAAAATGTCCTTTTTGGTGATTTGCAGGCCAAAAACTGTACAATGTGAACATTAACATGAGGTTAATTTTGATTTAGATTTTACTATACCGTTACTGTTTTTAATTATCAATTATTTTAAATTTTCACAACCATTACACTGAAACTGCTGTTTGTACAAAAACAATCAAAACGCAGCAGTTCAATATATAACAATGAGTATAAAATCCTGAAGATTATATGAACAATAACACCAACATCCTGTGGCACCAAGCTATTAAGCCAGTAGACCTGTGGCACACTTTAAGTGGTATGGATATTAAATCGTTTAAAGCAGGAACTAAATGGACATCATAAAATCCTCTGAATATAATTCACCAAAGTAGAATCTCTAAGAAAGCCAAATTTAGTATAATATAATTTTTAGGTTCTCACTGCAGTTAAGCCCTGAACAATAGTTGCTGAAATTATAATCTGATCTGTCTGGTCACTAAATGTCATTTCAGGATATCTTTAGTACTACAACAAAGCTCAGAGGTATTTATTCTTCCTGCTTGTAAAGCTATGTGAGGTATTCACGCTAAATGGGCAACACAGAGCTTTAGTTTCAGGTAGAAAAATATGTGGGGGGGGGGGGGCTAGTTCCCTGCATCTGTCAGCTTTATTGGTTCAGTAATCTTCACAGTGGAATCCTCTTTAGCACAACCAACCCAAATCCAAATCATGATAATGTGTTCATTTACTCTTGGTACTTTAAATTAATGTTTTCCTATTAGTCTGGATTTTTATAAATGTGATCGGTTTAACCCACTAGGGGGCTCCAGACCAAAACTGAGACTCCTGTTCAACTTTTTCTAACCTCTTGTGATAGTTTGAAATTTTATCACATAAAAAGAAATTTAAGCATACAAAAAACTGAGACTTCATTCAGAAGCCAGTTTCAAGACTCTCGTTTTACTATATGGAGCCAAGTAATGGACAATGCACAAAAACTTGACTGACTTGTATTTTGGGCTTCTGGTACCAAACATCTTGTCTCTTGCCTCAAGATTTGACATATTTACTCACATTATTTGCTATTTGTTTAGAGAATTTGCTTTTCTCTACATCATATTTTTTAAATATTCCTTCCTTTGGAACAAGAGCTTAAATTTTTTGCCTGGGCTTCTCCAATATGTAGACTTTTAGGGTATTTTTATAAATCAACTGTGGACTTGAATGAATTTAATTGCGAGCAGTTATTTTTTGTAATATGCTAGTAATTTGTATCCTCAGTGTGTGAAAGGTTATTTAAGGATTATTGTGTGAAAGAGTAGTTAATGTGCGCCATAAGCACACACTCAGCGGTTGAGCTGATGACATACAGGTAAGATGACACATCGTTAAAACCCTAGTGTCACATTGTTACAATGTGTTGTGCACAAGCATATGACACACTTAGATATGGGTGTCATTTGTGGAATTCATTTTGCATGTATAGCATTGATCAGATGTCTGGGGTGGATCACCTGCGTGACAGACAGGTATGCATAATATTCATATGTTTTTAAGACTAAATGACTCATGACCATCAGGCGCTCCCTATGGTACAGTTTTGTGTCATCACTGACCTCCTGGCTGACTTAACTTCCTCCTGAAACCTTTTGCCTTCTTCCCCCGGCGACAGAAAACCTGGTGACACCAGGATGAGCGACAGGCAAAGAAGAGAAGAAATGGCGGCGAAAACTGCAGGGAGATAAAACGGATAGATAAGGTCGGGGCATCACAGAAAAAAATGGGAGAGGAGATAGATTGTGACAGAAGAGAGAGAGAAGGGGGTAGGAAGAGTGATGCCACTGATACACTGAAGCTACAAAGAGAGGACAGGAAGATGCTTTTTGCCCCCTCAAAGTGCTATCGGAAGACATACATTACAATGACAGCACTGTGACCACACCAACCACATAAAAAACACACAGGCTTATTTCATCTCCCACAGATAGTTATTAATAAAAACCAGGACAAGGACAAACACACACACACACTCACAGAGACAGAAAGGAGAAATAGATGAGAAAGAGCAATGGAGAGTCAAAAAGGAGTGCTGAAAGAGGAACATCACGTTGCGAGGAGGCTTGCCCGCATGGCAACGTGAAGTCGAGAGCAATGGGTCTCACACCTCGATTTGTCAGTGTGATGAAATAAGCTACTGGACACAATCCCATACTCCACACTGTCTACTGACGTGACATCTAAAGCATCTCCTTTTCCTCTCACTTCTCTCTTCTCCCTTCCAAGTATTCATTTATGCCTTTATTTCTTGTCTTACTTCCCTCACAGAGTCTCTCCACCTTTCTCTCTCAGAGTCTCGGTGTTATCAGTATCTGACACACAGTGAATCAGGGAGTATCTAGCGGCCCGCTATCAGACCTCTCTTCATCTCCCACTGCCCCTCTGTGCTCAGGCCTATCAATCAGAGAGCTACTGCCAGGACAGATGCCACCGACGCAACTGCAGCCACTGACACAACTCGTATCTGCCACAACACAGTGATTAAATGGAAATAATGCAATTAACAGAAGACATTCAATCACTTAAAGTCCAGTAGAGATGAATGAGTATTAAATGTCGCCTAAAAGAGATCAATTCATAGTATTATTGCATGTTAAATGTTAGGTTGGACTTTATTTAGCCAAAGATGAGCAGAAAAACTGAGAAGACTAGATTAACAACTTTAATTTGCCTTTTAAGGCAGCTGTAAGGTTGGAGTCAGGTAAAAACAAATTGTCCAAGAGTTTTTACATTTCAGATGTCAACAGGAGGCCTGGACATAGAAGTTTCTCTACCCCAGGATCGTCTGCTGGAGATGGGAATTTGGGGATGGGGATTATTTGGGATCTGTGTAGGTGGATGAAAGTAGGGGTGATATGCTACCAAGAGTTTTGGACATGTTGCAGCCTATCCAGGACTTTGCTGGAGACTCCGGATAGAACATTATAATAGCTGAGATAAGAGACAAAGTCCACCAGATCAAGTGCGAAACAAGGCGGTTTAATGCATCTAAATGAACAAGCCAAGTAGTGTTTAGCACTGTCAGATCACTTGCTTAGTTTTATCTGAGTAACTCCCACAGTCCAAAGATAGCCTGTGCATTAAGTTAATCTATGAGTCTAAAGTGGCTGTTGGCGCAGATGTATGAGAGATAAAGCAGTAAAAGCATTGCATAGGGTAAAGTGCTGTATGAATGTGGCTTGTTGTGTAAAGTGCACTAAGTTGTCAGAAAGACTAGGAAAGCAGTACATAAATAAATGTCTATTTGCATATAAAACCATAAGGTTAACCCAAAATGCAAATCCTGTGTGCACTCTTAGGCATGATGGCATGGCATGAGTCACATGATAAACTATGCTGGTTGCAAAATACATCAAATGCACCCACAGAACAACCCGCAGGTACCCAGAGGTAGGCAGGTTGTTTAAGTCAATGCCCTGCCCTTTGTTTTGACAGACCGGGCTGCAGCCAAGCTAACCTTTACATGTACTCACTATGCTAAGCTAATGGTTGTCTTTGTTTTTGCTGGAAACAAAGTATTTGTAGGGCCCAGCACTGCATCCACTGGCAAAGCCAAGTGCACTGCTGGGGATCGTTTACACTGCTGCTTGGTAATGACTTTTAGAGGTTGTATAGCTTCAGATTAATGGGTGTTTGCTAATTTCTGCTTTTACAGTACTGTCATCTAGCTTTTTTCAACCATTCCTTTGCAGTCCATTGTGAATTAATGTCCGAGCTTATGATGATGTCAGGCTGTTGGTGTTGCCTGTATGCTGTCAACTCATCATTGAGCTGAAATGGGTTTGAAGTACTTTGATGTGGGCTGTCGTATGCTCCTTTTGACTGCTATCCTGCCCATACATTCAATCATTCTCCTGTAATACCAACTTTATGGGAAACTCAATATTGCATTTGTCACACATCACTTATCATGTTAAGATTTCTTTCACGCATGCTACATTTAGCCGAGCAGTCGCACTCATTGGGTGCCAGAAGCTTATATCCATGTCCCGATGGCCATCTTCTGCTTATCAATGCTATAAAAAATGTCAGCTTAAAATGTGCACTTCACGCTGGAGGCCTGTTTGCTGCCTAGATGCTTCAATGCATTACTTCAGCAAGGTAAGGCCTTCCTTTTTCTCCACGTATGTTAATACATGTCATGTGATGCTCTCTGATATTTCTGTTTCTTATAATCCACCTGCTGTTAATTTTATGTATTGACAAAGATTGGGTTTTTTTTTTGTGCCAATTCAAGGTATTTTTCTTGTGGCTGTTGATTTATTCAAGCTTTTTCATGATACTTTAATTTAAAAAAAATTTGATTTACCTGCTGTTGGTGCCTGAATCTTCATGTCTGACTGGCAGATAGTTGCAGTGTAGATGGTGGGATCTAGGAGTTAAACATTTCCAGTGTTCCATGTCACTGTTTTAAGCTTAAACGCTCATAGTGCGGACTTCCAGAATTCAAAGATATGAATAAGCATGTCAGTGTGGCAAACAAAAGGCCATTTCAAGAAGATGTTCACTTATCAGCAGTGCAATCTGGGGCCAGTGTTCATCACCCATTTTTGTCATGATTGCTATCAGTTTGTGGCTGTACTACTTTTAAGTTACCATCAATGATTTCCTGAAAGGATTTTCAATGCTATGCTAAACATTTAATAAAAACAAGTGACTATTTTATATAACTGTAGAAGCCATAATGATTAAAAACAATATCAGGCCTTATAATAATTGGTCAGTCTTATTTTGACACCACAGGATTAACTTGCAGCAAATTCTTAAAGAGTCACTGCTTCGCTTAATTTTGTATTTCACATGTGACAGGTGAATACAAAAATCAAAATTATTGAGATTTATAATTAATCTTTTTTTTAAGACATATAGATGTTAAAAAATATCTGTATGTTTGACAAAGTTTCGGCAAAGTTTTGCTGCAATTGGCCCACCCGTTAAGGAGGATGCAGAGGTGTTGTAGCACGCGACCCCTCGTCACGTGACGTTAATTTGTCAGCCATTTTGGTCGTGTAATAACCCTGAGACCTACTGAAAATTGTGTTGATGACATAAACTATGGCGACTAGGAGCAAAAAAAAACAAACAAAGATTATTTACTCTCTCAGAGGAAGTAAAACACTTCCATGACAAGTTTGCTCGTTATGAAGAGAAACTGTGTAGAGAAAACGAGGGCTGAAGAATATCACTGCCTATGTTGACTGATGCTGTGAAGTGCAACCCTGCCACTCTCCCATCACATAATCATGTTATCAACACACCGTCAAATTATACGGGACGAGATCTGAAGCCCTCCTTCAAATACTGATAAGTTTGGATGATTATCAGTATTTTGTGTCAAGATGGGTAACAAACCGCACCGGACTTTGCCTGGAGGTGTAGTCACTGGATCGAGTGCGCCGTGGTCACCCCTCAGGTATTTGCCAATTTTTTAAAATTTCTTTTTGATATTGGCATGTCTTGTCGTAGCATCCGTTACATTGTCAACAAGTCACCGTAGCTCATGTGTGATTCATGATAGTGATATTGATGAAGAAATCGTTAATTTTCCATCAGTAAGCGCTGTTGTTGTTGCTTCTGTTACCTGCCGCTACCTCCTGTTCGCTGCTGTTACTGAAACCTTATTTAGGTGGCTCTAACTTGGGTAGGCTAACACTTAGCAAATGAACTGTCCTGTGATGTGAGAATGTAAGAAAACCGTCGATCACAGGAAAAATATAGTTTTAGTTAGCGGTCCGGTTACGGGAGGGAGGGTCACCTGTCTGAGCTGCTGACGATAACTAACTGACAATATCAAGAATAAATAAACATGTTCATGTAGGATTTCTTATGTTATGAGAAAGGAAAAAAACTAGAAAGAAATAATGAAAATATCAATTTAAATATTTTTAATAGTCAAATATTGTTTGAAACCGATGCTGGCGCTTTTAAAAATTCAAGTAACTTATGAACGATACTACCAATGGTCTTGTCCAATAAGGCGGACAGCTCTTGAGTGATGTACGCATGAGGTCACTTGTGGTGCACCTATACCACAAAATACCTTAAACTGGCCGTGGTTATATTTGTATTGGTTATCACGTGTTCAGAAGGATTGGGTGTATGGGGGACTACCCCCTCACACCTACCTACACACATCTTTGCAAATCCAAATTGACAATAGGGAAACCAACAATACTGCACTGTGTTGTGCTTTTGTGATGTTGATTTGCAGACTGGTCATAGTGATGTAGTACTTGCTCAAGCGATAGAAATGTATCTCATGTGGTTGTTTGGATGCCACTAGCTCTTCAGTCACATCTAGCTTATTCTGCTGGTTGGTTCTTATCATGCATGATTAATTAATATAATAAATCTGTTCTCTGTGAAACCTATATTAAGAAGTCATTTTATTCCAACTTTTGCACTCCATTAATGACACTGCGCAACTGAGGGAGGCTGTGCAGTGAACTCAGTTACAATACATTATTAGGTTTATCTGCTAATCCCAACAGTGTAAGCTTTAATTACACCAACAAAGTATACTGATCCCTTTTAAAACTAAGGGCCCATTATAAACTAAAAGTATGTCAACTAGGGCTAGCCATTTGCCAGCAAATGTTATAATGTGTCTGCACTGATTGTATTAATACCACAAGCTTGACTTTATATTTCTCAGTTTTACTGAAAGGGTTCTTGAAAAAAAAAATGTTATGTGTAGTTTGTTAATCACAGTTTTTGAAATCACACAGCCTCATCATCAACCATTTTATTACTCATCTCTCATTGGGTTATCTAGATATTGTTGACTGGAAAAAAGAGGGATGATTTGTTAAGAGCATAAATCACTTCGGCTGCAATATCTGCCATAAAGCTTGAGGCGATCAGGTCCTTGAATCTTGAATGAAGTACAATCTAATGCACAAACATGACGAAAAGAGGGGATAAAAGTATGTTTGAGACGCTCATCAATTATTGAAGAGGCCACTAGATCCAGATCACATCAGGCCTGGGACAGTAGATAGTGTTTCATGGTGGCTTTGTCTTTAAATATTCCCCTAGATTGAAAGCTTCAAAGTAAACTTCAATTACTGCAGTGATTAGATCTGGCCTGCTCCATTAGAGGACATTCAAGCTTGGGTGGGGGGTGGGGGCAGACAGAGAGAAAAGGGTGAGTACTCTTAGACCCCCAGCCAAGGAATTACTAACTATTGATCTTGCTGCCACAAGCCAGCTGACAATGACATTATAGTTGTGTTGCTTCAGATGAAGCAGTATAGTTCAGCACCAGGGATGCTGTTGTCCCTGCAAAGCACTTAGACATGGGGATGAAATCCTATTTAATTTGGGATGGGATAGAGAGCAAATGGTTTCTGCTGGCTTTGGGTTAAAGTTCTGATTTGATTCAGTTTTTTTATCATTTGTTTTGAAATACACTAAAGCTCATTGTAAGAATACTAGCTTTCTCGGTTTTTGACAATGTGACTTCGATATCAGTCACTAAAGAACCACTGTGTTCATATGATTTTCGGCCAAACAAGTGACAAACAGTTGCCTTGCAGCTTAGCAAGCTATTGTAACAAATGTCATGTGCTTTTGTTAGAACTAGCTAAATATAATGCCTCAGTGCATGTGCCCACATACACATACATGGCTGCAACATGTAGATTGGATGTTCATTCCTGTTTCGGGCTGTGATGCACTTACAACCACCGTACTGTTTATACCTCACTGCTTAAACAGTCTCTGGGTTCCCAAAATTCCAAAAGGATAACAGGTTTGAAACTGGATTAAAAAATGTTGGTGTGTTTGGAACAGGGAATCACTTGTGACTACAGTAAGTCAGCGATATGTTAACGGTAGTTGATTTGAAACAGATAGAGCATTTTAAAAGAATAAATATCAAAAAACTAAATGAAAAAGCAAAGAGTAGTAGCCCACCACATATGAAATCAGCTCATAATAGCCATTATATTATAATTAGAGGAATATTTGTAATGAACGGAGCCATTGTCAGTTAGTATAACAATTGCATTGAATGTTCTCTCTCTCTCTCTCTCTCTCTCTCTCTCTCTCTCTCTCTCTCTCTCTCTCTCTCTAAGTTTGTAAATATTAGGTGTGCAACGATACACAAAATTCACGGTTTAGTTTGGTTCGATACTTTGGTGTCACGGTTCGCTATTTTTTCGATACAAAAAAATGTTCATGCCTTTTTAATTTGTCATTTATTAAAATTATAAATAGATATTTTAACTTAAAAGTACAGTTTTTAAATTTAATGTTGCTTAAACAACAAAATAATAAAAAACAGGAATCACTCATCTTTGGAAAAGAGAGTTTATTACAGAGAAATGGCTCTTTCCAAAATAAAAGCTATACTATACGCTTCTTCTGGGGTATATTCTCAGCAGCATATTAAACATATCAGGTCCCCATAAGGAGAATCATGTGCTAACGGCTGTCTAAATGACTCGGGTAGTTTGTAGCATGCGTGCTTGTTGTTTTTGTCTGCTTCCACTTGTCTTTGCACTAGGATGATGTCGGCGTAAATGTGCAGTCATATTCGTTGTGTTCCCACTAGTGCTGTCAGCGTTAATCTCGTTAAAATGACATTAACGCCATAACGCGGCAAATCTCTGTTAACGAGTTACCGCAGATCGCCCCATGCGTGGGGCTGGACGGCGTCAACACGTTAACAAGCTAACTGCGCTAACGCACTAGTTCCCACCAATTGAGAATTGTGTGGCACATCCGACATACTGCTTAGCTTAGCTTCTGTCTTGCTAGCTTGAGCTGCGCTCAGTGGATCTGCACTCGACAGTGCAGCCTAGGCGGAGTAGTCGAACTCAGATCCACTGAGCGCTCAACACAGACAGCATCGTCAGAAGAAAAGTTGATAAAATAAATAAAAAATTTTGTATTGTTCGATACATATGCGCACCGAACCGAAAGCACCGTATCGAACGGTTCAATATCGATACGAGTATTGTTGCACCCCTAATATGTGTGTGTATGTGTATGTGTATATATATATATATATATATATTATAGTCAGGTAAAGAGCCTACAATAATACAGAGAAAGCCCTAACAGTGAGATGACACCCATTATAAACAAGCACTTGGCAAGAGCAGGAAGAAAAAACACAATTCTAACAGGAATAAACCTTGGCAGAAGGGGGAAGGAGGAGGAGCAGCAGCCACCTGGCATGACCGGTTGGGGATGAGGGGAGACCAGAAAAAGGACATACTGTTAAAATAAAAAAGCCAGGAATTGATAATAAGTGATGTTAAATCCAGAGTAGTGTACAGACACAGAGAGAGTGAAAAAGGAACACTTGGTGCATCATGGGAAGCCCCCAGCAACTGAGGCCTATTGCAGCATAACCAAGGAAGGGTTTAGTGTCACATGGTCCAGTGCTAAGTATATGCTTTTTCAAAAAGGAAAAAGCCTAATCTTAAAAGTAGAGTCACTCTGACACCCTGTCTGTTTCCAACATCCAATCTGGGATCTGGTTCTACAAGATGAGGGGTCTGAAAGCTCCTATTTTACCTTTTTAAATATCCTAGAAACCATGTGGGTAGAACCCTGCAGTCCAAAGTGCTCTTTTGGGGTGATATGGTACTATTAGGTCTTTAAGATGGTGCCTGATTAGTCAGGACCTTGAATGTGTGGAGAAAGAGTTTAAATTTGATGCTTGATTAGAAAAGAAGCCAATATGGCAGACTTGTGCTCTCTTTCAAGTCCCTTTAGAATTGTGGTTATGGCTGTCATAGTATTGTGGCCAAAGAGATTGATGATATTGATGATACTATAGAAATGTATACATTTTTATAATATACGGCCCTCTTATTAGGTATACCTCTTCAACTGTTTTTGTATTGGTTTCAAATATCTAAGCAGCCAATCACAGGCAAGTAGGCAAGTTATGTATACATAGCCAAGAAAACCTGCTGAAGGTTAAAGTAAGAATGAAAATATGCAAAAAGATGGTTTAAGTGACTTTGGACGCTTAGGTAAGTTAGTGCCAGCTACTGTGTTGGAGTTGCAGTTTGGGGTGGGCAGTATATTAATTTTATCACAATAATTTAAGGAAATTGTCTATAATGGCATTCATGATAATATAGGAAAAAGTTACTTGACCTTTTTCATGCCTGGAGCTTGCAGCCAGAAACATGTGTAAGTGTGAGTAAATTGGCATTTTCCATTCTTTTCCATGAAGAATGTCAGTAGAGACTAAAGTACAGTAACCATTTAACACTTCAGAAGCCTAAACAATACTGTCACATAATAAAACTGAAAAATACTTTCTGTTTGACATGTTGTATCTTGGGTCAGGGTTTCTAACCAGCTGCTCAAAACTTTGCTTTTCCACCATGTGTCTATGTAGTTATTGTCATTATTAACATATTACAGCAGCTGTAATTGCACGCTGCTGCTAGACTCTTCCTATAAGAAAATAGGGGATTTGTTCCAGAAAGTTTGGTAAAGGAGGACATTTTTCTTAACATAAGTAATTTTATTTTGAAATAACAAAATAAATCTTATTTATGAAAAATTTACATGATTGTATCCAGCCAAATCAGATATTGTTCCAATACCATTAATCACAAGTTATACTCATTTTCTAATTTTCATGCTTTACTTCTCAATTCTGGATTTGACTTCTTTTTTTTAATCTTATTTGCTTTTTGAAGACAAAGGTTAATTATTCATGTGATTTCACTTTGTAATTTAGGGACAAGAATAAATCCAGAATTTTATTCTACTATCCCTGGCAAACTTGTAAAAACGATCTTCATGTATTTATATCAGAGTCAAAACCAATCCAAAGTCCTGTTTAAATGATGCTGAACAGCCTTTTGATTCTGCAGTTTGGGCACTATTCCCTTTGAAACCAGCAGCCTGAGTAAAAATAACTGGAAATTATATGACCTTCCTAATGATGATAATGATCCTGATGGTTTTCCTCGTCACAATGCCAATACTGTTAATAATGACAGTGATGATGATGGACACAGTGATGACGATGATGATAATGGCGGTTCTTCCACTGATGGTGCTGGCACTGTTGATGCTGCTGATATTTGTGGAAATGAGCATGTTGATAAGGCCGAAACATTTTCTTTGAGCATGCATGACTCCTGATAACGACACTGTAAGTCTACACTGACCTCCTTATCTGTTGCATCTCACTTTCAGACATCTACTTCCCTTTCCTCTCTGTTTGCAGGCCCCCGAAAACCATTATAACAATCTGCTCAGCTTTACACACAAACCACGAAACAAACAAAAGTGGGTAAATTATGGAAAGAGAGGAGGGCTGGGTTATAGTTTTAAATAAAAGCAGAGCAAGAGGTCTTTGGTGGGGGAGAAAGTGAAGTGAAGTAGAACACGGTGACTCAAGTAGCAGTGGAGAAGATGGAGACAGAGAGGAAGAGCGGGGAAAGAAAGGGAGAGCGAAAAGGCAGGGCGAAGATAGATCACGGTCCTGAGCGATTGTGACAAGCATAGACCCTATCAGCCGCTGTTTGTTTGCACACTCCCCTCTCTGCATTAAAGGAGCCGTCCAGGCCGCCGGCAGGCCGCGAGCACTCCATCTCATCACCTGACATGCCAACAGATGTTATGGGCTGATAAGAACCCCGCGGCCCCCTTCCCTTTGCATCTACGATTACCTTCGCACAAAGAAGAAGGGGCGGTGGAGAAGATGGTGGTGTTATGGGGTGTGTGTGTGTGTGTGTGTGTGTATGGGGGGGTGGAATGAGAGAGGGAAGGAGGCAGAGGAAGAAGGAGAGGAAATCAAATACTTCATGATGGGCTGGTGTAAAAAAAAAAAAATTAAAAAAAGAAGAAAGAAATGAAGTAGATGGAAGTGGTGTGTGTGTGGGTGAAGGGGGGTGAGAGAATGAGAGAACGAAAGATGGTAGGAAAACACTCATTTATCCTGTATGAAGTGGTAAATGGCCTTGCAGTGCTTCCTGGCCCCATGCTGTTTGTCTCTGTCCTAATTGGCTTATTCCATAAGCACTGCTGCACCATCGTCATTAGGCAATGATAATGATATTATTTAACAGGGGATGAGAGAATTAAGGAGGCGCACTATCTGATGGTTAGTTTTGTTCACCGCCTCATTTCCTCATCCTCGGAAAATGTAGCGTTTCCCAGTCGATAAGGATTGTTTTGCAATTGAAAAAAGATGCTTTAATGACAGCCACATCCATTGGCTTTATTGCTTAAAAACATCATTACTCTAACTTTTATTGTGTATTACATGGCTGGTTTGTTCTCCAAATAAAACTAACTAAATTGGGATGTCAAGAAAAAAATGCTCTGTGGAACATTGGTCTTGTTATGGCGAATGTAACCCAATCAGTGCAGTAAATACATACATATCTCGACTCTCCCTCCCTCCGCCGCTTCCTCCTGATCACTAATTTATGATATAATTTAACAACGTTGCTATATTTGTTCCGCTAAACACTTTGCGTGGCATCAAATTACGGCTCACAAAAGATCATAGAAACCCAATATCATGCATCCTATTCTCAGCCAATCTGAATGGAGAGATTGTGTTTCTTTTCTTTTTCCACTGCTTGGCTCCAAGTCCAGAGGGGGATAGATGACATTACTAAACACAAATCAGCCAATAGAATAAACAAACTCGGGGGATAAACAACAATGCAATCTCCATCTACGCGTAAACAATATGGAGCGCGTGTGGCTCCTCTTGATTAAACTGAATATGTGTAGATGATAAGCCAACCAAGGTAATCAATGCAGTAATGATGAGGAGGGGGGGCGGGGGGTACGATTGCAAAGGGTGAAGGGGGAGCGTTGCGGTGGGGGGGCACCAGGTCCTATCGCAGGCAGTCATCAATGGAATTTCTAAAGCGCCTTGCCTGCCCTGCGTGTGTGTGCGTGTGTGTGTGTGGAGCAAAAGCGTGACAAACGCGTCATCTCGTGTGCGAGAGAGATAAGCTCTAAATAATTGTGGTCTGACAGGCCTGAATAATGGCCAAATTAGACAGAAGGTGCACATTATTACGAGCGGCAAACATTCAAGGCTGGTTTGAGATGTAACTAGGCTTGATTAAGGCTGCGATGATGATGATGACGATGAAGATGGCAATGATTGTGTTGTTAAACTCCCCCACACCCAGCCTAATCCCATTTCCTCTCTTCTACTTTTCCCCTCTTTCTTCTTCTTTTTCCGTGGATTAGCATTTCGGTCTGCCTCACTCTGTTACCTGTGGACGACCTCCTGTTGAGCAGCAGCCCACACACTGACTAAAAGAGGGATGAGCAAAGAGAAAGAAGATGAGGGGGGGGTAAAACAGCCACGGCCGTTGATAATCAGTGGATAAAAAAAAAAGGAGCAATACAAGGTCAAGGAAAGGACGGGGGAAACAGTTGGGTGAAGCTGTGGACGGGGTGTGAAGGGAGTGATGGCGAAGAACAGAGAGGAGATGGAGCAGTGGTGGCTTTGATGTCGATCAGCTTTGGATTTGGTGTTTTGTCTGTGCTGCGGTTATGCCACGCTCAGGTAGAAAGATGAGAAAGGCCTTTTTTTGGAAGCTTTTGCTCAGTTGATGCTTACCTGAGGCCCAAACCAAAACAAGGAGCCTGTATCCACAGTACAGATCAGAGCCGTGGTGCAGCATGACCCAGCGGGAGAAAGACGAGTTGAAAAATGACGGAACCGAGCATGTGGGGGAGAAAAACAGAGCTCAAATCAATTTCTCCACCTGACACAAACTTTTATGGTAAAAATCACAGCATATAGCAAGAAAAATTATATCAAACTGATGTAATTTTGCACCAGCCTTTTAAAGTAAAAGCAACAGTTCATGCTTTGTTAAAGCAAATGACAGATTTTTCATCCATTTGATGGTTAAATGTCAATCTTTAACTTAAACTCAAGGCACCTTTAATGTGATTCCAATAGAGGGTAGTCACCTTTGACATGAAGGACAAGTATATGACAAAGGTACAAGGTGCAGAGAAACATGTGGCATGTAGGGAGGCTGCTAGTCGACTCAGTAGTTAGTGGCTAATATTCGCACAAGAAGTTTCTAGATTCCTGCAGGTGCTCTGGTTCAGTATAAGAGACTCAGAGTTGTGCAAGTGAACTGAAAAACTAATTTTCAGTTCTGTTAATTGTCTTCATATTTATATTTTTCTTCCCATGTTATGTCTGGTCTGGTGTGTGTTATCTGGAAATGGTAAGCAGAGAGATGTGATGTGCAGCATTGACCTGCTGTAGTGTAAGTGTAGTGATGAAGCAATAAACTGTATACGGGAGATAGATTTACCACTAGGACATCACTCACAACTTTATGGAGTCCTGTTTTCAAGCTTTAACTGGAAGATTTTTGCCGGTTCCATCAGTGAAACCAAAGACGCTGGAAAGTCATACAGTACTCAGACTGCAGGCACAATTGGTCCTGATATGGGTTACTTTTGGCACGCACGGCTTAGTTATGAGGATTCGCTTCAATTCAGTTTTATTTATATTGTGACAAATCACAATCGCAGTTTATATTTAGGTAAGGTAAAGACCCTAGAATATTACAGAAAACCAGAGAAACCCCAACAATCAGTTGCCCCCCTATTAGCAAGCATTTTGGTGACAGTGGGAAGGAAAAACTTCCTTTTAACAGGAGGAAGCTGCAGCAGAACTTGGTGAGGGGAGGGAGGCAGGACAAAAGACATGCTGTGGAAGAGACAGAAATGAATGACAACTGATGATTAAATGGTGAGTTCGCTGTAGAACGTTGAGACAGTTGCAGCCACCTGGAGGCCAACTGTAGCATGAAAAATATAAAGGTAGGCCATCTTGTCAGTAACAATGTAGCCATGCCCTAAACCAGGGGTGGGCAACTCCAGGCCTCAAGGGTCAGTGTCCTGCAGGTTTTAGATATCACCCTGGGTCAACACACCTGAATCAAATGATTAGTTCATAACCAGGCCTCTGAAGAACTTCCAGTCATGCTGAGGAGGTAATTTAATCATTTAAATCAGCTGTGTTGAATCAAGGACACATCTAAAACCTGCAGGACTGGCCCTTGAGGCCTGGAGTTGCCCAACCCCTGCCCTAAACCATACTCTGCTTTATTGTTTACTCTGAATAGGACTGTAATTTACAAAATAAACATCATTCTATATTAAATAATACTGAGACCATAAACCTATCATGCAAGTGTTTTATGACATCATAAATTAATTGAGAAGCAGGTTAATTTCCTCAGACTGTATACTGTTTCTTGCAGCCAGATTGGTCACCAATTCTAGACTTTAATTATCAGGCCCAGAGGCTCCATCCTTTTTTTTATAAAGTCTGTAGATGGAAGGTACAACAAATAATTTTACAAACTGAGTTCAAACACTCAGTACTGAGAAAGAAATATGTTTTGCTGGTCAAAGAACACTTTTATCGAGCTTCAAAATCAGCCAGCAAAGTGCTTGAAAGTTTTTATATCAGAAAAGAAGTGAATGAAATGCTGAGCAAGACAGGTTCAACTGTAACTGTGGTTCTAACCTTGTGATAGACCTGTCCCAACCTGAAATGTAAACTCCAGGCAGTAAAATAAGTCTTAAGCAAACTTTAAGTAATTCAGTCATTGTTGTTAAGCCTTCTATGGATGAAGTGCTGGGTTATGTTTTAGCAAACAGATCTCAACTACTTATAAGATTCATTTCTAAGTCCTTGCTTTTTGTAGGGGAAGCATCCAAGCATTTAACATAAGTTGTATTGGAATTGTTGCAGTTAGTTTCAATAGGACATTATTGTCAGACTTTTCTCAGTTTTTTTTTCTTTCTCACAAGCTGCATAATTTCAGTTTTGGAGCAGAACTTCACAAATCTATTTCAAACACCCATCTGATATTGTATCACCAGGAGTGATCAGATCCAGAACACATCTATAATCTCCATGCTGATCACTGCCCAAGCAGACGGTTATCTGTGAGCGATAGTGATTTGGAGATTAGTGTTTTTAAATGCTTATCCGTGTAGACCTCCCCGAGGTAGCAGGGCTCCACAGTCGCTGTTGAATCATGGATTCAGATCAGAGACGCGCACACACGCATGCAACATGTTGGGTTTTTGGGGGAGAAGAGAGATGATAGTTTCAGTGGATCATCTACATAATCACTTGTTTATCGTTGCGGCATCTTTGCAAATCACCAAAACACTGTCCTAATCACAATAACCAGAGCAGCAACTATATTAAGTGTGCAACTTAAACTTGTATAGGTCAACTTAAGGTTAAAAACAGGGATTTGAATGGCAATGACAATAGTCAATCATTTTTTTGTTAGTATCATGTATTTTAACCTTGTCTAAAGAATGCTCCAACAGGCGTTAATTAATTCAGTTTGTCTTAAACTTAGCCAAACACCTGCACTACATGTTATCATCCAATCTGATGGCGTTTAACTTTAACTTGTAACATATGGCTGCTCGTAAAAGTTCCCTTGGCATCAAATTTAAATGTACTGAATAAATGTGTTTGTGCACATTTAATATTGCAAAGGTGCATATATTAACCCAAATCACATAGTTTGCTAAACCATGCCAAGTAGTTTTTAGAGGCTAATTTTAGAGCCTTATATCCCAGTATCCAATATTACAGACAGACGAGTAGCAAATGATGCCCTGCAGTACATTGTAAAGTTCTGAGATGGTGTTCTTTATTTCACTACATCCTGATTGAGCCTAAAGTTAACCAGAGCACAAGAAAAAGAAAAACAAACAGCAAATGAAAATTAAAGATGGCCTTTTGAAGCTGTGGATTATTTTGGTGATAAATCACAAGTTCAAGTGTTCGACTGGCCTAACATGCTAACAAGAAACACAGACATTTTCAGTTGATCATTCTTAAATGTTTTTAGTATTCAGTGTTCAAAGCAGGATAGTGGCTTGAAGAAGGAAATGAAATACCAATACTATTGATTATTTTATCAATAAATAGTGGTGTTCTGTTTTGGCAGGCAATGCAAGGACTGCTTACTGTGTGAAATATAATAATAGATGTCAGTTAAAGCATACCAAAGTGAAAGCGATCGCTTTCCTTACATTTCCATTTTTTTCTACAGTGTATCTGCGATTGCGTGTTTGCATTAATTACTAGGAAGCTATCATCCTAGACAAGCTCCCTGCTCTAAGATCAGTCTCTGTATAGTTTCTGTTTGGAAACAGAGGTAGCATTGACAAGTAAACAAGAATATTAGTTTGTGGTTTATCTTCTTAACAGGTAGTTTTTCTCTTGCTAATCACTTTGGCCAACATTTGTGACGTAGAGTGTAGCTTAAAGAAGCTTTGAATAACTCTTGATGTTGGACATTAATTGCATGTATGAGGCTGTGTTGTCTCCTCTTGCTTTTCTGCGAAAGTCACCGTGCAGTACTGCCATGAAATTTGGAATATTACACTCTAAAACAGCACTTACTCCTGTGTTAAATGACAATTACTAATAATGCTACTAATAATGACGTGTAAGCAACCTATTGTAAAATTTGTTTTTCACATTTGTAAAGAATCAGCTCTGGCTACAGTTTCTGAGATAAAATTATTGACATATAAATGTGTTCTATGAACAGAGTGCTAACAAACTGCTCACACCTCACCTTACCTGACTGTTGGCCAGAGGTAGTGTGTGTCAGATTGGTGTGTGTCTGTCTGAGTAAGAGTGTATGTCTCTGTGTTTGGGATCAGGATGAGATCAAATCTTCCATACACAAAAAGATTCCTGCTATGTATCTGCTGTTCTCATCTACCTTAGCCTGGTAGGAGATATTCTACTGCCAGTAGGCTGGAGGGGAAACTCCAAACACTAAATACGCCTTATCTGCTCCCAGTGCTCTGCTGAGATTAGGAGAGGAGTCAAGGATGCCAGCAGAAAGGAAAGGAACCAGTTAGGAACAGAAGAAGGGACTGAAAAGAACCAAGCCAAAAGAAGAGCTGGGCAGAAAGGAAAGTGAAGAAAATAAGCAAAAATAAAGAGGTTGAGGAATTTTTGTAAAGGAAAAAGGCAAAGGAAAGAAAATAAGGAGGTAAAATAAGAGGTGTGAATAGAAAGAGTGAAGTAAGGAGAAGCCCAGATGTGGGTGCTGGGTAATGGGTGTAGTGGCTTTTTCAACCAGTTCTCAAATGCTCCACGCTTTATAACTGTCCTCTAAAGAGCGGCACAGTCAACCCAGCCTCCTCTTGGAAATGAGTGCCTATCTTTGGAGTGAAGCGCTTGTTTTTGATTCCATTACTCAAGCGAGGTGTGGGGTGAGAGGGTGGCAAATAGGGGAATTTGTGAGCGCTTGACGAGCGGGTGCATGGGGAGAAAAGCCAGTTTGGGAAGCAGTGCTGGAACCACAATCTCTGGAGTCCATTCTGTCCCTGCCGCCCTGTGATCCCCACAGCAATTAAAGGAAAGGAGAGCGAGGCCACAGGGAAGTCCAACAAATCACGCCTACGTGTAGATGCACTCAAGCTCGCTAACAAATGTATTACATTCTGTACATGTGGAAAGGTACCAGGGAAAAGACAGCGAGGCTCTTTAGAGTGAGCTTTATTTACAGAATAACATGAAATAGGGGATCAGAGGGGATTTTTTTAAGGTTTGGAACAAAGAGGATAACTATTTAATTTCTTTCACTATACATGAAAACTACCTCCAAGTTACTGCTTGCCATTTCTGTTCGAGCTTTAAATAGACTGTTGGCATGGTACATGATACAAGAAATCAGATTTTTTTTTTTGTACTCAATTTACATTTAAATTAAAACAAAAAGCAATGACGACATAGAAAATGTAATGTTAGCTGTGATATGTATTGTAGCAATTGCACACTCAAATGAACTACTTGCATTTATTTAAGTCTTTGAAGCTGGGTTTACTTCTTCATCCAATGCCATGGCTAGAGTATCAACTTTGACATGGTGGTGGGAGGTCTTTATTGGAGGGTTTATGGACTGCCACGGCCCTTGTTTTCTCTCTCTCTCCAACACTTTAAAAAAAAAAATTAAGAACAAACCAAAGTGATCAGGAAAGAAATAAACTAGCAGTCTTTCAGGCTGTGATGTTCAGCAAAGTCTTCTTGATTTATTATTCATTATTTTCTCTCAACTGATGCTCTTTTTGGACGTTTCAGATTGGGATGCCAAAAAAACTGATACGTCATGGCCAGCCGTCCTTTCACTAATGATGATGCTGTGAATGAAACTTGACTGTAATGAAACCACTTGGATTCAATCATATTGTTCTTTAGTTCTCTATCATACGCAAGCACATCTTTACAGTATACTATATGAGTGTGCAACAAATGAAAGATACTGCTGTCAACAGAAATTTCACAATGAGACCAACATAAATGAATGACGCTTGGACTTAAGATTGACTTTCTTTAAATGTATCTTACATGTTTTTAAATACAATCCAGTTTTAATACATTATTGTTCTTGGTCACTGTGGGAACTCATGGCTGACTGGTTTTCAGTCAGCCATGAGTGGGGGGGAATGGGGGGGGAAAACGACTTTAAACGACAAAATTAAGTGGCTTTTTTTTTAGTTTTTCTTTTTTGCCTGTCCCGTTTGGCTCTTTTGCCATCAGAATTATTGTCTAAAGGCAAAGAAGGATGCCCAACGGATTTACTTTACCAAATGGACCATCCCAGCCTTGCTGTAATGGTCTATTTGATTCACCTTTTATTGTTTATTTTATTTTATTTTCACTTGCTAAATACGGGACAGATTTGACTGGGGAAAAGAAAGGGGAGAAAGAAAGAGGGAAAGAAAAACTGTGGGGAAGAGGGACGGGGATAAAGGGCAAAAAACAAAAAACAAAAAAATAAGCAGACAAAAAATACATATATCAATCACCTGGATCACCTGTTGAGAAAGAAAAAAGAGAAAACAAGCAGAAGGAAAAAAAAGAGCAACATAATAAACAACATCACGATGATCTACGGGAATATAACAGTAAATACTAAATATTAAACATTATTGTGCAGCACGTACGATCGACAGCGCACAGTGTGCTTTGAGGTAGGAGCCAAAAAGGGTGTAGTTTGTGTGTGTGAGCACCCGTGTGTACACCTGTGAGCATGAGCGTGCTTGTATTAAAAGGTTCCTTCATGTAATGATCTGCTAGAGGGTGTGGGGAGCCACAGCCCCATCCTCCAGGGCATAAAGCAGGTATGGAGGAGATCAAAACTCCAGACATCCAGAGGCCCTCAGAACACAAGAGACCAAGGAAGACCAACAGAGGGGCAGCCGCGCCACTATCCCAGAAAGAGCTGAGGAGATCCCCAGATGAGGGGTCACTCAGCAGCCGCGGAGCAGAAGCCAGGGGGGGGTTGCAGTGACGTGCCCGTGAGCTGTGCCAGAGTGACCGAGCCCCAGGCCGAGAGGCTGAGGGCACCCCACCCCTGAAGTGGCTGCTTGTCGAGCCCCAGGCTCCAGGCCCCGACAAGCAGCCACCAAGGAGTGAGCCGGTATGTACCTGGACGCCCACCCCCTGACACAAAGAACCACCAACGCACTGATGTCTGAGGGCGTGTGCCACTGGCAGGGGAAGTGGTGGGGGAGATAGGCCTCCATACCTTGGAGGGCCTGAGATGTCCCCAGAGAGGTGGCGTCTGATACCCAACCTGACATATAGACACAGACATACAGGCACACACAGATACAGACATCCATTCCCACCCTCATGCTTTCATATGCAATTACTCAACACTCACCCAACGTGGAAACAGACACAAAGAGACACTGTACACACAATCACACTCCCCAAGCGTACTCTATACCCCAGGTCTAGGTACCCTTGCCCCTGGAGGGGGAAACTGCACCCAGACCCAGGTAGTGTTACCCTTTTCCCTGGGGTGGAGAGAAGCAGACTGCCCCGACTCGGCAGCAGCAGGGAGGCCCCACATTCCAGAACCCAATCGGACGCCAACTCCTCCTCCCAGCCCCCCCGCTCCAGCAGGCTACAGAGAACGGGGGTGTGTGAAGACTCCAAACCTCCCTCCGCCCGCTCATATGTAGTGTTGATGCATGTGTGTTCTAAGGTGCATTTAAAACCCAGGAGGGCATGGAGCTACCTGCCAGAGAGCAGCAGGTAAGCGCATAGCCCCTCCTGATAGCCCTCAATGTCTACATGTATTTAAAATTGAGAGGTGGGCAACAACACCAGGGGTGATGTGTACACCCTGATGGTCTTTTGGATTCCGTGTAGCGTGCCCACCCCCAAGGTCCTATATGTATGTGTAATGAGAGTGTGAGTAATGTGAATGTCTAAGTTGTGGGATAAAATTCAGGCACAGGCAGCCAGAAGGGGACAGAGGGGGGGGATGCCTCCCCTGCACCCTGGTGACACACCTTTACCCCAAGGCCCTGCATGTGTGGGTGATTGTGGTGGAGCGGGAAGAGGGAGGCAGCTGGAGATGGGGAGGGAAGGAAGGGAGGGGCAAGTGACCCCTCCCTGGGGCCAGCTCCCCCGCTGACCCCAGTAGGCACCCCCATACTCTGCAACCCGCCAGGGAAAGGGGGCCCAGGCCCATCCGGACCGGGGCCCAGTTTGGCAGCGCCGCCTGGCCCCACAGAGCCCGGGACAGCCCACCCGACCCCACCACAGAGAAAACTGCACCCACCCCGTCAACCACTCATCTTCCAGACTACACAAGACAATAGACGCCCAGGCTGAGATCTTCCTCCACCTCTCCTATATCTCCCCCTCCTTCAGAGTGAGTTCCTGAAGAGAGCAGACCTCCTGCAAGATGTAACAGCCTCCCCCACCAGTTGAAGAGCCCCCCAGGTGGCTCGATGCACTGGTGGCGCCAGGGCTGGGCCCCCATACACCCACCCGCCCACAACCCCGGCAACACACCAACCACGACCCAAGCCCCCAAGGCCCAGCCAGTGCCCCAGCCCAGAGACGGAGCACCCACAGAACCCCACGTCCATCCCGGACCCACCCAGGGGCAGCCAGGCTACCAGGTCAGATTATTTTTATTTTTCCAGTTCATGAGGACTGTTTTCTTGGCTATGCATAGGGCAGTGAAAACCATATGGGCTATATTCTTTTCTGTAGTGACATTATCTAAGCTGCCCAACAAACACACTAAAGGGGAAGTTGGAATTTCAGACACTTCAATAAGTCTTCACATATCTCGCGCCAAAACTTCTGAACTGGTGGACAGAACCAAAGAGCGTGGATATAATTGCCGGGTGAATTGGTTTGGCAGTGTCAGCAGTTGTTGGTAGACGTAAAGTCCATCTTGAACATCCGATGACCTGTATAGTGTACTCTATGTAGTATTTTGTATTGAATTAATTGAAGACTGGGATTTCTAATTAAATGAAAGGTTTTTAAGCATATCTGAGATCAGAAGTTTTGGTCTAAGTTAACTGATAAATCCGCTTCCCATTTTGCAATAGGAAGTGATATTGATTCATCCGTTTTAGAAAGCATTCTGTATATTTTGGAAAGTAATTTGAGGGTTTTAAGAGTAAGAATTTGAACCACACTTGGTGGTGTTTGTAGTTCAACTTGACCCGGTTTAAATTTCTTTTTTACTATGGATTTAATTTGTTGATATTCTAAAAATCTTTTCTTGTTGATATTGTGTAACTAGTCTGTCAAATGGAATAAATTCTGTTCCTTCTAATATATGTTCTAAGTATTTCATTCCTTTACCACTCCAATCTGGAAAGTTTATCATATTATTGTTTTGTAATATGTCAGGGTTGTTCCAGATGGGTGTACGTTTGCATGGGATTAATGAAGACTTCCACCATGCTGTCAGAGAAGAGCTGATGCTGACGCTTTTGAAGCATTCATGCCGTTGGATGTTTGAGCTGATACAGGAGCAAGATCGCTGACAGCTATAGGGTGAATCTCAGTGTCTGAAATGTCACTCAGCAGTGAGCTGCTGACCAAAAAATAATCCAGACGAGAGTAGGAGTGATGAACATGTGAGAAAAAAGTATATTCCTTACTGTTGGGGTGAAGGGAGCGCCATGCATCGCAAAGGCCAAAGTCGCTGATATACTGTTTGATTAGATTTGTGGACTGCCAATTACGCTGAGTTCCTGCTGTATTGAGCCTATCCATTTCTTCATTTAGTCCAAGGTTGAGGTCTCCTCCAAGAACAAGTGTGCTATCTAAGTGTTCAGAGAGTGCGCTGAAAAAAACGTGAAAGAATGAGGGATCATCAACATTTGGACCATATACACTTACAATACATGGTTTTTGTATCAAGTATAGATATTTTAATGATTAAGAATCTGCCCTCTGGATCTATAACTGTATCGAGTACTGTGAAATTAATATTTTTATGTATTAAAATTGCTACTCCCCTTTGTCTAGAATTATAACAAGCTGAGAACACATTAGGAAACTCAGGTGTTTTAAGTTAATTCGAACCTCTAAGAGGTCTGTGGGTCTCTTGTAAAAGGACAACATCTGCCTGTAGTTTTTTGAGTTGGTTAAATATTTTTAACCTCTTTTCTCTGGAGCCAGCTCCATTTACATTCCATGTAACAAACCTTAGTGCACCCATAGATGTCTGTGTATAACTAGGGGTGTACGCTGTGTGTGTCGCTTAGACAGGTGGAGAGAATACATCACTTGTTCATAAATAAAGAGAAGGAGAGAGAGAAAAAAAATGTGTGGCGAGATGCTCACTGAGTCTGACTATGTGTGTGCATATTTACTAATATGAGTACGCAGGGCTCGCAAAATTTCAAAATCCCTGGTAGCCCTTCGGGCAGGGACTCTTCAGTTTTTGGTAGCCCAAAATAAATTTAAGTAGCCCGAATAAAAAAGACAGCAATTTTTTGATTGATGTTTTGTTTCCTGTTTTGTTTCCTTTACAATATTATACGTTAAAGTATAATATTGTAACGGAAACAAAACATTAATCAAAAAATTGTTGAAACACAAATTACAACATTGTATAAAAATTACAATCATCAACTCAAATACTTGGTTCTAATTGAACAGAAATTTCTATGAACTTGTAAGAACTGTGTAGGACATGAATCAGTCTGTGTCAGATCCTGAATTTGAAATTTCAACTGAAGTCACGGGTAACAGGCAAGTGGAACCAAGATCTAGGCCATTTGCTTTTTGAAGTTTGCAAAGACTGCTAAATTGTGCCAGTGGTAGTTCACTCTTTGCAACATAGTAAGCTGTTCTAAACAGATTTTTCAGGTTTATTTTTAGTATGTTATTTGCAATTGGTGTTTGCTCTGGGAAAGATATTGCAGACTGAGCAATAATGCATTTCTTGCATTTCTCATGGGTTCTAATGGGGGCCTTTCTTAAAATTACTGGTCCCAGTAACAAAGGCGCTTGTCGATCGAGGGAAAACCAACAACACACCCGGCAGAACATTATGTTATTTACACGGGTGCACATAAGTGGTCCGCATGTGCGCATTCGCTGTCAAAATAAAAGACGCGCACCAGATAAGAAGTTGCAACGCGCGTTTGCGTCCATATAAAAGGCACTGTTTTTGTCCGCTAGAGTGGGATTTTCACGGCACATTCTGCACCAAATCATTTGTTTGAAACCAGCTCACCTCCTGCAACCACTTTTCCGAGAATACGTGCTTCTTTTGTGGTTCGGACTCCTTCTGACATTTCTTTGGATGTGGAGGAACACCAAAGTAATTGCTTAAAGGAGCTTGCTTCTTCGACATCTTTAAGAGTTCTAAACAAATGTCTGTCCTCCTCCAGAAAATCTTATGTACGCAAACACGCGTTGCACAGTTTGTGCGATTGCAAAGTGAAAGCAAAAAAACAAGCGCAAATTCAAACGCGATTTCAATATGTCACATATTGACAGTGGCTCACCGATGCCAATGACATAATTACCCAGCTACATTTCCGAAAGAATGCAAAAGCATTGACATATATTTTTCCTTCCTATGATAGCCCGACGGGCAGGGCAAGATAGATTTTGGTAGCCCGACTGGAAAAATCGCTAGCCCCGGGACGTCGGGCTAGCGATTTTGCGAGCCCTGGTACGCTTGGCTTAAGTGTGTGTATCCTGTACGTCTGTGTGCGCTGTCTGACTGATGTAAATGTGCTACCGTTGAGCGCATGATTGTGCATGATCGTGCTGTGCATATAATGTCGAAATAAAGGATGTTGTTTGTGGATGAGTCTGGAAGCAGGTGATCGAAGCAGTGAAAGAAAGTAAAAAAGAAAGAAACCAAGGACAAGGGTGAGCAGCATAAAAACAAGAGGGTGAAAAAGAGGGAGAAAAAAAACGAGAAGAAAAAAAAGCCCGGAAACATTCCAATCAAACCATTAACGGAGAGTGACGGTGTCAATTCTACTATGAAATCACACTTAAGATGCGATTTGATACTGGTAAGGTAAACAGATGTTAATGCAAGTTAGTGAGAGTGGATAGGGAAAGGGTGTAGCGGATTCTTATCTGGTGTGAACACGGTGCCACGGAGTGATGCCGGGGTCGCGGTAAAGCTGTCCATCCAGCGTTGGAGCCCTTCTGGATGAAGCCGTGTCGGATTGGGAAGAGGACCCTGTGTCGTTCCAGGATCTCTTTGGGGAACTGGTCGTTTACGCTGAAGCCTGTTCCTTTTAATTCCCTGCCGCGACTTTTCACCTGTTCCTTTTGTTTGAAGTGGCCGAATTTGGCCACAATAGGACATGGTCTCCCGGTCGCAGCCCGCATGGGGCCGATGCGATGCACTCTATCAAAGGCGATGTTCTTCACCGTGTCCTCCGGCAGCTTCAGGTGGGTTTTGATGAAGCTTTTCACCGTAGTCTCCGCGTCTTCTCCAGCAGCTTCTGGAATACCAGAAAATACAAGATTATCATGCATGCCATGAGCTTGTAGATCAATAACTGTCTCTTTTATTTTTTTATTTTCTCTATTTAGCTTGGTAACATTGTCTGTGAGACATTTCACCGACTCCCTTAGCATGGCATTTTCAGCAGCGAGTGTTTCCACCTGCTGCTGGCTGAACTCCAGGGATTCTCGCAAGGATTTAAATTCCCAGTGAAGAATCTCCACCAAGGACAGCCTTGCATCGAAACTGGACAATCGTTTGTCGATTGACTCCAGTATGTCGGCAATATCTTTGCCGGCTGGCGCTGTTGTGCTGGGGGAATCTGCCGGGCGACATCGCCACTTAATTGTGTGGCTTTTTAATTTTTCTTTTTTTTCTTTTTTTTTTAAAGAACAGTACTGTCCTGCATGAATTCAGCTGCAACTCTATTTAATTTGTGTGCTTCTTCATTGCTGATTAAGTTGAAAGGGTTGCCAAGTTGCTGGTAAACTTTTCTCAGCTTCAAACATGGCCAAATAATCATGTAATCCTGGTAAACTAACACTGAAGGAGTACAGGAGTACCGAGCTCCAACACTAAAAGTTAGGGTTGTTATATATCGGATGATGATATAAAAACATCTATCGTTTCATATTACGCTATCGATTGTTTCATGGTGTCGCAAAATAAGCTGTATTTTATTTATATAAGCTATATTTTTCATTGTTTTGATGGTCACTGTAGTGGCGATATTAATTTCTTAAAGTTCTCTCTTTCTCTTATATTTAAAATAACCACATTATGGGCAGACAAGCGACTGTTTTCATGCCTACTTTCGTTAGTGACAACGATGGTAAAACCATTGTGTTTTTCCACCATCCGCTTGTTTATTTTCCACATAAACCTTTCACAATAAAGCTCAAGATACTGTTAAGACTTTTCAAAATAAATTAAAATAATATACATTATTCTCACACATCAAATTTCAGAATATGCATCAAACAAATGACCTCAAATAAAAACATGAAGTAACTATAAATGGCGCTAACAGTCACCATGTGGATGTAGACACAGAGAATACCAGCATGTCCAGTGAAGATGAGTCAGAACCAGGTAGCTCCAAACAGAGGGACCAGTCAAAATAAATCGAGGATCTTATTCCTAAACGAGGGGCTACCCCTTTTTCATTATGAAAAAGTCTGACATGGACCAGAAAACTGTCTGCTGCAATGGTGCTGAAGTTGTGTGGCAGCTGGAGGAGGCGTAGTAAGCAGTGCTGTATCAGTGCAGTGAGTATCTAATCAGATAGAAATTACTATCAATTAGTGTCTAGATTTGTTTTCCTTTTTGACAATCTCTGTACCCTGTACATATGAGTAGTAGAGTAGCTAACGTCAATGATATATGACTGATTAGGATTAGCTAATGGGTGTTTTCTTTAAAAAAAAAACAAAAAAACAATGTTATTTCCAATTTCTGATATTCTGCAATTCCATTGCAGTATAGCATACTGAAATTAACACTTTAATGACTCTCATATTCAGATAAATTGGTATTCCCTCTTTAATATCTGTGGGAACCATAACAGATCATGTCTGCATGTAAACCAAACAAGTGGCTTTCTGCTTGTGAATTTTGTGACAGTTAAGTGACAGTATAGTCTTTGACATTATACCTGTGTGACAAACTGCTTCTGCTGGGATATGTTAGCAATACTAACCTGCAGGAATGTATTATAATACAATCCGATAATACAATATTAGTATTTTAGTTTGATTCTAATTGTATTGTCTATGATTATGGCTTCGTTTTAATTGCATACTTCAAATGTCGTACATTTTACAAAGAGTAAAAATCTTAACATTTGACAAAACAAATACTGAATTCACAGACCCTCTGACACAATTACATCATTAACACAATAAGTTTGCATCTTTCCCTCTGGTGAATGTTACTCTTATAAGTCAGACTTTGATGTCTACTGTGTTTTCCTACTCCTACACTGTTGAAATTGGGGGAAAAACCACCCTCAGCTGACCAATTGCAGCAAACGATAGTGAGATTGTCTCTATCCTTCATCGTAGGATGATCCTAAATCCACATCACATCTCTCCTCACACCCCCGGCTTTCACATTAAGTCGAATATCGCCACTCACTCTTTGCCAGGGCTTTAAAGCAGTGCCAGTGGCCACCCACTCCAGCTCTTATCCCCTCTTCTTCTCCTCTACTCCAATGTCCATCAGTCATTGTTTCCTTCCCATCCTCCTCCTCTGCTCTCCTCTCCCGCTGATCCCCAACCTCTCGGCTTTGATCTTGATTTCTAACCAGGAAATATCTACCACGGGGCCGTCCAGCTACAATAACATTCAATAAAAGAACACAGGGGTGGCTGAGACCGGACCACTGATAGCACCACGATTTATGGGCCGTGCTCGCTTATTTGCTACAACACCCAGGCACACAACAAATGCATACATATGTTTGCTACCTTGTATTCAGTCACACTACATATATTATTTATGTAACCAGAAGGACACTTAGTACCTAAAAAGCTTTTTTTGGCTTTGGTTTAAATTTAAAAACAATTTAAGTACAAGAAATGTAATATTTGTGTTTTATTGTTTTCAACAGATAGAAAAAGGGCTTTTTGTTATACTGAGGCTTTTTAGTATTATATTGTTATTTATATTTCCATTTCAGTGTTTTGATAAAGTGTTCTGAAGTCTTGGTATTTTTCTGTTGGAGTTAAGACTAAATATACATCTAAGATTTTTATCTAATCTTCATAAATAGATATCTGCTATTAATATGCAGAATCTTCTGGCCAAGGACTTTTTGGTACTATACATTCTCTGGTGTCAGTTTGTTGACTACAATAATCAGTCAGACATTAGCTAATGGGTTCCCAGACTGGACAGAATGACACCAAGCCAGCACCGCAAATCGGTGAGAGTGGTCTGTACTTTCTCGAGTCTCTGTTTTGTATAGAGGCTCAGCTGAGTGTCAAATTCTATTTCAGGCAGCAATCTAGTTTCTTGGAAACATCTTGACACTTCTGATAGAGGCAGACCTTTGTCAAATACTGTATTTTTGTGCATGCAATTGTTTTATCTTTACAGTTGGCGTCTCTTCCTTGACAAAATTACCCAGGAGCTCGGGGAATTTGCGTTCTTTTAAATCTGAGGGATAAAAGGGAGTGGTTGGGTTTTAATACGCAAGGCCCAGTTTCTGCTGCCGGCCATATCAGGTGAAAGCGCCTCCGTATGTCTCAAGGTTTTCATTTCTGCTCAGGAACTTTACATCTGACATCTTGCTTGGACTTTGTTCCTTGATGTATAAATAAAAGCACTTGCTCTGGCCTGAAGCAAACTACATCAAATCAAACACAGGCTGGGCTGTAGTTGTTGTTGACACTTGTCTCAATCCCCTTTGTTCCAATGTCCATATCACCAGCCCACCGCACACTGACGCCTGTCCAAACAGGACTACAAATGGCTGCCGTCCCGCACTCTTTAACACTGTGTGGGACTGTGCACCATTCCTCAGTCTGCTCTGAAAATCCACTGTGACCAATGCCGTTCAACCGGACAAGAAAAGACAGTGTCCCCTTATGCCTCGCCCCTTGAGGGCTAGAACTGAGTGTGACGCTGCTACCCACAAACCAGTGGGGTATCAGCCCCACTGCGCCCACACTCCTTCCGCCAAAGCTTCACCGTGATGGGACGCACCTCAGGGATTCGTTCCTCGTCCTGCTTGTGGTCCCGCTGTGGTTATCTGCTCAGGGCCAGGGAGCAGGGACAAGCGTGGGATGGAGGGGTTGGACCGGGGTGGAGGGGAGCAGCGCCGATCCATTTTAGGACAGTGAGGGATCATCATTGTCTCTCGTCTCACCCTGTCACTTACTGTTACCGAACAACTGGCTGACATCCTGTGTATTTCTGTGTGTGTGATCCCACCGAAACTGAACGGGATGTGTGGTCTTGGCACTCGAACTCACACGCACGCACCCTACAAGTCAGCGCACATTTTTTTCTCGCAAACATACACACTCCATACACAGACACACTGTCATCACTACAGGCACTTCTAAGCAAACCTACACATCGGATTGTGAGTGGTGCAGCTCTTCCTAGCAGACTGTGTGTAGGAGGGACAGAGCCACAGGCGCTAAGTGTCTCTATAGCCCATGTGAAATCACATGTAGGCTGCGATGAGCCTCCAACCATACCGGGCGCAATCACATGGAGAAACAGAGGGAGAGGGAGCTTTAGAAGACCACCATGGATAGCAGTATGGCACAGGATGCCTGGGCTGTCTTCATGTTAAGGCCCTTTTCTTCACTGTTCCAAAGTATTCACCACTTAAAACAGATTAAGAGCTTGGGGAATAAACAGGCCCGATGCTACGAAGTGGGGAAAACACAGGAGGAGGGTTTCAGGAATTAGTGAGCAGGACGAAAAGGAAAGAAGCCTTTCAGGAGATAATGCCTAGAGAAGCAATCAGGATTGTTCCAATATTAAGGCACTTGTGATGAAACAGATGAATAGATGAACAAAAGCGGGGGGGTAGAATAGACACTTGGATTGCTTTATAGGAGAAGAGCTCCTTTTTGTATTTTGAGATGTTCAAAAGCTCAGTTTTGGACTGAAATGAATGGATGACATTGTTATATGGCGTCTACTGTAGTTCTTGTTGTGTTTGTTGTTCAATTACATCTCTTAACTCTTTATTTGAACTAAAAACATCACCCAAAGTAATCCCTCAGGCAATACGGTCAGCCTCTTTCTGTTCATTTTGGCTTGGTTGGAGATGGAGGAGGTGGATGGTCTGATGAAGCTTTGCCAGCATGTCCCCATACTCTTGCTCCACATTTTCCCATTCAGTATTTTTGCCTGTGGGACTGCTGAGAGTGGGAGAAAAACATCAGATTAGATTATGTATCAGAGTAGTTTCCTATGGGATGGTGTGATATAATATTTTGGCATTTTGGGCCTTTTAATAAGTTCATATCTAAGGAAGACAACACTGAACACTTCTGATATAATGGGTATGAAACATTTTATTATATGTAACCCTTCACAGCATGCAGTTGCTTAGAAAATGTGAGAAATACAGCACATATGATTGAGAGTTCAAGTAAGTCATTTAACTCATGGAGATATCTGAGAATGCTTTACCGTACTTGTACTTATTGCTGGCACGTAGAGCATCTGTATTAATAACAGTAAAGCTGTTTTCACACGGTTTCTTTTTCTAGACATTGATGCAGCTGTTTAGTTAAAAATGTGTGAGCTGGCCAATTAAGCTCCAACTGAGGATGTATCCAGTCACCGAAGGAAAATTTACAGCAAGTGAGAAGGCATCTTCTGTTCCTGTCTTCTGTACTTAAAAGACAGGAACAGAAGATGCCTGTACCCTTTCCTGAACTAAACAGAGTATTTCCAGTAGTTTACTGTGATTATTTAACGCTATTGTTGGATGATTTTGAGTTTTTAAGCTAATATGTTGGGGTTTTTTTACCGCACTAAGAATTTAGTGTCAGAAGGAGCTATCCGGGGTTTATGTGTGTAAATAAGTAAACAACTCTATTCAGAAATATTTAGTTCTGTTATTAAAAGTAATGCAAAAAATTCTGGTGTAACATCAACAGAGGAAGATGGAATCATTTTGTAGGTTGTTTTACAAGACGTTTTTAATACAACATCTAAGAAATCTGACACACTTGTGATTAATATTATTACTATTGTTATTATTAATAATAATAATATTATTTTACTAATATTAAAACATTGTTTAAATATCTAATGTAATTTTACACTTTTGTGGAGTAGGATGATCATGGGTTGTTACAACATTACCCTGACAGACAGTCTTCTGTGTGGAAATCCTTAATCTTGGCATTAATTGAATACTACCACGTATCTAAACATTATTTAGACCTCCATAGCGAAGGCAGGATAATGCATTAGTCCCCGACCAAAGAGCCATTTATGATTCGAGAAAAATGAGAAAGAGCATCAAGGTGTTCCCCCGGCCTCCAAACTCCCAAGATCCCAATGCGATTGACCATTTGCAGGATTTACTTGAGTAAAGTTAAGTTACTGTGAGGATCGGCTGCCTATGCTCCGGTATGATACACCACAAAGCAGTGCCAAAGTTCATGTGTCCATGCTCCAATGCATCATAGCTGTTTCTCTCTATTATTGTAGGGTTTTTACCTTACAATAGAAAGCGCTATATAAGTCAAACTGAATGAAATTGAAAAACAGCAAGTGGTGTTAATGTTGTGTATTACAAAGAGTTGGCTGGGGCTTAACTGGTATTTGAACTAATGTGGAGCAACTCAAACCTCTGGCTTTTACCCATAAACCACAGCATTAGCATCACACACTGTAAAGTCAGTTACGTTGTAAACTTTTGACAGCGCTTGTGAATTTATGTTGTGGTCAGCATGTTCTCAGACAGACAGACAGCACTATCATGAGACTTGATAGAAAAGGTTAAAACCGGATCTCGGCCAAAGAAACGGCTCCAAAGTTCTGAAGCAGGCGCACGCACTGATCAACAAAGAGAGAAAGTGAGGGGGAGCCTGTGAGAGCGAGCGAGCGAATTGCTGTGTATATATAATACAGAACGAGCGCTGAAGACCCGCGTTACAGAAAAAAGGGGGTGTTTAAAATAACATTTAACTAAGTTGCCATAATGATGGTGATGATAATAGAAAATGCCACCAGCGAGCATGGTGGGCGTTATTGTCCCTTATTGGCCCCCCTGCTGCTTTGATTTGCACAAAAGATGTGAGAGGGAGGAAGATGATTACCATAACAAACACACTTGCAGACGCACACTTCCCCAGGGAAGTGTCAATCTAAGTGGAAGAGTATGTTGACATTTATAACCATCTGGGGGGGACATGGTACCCCTCAGATGCTATTTCTCAGCTGCTTAACTTCAATTAGGAAGGCCAGAGAGGGAGGGAGCACAGTGAAAAGGGCGGGGGGAGCGGGGGGGTTAGGAAATCAGCAATGGGGACGAATTGTTACCGAATGGTTAAGTGGCGGCAGAATGGGTGCTAAGGGGAGAAACACATTTATGGGTGTCTCCTAAAGAGTTTGCATTGTGACTCGGCCTTTGTGGCTTCACATTGATGGAGGACTGCTGATGGCTATTGGAGATTATGTATTGACGGAGGATGTAAATGCAGACCGGAGCCTTTTTTTTCTTCTTCTCCATTTGCAGACTGATTACACTGGTGAGGTCTCGCACTACCTTGAAGTTACATCTATTCTCCCGAAACACAAACAAATATCTTTTTTTTAAGGTCAGTGTCAAAAACCGCCGCCCAGTACTCTAAAAATTGAGATGGTAGATCCCAGCGGGGTAGAACAAGAATGAAAGACAGAAAGCGGGGTGACAAAAAACACGCCAATAATAAAATGATGAACAGGGGGAGGAAAAAAAAGGTCCTATTGGACAGGAAATAAAGTGTGCTGTCAGTCAGTGGCTGCGGCGCTGCCAGAGTCACATCTCCCAGGTTATTGCTTATTGTTTACTCCCTTCTGAAAAGGTCAGAGGTCACCGCGACCACATCTATTTTTCTCTCCCACCCACTCGCTCCATTCTTCTCCGAGCACATGGAGGAACAAAGAGCCATGGCGGGGGTGGTAGCAGGAGAGGGATGGGGTGTAGAGTTGGGAGGGGGAGGGGGGCTGTGATGGAGGGGAGTGGAATTAGAAAAAAAAATATAGAAAGGGAGAGCAGCGATCAGACAGCGCTGATAAGGAGAGAAGGCAGGGGCGGGGTGTTGCTGTGAGCTTTTCGGGGGGGGGGGGGGGGGGGGCAGCAGTGGTGGGGAGGATCGCGGGGATGGGGGTTGGGGGGGGGGGCGTGATGTGTGTATTCAACTCCGGGCTGACTCCTCTTATGCTAATACAGCCAATTTCCTCTTTTATTTCATTTCTGGAGCCGAAATCTGCGATCTGCGATAAGGTTGCCGTGGCGACCGCCTGTTCCCCGGGCGGATGCGGGCAGCCGTGTGATGGAGATGTGTAAGTCGGCGGGAGCAGCAGGGAATGAATAATTTAAAACTCCACCAAGCTGGAGAGATAAGAGAGAGCAGGGCTGAGGCCTCTCTCACTCTCTCTCCCGCTCTCTGTCTCTCACTCACACACACACACGTACACACAGACACACACAACTCCTCACCCTCCATCTCTCTCCCTCTCCCACAATCCATCACTTCACCTCACCCCTTCTGACTCTAACCCCCCCCCCCCCCCCCCCCTACACTTTCTATTTCTCTCTCTGGACATCTAAGGCTTCATCCTCCAAAGCAAGTTGACCTCCAAGGTCAAGGGCATGATGGGTAATTGAACCAGTGGGTTGGGGGGGGACGGCTGGGATCAGGCCTATGGGTGATACAGCAGAGACGAGCTGAAGGCCTCAATCTGCCCGCTTCTCCTCCTGCTCGATTCAAATGTGATGATTCTGCACTGCTGAGCTGAAACCGCCGAGCACGCGAGCATTCAGCAAACTTCACGTACTTCAAGTTAAGCCCACTTGGCTCGTGCAATTCATTAGTCACTGAAACAACAGCTGCTCTCCAGCGTGCCACAATGGCCCAACACTCGAATGTAAAACATGCTTGGAATAGTTGAGAGTGCTCCTTTAGAAACGCACCGAGGCGGAACAGGTGAGGTGTGGTTAGTAATGTAGTTACAACACTGAACTACTCTTAAAGCTTTGTTGCTGATTTCGTCAGTGTGTATGAATTTGTTCTTTTGATTCTGTAAAGATAAGCACTGTATGCTGCAGGAGTGTGATGGATCTGAAATATGTGATCTAAGTAATTGTCATGATGGCAAACAATGTTATGGCGTCCAGCTCTTTAAGTTGGTCTGTAGTGAGTTATTACCACTTTATGCATTACAGTATATCCTGAATTGTTATGAGATTTACATTAGTATTTTAAAATTTCCTCCACCTCAGCAATAAAAATTGCAACTTAAATGCTAATATAATTTTTTGCCGTACTTATAAGTGCTTTATTTTTCATCCAGTAGTAAATGTTTTAAATGTATATATCTTTTTTTGTCACTTGGTGATTTACTCACCACTCTAAGAACATATAAGTTGTATGACTTTCCTGTTCCTTATGGGATATTTCATTTTCAGTATTGTTTACTTAGCTCCATTCTCACAAGAGTCATCACTTTGTATTATTACATATTAGAAAGTAAACCTTAGTAATCTAGCAATCCCCTATGAGCACTTGGCAACAGTGGGGAGAAAAACAACTCCCTTTTAATAGGAAGAAACCTCTGGCATAACCAAGTTCAGATAAGGGCTGGTGGATGAGGGCAAAGAGAGGACAGAAAAGAAGAGAGCAGAGATGACAAACGACATTCCAGTAAAGTGCAATACTGAAAAGGGAGATTCCAGGTGATGAGTGCTTTTACTTTCAGTACTTATGCTTGACTTATACTTCCGTCAAAGTATTTAAAAAAAAAAACAAAAAAACAACATTTTATTTATATTTTTGCATTACTACTAAGTTTTTCACTAGAGCCTCTGGACCCCACCATGACCACCAGCATCACATTAGCATAAAATCACTGACCACCTGTATCCATCTGTTAAATTATTGCCATTAACACATGTATGTTTCTCATAATATTTTATAGATTTTTTTGTTCATATTTTATACTTGCTCACACCAATTACCAAGTTCCATTTTTCTTATATGTAAACTGATTCTTACTCTTATCTTGGACTTAGTATGGCTGACAGTATATATCTCTTTGCTTTACTGTCCACAAATCGCATTTAAAAAGGAAACAAAACCAAAAAGCTATAAATTGGTTGAACTGTTAGCAAAGCCTGACATATTATGTATGGAAACGTGTGTGGAAACGTGTAACCCTTGATAACACCACCCTGCTGCTTTAAACACCCTGTAATGTGCCAGGTACACGGCAGAAAATAGTACTCCAATTTCACCGCTCACTCCTGTTTAAACCACGTTAGATAAAATGGTTTTGTTTACTTAGGTAATAACCACGATCATTTAGGTTAAAGGTATTTGCATTTTCTACTAATCTATCAAAGAAGAGGCAAATGGATAGGTTTTTCACAATCATCACTGCACATCAGAACCTGTTGCTGGTTAACATTGATTTCACTGTTTCTGGGCTTTACTGGAATACCTTTACCCCTTCAGTACTCAAAGGCCAAATAACTTTTAAGAGCACACTTGATTTTTGGAAAACGGTGTCTAAAATTTAAATATATAAATTTTATGAGGGAAATGAGGTCATTAAGATGATATGCTACAACAGTTTAACTGGAAACTGATGTGAGATACTCAAGGGGATTTTCTTCTTAATTCCAGCTTTGTGGAGGTAAGGTAGGTCACTGGCTCGGCCGCTCCGCTGGTTGGGGCGGCATGTGTTACGTTACATCTCCGACTCCTCTCTGTCTGGCCCCGTCAACCTGTTTTCATTCCACAGCCGTAGCACGAGGTTTTATCGTCATGGAGATAAACCAGGGTTATAAACACCCTGCAGGTCATGTCCAGGTGAGGGGTTCGCGGTGAGGTGTGGCTGGCTGGCCGCCGCCTCCCTTCCCCCCCCACCTCCCCGGGTGTACGGACCTGTCCTTAAAAGACACAAGCGGAGGGGAAAATTGGAACAAAAAAGCTGATTCATAAACAAGCCACACAGGGCGCCCGCACAGGTAATCTCAGCCCAAGCGTGAAGCCTTCATCCCCATGGCGCCAGGAGGCAGCTCGCCCCGCCAGGACGCACAAAGTCCAAAACAAAGTTGCAGGGGTTCAAAAAACAAAAACCTAATAGACTGTATTTAAATGCACCTTCAGTTGCTGATAGTTCACCTGATAATTAAGATTTAAGCCTTTTAGATTAATGTGCTAATTTACACGATATTTTCCTAAATAAGCTTTTTAAAGCAAAGTCACTTCACAGCCTGTTTGCCCACCGTCTTTCATCTGAGCAGAACATCTCAGCCCACATCTTCCTTGGTCTTCTTCACATCAAGGGGTTATAACTTGTTTTGTCTGCAAAGTGCAACATCTCACATTCTTTCATCTGGCTTGTCCTGCCTACGAGGAAACACGCCGAACAACACGTACAGCTCAGCAACAAACATGCAAACAAACCAGAGATGCAGAGATCCAAACAGGCTGCGTTTCCTTCAGCAGACACATGGTGGCACTATGTACTTATTGGAGTCCCTGCAGCTGAGGTTCCCTCCATCCTGCCTTGAACCTAGAGTCCCACACCGAGCAGATCAGAGGTAAACACACGCACGCACACACACGCAAACACCTAGCAGATACTCCAGATTGCATTGATAATACTGAAAATATTGGCCCATAGAAATAATACAACACCGTGATAACAGAATGCTATCTGGTTTGATCATGATACCACAACTAAACGCAAGCAGAATATCAACTCCTGCAAACAAGAAGAATGAAGAAACTGGGCCTCACATCAGCGGCATGACAAAATAAAACAGGACTGACATCCTCTGTCGGACACAAGACAAACCCAGTAGCTCAAAAAGCTGCCATATCGATGCAGCTGATGAAAATTACACTGATTTCTTTTAAGTGTGGGGGGGAAGAGTGGTGTTTCAGCTCCTCTATGTGAAGCCATGTAAATAGAGCGGTTTTAAGAGGCTTTCAGGGCTGCGTATGAGCAAATATGATTTCATTAAACAGGATATGAGCTCTCTTTTCTGATGGGCCTTAATCTAGATTAAGGTTCGTCTGGAAATTCACAAATAGATGTTGGAAGAATCAAGCAAATTAAGCGCACGCCAGTCATCAAATCTATTCAAACAGGGTCAGAATAAAGAGGAATTTCTGCTCTTTATTCAAACATTATTATCTCTTTAATTAAATTATTCCCAAATTATTCCTCTGTTAAAATTGTAATCTATATAAAGGAATAATAATAACTTTAATATATTTGTTTTAAATGAGGAGATTTGCCTGCATGGGATGCACATCAGTGTGTTTTCTTCTTTTTTTCCCCTTTTTTGAAAGGCACTGGTAGATTTACATTTGTTTAATTATGGAAGCTTGCGATTGTCTATCTGAACTGCGAATGTGAGGGGAGGAGAAAATAAGGAATTGTGGGGGCCTCAATTAAATCTGATGTTAATTAAATCTGATCTTGTTTTGTGTATTAATCAAGCGGCAATTTTAATCTAGTGAATACACAGGCTGTAATAAGAAATGTGGATATAGAGGGAGAGCAAGAATTATTTTAATTTCATGCTTGTGATGAATGTTTTTTAATATTTTATTTAGCTGAGTTGCATTAGTTCCCAATCTCCCCCTTCTTCACCACCACCACCACCACCCCCACCTTCCACTCTCTCTTTATGCAATCTGAGCATCAGATTCATCCAGTGCAAAATGTCTGCACACATATAAAGAGAATGGGGAAACAGCTTGCATGAATAGGCCTACATTCAATGAGGTGTCTTACAATAACTTCTGGTGAGTTATTATGTGAAGAAGTCTTCTGTGGAGGAAAAAAAAATAGACGTATAAAGGGTAATATTTCATTTACTTTCCCCCCCAAAGTGTTCAAAGAAAGGGGCCCTGTTTGCACGTAAGTCACCTTTCTTTTATTTTCACCTGTTATGCTCAAATACTTAATACACCCTTAACCTAATCTGGACTTCTGTTTGTGCATCAACCTCCTCACGAGTGTGTGCCCATGCGCTGCATGTGTGTGCGTCAGTGTTAATTATGTTTACATCAGCATTAAGCCGCGCTCTTATCAGATGTACTATTCCTTTTCAGAGGCAGGTTCTTGGTAGAGTGACACCAGAGATAAGTGGGAAAATTTACTCTGTGGTCAGCAACTCTTTCCACATATACACACACTTTATTTCCTCTGGTTATTTTAAGCAAATGTTCCTGCTGAATGCAGAGATAGGGAGGAAAAACACAACCTCTATCCAAACCACATTAGGCTAATTAACAAACTCATTTAAAGTCGCAAAAATATTGATTGCCATACATTTGTAGAGGTGGTGGCGGTGGCTGCAGCAGCGGTGGGGTGTGGGAAATAAATAAATAAGAGTGTGGCAGGTGTATGTAAATTGTTTGTTGGCAATGGAGAAATTTAAATTACAGTTCAATCAGAGAGGAGGAGAGAGGGGGAAGAGAGCGGTGAGCACCCTGTGATTTCCCGTCTCCACGCTTAGTTGATATTTCACTGGGTGCGGATTGAGCGCTACGGGTGCATTTCACACCCTGAATGAGAAAGGCAATCTCGCTCAGCCGACTAGAACAATAATTAGAATGGAGATTAAATAAAAATAATTAGAAAAAGTTCATCTAGTTTTGATGTATTAATTATTCCGCCCCTGCTTTATTCCAAGTCTAATTATCTGCTTCAGTGAAAATGCCAAGATTTTCTGTGAGTCATAAAAAATTACATTCATGTAATTATGTCAGCAATTTGGGGGGAAGTCAGCTAAGCAGAGCGTCGGCTCTCTACTCCCCCCAGTTTAAAGTAAGTAACTTCTAACTACTTATAACTTATAAGTTAATACAGTCCCTTTCAAGCCAGGGGTATAAATAATAGAATGCAATGGGAGATTATTTACTCTTTAAATGAGGAGCTGCTCTCCCAGCTCCCGACACTTCCCGCCTTCACACTCACATGCTCTGCACACCACAATGAAAACAAGACGAGTTTTTATCCATTCTTGGTCAGTAGATAATAATTTGCATATAAATGGAAATATTTATTGTGACAAAAAATAAGGAAAGGGAGATGTAGGAAGTAATATGCTCATTTTTCAAAAACTCACGGGGCCCAACTGTGATATCTGTATTTTAGGAGTCAAGCAGTTTAAAAAATAAGACGAACCGAATCTTTAAAAAAAAAGAAGAAGACGACGAAGAAGAGAGAGAGAGCAGTGAGAGAAAGAATAAATAAATAAATATCAGGGGAAGAAAGGGAGAGGGGAGCCAAGGGAACCTTTTAAGATGTTTACTACACAAATGGAGTCTCCAGAGAAGACAGCGTCCTGATGAAATTTGAGAGATAGCTGTCGACATTCTGTACTTTTCTCCTGGCTGTGTAGATGGAGGTAGGCAGGCTGGAGGACTAAGCTGTAATGACTTCCCTTCCTCTACCTGACTCACTGGGGGAAACCAATAAAGTTACAAAAATAAACTTTACAGATGTGGAAAATGTATTACCAAGATAGGAAATAGGTGACTACACTTGAAAAGAAATCACATATTGAAGGTGTGCCTGAAAAAAAGGGGGGGAAAAAAGAGGGTATGGAAAGTTAAGGTAAAAAAATTCCAAATGCAAATGTAAACACACGTTACATTTAGTTTATTCAAAGTGTAAAGTGATACATAAAAGCATGAATATCTTCAACATTCTTTTTTTTGATAAGGCACACGAGGTGGCACGGAACGTAATGCTCGGCTTACACAGTAATCAGTCAGACCCGGCACTTTGAAATGCAGAAAATACATAATTTAATGTTTTTTGGGTGGGGGGTACATGTTTCATGCAACATGTTAAATTTTCATTCATAAACTCATAAACACCTTTATAAATAAATTCTTTACAAAGCCTTAAAGAAAAAGCACCAACTTTCTAGGACCTATTTTCAAATCCTCGTTACTATTATTCATTAAATTGTAACAAGCATAAAGCACTGTTAGTGCACACTGAGGGTGGTGGTGGGGGTCTCCTATGGGGAACATTTAAATAAAATGTATGAAACCATAGGTAGACGGAGCAGATGTGATTGTGGAGGTGTGGGATGCATGTTAGGCTAAACCGATTGAAATCAATAGGAAACAGGAAGAGGTGTAGAATATTACACAGTCAGTCTTTCTGGTAGCGTGCTTGCTTCCCATGTAATGGCTTCACATGAGCATACATACATATGAGGCCCCACAGCAGTGAGCTCAGAACAGATAAGGGCAAAGGCTCTTTGACTTTCTATTTCCTTTTCAGAAACCCAGCCGAGGCTACAGCGGTGAGGTTTCTGCACCAGTCATCGCAATGTTGTATAAATTTTCTTGATTTAGATGGTCCCGAGTCCCCAAGACCGGTTACAGTTAAATCTCATGAGTGAATGAAAAAAATCCTTCTGAGAGATGAATTTTTAGACCCCCCCCCCCCCCCCCCCCAAAAGCATGAATTTTACTCATGTCACGTCTGTAAAACGGCATTCAGACAGTAATGAGACAGAAAAATGGAAAAGGTTTACCCAAGAAACCAACACTTTTATAGTATGTGTGTTTTTTTAAGTGGTTTAATGTAATGTTTTCCTTTAGAGAATTTATTTCATATGAGGCCAACATTTCTGCTTTCATTCTTTGTACGGGTTTTCAAAATTTCCCTTATGCGCTCAATGTCACTGTACACTTGAAATGGCAGTTAGGCAGTTGTTAAACATACAGCTGTCCACACTCTACTGCTAATGTGAAAATAACATACTGCCATATTTTGTTCAATGTAAGCATCAGGGAGCTACCTTTATGATTTGAATAAACAACATCTGAAACTGTCAGTTGTTAAGCTACTACATTCACTAGAAACCTGTGGTCAGCGAAGTAACAAAGGACGGCACCGGCAGCTTCATATCTGATATTTAAATTACCATACTAGCATATATGAAAACTGATATCCATCTTACCATAAAACATATTTTTTTGTAATCGAAAATGTGCACAATACTGCAGCAAAAACGATATTTTTTATAAAGCAACATTTCAATATGACGTGCAACAGGCTTTTTAGCGATATTTTCTCATCTTGTGCAACTTTGGGTTCTTTCTTTTAGCCCTTTATCTATATTTGCATCTGCTGAGGAGACACCATGTAGGAGTAGTAGTTATCAGGCCCTCATCAATGCAAGCAGGAAACATACTGATTAGAATATGAACAGACCACAGAGAGAGGAAAGTATGGCCACGCATACACTCACACAGAAGTTTTGCAAGATATTGGGCTTTTTTCTTTGGAAATGTGCGTGTCGTGAAATGCATCTTGAGCTTTCAGATTGTGACCTAATGCAAGAGAATTTTCTTTAAAAGTCTAAAAAAGCTAGAGCGCTGTTCCTCCCTGATTTTAGTCATCCAAGGTTTCGGCACAAAACAGAGGTGACTCAAATCCACATTCACAAGCAGTCCGTTTCTAAAAGCTCACATTTGTGATCACACGAACAGTTTCTGGTACTCAGCTGCTCCTCTTGCTTTGAGAAGCACTGAAGTGTGTACAGGTCTTCTCTGCATTGTGAGGTAGCTGTGACCTGGGTAAGGTTTAAAAGAAGTCCAGGAGCTTAACTGCACTTCCACCACCATTGTTAAAGTTCCAAACATTGACTCTGGCTTTGGCTGGATACACAATACTTAACAGAACAAGCTCTGAAACTGGTACTTCCATTTTTTTATAGTTGGTCTAAGGGAATGTGTGCTTTACAAAATCCTGTTAATCATTTGATGCTGGGTTGTTTTTCACGCCACTCATTTCTCATTCATCTATTATTTATTATATTTTCTAAATGGTTTATATTTGTAATATAGTGTATATCATTCATGACTTAAATTTGTGCTTAGACAGTTTACTAATATTTTTCAATCAAACCAGGGTATATTTGTTTCGTTGTTTTATGGATTGCTCATTTCATCAACTAACTCTTACATTCGTTAGAGAGACAATTTGTTTGAATTTACCAGCAAGACTCACTTGGAATCAAGGATAAAATGCTCACCCATACTTCATATCCTGACCTCACATCCATCACATTAATGAACATAGTCTTGGGCACAAACATGAACTGTACATGGACTCAAAGATGACCTGAATAATTGGTGCTCAGAAAGACAACCTGACAAGAGTTTACTGGTGAAAAATCCCTGTAGCCTCATAAAACACAAAAGCTTAAATTTACACAGCTAGTTAGAGGGGGCAAAAGTACAGATACCCATATTTAAAAAAATAAATAAATAAATAGAAAACAGTCCTGAAAAAAGTTTTTACTCCAAGTAAAAGTGGAAAAAGTGCAGTCTCTGAAATGTATTCAAAGTAAAAAAAAAAAGTAGCTTCTTGAAATACAATCCTACCAACCTTTTTTTGTACAAAAATAATATAATAATAAAATAATATTAGTACATGAGAATACAAATATTGAAATCTAAATTCTAATGAATCTACTCAGTTTACACCTGTTATGTAGGACACAAGCAGAAAAAGATCATTTTAAAAAATGTTCTGTTGCCTGAATTGCAGAAGGTGACTTTGCCTCCACACCTACACAGTAACACTAGTACAGCGCGGGGTCACAGTGGAATCCAGCGGGTGGGAGAACCCCACGATCAGTGTAGTGTCTCAGACTGGGAAAAGAATCATAACTCAGAACGTAAGGAATAGAAAGTACAGACATTTGTTTAAAAAATAGGGGGTAAAAGTAAAAAGTTATCAGAAAAATAAATGCTCGAGTAAAGTAAAGATACCTAAAAATTCTACTTAGGTACAGTGTTTGTAAGTATTTGTACCTTGTTACTTCCCACGACTGGAGTAGTATAATCTCGATTACCTTAACAGTTTTTGCCTTTAACTACTGAGATGATGCATTTAATTAATGAACACTGGTGGCAACGCTGCGGTTTTTTCTCAACATTTTATTTTACAAATAATACATAATTGATACATGCACACATGACAGTCCTGTAGCTGGTAAAATTACTTCATAAGGTCAATTAGAGCTAACCAAAAGCCTGAAAATCAGTTGCGCACACACCTAAAATGGCTCCTAGCTAGGGCATGTTATCGAGTAATTAAGGTCTTTACTATCCGGTCCCAAGCTCTTTCTGTCCAAAGCAAAACCCCAAATTACTGCTCACTATTTGAGCGTGGGAGAGACAAGGTAACTGAATCAAACTGGATTGTACACGAGGCAGAAACCTATATAAAAGCACCTTAGAATGGAAAAACTCCAAATCTGTTTACTAATATAACACACAAACACTGGACAAACATGAGATTAGTTGAGTAGTGAGTCCTCACTTTGGCAGACAAGAGTCACTTCTGAGGTAGCTTTGGCTTCCCGGTGGGAATGTCAAAATGTGTGCATTGGTATTTGTGCAAATATTAGTGCTTCTGTGCATGTTAGCTATTAACCACATGGATGTGGATCAAAGGAAAAAGTAGTACAAACCCTGGTCAGTGAGTTGTGTTGACTTACCTGCGGCCTCCAGCAGCTACTTTGCTGGTTAGACTGTGAGTGTGCAGCAAAGAAACATGCAGTTCAGTACATATATTATCACAATGTGTGGAAATGAATTCATAATGAAAAGAAAGTTAGAGCCCTAGAAGTTTTCATTTGATAATTCATTCTGATGATGATGATCTTCAAAAAATCTCATGTACCCGAATGAATGTTGTTTGACGACAGTTGCTCTAATATTTACTCAGTTCTAAAATATTTGGACTAACCATACATTTAAAAATTTATACTGAGCATTATCTCAAGAAGTAGTTCTCAATTAAGCAATCAGTCAGTAAGCAATCAGTGCTTAATGTTTATTCATCATGAGTGCATCTGAAAAAGACCAAATGAAACTTCTTTTCCATGACCTCACCCTTGCCAAAAAACATGGCCATTATTTTCTCTCAAATATCCATTAACAACAGTCATTGACCCATAAATTCCCAAATAAACAGCCAACAAAAACACAGCACAGTCACTCCCCCAACCAAATCAAAAAAAAAGAAAGAAATACAGTTAAAAATTATTGCAACCCATTATTATCAATGTTTCCATTTTGGCTGTTACAAACTAGAGTCCAGAGATTGTATCTGAAAGTCAACTTCCTGTTGTCGGACCAGTTATTCTGTTTTCTGTTTGTGTGGTTTGTATTGTTTCTGAGCAGCAATCTTTTTATACACCCGGATAAGGAAGCACATAAAACCAAAAAGTGACCCTGCCAGAAGGTTTTATGGCAGATTTCTGACTTGAGAAAGAGTCATGATTATGTGCAGTGTTTGCTTTAGATTGCTATTTAAGGCCAGTTGTCTTTGGCCAACAGAAGGCGCCAAGTGGGGGGATCGAAAAGCGGGCCTATCAGTTACTGACCTCAATGGTCAGACTTATGGCTCATTTGGACTCCCATACTCTTTACACACACACATGGGGCAAGCCACAGGTTAAGTCTAGGGTTTTGGAAAGATCCCAAAGTGAACATTAATTTCTTAATGCATTTTGGGTCCCGTGGGGGCTGTCCTCAGGAGTAAGCCACATGGGATCACTCTGCCAACTCTCATAATAGGATTGAGTGACAGTGCAGTAAGTGATGCAAGAGACTGTGTTTTGTCTGTGCAGTTAAAATGTTAGACTTTTATAAGTAATGATTTCTTTGATAGCTCTAATTTTCATAATTTCCATCTCTCAACTGTTTTCCATTTTCTGTTTTGTGTGCGGTTGTGTGTTTTGGTTTGGTGGTTAACGTCTATACCATACAAAGTAAAATAAAGCCGTTATTAATTAGCAAGGTTGAGTTCCTCCTCTAGGAGGTTTGTTATTGCTATGTCTGAAGCTGGAAGAAGGCTGACGCCTAATTGATCGACAAGCTCTCTGGGACTCAGTAATGATAATCAATATTGACACATGTTTTCTGCCCTCACCATAACTCATAAACATCACTATGCAGGCTGCCGCACAACCAGCTGTGTATGTGTATGCCAGCAGCAGCCAAACAAAAACAACCAGCATGTTCAAATTTAGACTGGAGATGAAATGGAAAATGTGTGCTCAGACAAGCCTTTGACCTCTGTGGGTTACAGACAGCTGATTTTTCATTCTGGTAATTTTGGATGAAAAATACAGAAATAATAATAATAAAAAAAAAAGAAAGTAAAAGTTTTCCACTGAATTCCTACCTAATTATGATCAGGGTGAAAGTTTTTGTCCTTTGAAATTACCAATAATACAGTAATGCATGCCTTCAACTCTACTGTTACCATCGGTTTCTATTTCAAACTATTTTCTAATTAAGAGTTGGTTATGTCAAGTTAAGTCAGTACAACTCACGACAACGAAATAACAAACCAATGTTTGTGCGTAACTTTGCATCAGTCACGATTAAAAAGACATGCTAGCTACCGCATTTTGTGAAAGTAGGCAACCTGCCAAGCTTCTGACCGCTCAAAATATTAAACTCTTCTACAGTGAAAATGGCAAATCAAAATGTCAAGCAATGTCATAACACATGTATCATTTTAATGCATGAAAAACGCTGGTTATTTATTAGCTAGTTAGCATTGGCATTGCAATCCACAACTGACAACATATTGTGATATGTTATATGTTGTTGTTCTATGCTATTCTGTGTATTTAAGGTATTTGGGACATGTTTTATGTGTTTAGTTTAGTTTAATACTTTGTTACAAAGTAGTTTTTAGACTTTGTGATACAGTAAATAAAGAACTTTTCACTGTCACAGCCTCCCTCCATTTTAGCCTCCTAGCCCAAAAGGGAGAACACTGATTAAAGTATTCTTATCATTTTGAATAATGCAATCAAAATCATGTATTTATGGACGTACGCTTGCTATTTAACACATAGCTTTGGTGCAAAAGCTGTTTTAATGATGTACAGTATGTATGTTTTTGGCACATTTTCACCATCAAATCTATACATCAACTACATTTTAGATTCTGCAACAGATTTCTTGTTTGGAAGGTTGTTAGGAGAAAGCATCTTTCTAAAAAGAATTCAACAGCAAGGCTTAGGTTTGCAAAAATTTAATCTGAACAATGGACAAGACAATTTGGACACATAAAACCAAAATGGGGATGCTAATGCACAGCATCATGTTTTGTCAGAAGCAAAAGCAAACACAGCATACCAGCGCAAATATCTCATACTAACTTTCAAGCACGGTTGTGGAGGGATGACGATTTGAGATTGTTTCACAGCCACAGGATCTAGGCGTCTTCCAGTCATTCAGTCCACCATGACCTTCCTTCCATATCAAAGTATTCTAGAGCAGCGGTCTCCAACCTTTTTTGCGCCATGGACCGGTTTATGCCCGACAATATTTTCACGGACCGGCCTTTAAGGTGTCGCGGATGAATACAACAAAATAAAACTAGTACCGGTACCGAAAAAAAGAAAATTTATTCATAACACACGTGAAAAGACCAAGGAAAACCGATAAAACGATAAAAACGATAACAAAATAACGCTGAAAACCGATAAAAACCCTGAAAACTATACATTTCACACCTGAGCCTCAACTCTCGCAGCCCGGTACCAAACGACTCACGGACCGGTACCGGTCCGAGGCCCGGGGGTTGGGGACCGCTGTTCTAGAGTCAAATGTGAGGCCATCTTCACATTTGACATGCATCAAGTCCTGTAGAAACATACTTGTCTGCACAACTGTAAATTTGATAATGTAGTTTGCTGGCTGCTTTGGTCCAAAAATAATAGTCTTAACTACTCCAATAAAACACCATATGTGTAGGAGAACAACAGTGTAATGTAGCAGGAGTTTAAAAGGCAGAAGGCAAGGGTGTTATTGGCACAAATGGAGGGGAATATGGGTGTGTGTGTGTGTGTGGGGGGGGGATGTGAAAAAGAACATTTGGGTCACTGGGCAATTACCAAGACTCTCCATCACAATAAATGGATCCACACATACTTCCCCCTCAATTAATGCATTAGTGGGGTCAGGGGTTATGTAAGCATCATCCTCTCTGCCAGAGCAGGGAGGGGTGTTGTAACCCAGGAAGTGTGGTGGTTGAATGTGATTGGTTGTGTGTGAATGTTTAGCTTATGTGTCAAAGAGATGTAAGGGAGATGAAGACAATGTTGTGCTGTGTGAGTTTTGTTGGTTGTAACTGTTTCATGCAAAAAAAAAAATTCTACCACTCGGCCAGAGCACCTAATTCATTTTAATATTGATAGTAAGGATAGATAAAGCACGAGTTCACTCAGATGCTAAAATAGACTTCCTCAGTATTTGTATAGTAAGAATGAACTTTTTCTTAGGAATCACTTAAAGCGCTTTCTGTGACAGGAAACTCTGGAGGAAATTTTACATGTCTGGCTTGTATATAATAATACCACAAGCTTAACAGAAATTGCAAGTAACTGAACTTTGTTTGGATAGGGGCCCATAACAGGATGAAGGCAACACAAACTCCCACAATGTGCCACATGCAGAAGCCCTCTGTTTATTTATTCAAATTGTGCCCTGAATGGTGCATTATGCTGGCTTTCATCTGTCAGGTAAAGGTGCAACACTTTCTTCCCCTCTCTCTTCCTTTCCCTCTGTGTTTCTGTGAGGAGGGTTTAAAGTGAGAGCACCATCAGTCGTTGTGCCTCAGGCCAAGTTCCACATTCGTGTTGAACGTACGCACAGCAGTTCTCTCTCTCACACACACACACACACACACACACGCTGCACTAGTTAAAGCTTTCTAGGAAATGTGAGTTGACCTGTCCTTTCATCATATGCCACCCTTTAAAGAGACAACGAGAATTCAGACCTGTTTTATTGGGTAATAATGAGGTAAGTGATGCATGTGGCTCTTTGTTTTTTTTATGAGGTACTTCAAGAGATGAGATCAGGTTTTTTTTGCTTGTGGATAGTTTTATTGTAAAAAATTATTCATCATTCAAATATCTGCAAAGTCCTTAAAGTGAAGAATTCAGAGAAAACACTGAGTGACATGCACCACATACTTAGAACCAAAAGGTTATTTTGGATGACAAAACATGCAAAATATAAGTGTGTAATAATGCTGTGTGACAACAGTCAGTTAACATATCCATGACAAAAACACGACACTTAAAACACAACGACGTAAACAGAAACCAGCATATCTGATGAAGTGTCTCATAAACACAAATTAAACAGCATAATGAAATTTTGAAAATGGGCACCAACAAAATGGAAAACAGAAGTATGAAAAAACAACATTTCAAACAAGACAACAAGCAAAAAAAACCCAACCAAAACCTAAAATTATTTTGGCTGCGTTTTGTTTCACCTTTGGATCAGTGTAGACTTTTATGAGATTTTTTACAAATTAAAATCCCCTATCCAGTGTCAGCTATGATTAACCACAGACCCTAATTCTCAACAGTTTCAGAGAGTTGATATGGTTTTATATTTTACAGAAACCACGGTTACGCGCCAAAAAAGTGATTTTTTGTTTTTTGTTTTTTTTTTTTAATTTTGATATTAGATGCTCCAAACTCGCTGGATAATCGCAAATCTGTGGGTTAGGAACGTCTGAATATTGACTCATATGCTTGGTTAAAGAAATATTTTGACTGGCTCCATTTCCTCTGACGAAGGATATGGGGTATCTAAAATGACTCACTTGTTCATTTATTACCTGTGCCGCACAGAACAAAGCCTTTTTATGCTCACATTTGATTATCAAGCAGATTTCTGATTACAAGGTTGACTCATCATCCTTTTCCACAATTACCCAAAAGTTTGGCGTCATTTGGTAGAAAATAAACATCTATTTGATAAAGCATTGTCGGGTTTTACGCAAAACGTATACGCACAATGGGTACACGCACAATTTTTGTCATTTTAATGGTGCTACATTGTGACTGGGCTCTGCTAATGGGAACATATTTTGATGATAGTCTGACTTGTTTTCTTGGTTGAATGTGATGAGAAAGGAGGCACAGAAGGGTATTTCCTGGGCCTCTTGCCTTTTATCTACCACAGCACATCAGCATTAAATCTCAGATTAAACGTTTTTTAAAAGAGACTTTTATGTACCTTTAGAACTTACATTCACCACTTTTTTCCAGAAACTAAAATACTTATACCTCAAGATAGGTACTGCTGTTCTTCTCACAGACATGAGAAGAGTGACCACTGTTTCACAACTTGTACATGTACTGTTCTCACATTTGGCTCTGTTAATACTGGACAGGATTCTTGTGCGCTATTAATTTTTCATATGCCGAGTTTGTTATTAAAGCGCTGTGAAATTTGTTTGCGTTATTACTCAAATTCAGTAGCAGGATTCACCTGTAGCTCTGCAAAATCACACATCAGTCAAATCCTGTTGTGCAAGCAGAATATTTGATCGCAAAGTAAAGTTCAGATAGTCCATAAAGTTGCTAAAAAAAGAGAGCGCAGGGTTGCACACCATCACAACCAGTCAATCATTCACCAATAAGGCCAGTTAACACCCCTCAAGCACTCTTTAGATTTCCTTGTACGAGTGTGTATATTTACAAAGGTAGTTGAGGCCATGAGTTTTAAGCGCGTGTGTACGTGCGTGCAAGGGGGTTGCACACACAGGGGACAGACTCTCTTTCTCAGTGGCGAGACTTTGAAGTTGGGGCAGTTCTCTCTTTGAGGTGGTCTATCCCCCGTTCTCAACAGCGTTAATCATGCGTGAAGAGAACATGCTCACTCTGTGGTCGACCAGGCATCGCTACTGATGGCTTCCCTCAGTCCCTGTGTGCAATGGAGGGGTTGGGATCAAGGGTGGCGGTAGTGTTGGGGGAGGATTAGCATGGCCGTAGGCTAATGCACTAAAAAGAAAGTGCAACAAATATATGTACAGGGTCAACTCATTCAAGCATAGCTACAAAGGTAGAGTTTGAGGCAACTGATTTTTCTTTTCTTTTTTTACTCACTTGCCTCACCCTCCAGTAGATGAACTGTGCTACAGATCACACATAGGGATATTGCGCAAGGCATATATGTTGAGACTCTATGTTGATACTCTAGGAATAAGGCTTTAGGTCTCAGACTGGTTTTTCATAGTTTGTGTTAACGTCATAGTCCCAGTTGAGGGAACTAAAAGGAACACTAACCCCATGTTATATTTGTCATTTCTTTCCTTAGTGATTTCATGCATCTTAGGTAGACTGGCAGGTGTCAGAGATCAAAGAGCTTTTCTTTTACTGGCTACGTTGTACAATTGATTGAATCTTTATTGACTATGTGGGCCAAAATCCCAATCAATGTTTGCACTCCTCTAATCCAGCAAAAAGCATCTTAACTAAATTATTTAAAGTGGTTATCTTAGTATGAAAGAGTTTATAGCTTTTATCGTCTTTCAGGTTATCTTTTGAATCCATAACTGGTTGGTGATTCCTCACCTGCACATGTTGCACTTTAGTTCAAATAAATAAACAGTCTCCCTCCTCTTTTAGGGCATATAGACGAGTCATGGTCTGGTCACATCAGTTGGGAAGCAAACTATTCCAACAGGAGGAAAATTAGTTGAAGCTGTAGCCGGATTCAAGTTATACTATTTTTTCCCCCAACTTTCCAGGAAGATCTTGCTCACTCCTTTTATTCCTCAGCATTATGTATGCCAACAGCAGTAAAATGCTTACTGCACAGCAGTACATTGCCTATATTTGTGATGCTCAGCTTGAATCTTGCATAAACTTTGTATTGGCAGTGCATTTAAAGTTCTCCACCATGCCAAAAACCTCCTTTCACTGCAGTTTACCCTCCCATCTTTCCATTTCATATCTGTCCTTAACCCCAATTCACTACTGGAGGAGAACAACATACATATGTGATGACCAAAGCAAGTTGGAGACAAAAAAAAGTGCTGCGTTTAGCTATGATCAAGTCCTGGATGGATATCTTTTTTTTCCAAGGTTCCAAGTTGTATTCATATACATTCCAAACGCATTTCAGTGAGTACTCAAATATTTTGCCACAAACATTTTTAATCTATTAAGAAAATGCTAAAGGTGTAAAAGCATACAAAGGCAAAATGAGTCACAGCCTTTTGTAACACACATTACCACTCAGACCTTTAGTTTCATTCCAACTTTGTGCCAACAATTTGTCAAAGGGCATTTCTTGTGTTAACAAGAGTGTACAAAATGCTGTAATGTTTTTTCTCTAGGTGTGGAAGAACTTGACAAGTCTTAACCTTAATCCTGTCAAACATCTTCAGGAGTGAATTTGAAACCTGTTTCCAAGAATGTACAGAAAGCAAACCTGAATGACTAGACGCTGCTCTCTCACCCTGTAATAATAATATAATGGTTTCTGAATGAGATTTGTGTATCCACATCTTTATTTTTTCTCTGTTGTCTATTAGTATCAAACCTTGCCAATTCAGCTGCCTGAAGTTATTCATAATCATAGTTGCACAAGGAGCTTTGGATTGGTCAGGAAAGAACTGTAAGAGATTGCAAGGCCCAAGAAAAGAATAGCAGAGTAGAGAGGAAATGGGGGTGGAGGGGAGCACTTTAAGCACGGGGAGGCACAGACAGTTGAGTCATATTTCAGGCCTGATTGGAACTGACAAAGTGTTATTGGAGGACTCAGTCCCCACAGCATTGTTTGCTTTAGAAAGTCAGGGCCAGATTTATTATGACTGAAAAACATTAGAGAGATCGGAAGTGGGGACAGCGCAGGGAGCACGGCATGTCTGTCTGCACACAGAGAAAAGGAACTTTAGAGGGCTCATATGGAGATGTATTAGGCCAGATCTGACATTTTATGCCATTCATAAAATCTTTTAAAAGTGTGCTGTTGAAATGTTAATGCAGTCAAAGGAATCACAGAATATGGCTAATATAAAGCTTTCGGTGCCCCCAGTCTGTAGTTGCATTAGTCCACTCATGGAGATAAATAGCTGCCATTTGCCACGTGTTATGGCTATTGGAGTTGAGAGGCTGAGAAGACAAATGCATACATCTCACAAGTATACATTCTTTGTATGCCATCCAAAATCAAAACTCACTAAAAGTATGCACTTTAACTGACCATACATTGTGTAATAATTGGTTATGTTATTAATTATTCCAAGCAATGGTGTCAGAGACTGGGAGCAAAAAGTTTTTAGTTTCTGCCTTAATTGCCCTGTGTATTATATAATGGAACAAACAACCCTGGCTTTTTCAACTGTAACCATAACTGTGCTCTAAAAACCCTGCAAGTCAGCAGAGACAGATGGATTTGGGAGTTTTAAGGAGGCTGCAAATCCTCAGTTGTCAAAGCAGGTATCTTTACATTGTTAAATTATTTTAAACAGTACTGCAAAGCTAGGTAAAGTGGCACTTAGCTTATACTCTTTTTTGTTCATATGCACATTAAGTTTACTTACTTTTGTTTCATTTTCTGAACCTCTGAAACTTTCCGTCTGACTGAAATGAGCATAACATAACCACACACCAGTGTATTAATTATCTAAATCCCAGACACTTTTGACTATATTTAGTTTCATTTTTGTTATCATTATCTTGCTATATAATATTTGTTTCTGCCAGTCAAGGCTTTTGCAGGTGCTGTACCTTGCAGACCCCTGTTTACTGTTTGTGTTGTTGTTGAAAGGAAAGATTCAACCTTCACTCCAAAACTTGTAAAAAAACAAACAAAAAAACCCACCAGATGTGCTGCTGTATTCATATCAATCATTTGTTCCTGTCTGTCACCATATAGTGTAAGTATTCTTGAAATTACAAATGTGACGAATTCTATTTACGAGAGCTAAGAAATTCTGTATTAGAAGTAAGGAAGGTTTGAAGTAGCACAAACACTCTTGCTCACTCCTGAGATCTGGAGTTCCATCAGGAAAATATATAAAGTTTTGTGTTTAAGCACTTTTTTTTTTTTTTTTTTTTTTTTTTTTGAAATTTGCACTCATTTTGGTTTCTATGACTGCTAAAGCTTTCTAGCTTTGAAAAGTTTAGATCATATTAAGAGCTTCCACATGAAAGTTTTTTTTCTTTCTTTAGCTAGTTAGCTTCAGCTAAGCTATTCCAGCCTTACTATCTCTTAAAAATTGTTGGAATTTTGCTTGTTCATTGTGAGAATTTATTCTAAATTAAACCACTTAATTGAATTTGTTAACATCTGGAGTCTTAGCAATGCTGTAAGGTTTCTGGAAACAGAACGGTGAGAACATGCTAGGCCATCTTTAGATTGCTAGCTTAATGCTAACTTCTAATAGTCTATTAAAAAAACACACAAAGCCATTACTTGTAATTGCACAACTACAGTTGCCTGAGTATTTTGCTAGATATTCCCACCTAACAGCTAATACAGTATGAGAACTAATTAAATCTAAAGTAGTGCATTTAACAGTGACATTTTTCATAACCTATCAGGAAGTCCTACGTTTTGCTTACTTTCTCTGGATATCTCTAGCTGACCTCAAATAGAGACTCATCTTGTCCCGGCATCAAGAAAATCAAGAGTCTATGATGGTCAAACAGGGTAAAAATGTGAAATACTTTCAGCTTGTGTGGCCACATTTTTGTTGCTTGGTCAGAATTTGTGTTGATTCACATCTGTTTAAAGTGTGAAAAACTCTGCTTTGTGTTTGATCTGAACACCCTATACGTCATATCAGGCTCATAACCTTTTTTCTTCTTTATTGTATTCATGCATACTGGGATGCTACACTTGAACTATCTGAGAAAAACAGATACCCTGACTACTATAGTGGAGTTGAAGGAATTCAAGGAGATTTTTTTTGGCACCTTAGTGTTAGTTTGGCTTTGAAAACCAGCAGTGCTTTTGGACCTTGGCTGAAACCCCAAATTGCAAATGGAATCTGTTGGAAAAGTGCATGTTTCTTGCATAGCCTTTTCCTGTCTGTATATACACCGCTTAAAATTTAAAAAAGTATAAAACAATGACAACCAGAGCAGGGCGCTGTCATCCTGCGATCACACATGTTTTGATAGTTAATGGACAGCATGGAGAGACTAAGCTCACTGTATTTGAGTAACCTCTTCCTGACCCCCGCCTCACCACTCCTCTCCTCACACACTGGGACAGCGAGCAACAACGAGGAAGAAGTGAAGGAAGAGGGAGAGGCGGCGGGGCCACAGCAGCGCTTTTGGATCCTAAATAAAAGAAGGCTCTCACTCGCCTGTGCTCTGTTTGTCTTGGCTTTAATGTGTCGACACAATGCTGTGGCACAGACGGACAGAATCAGCTGACAGCTACAAACTGTCCATTTAATACTCCAATGTTAATTCAGTTAAATTACGGATGATAAGCTCGTGAAAATCCCGTGTGGAGGAATATACAGTTTAAAATTTGTTATGGAATAAAATGTATGCATAACAGCTGAAAAAATTAATAATACTTTAATAATATTATATTTATTCCTTTGCCCTAATATTACAGGGAGGTCAGTGCATATAAGTCTGTGGGACACAATAAAATATTTTAATGCCATCTTATAGTTTAAATACTTTATTAATCATAATTACTTTTATTTTGGAATATAAATAGAAATTAATTAACAAAATACAGGAATTGGTAAGATAAATGATAAAATATGTCATTTTCTGTTCAGAATAAACACCTGATGCACGGCGAGAAATGGCTCGTTTTTTTCTAAACAAGCATCACGTAGTCTAACGTGTTTAAAGACTGCAGGCGGCAGATGAATTGACGACAGACTAGAGGGTTTCTTAAAGACACAAAATAGACAGAGATGATTTCAATGACACAAAAAATAGATGGAGATGCAGAGATCAGAACCGAGAACGAGTGTGGGAGGAAAAGAAGAGGAGTGGGCTAAAGGGAAAGAAAGAGAAATAGGCTGGCAGATGAAAGCTGTGGCACAGTGCAAAGCTCTTTTGCAGGAGAGAAATCCAGCGAGTCCTGAGCAGGTGGTGAGAATGCCAAGAACTGAGCTGCCTGACAGATGACAGAGAGAAAAAACGAGGAAGGCGATCAGGTGAGGTAAGGAGAAAGCGAGAAAAGGCAGTAGGGGCTCTCACATTCTGGAGATCCAAAAATAGGCCAAGACAGATGCCAGTTTAAGATTTTGGAATTCTTCATTTATAAACTCCGTTCTGAGACTTGGTGGTGCAATTATAGTTGTTATAGATATTTTGTTTAACCTCAGTTATCATTCATTATATCATTATGTGACCCTTTTTGTTCACACTTCCCATTTTTGGGGTGTGAGAGTTCAATCAAGGTGCCACTTCCTAATAATATAAAACCAATTTTCACACTTAAGGGATCTGGTCATATCCGTACATCCTTTGAACCTTTCTCTCCCGTCTACCTCTAAGCAACAGTAAGGGTGGGGACTGGTTTTTGGAGGAGATAAGTTCACGGTCTGATCCTGTGTGAGGTTCCCTGGCCGGGTCATTGGGTTATACCAGGGTCAGCTTGGATTTGCTGATCTGAGAGAGATTAGCATTATACAGTTACTCATGATATAAGATGCTAGCACAGCCAGGTGTTAGCTGATGAGCCATAGCTGTTTCCTATAGGGGATTGTGGCCTGATGCAGGATACTTCCGAACACAAGTGAAAGAAGTTTGGGGGTTAGTCTCTACTTCCAGAAGAACAGGGTGTAAGGCCCAGAGGCCAGAATCAGCCCAGCAAAGACTCCAATCCAGTCCGCTGGAGTGCATAGATTTTGATATCTCTGGTGTAGAACTATAGCAGGTCAGGTACACAACATTTGTTCAGGTTACAGAGATTAACCTGAAAGGTCTGTTTAAAGTGAAACTATTTCCTTTAGTAGTTTCTTAAATGATTCACTTGATTAAACTCTGGCCTAGACACATTCTTTCCTGTGGTGTCTGGCAACAGAGTGCTGGCATGCTGTGGGGCCTCTATGCATCAAACGGGCATCACAGAACAGGTTCGGTCATTTGTCATTATCTTTGAGTCTTTGCTTGACAGTATTTGCGACGTAGATCATTTTGTGTGACTGAATTGCCCCTTTAACAATTCAGACACTGATCTTCGTCACCACCCAAGCTTCATTTTTTTTGGCAATTTCTGAGTTTGAAATTGGAACAAGACAAGTAAAACAAGCACACTAAGACACTCTACAAAAAGGAAATCTCAAAAGGATTATGATGAGAAGAAGAGAAAGAAATTGAATGTGTGGAGCCGACTGGTTGTTTGACCTTTGACCTGGGCGTTGCTCCAAGTTGGTCCAGACGGGCAAACAGGCACTGTTGGTTCTGGCTGACACCGGCTGTGATATATGTTTTCCTGGAACCAGAGAGAAGGAAGTTGAGGCTTTTAAAATAGAGTGGATATAATTTATTTTTAATATACTGGAGCTTGGATGGTTTGCAGAGCATTTTGATTCTTTGAGTGCAGTTCGTGCCATGAACACTGCTCTTTTAAGACTATAAGTTAAGCAAATAACAGCTGCAGACTGCTGTTTTAAATCCTGCTTCTTAAACCTCTCATCCTCGACCCTATAAGAACACTGTATGTTTAGTGTGTGTAAGGAAGGAAACGGTAAGGCACAAGGCATTACTGAAGGCTCTCAGTGGTGCAGATATTGTATCTGTCACGGTTTGCCCTCTGCAGTCATCAGCACATACAGAATTGACCTTTGCGCCACACACTCATGTTACCTCCACTTTATCCTGTAAAGAAATCGGCCAAAGTGAGGGATGTAGGTTTGATACCTTTTAAAGAACTGTGGGAATGACCCAGATAAGTTTTGGGTCACCAATCTTTCCTGTGAAGTTACTACTGTGCATCTTAAGGCTTTAAAAATCTGCTGCTGTTTGTTGTTGCATCCAAATACGGTTGTTTTTTTTGTTTTTGTTTTTTAAAAAAGAAAGGACGGATAGGCCAGTTTTGAGATTTCCGAGTCCAGTCTGGTAGTGAACTTGGAGAACAACTCAGCCTTTACTATATGACCTTTGGACTAGCGGCTTCACTTCTACTGTAGATAGATCATGACATTGTGTTGACACTGCCTATCATGCTAATCTATGTTAGTAAAACTAAATATAATTTCAGGACACAAAATCACTCTAGAATCAAATTATCAAAAGAAGGAATACCTTACCAGGAAGCCTCTAACACGAATTCCCTTTAATCCAGGATTTTATGATTTGCACGTCAGAAAACACTGCAAGAAAAAGGCAAATGCAAACAATACACTTACTTGAGCCCTTACAGCAGTCATTCTGGTGGTTCTACAAAGTCCCTCTTGTTGGAACACCTGGTTGTTTAAGGGGGCTCCTCAAGGACCTTGAGGTCCACAGGCCAAGCCTGGAGATTCCTTAGCCCAGGCTCCAGGGCCACCACGTCTTTTGTCCGCAGAATGGCAACACTGCTCAGATTCCTCGCTCCTATTCCCAGCTCAGTAAGAGAATACCCCAACTACATGGGGTCCAAAGAGTGGTCATGACCACAAGTGCATGTGAATGCATGCATTTATGTGTGTGTGTGTGTGCGCGCGTAAGTTAGTGTGTGTTTGTTGATCTCTGTCCTTAATTGAGTAACGAGGTGGATGTCCTTGTGCTGCAGCTGACTGGAGCTCAATAGCACACCTGCATGACTGATGTTGATGTAAGAAGTGCACCGCCCTGACCCCTCACCCCCATCTTTTGGCTTGTAACTGTAAACCTGGAAATACAGGAATACAGCAAGGATGTAGCAGACCTCCTAAGGTAGGCCCACTGTTTGGGTGCATGAGTAAATTTGCATTGTATCTATATCAGGCTGTGCATGAGAGCATGTGTTCTAGGTATGCGGTTGGATCATCTGGATTCCTTTTACCTTGAAGCTTCAAGGTAGCGCTTGTTGATTGAAAACACAAAACTTCCTACATGGTTGAACAATAGTGTCAGAGAACCAAGTCCAAGGTTCAAACAAAGGGCCCAGGAAGCCTACAAAAGACTGTTTGGCAGCTTCAAACATGTGAAGCCAGCTGTGAACGACATTAGGCTGTGACGCCAAAACCCCTGAGAGTTATATTGTACAGTATGTTTGAGACGAGAACTCGGAGACAAACTCCACGCCTGGCCCAGCTGTCCCTTTAAGAGCTGGGTTATTACTGGCTTTATTGTTATTACTGCCTGTTTTTTAAAGGGGGAAGCCGAGCTGGGGGAGTAATCCGCCCGTCAGCACTCACATTAATGGCCTAATTGGTCTCTTCTCTCACAGTCAAAATGCAGACCTCAGCCTTACGGAAATGCTAAGCCCTCAGAGCCCCTCGTGCTTAAATACCCAAGAAATGCATGATGTTTCTGCAAAGTGGGGCTGTCACTAACTTTCTTTCTCTCATTCACATTGTTGCCATTCTCTGATTTTTCTCCTCTCTTTTCTGTTTCTTTCCATCATGTTATGTGTGATTTGTGACACCAACTCAGAGGGAACTTCAGCGGGTTTAACCTCAAGGTTTAAAATGAGCAATGCGTTGTCAAGCGGAAGGCTAATATTTCTACATGTGAGAAGTAGCATAAATGTATATTTTTTAAAATGGCGCTCTGGGGTGAGAACTTTTAATAGAAGGATTTTTTTTTCTTTTCAAATACAGTTTACTTAATTTGTCGTCAAGGGTTGTTGCTAGGCTCCTAAGCTGTTATATACTTGGTAAGTTGACATGCTCTTACTCTGCACAACCTGCAGTATCATACCATGCATACAAATGATGTAACAATAAATTTGATGGGTAAATCTCATCCCTTTCTTGTCTCGCTGACATCCATTGGTACAATACCACCACAGACCTGTAAATGTGACTGTAACATGTGCAGTTTACTGATTACTACTTCATATGATTTAATAGGCATCAAAGTTCAGGTCATTCACTTCACTATCACTGCTGCATCCTTAAACACCCAAATAAAGCTTCACTCCTGGCCTGCTGGCTGTTGGGGGGGGATTCAAGTGGAGCAGTTTGAGGTGTTAATGCCTTGCTTGAGGGCACAATAGCAGGCGGTTTTTCATGGGGGAGTCCCTGGATGACATCAGAATCCACCACTTCAAATCTGCAATTTAGTGCCCCCTTGTCAATTCTCAGTATAATTCCCAAACTTGCCTCAAGCATCCTTGTATGTCCTTGCAGGAGACTTTCCCCTTGATGGATGATGTAACACAAATTAGAGTTGATGCAGGTCCCTTGCAGAACGTATCACAATTTTTCTCTCCGTCCACCTTTCCCCTCCACGTTTAGACACCAACTAAAACACCACTTTCAGTCTGTTAGCTCTGACTTTTAGTTTTATAAATGATCCTCCCAACATTTGTTCCAAACACAATCATAGTTTCTGGAAACGCTTGAGATGTGGCATCATGCTCCGACTTCATCCCTCATAATCTAATTGTTTAGATGATGTGAAACATTTTAAAAGTTCCAAGTATCACTCCGGGAAGCTTTCCCCACGAGTCGTGAGCAGGAGAGGTCAGCCACAGTGTGAACGCAGCTATCTGCAGACTGGGGTTAGGCGGCTAAATGAAGAGATTAGTAGAAAGTGAACTGCCACAGGTGGATGCAGTTATTCTATCATTTCCTAAACTTAATTAAATCAGTGACAGAATGAGACCGACTGCGAAAACAAGGAGCCATCGACACCTATGGAGCTAACCATCGGCATAACTGACTTTTCAGTGGTTTAATTTTCAATTTAGTTCCTTCTCCTGCTTCCCTTTAACCAGCTGAAAAAGTAGAACACACACACACACACACACACACACACACACACACACACACACACACACACACACACACACACACACACACACACACACTGGTGCTTCTTTACCAGATCTGCCAAGATGGAAGGTTAGGGGTTCAAGGTTGGAGGTTGGGGAGGTGAGGGACCAAAGCTCACTTAGCTGCTTAGCAGGTTTGTGTGTATGGTTGGGCGGGGGTTTGAGGAGAGCTCATGTGTTAGTGTAACTGAAGCTGTCATCCAGCCCCAGGGTCACCTCCCCAAAGCATGCCGGCTGTCTCTTTTAATAGACTAAACACATATGTCTCTCTATAGCAACATATGATGAAGAAGCGGAGGAGTGAGGGGGAGTCTAGGAGGGAAGAGCGAGGATTGATTCATAATTGGCTTGTCACAATTTTCTAATGGTTAATGGAAATTGACACTAACATGAGATGTTGCCATTTGGCAGCATGTCACACCGTTCTTTGCCTGGTGTAGTCTGCAACCACTTTCATGCAGCCACAATCATGTGCTTGTGAATTCATCTGAAATGTCAATCAGTTAATGACTGAAACCAAGAAAACCAACTCACCCCTTTTTGGTTAACACTTTCTGTGACTAGCACTATACATATTTATAGCATGCATAATGAGGCAACCAAGGGAAAAGATTAATCTCCCTCTTAATGATGGTGGCTGATGCAATAGCGCCATGTTTGTTGCGGTTCTAAAATGTAGTTACATATAAACATATATATACATATATAACGTCAGAAGCATCGTTTCACTTGATCATGTTCCAATTCAAATGTAGATTTATAAATATATATATATATCTAAATATCATGTGTCAGAGCGATCTTTATTGATGAAATCTATTTCAACTGTACTTTCACTTTAAATGATTATTAACTTGTCAGCCTAATCCAGCAGTAAAAATCTGTAACATTAATAGAAGCGTTGGAGTCTAGAGGGCAGCATCCTAAAAGATAAAAAGTGTTGCACTCTTAACTTAAATTTATCCTGCTCAGTTGCATGCTTGATCAGATCTTAGCCGCACCACTCTACTTATGTTCTGAGAAAACGGTAAGATTAGCATAAATATCTACTTAAAGCCTATGAATAAGGCTTTATGTAGAAAGATGATGTGCTTTCCTTTCACCCTCAGAAATGTTTTGTGAATTTTACCACTAAGCCTATCCTTGTTTTCATCTGTGTTATTGCTATTATGTCACTCTAATGCTTACGCAGGAGTCAAACATGAGAAAGAATGAAAGGAGGGAGATTGACATCAGTGTAATAGGTTTGAGGTAGTGAATAAAAAGCATCTATGCACAACAGTTGAGTAGTAGTTCAGTTTTTGTTTGACACACAGATACAAAAACTATCAAAGAAATCTAAAAAGGCATAGGTGAGAATGGGATTTAAATGTGTCTAACACTCAAAAGAACTTGTGATATGCAAACTAATGACTTTATTTTCAATATTAGTAAACAAGATTTTCTCATGATGCATTATGTATTTAATGGACATTAATGGCTCTTTAACATTCAGAAATGACTCAAATGTACCTACAAAACAAATCAGCTATTTCAAGCTTATTTTTTTAGTTACATCTTAGCATTTCTGTCAGACTCCATTATCTGTGTAGTTACCCGCATTCTGCCATTTAAAGCCAATTTTTCTTAAAATATTTTTTGCAGTGAAATGAAAAACTTAGTCAAAAGCATATCAAGGTGGCAGGAGAAAATGTCACTTTGTTCAAAACAGTCTTAGTCAGGTCCTTCAGACAAATGTCGTTGCTGATTGGTTAAAAGCATTGCGTGGTTTTGTTTTATCTAGCTGTATAGCTATGATGGTCATCTCCGGTTCATGCCTGAAAAGATAACCAGTGTGACGATCTTCAAAACATCACTGCACCACATGTAACTTTCCCTATGCATTCTTTGTGCTTATCAAAACGTACCTTTTTACACAAAATAGTTTGTCTAACCAACATCATAGCTCAACACCTCCATGCTTTATGACTCATTTTGGTGAGTTTAAGCATTGATAATAATAATTAATAATCTTCAAACTGGCTCAGGATGCAGATATAAGAAAACAGGTTAAGTGCAGTGTTACCGTTCAACGGGACTAACTGACGAATAATGAAGTAAAGGTGCAGAACAGGTGCTGCTGATTTTTTTTTTTCACCAGCAGTATGCCGCAGTACACCAGCAGTACCACCAGTAAGGGTTCAGAAGCGATTCAGAGGAGCCTCCACCCCATCCCCACCCCACACATCCCCCTGTCAAACAGGCAATAGTCTCTTCAGAGAGCTGCTGGCTGGCTGTGCTGTTGAACTTGGCCTTGCCATCACTCCAGGGTAACCCAACACCCAGCACAGAGGGGCCTGATAGACCCATGGACGAGGAGGGGGTTGGGAGGGCAGAGGCCCTCTGGGACACAGAGTGCATTTCAAACCCATCAGTGTCAGTTAGTTCACTAAGTGGTGACATAATCACCATCGCCATGGCTGCTCCTCTGGGAGAGCTAGGCAAGGAGGGAGAGGTGGTGGGAGCTCCAGGCCTCCTCCTCCTCCTCTTCTGCTCGTTGTGCTTGTGAGAGTTTGTGGGTGGTTTCAATGAACTGTCTGCTTCTGTAGTTTTGTCATAGTTTTATGGTATTATTGTAAGCATACTATATAAAATGCAACACTCACACCAATATAAAATAGAAGAGGACATCTAAAAAGCCACACCGTGTATTCAAGGAGCTTCATCAATGTTTTAGCATTATTCAGGTTATCAAATGAATACATTCAGATCATACAACTTTAACTTTAAAAAAATGTATCTCAATATAAATCAGCTTTTAAATTTAAAAATTCTGCAGCAAAAGGTCATCGGAGTGATATAATAATAAATGACATGCAAATCTATGCAAAAAATGTAAAGAGATTGATAGACTCGGAGCCCTACGGACTCTTCAGAACATACAGCTCCTGGTACCCTCTAAGGATAAACACAGTAAGAACTACGTAACTTTAAGGATCTTTTTTTCCTTTTTGCATTCACACTGCGAACAGAAACTCTAGCCTGATGTATCAAGCGACTGCCATTTTTACGTGTTGGTTGCCTAAGCAGTGCTTTTTAGACCATCGTCTAAATGTTGCAGTTGTGTACTGTCACCAGGGGGAGGAACAACTGCTCTATGAGGCTACTGTTGCTTGCTTTCGTGTTGGTCCTTTGGTTTAGCCCATGCAAAGGAGAGCAGCGAAAGCCTAATTTACAAAGACTTAACTAAGGCTTCCTTTGTAGTGAAGCGAAACTGAGTGTTAAAAACAGCAGCCATTGTTTATGCTTCACATGCATGTTTTTTGATCTTTGATTATTTCTTCGTGCTTCTTCCTCTCTGTGGTGAACTCTGCTATAACTCTCTTCCTGTTCTAGTCCACTTTTTAACTAGTCAGCATGCTACCTAGCGTCATTACTGCCGGGCTTTGCGCTGCTGGGCATTTTTTATTTTATTTTGGATGAGTATGTTTATGTAGAATTCATACCCAGAATCTTTCTCTCTACATAGCCAAATATCTGTGCAAACCTGTCTGTGTAGCTTCTCTGTCATCCAGGTCATGGTAGTCTTAAGAACCTAAAAAGAAAGCGACCAGACTTCTTTAAGATCTGTTTTTTGTTGTTGTTGTTTTTAAATATTTTTGAAGATCTCTTATCCAAGAGGCTTCTTCAGTTCTGAAAAGGTTTAGAACTGAAGAAGCCTCGTGGATGAGAGGTGAAACATCATTTAAAAAAAAAGACTTGAAGACGTACGGTATCTTTCTTTTCAAGCTCTTAAGATCTGTGCCGATACAAGCAATGACTTCTGCTTTAGCCAGCTGACAGAATAGCAACTACATCAACATGATAGAGGACTTCTATATTGGAGCTATGTGCTAACTGTGTGTGATCAAAGGAGACAGGGTGTTGAAAGCACCAACGTTATAGTTTTATCAGTCATTATGTTATGATTGACTATTTTGTTTTGAAGTCTATAAGCCAACTTTTAGCCTCCAGAAGCCTTATCTTTCTCCTGTAAGGTTATGAAAGTATTGACTTCACGGTCTCTGCAGTTCTCTAGGTTTTCTTCATTTTTTGAAATTATATGGTGTTTACACAGCTAATGCCATAGTCCTGCTATTTAATGTTTTTTACCCCCCCCCCAAAAAAAAAAAAAAAATGTCATTTGCTGGTGCTGCTCTGCTCAAAGGTTTGCCTGGAGAGTACCTACACTCTGAAGCAGGTTCTAAAAAAAACCCCAGTCAGGGTTCTAAGAGCTTCAATTGTCATTAGTTTCTGCAAAGCAGTCACAAAAAAGAGGGGGAATTTCTTCAAAAAGTAATTAGATATGAAATAATTCTTGTGGTCTGAAGACACCTGTAGGCATGTGAAGCAGAAGAGTCGCATGCTAAAATTTGGGAAAAATTGTTGTATGCTTTAACTTTTTAAAAAAACTAAAACAGAACTTGCAACTACAGGGGACTGAATATAGTGGAGCACAAAGAGCAGCCCTATTTTAATAAAGTAAAGTAATAACATGGGGATGTTACATAAGATGCATAAGATGTATGGTGCCTCAACATTCATTTTCATGTATAAGTATTTTCAATAATGTACTATACTGCAACACTTCCTGTTTTTTTTCTTCTTCTTTTAAACATAGATTTTCCTACCTTTTAAGCCTACAAGGGTTGGTTTCCATTCATTAAACATTAAACCAACTTTCAGTGATCTGAAACTTGCTTCAGTTGTGTTTTGACTGAACATCCTGGAAAATAGAAGAAAACAGTTTAAATTGGCTTTTTTAAAATAAAGATTTGTTAGCATTAATGTTAAGTAACATATATGTCACTATAGGTAATGGACCACAACATCGCACCCAGGTTTAAACAGCACTTTCACATCCAAAGACACTTCAGTTAGCGTTAGAACAAGTCACTCACGCATGGCAATAGAGGTAAGTAAGTAAGAATTGCTTAATAAAAACAATCTGCAGTAAATCCCATTTGATATTTTATTGTTCTACAACTTTGCATCAATGCTCTCTGGAGGAATTGACATTTTTGCATTTAATTTATTAGATCTTACGTTGAAAGTTCTAGTTAAATATAATCTGGTAATGTATGCCTAAACAACACTTTAGAAAATATTTTACAACTTTAAGAACTTTTCATGTTGAGTTAATGACTGTACCGTTGACAACATAAAATACTCCTAATGAAGTCGCTCTTGAGCAACGATATGTGGCAGTGAGTTCGCCACTGTTTTGCTTCCTGTTTCAACCACATGAATAGTGAGGAAACTATCAGGGCTGTCACAGGAAGACAACAAGTATGATCCAAATGACTGGCAATACTTTTCACAGAGAAGGTGAAAGCAATGCTGTTTTTCACATCTCACCTACATGTTTCCATTTCAAAATCTGAAAAATAAGGGGCTTGTACGGCACTCTGCACCTCCGTCCTTCCTACTGCCACTGTTAAAAGGTTGCAGGTCACCTTACCTTGCAGTACTGTGTAGTTCTCTTCCATGAATTTTTCAAAAAGACAGTAATGACTCAAATGATTTCTCTTGCACACTCAGATCTAGAAATACAGAGGAAATGCACAATTTGCTGCACACAGAGTCAAGCTCTCCTTCCCAAGAGATAGATGTGGCTTAATTGGATCATTTTAGGTGAACATTTCTATTTACCTCGGCTACGTTAGCAAGCACATAAGTACTTTATTATAAAATGTCTTAATGTAGTTGTTGATGTTAATATTCACGTGAGTTCACTAAGCTAACCATGACCGAAAACCTAACTTCTTGTTAATTCATGTTGTAAATCAGTGTTTCATAGTGTTTTTAATACAACTCTACATCCACAATGAAGTTAATATTTAATTATTTCATAATTCAATAAATAACATTCTCATCCATGCTGCCTATCAAGTTAATACCAAATATTACAGCAAATAGCTTCTCTATTTCAGAGAGGGTATTACTCATTAGGCTGAAAATTTGACTATAAAATTAAAATTCAGTTCGCTGATCATTTTCATGTCATTTTCCTTTGGTTTCTTTTGAATTACATATTTAATTCTCAGTGACCAGAATAGATGGGATAGGAAAGACAAACATGGAGAACAGAGGAGGGATAGTGGATATGCTGGGAAAAGGATGCTAAATATGGAGCTGCCAAGCAGGAGGGAAAGAGGAAGACGTCAGAGGAGGTTCCTGGATGTAGTGAAGTGGACATGCAGAGGGTTGGTGTGACAGAGAAGAATGCTAGAGACAGGATAAGATGGAGGTAGATGATCTGCTATGGTGACCCCTAAAGGGACCGGTCGAAAGAAGAAAAAGAAGAATTTACATCCCAAATAATGAAGTTGGTTCGAGTTCAATCAGCTTAAAAGAATTCACAGTGTAACGTGTGCAGGTGTGCCATGGCAGGAGTATAATGGTTCCAGAGATAGAGATCGCATGAGTGCATTCAAAGTTGAGCATGAAAGACAAAGTGCAACAGTCAAGAATCAATCAACCTGATTTGAGGGCTCAGCTCTCCCAGCTAAAGCAACCCAGAGACCAAAGTTAATTTGCCAGGAGCTGTGCTGCCAACTGCCAAAACATATTACCAAACTCCAAAGCACTGGGCAGAACAATCTAAGTAGATATAAGCCAAGCTTAGGTAGACTGGAAGAAAGCCATTAAGGAACAGGGGCAGCCCAAATTCCATCAAAAATGTGCCACAAGGTTTGTCCATGGTGCAAAAACGTATTTACAACTGGCCGTGTTGGTGAGTGAAGAACTGTTGCAGCACCAATTTTCACTTTTTGTTAGTCTAAGTGCAGTTGGTTCTCTACTCAGTCTCAATAGTTTGAACTCTTTCTTCCTTGAACACCTATTCAGGGTAACCTTTTTTCTCTTTTCTCAACCGAGCGATTGGCCTCCTTTGATAATAAAATGAATAGGTGTGCATCATTCTAACCCAGAACCCATTCTAATGCTCAACCAACCACATCTTTATTGATATATAACGTGGTGTCAAAATCATTAAGGTTACAGGGAAAATCATCAAATGTTATTGTTATGAAAGAGTTAAAGACCTAAATTGTGTCTAGAATGTGAAACAATAACCAAGGTTTGCACTGAATGGCTGATCAAATTGTGATCAAAAGTCCTTAAATTGTGGAATTATTAAAAAGTATTGTGCAAAAACTGTTCAAACTGAGTCAAACTGGAGAAATAAACACAGAGGAATAACTATTTCTTGAATAGTATTGATTCAATATTTCCAAAGTATCTTCTTTTACAGTAAATTGGTAGGGTATACAGTTTAATTGCCTTCTAAGTGTGCAAGTACAAGTGGTTAGCATTAAAGGGCACGTATTACCACCCATGTGTATTTCTTTTCTAATAATTGCATGCAGATTTGTGTGACTCATACCACTTTGAAACACGTTTTCATAATGCTATACCATGAAATGGTGAGTAAAAGATTCTCACCTATAGGCAGCCATTCATACAAAGATGTGCATGGGATGTTCTGTTCTGTGCCTCATCTTCAGTGCCGCTGGGGTACATAGAAAAAAAAAAACATTTTTTTTCTTTCTTTCATTCTGTTTTTTTCCTCATATTTTATCTGTTTGTGGCTTCTATCTGTCAACACCCTAACCTAAAGAGAGGTGAGTCTAATCTCGGAGAAGATGGTTATCAAACTGCAGAGCTGTGAGACTTCACTTTGTCATTGTACCAAATACAGCTGCCAGTGTCAGCAGCGTTACCTGCATTCCCACACATAGTGATCTTTACTTGATTTTTCCACTGCTCAGTCATTTCCAAATGACTGGGATGAAATGCGAGCAAGTGTTTGGATGACGTGATCCTCAATAATGCCTCCTCACTCCATCGGCGCTGGCCATCTAACGATGGACAAGACAAAGAAGCTTATCAACCAGAGCAGATAACACGGCAGCCAATTAAGATATGCTCTCTCTATCACACAATATGCATTCACTATCGGTATCAAAGGGTCAGGAAAAGTGAGTGAAATGAATGAGATCGGTAAACGAAGAAGCCCCTTAACCCGAAGGAAAAGAGTATTTTGAAATGTGTCACAGTGAGATATAAACTGGGAAAAGCAATGTGGGAATTTGTTTTGTAGACAACAAACGTTTGTAAAGAAGGAATCGGTACACCAGTACCAGTGTGGTGGGCACTAGATGGCACTAATGAATGGTAATCATAATGTGTCTTTAATAATAATAATAATAATAATAATAATTAATTACTTGTAATAAGTCAGTGCCTAGATACTTTAAAGCAGTGTATACTATTTGAATACAATTTCGGTATTGTAGAGCAAATTCAGATGGTCTACTAGATATGATTAAAAATATATTATGTTTTCTATATATAGACATATGTGCAAAAATGAATTATACTGAAACTTAAGTCATGAAATATATATATATAAAAAAAACAAAAGTTCAACTCTTAAAGTATAATTAATATATTTAGTAATGTTTTTTTTTAATTATTACAGTATTTGATCAATGTTGCATTGTATTTCTACACATATTCTATATTTCCATGTTGTATTTTGTGCACTGTATGCAGCAGTGCAGAATGTCTAATGTAAATTACACCTTCTCTGATTTATTGTACATAGTTGGAATTAGTGACCTTTTAAGAACCTTTTGACCTTTTAATGTCATGTTATCTTCGCCCTCTCAAATATATTTTTGGAGGTGGACTCATGCTCTTAGTCAGAACTGGGACTATTTGCAAATGTAATTATACATTATCCTTACATGCAGTAATTCCTGGAAGAAAATCTTAAGCTTCTCGGATACAGATTCGAAATAGTGAGGTGTTTTGCCCTTCGTGCTTTCAAGTGTGGGCATTGTGTTTTCTTCAAATTAACATTAAGTTTTTGAAAACGGTATTCTGATTCATGACAAGATAATGATATCATGTCATTTACTTGTCATAAATAATAAATATTTTTTAAAGGGTTAAAATGTCAAAAGCTATTTAAAAATATAAGGCTTTTAATCGAATAAAAGAATAAACATTTAATAGAATAGGCCATGCAAAATTTTCAGTATGGATGCAAGAATTTAAGAGCTGTGTGTGCGTGTATCTGTATTGTTACATATGTATATGTGTACACATGTATTTATATAACACACATTATTTAGCATATTTAGTATTTTGATGAAAAAACTGTCACAAAATGAGTGAACAAGTGCTCAGAGCTAAGAGTTCCAGCTCCGTGCAGTCCGGTCTGTGATCATACCTTTAGCTCGCTTTGGCAGATACGGCCTGAGACGTGTCAACTTAGTGCAGATGTCAAACCTCGAGTGCTTATGAGAAGGCCAGGGAGCAGAGCGATAATAGCGGCCTGCGATGCGGCGTTAGCTATCGTACAAACGGGGGTCGTCGGTCTCGACCCCTCTTGTTCCAAGGCAGTCGCGTAATCGTCCATCTGGGCTCCATGTACTGCCTTCCTCCCGTTTGTCGTTGGGCCTTATCGTTGGCAGAGGCTTAATCTGCTCTGGTGATAAGATGTGTGTTACTGAATACACACGCATGCACGCACACACTTGTACACACTGCTCATGCTCCTGCTGTCGCCCAGCGATGCAGTGATATGTGTGAAGTTGCGTCATTTACTGTTGCAGATTATTTTTTGGCATTTTGAAATGCGGGAAACTCCCTTATTTCCATGTCATTAATTATCTGAATCCGGTGTGATGAGTCATGCACAAAAATATAAAACAACCAAAAAAGCAAATATTTTTCTGCAGATACTTGACTATGAGGAAAAAACCAAAATGACCAAAGTAACCACGGTAACAGCAAATGGGGACATTTATCCTGTCAAACTGCGTTCGTACTTGGACTATTTCCTGCTCAGTTGATGTTATCTTCCCACTTTCACACACTTTCTCTCATTAACAGCTAAAGAATAGAACAGAAAATAAAGAGCAAAAACATCTGATTTCAAAGATTAGATAAAGCAAGTCTAAAAAAAAGAAAAAAAAGAGGTTTATCTCTAAGTGTTCACATCCTTGAGTTTCTCTGAAGGCTGCCATATAAGGTCAGTCTCTCTGAGGCGCTTCATGTGGTTAAGGTACGCTGAGTGAAGCAGGGAGAGGTGACGAGGAGAAGAAACGTAGAGAGGAAGACAGAGCACCTTGACGCGACCCCAGACTCTCCTCTGCGGTGTTTGAGCCCATTGCAGGCTGCAGCTCTGAGCTGAGGCGCAGAAGCGCTCGGCAGTGCTGACAGTTTCACTACAACAGCAGCAGCAGCAGTTCAAACAGGTGGTGAATAATAACAATTAACAGCTGACGCTTGACATGACAGCATTTACTCTTCAAAAAAAGACTGGAATGAAAATTTGCACAACTATAATTGATTAACAAAAAGTGCCCCCCCCCCCCAAAAAAATTAGCAACACCCCAATTCTGTTTTGTTTGTTTGTTTGTTTTTATCTGAAACTAATCTGGTTTTTGCTGATTACAATTCAACAAAATCTTTCTGATTTATTAGGGCTGGTTACATTTGATCTTTTACTTAACATGCAAACTTATCTCAGCAGGTTCATTTTTAAATATAACCTTTATGTTTAGGGGAAGTTATCATTTTAAGATAAACTCCAAACCTCAGCATTCATCCCGTAATAATCTACGCATTAAAAAACAATTATGGAGTGTATCAATTTTGCAGTGTATCGCTGTACTATTTGTGTAACCTGCTAAGTTTGTTTATAACATTGGACAGATTATAAAGAAAGTGTGACGTGTTCACACCTTCCCATAGCTAGTTATGAATGTGGTTGGCAGCAGTTTTGCAGCCACTTCCTATTTAAAATGCTTGTCTTGGTCAAAAACCACCCAGAAGAAAATCTGGCAAAAGTTAGACACCATGCCAAAGTTGGTTTGCACATCTTTAATGCAAACTCTAGATGAAGTGGTAACATTTTAACATTTTGCATTGCACACTTCTTGAACATCTAAAATTGCATTAATAAGAATAAGGTGTTATTAACCTAAATGATAACATGTAAGCCATGTAACAAACGGATTTGCTGAATAACTTTTCCCAAAAAGGGTCACAAATAGCATAAAGAGGTCAGTTAATCCTTTAAATGGTACAACTTCCTGTCAGATATCACATATCTGCTGCTGTTTATATACGTTTGTATTTACTAGGCTTCATACCCTACATTTTAAGTCATTAGCAACTTCAGCACCTTGAAGTTGAAGCTGTGTAATGACGTAATACGTGCGTGATGTGGGTGCTTGCACATATGTTGCCATACTGATAATTGTATTTTTATATATTATTTTTAAATTTAGTAACTCCTATGTTATGTTTGGATTGCCATTTTGGGGATTTAATTCAAAAAATAAAAGAATACATCAAACGGGGAAAAAATCCATCTTTTTGTCACAATTACTAAGAAAAAGGTCTTCTAATCATTTAATTTCCTTACTTTCTTTTCAGTAGCGTGTCATCTGTTTTTAAAACTGTGTCTTTAAGCAATTCCGAGAAGTCAAGTGACATACATGTCCACCACCACGAATTGCAATTGTACACAGCCCAGTATCTTCACAGGGTTAATAATAATAATAGCAGATACATGACCTGACATTTTAAATCAGCTCAGGCAGACAACTCCAGGCATATTTTATTTTTCTGCCTGCAGCCCTGTCATGTCAACATCTATTCCAAAGCAACATGTTTACTCTATAAGATACAGGCTGATAGAAGGTACAGAATTTTCTCCCTATTCAAAGAAACGCACGGAAAATAGAGCATTGTGGAAAAACGGTGTGCGAGTTTGCAGGAGATTTGATGGTGGCGGCAGTGGAGGGATAGCCCGGTAACCTGAGAGAGCCTCACCGTCAGTGCTGGACCGTCGCCCATCTCTTTATCACCACTGCAGAAAAATACACAAAACATGTTTACGACGCCCTGATAAAATCCAGCACTCTGCAGCCATGCACGTCTACGCTCAATATTAATAGATATTGTAAAGGGCACAGAGCAAAAAGAAGATGCTGTAGTGCTGTTATTTAACTGTATTTTCACCATTAAGTCAAAGACAGTTGGATTCCCAGTATATAAAGTGATGGAGAAATAGTTTCAGCTAATGATTTTGATGATTCTTTAACAGGATTATTTTTATTTCTATAGGCTGTGTGCAGTTTTTCTAATAGCCAGCCTCTCTGTTTTCATACATATTTGCTTATCAGATGCAGTGTGAATATTGATTTCCCGGATATGGGGTGATAAGGTCTTTACAAGGCCTGTCCCTCTATGAGCGCTGGTGAATATTTTATCCACCGTGGATTATAATGAGTGATTAAGCTCAGTGAGAGCCATATCACTAGAGCCATCCCTTTTAATAATTCACTAGAAAAACTGTATTGATAAACACGCCTAATGCGATTCAGCGAGAATTTATAAGCCGCTCGCTGGACGTTAACATAGAAATTGTGATTTAATGCAACGACAACAAAAAAAAAAAGCCCTAAGCCGCTGACACAGCCTGGTGCTGTGCCTTCTCTCAAAGTTCCCCAGTGAACAGTTTGAATTGATTACAGTGCTTCGAGATGCTGTGTGTGTGTGTGTGTGTTGAAGGAACAGACTTGAAGGAGCCTGAGAGGGAGCCATGTAATGGTGCCTGATGACAAGGCAAGTGATCTGGGCTAGTTGGAGGCGAGCTGCTTGGCTGTAACCTAAAACACACCAAGAAAAAAAAGCAGAACATACACACACATACATACACACACTGAAAGACACACATTCATAGAAATACTATCTCCTTCTCACTTTCTACAGTACCTGACAATATGCATGTCTACCTCCTGTGACTAAGCATACGAGTGAGGAGGCGGCCATGAGGCACTTTGTTTTCTATGAATTCTCCAATGGTTTAAAAATCACTGGAACTAGTCACACTTCGCATCACAGTTTCATACCCAGAATGTGATTTGCAGTTATGTGCCTGGTATTGTTTTTACATAATTTTCCTGTGTAACAAATGTGTATTTTTTAAGAAAATATATATATATATATATACATGTAGTTTCAGTCGACAGAGTGAAAAAGAAAAAAAAAGTTCAAGAAACATTTCCAATGGAGGGAGTTTTCTGGGTTTTCTAAAAATAAAATTCTACAAATTAATTCAGATTTTCATACCTTAACAGGCACGAGGTGAAACACGTACTGCACCTTGTTCTAAATCGAGGGAACTTGTGTAGCTCGCGTTTCTCGTATTTATTTCTACTTGGAGAAAATGGCTGTAGAAATATGATGGAGGGCAGCACAATGCCACCACAAGGTCTTCTAAGACAAGTGTGATTACTGTTGATCTTTTGCCCTTTAACGCTGGCTTTTTTTTTTTTTTATGACACACTTTCAGCAGTACAACGCTGGCTGTAAAAGTGAGGACAAAATAATAGAGAGATCAAGACCTTATCACGCAAGTTTAGATAAAAAAAAAATTCCCCCATATATCCATCCATCTCTCTCGCTTCCCTTCTCTCTCTCTCTAGATTTCTATATATATAAATATAATTTTTTTTTTCCTGGACCTTTTTATTATTCAGGACAGGCAGTGTACAGTGCATGGTTGTGAAAACGGGAATAATCTCATGCAGCAGATTAAGTGGATTAATTAGGGTTTTATTCATCAGGGTGAATTGGTACCTAAAGAGCTTCCCCCTGCAATGACAAGGATTTTTCACCCTTAATTATCTCGGGCTGTGGAATGCAGTCCTGCATGTGCGGCGCATCGAATAAAGAGGAGGCATATCACCCTGCAGGCTGACTGTGGAAATGTGAATCTTTACACCCTCTGAGACTCGACTTTGCTGCCATTTATTTATTTCAACTACAGCTCTTTTAAAAAATCTTTTTCCTGTTGTGAGTTGTGCAGAATTCAGGCTGCCCCTGCGTGAGGTCACATTAGACTGCAAATACTATCTCACGATCAAGCCCCTCATCAGGCCCATCTCTTATCTTCTGATCATTTTCCACTTAGAGAGGCTTCTCACACAGTCTCACCCTGTCGATCAGAAATTCTAAAAAGAAAAAACCACTTACCGTACTGTATATGCAACCACATGTGCAAGCTGTTGGCATGAGAAAAGACAAAAATGAGTCTTAAGTAAAAAGTATTTCCATTTGCAGCACTAATAATGATAGTGAGATAGGTAGGATTGAGTGTAAAATTTTTGTCTTAAAATTGATTGAAAAAAACATAATAATACTTGTATTTAATCTAATTTAGCTATTTTGGTAGTTTTCTTTGGTTTTCTTATTCATGTTTCTTTTTTCACCACAGCAAAAAAAAAGAAAGAAAGTAATTCGGGAGAAAAATGTGAAATGCAAAAGTTTCCCCTCTTTTTAAATTAACTGAATGATGAAATCAAACTTTGCAAATGTAATATAATTATAATACATATAATATGTATTTTTAAGCATTTTAAAAGTGCAAAAATCTGTTTGTTTTTTTTAAAAAGCACGCACACCGAGCGCTCAACCCGAAACGCACCGAATGCATAAGCCCGAGTACGCTACACACACCGTCGTCACTCGCCGAGATAAGTTTTAAAGTGGAGTCCTGAGTAATTTCAAAAAGTACAGAAGAAGCAGAAAAAAGCTGGTCTGCAATCGACACGACCACATCAAGACAATTCATTGAAATGCGCTATTTCATTACCACCGATGTGAAACTGCCAACGCGCATAGCCACTAATACTGTACTGTGCAAGGACTGGGGAGCGCTTTTTCAAACTCTCTTTTAAAGAAAGTGGTGAAAGTGGACTTTGAAACCCATTCAAGATGGGACAAGAGCTTCTCAGAGACACAAACGTGGACTTTCTCAAGTTCCAGGCTTTCGCCATCGAGCACAAAGCGGCCAGGGAGGAGCCGAGCATCCCCAAACGGGTAGATAACAAAGTTGGGGTAAGGACAGGGGAAGGAGGTGGAAGGCTATAAAGAGTGGGATAGATGGTACCGAGGTGGCGGTGGGATGGAGAGCAAAAGCAGGGTGGGCATTCACCAAGCGGGTCAGACGTAACGCTTGACTGGCGAAATGTCAGATACACATCTACGGTCTTTAGTCTCCCCTCAGCTGACTGACAGGCTGTTCTGTAAGAGGAGGTGTGTGTGTGTGAGAGAGAGAGAGAGAGAGAGACGACATTTAATTTGTGTAACGGCAAGAACAGTAACATGTTTATGTGTTGCTAGTATTATATAAAAACCCAGACTTATCTCCAAAATATCACATTTTGCAGACTTAAAACTGTTAAAAATAAATTTAAAAAAAGTCTGAACAGTCTTTCTGAAGTTATACATGATTATACAATGGATACTGTTTGTTAACTAATAAATGCATGAATATGAGCATGTGAAATGCTAATAAACCCAGAGAGAAAAGCCAAACGTGACTAATTAGAATGCAGGGAAACTTGGGTCAGGAAACAAAAGCAAACAGGTTTGTTTTTAAAAGCTTGAACATTCAAAGTCCAGACCGTCTGGGATGATAGAAATGGGATTGTATGATTTTCTAAAACAAACAGCTGCAGTGATTCATGCATGCATGTACAAAGCAAACTGCTGTACATTTCTCTGTGATACTGAATAGACACTCTGGCATGTTAAAAAAAAAGAGAGAAGAGCAAACAAATCTTTGGCTCTCAGTGAAGCTTAAGTCTGATCGCTATTTTTGTGACTTGGGTAGAAGATCAGACAAGAAAAGATGCTGTAACTCTGTGACCTAGAATGACAGTATGAAGGCAGACTTAATGAAATGAATGAAAACTTCAAAGGCCCCTGTCGATAAGTGACATTTTAATCTCTGGTGTCAATCGTGCTGCGTATGCTGCTCTCTCTGCTTCATCAGCGCCAGTTGTTTTGTTTGTATTACTCAGAGGTGGCACGGATGTGTTACTAGAACTTCAAACGCGTGTACACTTTTTGCCATAGTTTTCTGAAATGACACCCCCTGCACGGGCGGTTTGTGGGAGCACAAGCGTAGGAAAAATTACTGAAAATTTCGTCACGCAAACATTAAGTAATTGATTATAACGCTTAGCCATCTGTATTTCGAAATGACAAACTCGTTATGTTAAAGCACAATTAAAATTGCCATGAACTAAGTTGTAGATTTTGATAGAATTATAAATGATGCCGCCGAATGTGTAGTTTTATCGATAATCCTGCTTATAGCTTAAAAAAGTGTCATAGTGATGGCATTAGTAATACTACAGAGCAGTACTGGGACTACTGCAATGACTTTTTATTGCTGTTGTTTTTAGTGTAGTAATGAAATCACAGAGAGAACATAAATTAAAGTAGCCAGCTATATAGTTTAAATACGGGTGAAGTAATTTTTAACTCATTATTAGCCTTGTTTGTTCTTATGTATTTAAATGCCTGGTAGTAATTACATACGTGAGAAATATATCTATAAAATCATTAAATAAAATACAAGGTGTAAGGTTTGCAATTTAGGAAAAGGCCCTCAATAAATTTAAGAGTTGTATATCTTTTTTTAGTCATTTGATCTATTTTTAGACAAAATTGAGCAAGAAAATTTACAATGTAAGAATGTATGTTTCTAAAATACAACTGTGACAGTTACTACTGTATATAGAAGCTTGAATGTTTAAAATTTTTTATTCATTTATTTACTAATTTTATGGAATTTTGTTTCTTTATTTTGCGAGGTTGAAATAACTCCACCACTATGCCAACAATGGATAACATAAAATCTAATTAGAATAAAATTAAATCATGGCCTTCTTTGTTAATGTATTTAAGAATAAAGACTTTAATCAGACACTAAACTGAATTGAACACATTGTGAAGTAAACAAACTGACAAGGATGCGTCAGGATCAACAACAGAAGCAAGGATATTTCTGCTTACGTCATCCCGTTTGCCCCTCCTTACCGAGTTGTGCCGAAGGCTTTCCCAATTTACCGCTGAGGCTGAGCGAGCCTTGCACACTAAAGTGATCATTTTTTTTCCACAAATGTTTGATTTTATATACTAGTGTAATTTTATTTAGTTATTCACTTAGACACACTTTGTTGAATAAAACTTTGTATCCATAACTATCATTTCATACTAATGTTGTGATGGTTCTATATATATTTTATTATCTTATCACTTGCATGTCCAATCCCTGCCCCCCTTTTTTTCTCACAGCTTTGCATGCCATTTTTACAAACTGCACATTTCCTTGGAATAAATTTAAAATTGTGATTTGAAGGCTAATAATACTCAATAAAAACACTTGATCCCGTCCTCCCAACAAGCTGTTTAAACCTCCAAAGGATACTTCCCTTTTGTAATTAAGCATAACATGAATGATAGTGACTTCCTCTATGTTCTTCATCACTTTCTCTTTCTGCTAAAAGTAGGTCAACAGGGATTTCCTGCTCTCAGACGTTTTCTTTCCAGTCAACACCTGGTCTTTGTAATGCCACTTAAGCGCGAGGAAACATTGTGTGCACTTGTGTATATACAACATATGGGATCTCAAGTTAAAACAGCTTGTACGTTTTTTACCACTGTGCAAGGAAACCTAAGACTGCTATCAACCTTTGTAGCGCAGCCAGGGATTCAACTCTCGCAGAAACTGAGAAACAGACAGAGCTGAAGATTTAGCTGCAGCTTCGGGCTGGGATTTTAAAATGCACAAAAACAACAGGCACATGTTTATTCTGCTAATTTTTCCAATTTAAAGTTTTCTTGAGAGATGCAATATGAAACAAAAGCCTGCATTACTTTTTTTTTTTTTTTGGAGACTGAATTATTAACAACCCGAGGCTTACCTTTGCATTTCTAATTACACCACGCGGAGAGATGGCTCTCCAACTCTGCAGGCATCCAGTTAGAGTGTCATTCTGAAGGATAAATCCATTGCAAAGAGGCTAATTCAAAAAGTAGGTTACAGAAAAAATTCTTCTGCTTTAAACGACTGACAACTAATCAAACACGTCTGCACTCAGAAATCTGATTTCTGCGACTTAGCCTGATGCATTTTAAAAAGTGGCCAAACAAAGCAAAGTTCTGTCATAATACTCTTCAGAACACTGAATTACTATTCATTATGAAACATCAAAAAAAAAAACCCTGATTTAACAACATGGGGAGAATAGAAGATAAAGAATGAGTTGAAAACAAATGAGGTTTTTGATCTGTTTTGTTATTGGCAAAGTGTGATAGCTTGATGGGTGATTTTTCACATTAATTTTCTCACCTATTTTTCTCCTTGTTGCAAAGGCGCTGATCACCCACAGTGGGTATGTCATCAAAGAGGTGCAGAGTGTGGTTGAGGGGGAGGGGACTAGGTTTTGTGGCAAGCTAGACAAAATAATTCATCATATTTAGCCGATGTGGGATCACAGCAAGCTTCTTAGAACCAAAAAGCTCAAGAACACAAGTGGGGGAATACTCACTTTTGCCTCAACGCTTTCCTCTTCCTCTGCTGATTTCTCTTTAGCAAGCTCCCTCCTTCGCAAAACACTGACACATACACGCACGCACACCTGCGCAGTGATAGGCCTGGCAGTACACAATCAAGCTCAGAGTCATACTGAGAGGACGATGCTGTAAGATTCTGAGAATGTGATCATTCTCTTTTTCTCAACCTGATCTTTCTGAATGATTAATTTTCCGTTTCAGGGGCACCACTGAGTGTCATAAATATGTCAGGGTTCAAAAGCCTCTCTAAGAATTATTAAGTCACAAATACATAGAAAACTCCAAGAGGGGCAGCTCCTTTAACACCAAATTTCTAAGACTTCAAAAAAAAAAAATAAAAAAAAAATAAGCATGCTGCCTGCAGTAAAAACACAAACCCACGCACTCTTAAGAGTCAGTTGCACCACTTTTCCGACCTCTGGATAGACTGGGGTTGCAGAGCCTCCCCTCCAGAGAGTGTGCTCGCCTGGGTGTGGTTTTACCCTTGGTCTGCTTTCACCCTTTCGTGCTGCCTTTGTGGTCATCTTTTCATCCCCCCCTCCCCACTACACATGACAAACACGTGGCAACCATGACACTGACGTGCTGTTTCGTGCTGTCTCTCACATATACAAAGAATCCTAGCCACAACCACATATTTATGCAAGTGTTTTTAAGATGATCACATGCTTTAGGCTTAGGTGCTGTGGGGGACTTTTTTAGATCGTTCCTAGACGATACTACGAGATGGTTCTTGCAGTCTCCACAGTCTTTTACTCGCAGCTAAATGACCCCTTGTCACTGCTTTTGAATGAGCTTCAAAGTGTTGTGAAGGAGCGCATACCATCTTTCACTAAATCTGACCAATTAGTAGCAAGAACTGTGTGAAGCTGAAAGTAAATGAGCAGACAGCTATGTCTTTGTGCACCGCCGTAAGGGCCTCAGGGGGGCTGAAGCCTCTCCTGGCTAATATTGGGCAAGTGGCACAGTACAATACAATACAATACAATTTTATTTATATAGCACATTTAAAATCAAAGGTAGATCAAAGTGCTTTTACAATAATGCAATAAGTCATTGTTATAAAATATTAAAGTACAAAAACAAGCACTAGTACTAATCCTAACAGATGGGAATCACTAATTAAACCAGGAGTGTGGGCTAAATAAAATAGATCTCGTGCATCAGTTCAGAGATAGGGTCATTTCAAAATGTAAAATATTGCAGTAAAAAGGAATAATGCAGTAAAAAGGTTAAAATAGATGAGATAAGGGCACTAGCTAGTGGGGAATGCTAAATTAAATAGGTACATTTTCAACCGTGTTTTGAAAGATTAAATAGAGTCCGAAGCATGAATAGTAACAGGAAGACTATTCCAGAGGTTTGCTGCAGGTGAGACAAAACCACGATCGCCCCGGTCTTCAGACTAGACTCTAGGTTGAACCAAGAGTAGTTGACCAGATGATCTTAAGGCTTGACTAGGAGTATACAAGCTAAAAGATAGCTAGGCGCAATATACTATAATTTTAAAGGTAAGCAACAAGATTTTAAAATCAATACGATATTTGATGGGTAGCCAATGTAAGTCAGCAAGAACTGGAGTAATGGAAGCAAATGTTCCGGTTAGGAGACGAGCCGCAGCATTTTGAACAAGCAGAAGTCTATGAAGGTGGACAGATTGAAGACCAAAGTAAAGGGAAGTGCAGTAGTCTAAGCTGGAAGTCAGAAGTGAAATTTATTTCGGTCAACAACAACAACACAGATTATCATTTTACATGAAAGTACTCAATCATACAGTAACCGAAAAAGGAATAGGCTGAAGCCTTGTGGCTTATAATTATCCTATCCTTTACCCCACAGGAATAATCAAATCCTTAACCAAGAAAATAAATAGCATTGATAAATAAGTTGTATAACAGTTTGAAAAGAAATCAATGATGAATCCAGAAATTAAATCAACACAAAGTTATTCATCAAACCAAACTTCCGTAACCTTGTATGATACAAATTTTTAAATTCTTCCTGAAAAATGACAAAAAAAAAATGTTTGGCTTTAGTGATTTGGCGCAAATCATCAGTCAATTGAAAATAAATTTGAATGTCGTCGGCATAACAGTAGTAAGAAATGTTATATTTATCAAAAATAGAGCCCAGAGGTAGCATGTACAAAGAAAACACCAAAGGGCCCAGCACAGACTCGTGGGGCACACCACAACAAAGAGGGGCCACGGTGGACCAGTAACATCCCATCTTGACAGAGAAAGACCTATGCGAAAAATAGGATTTAAACCAGTTAAGGGCAGAACCCTTAATGGCTACAGCATGTTATAGCCTCTTTAAAAGAATATTATGGTCCACCATATCACAAGCTGAGGACAAATCCAATAAACTTAAAACAGCGGGGTGACCTGAGTCAGTAATTAAAAGATGAACATTGAAGACCCTCAGCAGAGCTGGTTTAGTTCTGTGGCGTGGTTTAAAGCCAGACTAAAATTTGTCACTAATATTATTTGTGTTTAAGTAGGCTTGTAGTTGGAAAAAGACTTTTCTCTAATACTTTAGAAAAGAACGGGCATTTTGGAGACAAAGATTACTGTGTAATAAAAATATTCAAGCATTTCTGTAAGAAAATAATGTTTTTGTTAGTTAGCACTCAAATCTATAAGCCACAAACCTAGCTCTGATCTGAGTGCACTGGCCACCACCATGTTGATTTTCTTTGGAAAAAAGTTGTACGCACGAGAAGGGCCGGTGCTAGGTTATCAGCTGAATCTAACAAGCTGCATTCATAAACCACACTGGTGCAAGGCGCACAGACACACACGTCTGCTAATATGTGTGCGTACTAAGTAACTGTCTGGTGGTGCAGTTAATGATACTAGGCTTTCGCTCATTAAAACTGAAGCACAGAATTCAAATTCATGTTTCAAGTCCATTAAAAATGCTCTAGAACAGCGGTCCCCAAATCCAGTCCATGAGTCGTTTGGTACCGGACCATGAGAGTTGAGGCCCGGGTGTGAAATTTATGGTTTTCAGGGTTTTTATCATAAAGTTTTTATCATTAACTTGGTTTCCCTGGGTTTTTGGTACCTGTACTGGTTTTATTTTTTTGTATTTATCCGCGACACCTTAAAGGCCGGTCCCTGAAAATATTGTCCGACATAAACATGACAGTTTAGAACATGACAATGACATATAGCTCTATAGACATATAGAAAAGCACACCCCTAACATTAAACTCCAAACTTTAATCCTTATCAATACCCAAAGAGTTATAAATAAATTCACCCACCATAGTTGTATGAAGCAGGAAAACATCCACGGGAACCAAAACTGTTCTTTGTAAGTGTGTGATTGTATTATTACTGATGGTTAGTTGGTCATTTTACCATGAGGAGTTAGGGTTAGTTGACTCAAGTGGCTATTAGTGGAACTGCACTTGTTTTTACACTTTTTTTCAGCCTTGGAGATTACTGTTTGTCTTCATACACCACTTTAAAAAAAAAAAAAAAGCTGAAAGTCCAGACCAACCTGATTAAGCTTAAACCACATATACACAGCATTATGGTCGAGTCCATTCTAATTCATTTTAGACTGGATGACAGATGCTTTACTAAAGGCAAAAGTTATGTGTGAGTTTGCACTCCTACAGTTTGGAGCAGGTGGGCTTTTCAAGTATTCGTCACTACTTTCAGTTGTGCATTTCCTCTTCTGTGAGACCATGCCAGTTACTGCAGTATTGAGTGCTATCATCCTGAGGTGTGTGTCATTCGTGGTTGAAGTGTGTCATTTGTTATTTGCTTTTCTTTACTGGTAGTTTGCTTTTTACTTTGACAATAAGCATACGGTAATAAAGACCTACTCACCATGTAATTGTGTTAGCGTGTTCTTTTTCAGTGGTTTTTCTAAATTGCATTTGATCAGTCAGAGGTGTTTTTACAACTTTTTTTTTTCTTGTAGATATAACACTGTTCTGAAAATAGATCTAATAATCCTACTTATTTTTCACTTTAATTTGCAGGCTGGGGGGGGAATCTTGAATTTGTTTTCTTTGTGGAAATCGAGAGATGAGCACTTTGTCAGAAAATGTAAAACAAACTCAAGGTCAGACACACTTTTTCACCTCATTAACTAACCGTCCATTCTGGCGCGTTCTCGTATCCTCCCCATCGTTCTGCCTCTCAATTTCAAATCAGGAGTTTAACCTCCAAGCAGATTCTGCTCACGAAATAACGGCGGACCTGGCCACGCACCATGGGAGAATTACCTCCCATAATTATACCGTAATTATGACCGAGATACAATCAGCATTATTCTAAAAAAATAAAACGAAGAAGAAGAAGAGGGGGGAAAAAAGTTTAAATGAGTAGTGGGAGGGAGGGATGGAAAGAGTTGGAGCTTTAGTGTCTCTGAGGGGATTGGTGACAGTCCTGTGAAACAAAAGGAGGCGAATGGACAGAAAACCGTTCTAATTAAGCACAGAGAAAAGATGGTGTCTCTGGTAATTATAAAAGTGTAAGAGATTCTTAACTCGCTTAATTTTGTTTCAGTTCTGCAAATTTTAAAAGTTGACTCCAAATGTTGGTTGGGGTGGGGGACTAAAGAACAAACTTTCATGGTTAAAAGTGTAAAATGAACAAACGTACTGCTTATTTATTTGACCTAAGGATACGATCATAAAAACTACACAGTGTTTTTCTAGCTGGCCACAAGAGGCTCTGCGAGTGCTCTGCTGATAGAATCACTCCTGGCTGCAGAAAGTAGGGCCTGCAACAAATAAGCTCTGCCTTCAAATATCCTCAAACTGCCATCCACCTTCCAAATACAGACATCCAAAAAAAAAAAAATGTAGGAGGTTTTAAGGCTCCACTTTCCAGCTAGTCATTCTCAGTGTGTGTGCAGCTTTAGTCTGGAGCTGGATAGCAGCAGACAGGACATCTGCTCTTCATATCCGCCTGGTGTGTTGCACAAAGTGGACTCTCTTAGCTGCAGCCATGGGCCCAGCGGCTGCACGGTGGGCACAATTCCCTCTCCAAACACAATTCGGAAAAGGGACTTGTTTATCCAACCATTCAAGGTTTGGATCAGAGGCAGATAATGTCTGGACGGGTTTGAGTCTCCTTTTCCATGTAGCGGCACACATCTGTATCTGAGCTTTCTCTCGAGGACAAAAAAAGAGCCGGTGAAGTGGTGTAAGCTGAGCTGGTGTACCATATACAAACAGAAATACGCAGGTAGGTTATGCATTGCCAAGTATCTGAAGAAGACAGTCTCCATTACAAAGTCACACAGAACTTTAATCTGCTTTATCCTGTTTGAGAAAAAAACTGTTTCTATAGGTCACAGAAAAGTCTCGAGATCCATTTGTACTGCACTTTCATCACTCCTGCGTCACATTTCTTTAATAAAACACCAATCTCAAACATACCGTCACCCTTTTAAGGTCAGTGTGTGTGTGAGGGGGAAAAAAATCAAACATTTAAAAGCTGCAAAAATGATTTATAACCTGTATATTTCAGATATGTAATGGCTGCAGAGTATCTGCAGGCAATGCCATTACTTATTTCTGAAGGCCCACCTGATTGTAGTCAGACAGACTCACCTAAAACACCTAAAACAGCTCAATAAAGCACCTTGAGCCGTGATTGGGATCTCACTCATATTCCCTCGTCACGAAGATGAATGCATTCAGAGACGAAGGATGAGAGAGTGGGCTGAGTTTTAATAAATTCTGCATCATGCTTCTGCCACGGCGCTCACAAGCTAGTGACAACTGCATTTATTTAAAGACGGGTTGATGAATTAATTTGTTTTTTTTTTTGGTAATATTATTATTATTATTATCTGGAGAAATATACATTCACAGACAAAGAATGATCATGACCGAAAAATGGAAGCGTTACCGAGACAAAGAGAGAAACTATCTTTCCCTTCCTCCATTTTTATTATTCTTCAAATGTGTTTGATGGGAGGAAGAAGAGGAGAGAAATCCGTTATTGTAAGTCTTCGGCGCTCTTGCCTTATTTCTGCAAACTTTAGTTACTTTTGGTTTTTCGGGGGTTTTCCATCAATGCTCGCTGGATCTCGATAAGAGAAAACGAGAACGCAGCGCACAAATTCACCAGAAAAAGCTGATCACATGTAAGATGTAAGTTCCTGCATTAAAAACAAGCAAACCATTCATATTAGTATCTTCTGCATCTGCACACATGCCGACCGGCAATATCCTTCAGAGGACAAAGTGTACGAAATGAATCAATAAACTCAAAAGCCCTGAAATCTCAAATCCATTAGGCCTGCGACGAAGCACATATTACTTCAAAATGGAGTTGCATTAAGTGTCAGATGTCCGTGATAAGGCTGCCTTCATTTGGGTTTTTCTGTTTTTTCCCCTGATGGGACGCATGAGTGGTGTCTCCTTATCATTCATGCCATAAAGTGCTATCTGTGTCTCTTATCGCCCGTCTCTGCACGAAAGAGGAAAAGAGACTATGACAGGGAGGGAGAGAATGAAGGACAGAACGCAGCGGATGATAAAAATCACTGCTGTGGCCACATGCATGTACACCTGTATGAGTGGACACGGACGCTGTCTCGCTGCCTTAACACGCGCGTATCAAACAAGGCCACGGGTCTGACATGCTCTTATCTTGTGCAGCCTTTCCTTGCGAACAAATGTGCTGCGTTACCCACTCATAGTGCAGGAGGAAATCAAACTGTTGCAGAGGATCTGAAGGGGTTTTTTTTCCTCTCCCTGTTCACTGATGGCCTGTTGTTATCTTTGCAGATGAACTCAGACTCTTCCAGCCAATAACTTTTCAGATGAACTCGCTCTTCCAGCAAATAACTTTTCAGATGAACTCGCTCTTCCAGCAAATAACTTTGATTAAACTGTCAGAATATGTAGATTTCCGATCTTAATTTTGTTGAGACGTCAAAATTAAACCATCCCCCCCCCCTCTTTTCTACTGCGTCATCACTTTGAACGCGGGGGAAAATGTAGTGTAAAGTTAAATCCACATTTTTCAGCTCCGAAGAGTGTCATGGCTTGCAGATTGCACGCACGATGCGACGCGTTGACCCCCCCACTTGATTTAGTTGATGCATCCTGATTTTTCTGTTTTTTTTTTCTTTTTAAATATCATGTGAATCTCTTCACTATGCAAGCCATAACCTTAATCTCGCTGCCTTTAACCTTGCCATTCTCCTCCTCTATCTCTCCCTCCTTCGCTCTCTTGTTCCCTCTCTCCCAGCGTTTGTTTATCCAGCACTCTCTCGCTGCCTCTCTGATGAGTGTTTTATCTTGCGGCCCACCTTTTCACACTGCCGCGTTCACAATCACGAGTATCACCCGTAATTATCTCGCCGTATTCCCCCTTCTCGCCCTATCGGCGGCATTCATCTCTGCGCTGGAATTATATGCGTTTCAGCTGGGTGCCGCCGCGCACCCCCAACCCCAAAGGAGAGGAGGAGGAAGAGGATAGGTTTGGAGGAGGAGGAGGAGGGAAGGAGAACGAGCAGGTCCCAGGTTGGGTAAAGACAAATCTAGTGTGTCGCAAGCTGGAGATTATAAAGCCAGGGGATCCTGACCTGCATCAACATACAGCAGCGCAGACCCACATCTCAGGTGTAATTACTTTGTTTCACAGCTTCCTTTATCTCCCATCGACTTTGCATCTGTCCCCTTTCATACTCCAGCACTCCTGTGCATAATATAGTTGTGGCCGCTGTCAAAGTCGCCTTGACCTTCCTGCTTTCTGCCAGTGCCATTGTACCAATAAGAAAACCAATTAATGACTTATCCGTCCATCTCAATGTCAAGTCTTTTTCTGAGGTGTACTATTATGTCTGCTTTTCCGACATGCCGTTAATTAACTCGATGCTTTCGCCTCCTCCATCCAAGCCTCTCAGCGCTCACTCACCCAGCCACGCCGGCATTCAGGGCCACATAATAGTACCGTAGGTGCGAGGCGAGCGGTAGCAGCAGAGCTCGCGCTCACACTCGCACACAACCTGAAACTTCTGAGAGCAACAGAATGTAGAGGGACGGTGGAATGGCGAAGAAGGATATGAAAGGATTTAATGAACAAGATGTCTAAAGGAGAATTCAATGGAGAGGCCAGATAAGGTTCCAAAGTCGTTAAGAGTGGGCAGTGAGTGGCGCGTCTGCGTCTTTAGGTGTAGACGACAGAGCAGTAAAAACCCCCGCTCGTATCCTCAACCTTTCATGAGGGAAGCCCTAACACCTGCTCGGTGTGAAGCCTTTATCACTTTTCATATTCAAATTTCTGAGTGAAATGTCAAAGATGATAGACATATCGCATTTAACTTTTTTTTTTTTCTTTCTGTTACACCAGCCAGCTCTAAAATGCTTTTCACAGCCTGGTTTTAAAGGTGGAAATAGCCTCTGGGGCTCTTGTTAGTGTGTACTTTCAAGTGATTATTCATTTGACGAAAAAAAAAGGCTTTGAGCTTGTGGTCAAGCTTAACATTTACTTACCTAATAATATGACCTTTTTTGTGACTCGGACAAAGCTGACTGTATTCACAGAAGTACGATTTATGCAGCGGGACAAAGCCTCGGGTAACCTGTGGCTACATTCACCCTCACTCACCCGAGCATGATCTCTATCTGTTTCACTCGTCCTTATTTCCATATTTATTTTAATTAGAGTTTGGCAGAGTATTGTCCTTGGGGATAACTATTATGAAAATTATTCCAATATCCTAATATGTAAAATTAGAGCTGCACTGTGTATGCTGTGTTTTTTTTTCTTCTTTTTTGAACTTTCTAGTAATAAATTATAAACTCACACAGTGAGAGTGAGGAGCTAGCCCATATCTTTTTTTAATTTTCTAAATGCAATTCATTGCTCCGTACTCTGATTCAAAACACTAATTAATTTGTATTTGATAATTTGCCCACTTTCACGGCGTGACATGAGTGCATTTTTTTTCTTTTTTAAACTTTGCACTGCATGCACAAGTTTAATTAAGTGAGAACTCTTCACATTATCAACATTGTGAATTGTACAATTTTGAAGGAGGAGGGAAAGAAAAAAAAAATGTAGGTCTGAGAGGCTCTTTTTCCACTCGTCCTCTCCACTCTCGCAAATTCCTGCATAAAAGAAAAATTTCCGAATTGAGAGGAGCGATTGCTGGAGGAGGTATACATTTCAAGTTAATTTTACATTGACCTTGTAAAAGGGATTGTGAAAGAGCGTGGATAAGTAAAATAGTAATGAAAAAAAGAATTAATGCACCTTCATCTGCCTGCACTGAACTGTCTCACTTACGGAGCACCCACTCCTCCTCTCAGCTTCGGTACAGTCACACCGTACAGACGCCTTTTATGGACACGTAGCCGGCCTACATTTGAGCTAAATTGTACATTAAACAAGATTAATGAGATTTTGGTTTCAGGGGGCTGAGTTTTAGCATGTCTGTCGCTCGGCTACTGGAAAGAATTGTCTTCATTTTATGTCCTGACCATGAAGAATTGCGCACTTCTAAATTCCTTCACTAAGCCTTCTTTATTAACTCTGAAAAACTTAAAATCAAGCCTTACCTGCGTGAGCAGTCAAGTAGGACAGTGTTCGTGTGAGCGTAGCTGATTTTGTGTTTTGAAAGTCATTATCACAGAAATCTCACCTTCACTCTGAGTTTTGCGCTCTGCTCTGTTTTTGAAAATAAAGCAGATTCACAGAGATTTGTTTTGGTTTAGGACGGACTCGCTCGCTGAACTACTTTTGCTTTGCGTTTCATCTCACATATTACGGCTGAATGTCTTATCATGTATTTGTTATTCAGGTTTCTTAAAAGTTAATACAAAAAACAGCGTCTATATCTAATTAATTTACTAATTATAACTTTATGCAAACTTTGGATTTTTAGTTTTATAAGGTTTTATAAGGTATATGGTTTGAATAAACCACTATTACTGTGGCCTGGTTAAACCACTAGTGGGGTAGGATGGAATCTATCCAGTGAGGTATACTTTTGACCCTGTGTGGATCACAAAAAAACCCAAATAAATTCAAGCTTTTGTACCTAATTCTTCTTTTCCAAAGTTAGGAAAGATGCATGGATTCATCCAAGCTTTTTCTCAGTTAATTAATTGTTTGCAGAATACAGAGAGACAGAAGAGCAACTGGTCGCCCATGCAGGGTACCAGGTATGGTGCAGTTACAGTGCATCTGCTACGCCAAGTGGACACCCAACAGCTGTCCAGGTTTTCAGTCCAAGTACCATCATATTGGCAGCCAAAAAATACTTTAATTACACTGACCCTTGCCCAAATGGGCTTTTTCTATGCATAAATTACAATAATACTTAATGCTTGTAAAGGGGTCATTTGATTGTTGGGGTTTCCTCTGTATTATTGCAGGGTCTTTACGTGGTGGTGGCTGCTGCTGTAATTTAATGCCATATAAATAAAATTGAATTGGTAATTGCTTGCAAATGCAGATAAATTCAGAGAAGCTAAATATGGTCTTTGTGTTCTCCGTATAGACTTCCTTACTTGAATGCATGTTTGGTAAAGAACCAAAGCATCTGAACAGAAACCTACAAAAATGATCATCCCTTCATTACATATCTTGAATTTTCCTATGAAGATTAGGACATGTTCATTAATTCATTCTTCATTAACTAATTCTTTCAGCACGTTAAGAACAACATGCTTTCCACGTGCTTTGTATGTTAAATTAAATTCGTTATATCTCTTGAACAGACTATCAATCTTTCCTCTTTGCTATTCGTTGACTAAAATCTCAAGCGCAATCCTCTCGCTGTCGGATCGCGAAACCATGTCGACCTCCGACGTGTCCATTTCCCCTTTCATTAGCTTTTCGTTTTGTTCATCTGTCACAGTACAAAAAAGTTGACGGAGTCCTGGCTGGGCCCCAAGCCTAGAAAATCATTTAACAGTCCAATCAGAGCAGGGGCCGATCCCAACACAGCCATTAGGGAAACCTGAGCACCTACCCGACCCCCGTCTCTCACAGCCTCTTTGACGTTTTAGACGCTCTACAAATTGAGCATCATCCTCAAACCCTCAGCAGCCATTTTGTCAGTGACGGGTCCAGGAAAGAAGAGGGAGTGAGAACAGACATGAAAATGATGATCATTGGGTTTATGGAAGAGATGGGGAGAAAGAGATAGAAATTAAATATCCCCGCCGACTAGAAGGAGGACTCTAATTCTCCTCCCTCCCCTCCTCGTCTCCTCTCTGAACCCCAACCCTCAGTTCACTGAATCAAAACCATGATAAAACCCTATTTCTCAGCTTTCATTCTTTCACTCGTCCTCTTTTCCTCTTCGATCCCACCACAAGGGAACACTCAGACCTTTGTTCGCTGAATTGGTTTTCAGATGTTATTTTTTCTTCACTCTTTCTTTCCCTAAGAGCATGTGATTAAAATCACCTCAGTCGTTTAGCACTGATGCCTTTTGTCTCTCCAGTCCCATTCTGCTAAGAGTCAGAGGGCTTACCACTCTACATCTCACAGGTAGGACATAATAGGATTTCACCGCCGCGCTTCCCGTCGGTCCGCATATTTAGAGTTTAAATACATGCATATGTATAAATTAAGGCTCAAGGTAATAATCACAGCTTTTAATAAGAAGCAAGGTATAATTTTAACTTTTAAGTCTGCAGGGAGTGAAAACTACTGGGAATATGAATATTTTCCATGGCCAAACATGGCTGTGTTTGGCCAAAGTTATAGCACTTTCACAAAGGTTGTATAGTACCGCTCTTATTCCCGAAGAACAAACACAAGTTATTCATGAGCACGGGTTGGCGCATATGACTTCAAGCTATAAAACTTAATAAAAAGAGAACAAAATGATGACTGTTAACTCGATGAGTAAACGGTAAAACTTTGCAAGTCAAGCTCTTTTTAACCTTTTGATATTCATTAAATCCTCAAAATTGTCATTGAATGTCATCTGGGATTCAGCAGAATCAGAAGTGTCACATTTGTGTTCTGGTGATGGTTTGTGATGCAGATGCATATAAACTTCATATGTAACAGCAGAGGCAAAAAATATCATGAACATATACGGAAGGTGCAAGATGACTTAATAAAAATCTCTATATTTAATTGCTTTCTTGTCGCTCAATGAAAAGTTTCCCTGGAACTGAAATCATAAACTAACAAAGAGCAGAGCTGTTGCAAATGCATGATCAGATGAACGTGCTTTATACTTGGTATTTCTAAATTTAGTCACGTCCTTGTGCTAAGCTCAGAATTGGTTGTTAATTCAAAAAGGTTATTTGTAAACACACAGTCCAACATCGACTCCAGAGGACACCTCTCACGTGTCTCAAGCAGTGACCTCTGCGCAGCACTGAAAAAACATCAGGTCTGGGCGTTGTTCACATTTGCCCTATCTCACGTGAAGCACGCAACAGAAGATTCTCCGAGTCAGATGTATTCTTTCACCTGGAAAGGCTGATGCACGGGTAGTGCACATACTCGGATATTTACCGTCTCTATTCTCACGTGTGAACGTGTGACATGAAACAGCGCTTACATGATCGAGCTGGCAGGGTAACGACTTTTACCCTGGTACTCAGGGTAATGTTGAGAAAAGTTCAGGGCTGCAGTACGGCTTCAGAGACGCAGGGGATGGGAACAGGCCGTATATTTATGTTTCTCTAAAAAGAAGTATCTTTTTAGTATCTGAACTTTATCAGCACTCGCATCCTGTGTCATAAATACCAAGCTATATTTAGCTCTGAAGGCTTTCAGAAGCCTCAAGTGAACAGAAAAGGTGCAGCTTTGGCTTTTTTATTCAAGGCTGTCTTACGGAGAAAGTATAACGAATTATATCCATAACAGGAATCTGACATTTTAACCTGGGTACAGTAGTTGAGATCATTTGTTTTATCTCTTAATGTTGTTGTGGGTGGTGCTGCACTGATGTAACGGTGATGACTGGAGTTGTCAAATGCTATCAAAACGCTATTATCCAAAACCCCCCTCCCCCCGCCACATCCTCCCCATCTCCACAAGTTATTAACTAAAGTTTATGATCACAGGCTCACCTTAGCCTACACACCCACAGTGAAGGTGAAAGAGAAAACCTGCACTTCTCTTTTCCTATCCTGCCTTTCTTCTTTTTCTCAGTCCTTCCTCCTACCTGTCTTCCTCTTGGTTCAGCCGCCAAAGGCCTTGATTAATGGTCTGCTTTAATTAATACCTTTACAGTACTTAGAGCAAAGACCTTGCAATTAGCATTGGCCTAAAGAGCGTAATCACCTGAGCTCATCCAGATCCTTATCCACAGACTGACTGACTGACTAACTAAATGACTGACTGCTAGGCAGGGGGAGCATGTGTAAGCTTGTATAGTGTAGATGTTCGTTTATTTTTCTCTGAGGTATTGTGAGCTCACTCTTAGAACTCAAATCCAACTTTTTATAGGGAGGAAAAATAATTTTGGCACACCGTGCACTGCGGTAGCCTGAGGTGATATCTTACTTTCCGTAGTCTACCTTTCAAATACAGGGAGATTTTCCAAAGTGATCCGCCATTTAAATTTAAAGCGATATAAAAGCTAACACAAAAATAAATTATTCAGGAACGTCTCTAATGTCTTTTCATTAGTTTATGATCAACACAGCAGAACCTGTTCGTTTCTTGGGCACATCAAAAATCCCTTTCACACGACATAAATAGGCCTTTGTACAGTTTAAAAAAAAAAATTCAGATTCGGTGTATGTGAACCATTACATAACTCATTCGTCTCACTGGAGCAAGACAAGCTGGCCAGATAACAAAACGCCATAACATTACCTCACAGGCCAGAATTCAAAGTGGCGCGGGGCATTTCAAATATTTTTGTTAACATGACGTCTGTATATTTTTGCTTCTTTTACTTTACTCACACTCAGCGGTCTTTACGGTCCCTGGGCAGGTTTCACCATGAACATCCAGGTTGTCTTGTTACCCTGACCACTGCATGCTGTGGTGGACTCAGGAGCAGCAAGTGTGATGGACTGCTTATTACTTTAGCATGTCAACATGCTAATATTTGCTAATTATGACAAAAAGTACAAAATGGGCCTGATAAATGTAGGCAGCGGAATGACGACGACCAAGCAAGTTTTAGGGAAACATGAGCATGGACTGAGATTGGCTGGTTGGAGAAGGATTTCATGGATGGGATCATTCTATCATGAGCATAGCAAGGACGTAGCTTCCGTTTCTGAAAAGAAGGGTCAAAGCAGAAGTTTCCTAAACCTGCAATGCTTCTAATGGCCAGGAGGGGGTATCTCCTCTGGTTGTATAGGAAAGCTGTCCTCGGCTCTATTGATCTGTGACACAGTAAACACTGTCCTGTTGAGTTTATAGTCCCAGTCAGCAGTTTTAACTCCTGCTGGATAAAAGATTGTATAAATTATGCCCCTTTTGAAGTCAAAAAGTTAAAGGATAAGGCAAGGAAGTGCTTTAGGGTGGACAGACACGTAGCGGTGTATGACCAAAGCAGTCAGCCACTGATGCAGCCACCTAAGCTATGTCTATCTTTTTTATACAGTCTGTTAAAATGACACAAAGTGAGCAATGACTGATGGACCTGGGTGGACTAGACGTGCATGTGTGTGGGAGGAAGTAGTGGAAGTAAATGATTAAATTATTTATTTGCTTTTGCAGTAGAAACTGTTTAATATGTCATCCCTTAGTCACTGGTTACGCAGTAAAGTTTGCAGTTTGTTTCCAATTCATTCCACAATCCGCCTTAATACCTATTACTACAGAGCACATAAAGACAACTGCTTTATTTATTTTTCTGTTTGTTTTAATGGGAACTGGAAAGAGCAGGCAGCGAGGGGGGTGGGGAGATGGGGGAATCACGGCATTAATTACAAACTGATTAGAGGCTCCTTTTGCAGGAGGCTGTATCATTTAATTGAGGGGAAAATAATGATCACAATTCCAGCAACTTCTAATTAGAAAAACAGCTCAAAATCTTATCAGGGCAGCTTGATGCATGTGGAACACACACTGCTTTCGCTTGTACACAAAAGCGCAGACACACACAGACACACACACACACATCTGGAAATAAACTGTTTCTGTGGAGTGTATTCTCTTTTTTTTTTCTTTTCTTGCTGGGATACACACTCGTGCAGGCGTCCCACTCTGAGACAGAGGAGCCAGTTTAAGCACATCAAGTCAACGGCGGATTATGTTTGTAGATATTACCCGAAGAATCAGCGGTGCGCTTTCTCAAAAGAGACACAGACAATTACAGATCTGATAACCCCTGAGTTGTATCGCAGTCGTTGCAGTGTGTTTACACTATCTGACATGGCTGAAACAACAGCACAAATAAGAACAGAGAGAAGATTCTCATCTCAACTTTCCTGACTTGCCGCTTATCACAAACCACAAAAATCACAGTGTCAGACAGAAATTGGAATGGAACCAAAAAGCCAAAACACACACACACACACAAACACACACACACACACACACAAAACAACAACAAAAAATCAAGCCAGCATTACATCAAATTTTTCATCCTGAGTTTCTGTATTTATTGGCGGCGGATGGGAGTCTTTTGTAATACTTAAAAGGATATTTCCACACAGATAAACAACAGCTGGAAGAAACCTTTCCAAAATGGTTTCTGTTAAATTGGCAAACATTGGTTTGTGTGTCTATGTGCAACCTCGGGGTAGGGGGGTGTTTATTGCATACAGTATGTGACTCATGTTGTGGCTGTGACGATCAGAAACTGCTGCACTCTCACTGAAGGACGTATTAGCTTCCCCGCGGGTCATCGCAACACTTCCATAACGTCCCAAATGGGATTCTCATTCAACAAGAGTCGCGCTGAGTGGGGGGTAACTAAATATTTGTTTACTGTCTTTGCTGCTCATGAAATTTATACACACACAGCTCTATGATTAATAGGCAGTTTTGTCATTGGTATTATTAATGGGAAACCGCCTGATTTATGGGCCGCGTCTAGACACACTAACTGCTTTTTGCTCCCTGGCAGCCGATCAACTGATCAGCTTAAATGTGAGTTTGTGCGTCTTTGAAACAGACAGGCGACGGTTTTGTTGCCATTAATCGACTCTGTGTGTTGTTGCTCGCTTGCTTGCAGGGTAAAAATGAGCGCTGTGTATGTGGGTGGCTTCTCCAATTCTTTATAAACAGAGTCATTACAGTATATTAGGCAAGACAGCAGTAAATCAGCTCGCTGACAGGCCTGGCAGAACAGCACAATTGATGGCACCAAGTTGAAAGAAAAAGACGGGCGGCACAGACTAATATTTGATATTGCACTCTCAATTGATTGACTGTATATTTGCAGCTGTCATAATGGGGCGGTTGCGAAATTTCACTCAGAACGAATTGAATTCAAAACATCCACTCCTGCTTTTTTTTTTCTTCTAAAGATCCAAAGCTTAACAGCCAGCAGCCATATTTCTATCCAAAATGGTGAGAAAACGACTCATTGCAATACATCAGTCGCACAATTGCACAAGCACACACACACATGTACACACACACACACACTTCATCATCATCATCATCATCATCATCATCATCATCATCATCATCATCATCATGGTATCCACTTGAGGAGAAATTGGAATCGGCCACTCCCTTGGATCAGTCAGAGTATTCCTTTACCATGCTTCTCAGGCTTGGATTAGGATGCTGTGGCGTTTTGTGTGTGTGTGTGTGTGTGTGTGTGTGTGTGTGTGTGTGTGTGTGTGTTTCGGGAAGGGAAGGGGGGTCAGGGCTGAGTCTGTCCAGGGAAAGTGTCTGCTTGGCCATCCCTGGCTGAGATGTAAACCTCGCCGGTAGTGTGCTGAAAACCGACCGTGTTGTCGCCGGCTGCAGAGCCAAAATCACTGATGCATTTTCGAAAGAGCCCCCCGGTGCCTGAGAGGATGGGGCTGTTAGGCAAACGCACACGCTCACACATGCACACATGCATACTCGTGAACATGTACAATGCTGTTGCATGCGCACGCACCTTCTCAAACAATGCTCAAACAAAAGTGCAGGCATATAGCGTAACACTTTGCCAAAGGTACACCCTTGAATGCGAACACACTCACACACACACATACACATAGTATACGTGTGCTTATACACACACACACACACAGAGCAGCGAGCCGAGTCGATGTGCCAGGTGGCAGGGGGAGGCTCTCGGCTCAGAACGAGCCGAGAGGAGTAGGAGAGGCTCTTGGCCGGCCTTGAAAGCGAGAGGCACAAACGACAGCGGCGATGCCCAGGTTTGGAAACGGCCAGGGGAGCCCTGGAGGGGTTTCCTGAGCATGCGAGCAGGGAGGATGGGAGGGTTGCTGGGATGGTTTTTGGGCTGCTTTTGGGCTGTGGTCAGCCCCCTCTGTAACAGAGAAGTGTGATCCCAGACACAGCTGTCCTGTTCTGAGCCGGACCTTCTTGTCCACAGGCCCAGAGCTACGGTAGGAACAAGGATGCTGCAGTGGGTTAAGACTGGGCTTACACACACCTCATTGTTCCCCACATCTGTGCTAGATACCAAATAAGATGTACTTTTGTTTTGGGTTTTTTTCCCTCTCTAAGCTGTGTGTGTAGCATGGTGGGTTTAGGACAAACGGTATGCTAATTATCTCAGGAATAGAAATACAACACCTGGAGATAAGAAGCTGTGTGTTCGCACCCGGCCCGCTGAGGTGATCAGATAAGAGAGCTGACTGGATATAGTAACCAGATGGATCGGCTACCTAAACAGAAGGAAAAAAACACAAAACATGAATCTTACATGAAACTGAAGGAAAAGGAAATCTGCAAAGAAAAACCTTGTAATGCTTAAAACACATCCCAAAGATACACCTCCACTGGTTATTTATCGGCTGCCGTAAACTTTAAACCACAAGGGAGCTTCCCATCTCACGGTATCCATTGTCTGTGTTGCCCCTGAACTCTCCAACTACCACAAACAGGATCATGTCCCGGTGGAGGAAAACTCTAAGAAAGGACGACTGTGAAGAGGAGACAGGTGAGGGAGGGAGGGAGGGGTGAAGAAGAAGAGACCAGGTGGAGGAAGGCTGAGGATAAGGGGAAAAAAAGGGAAAGGAAGGGAGTGAAAGATGTGAATTAACAGAGTGCCGGTGAGGTATTCTGGTTGGGGCAGGCTCACGTAAAGTGAGCTGTGGGGCGTGTAAAGTGAGCAGGGGGCTATTTGGGTCGTTTTCACATGGAGCCTGGCCAGACTCCAGAACTGAGCGAGGGACGAGAGAGTGTGTGGGAGAGAGAGAGACTCCTAATGGCTAAGCCTTTCACTAGGCCACACTGCAGTGAGCCGTAATTGAAGGTAATTGTTGGGAAGAGCCGACACACACAGCTTCTCCACTGTTCCCCGGGCTGAGATGGACAAGCCTGGGATGACAGAGCGGGAGAAAAGGAGGGAGGGGTGTTGAGGGTGAGGACCGCGGGGAGGCCAGGTGAGGGGGAGAGAAAGAGTGGGAGCATAGAGGGAGATTGCATTACCCCACCTCCACCGTCCCCAACTGTCCTACACGGCATTTGTCTGCTCGCACAATTGCGTAATTGTGTCCCCGCTAAATGGTCCGAAGGGCTGCTGCAGCGTCTTGGATGCAGGTGGGCAGAGCTCGGATGACACAGCGACGGACTGAAAGAAGACAGAGAAAAGACACGGTGAAAGGAGAAGAGACAGAGCTGGATGTTAGAATGCCAGCAGCTCATGATGGGACAACAACTTTAAAATATACAAAAAAAAAAAAACTAAAACAATTTTTTATTTTTTTTGATGAAGGCTGCACTGCAGTCCACTAAATGTGATCTTTTTTCTCTGAAACCCTCCAATGAATACATTTTTTGCTCTTTGTCACACACATACACAGACATTAAAAAAAATTTCATGAGGTTGTGCTGAGGCAGTGATGTTCACGTGTGTGACTCTGAGCACTCAAGTGTGTATGTGTGTGTGTGTGCGCGCGGGGGCAGGAGATGGAGGAAATCACCTTCCCCACTTTGCCTAGCCTCCTCGGTTGGATGGGTTTAGCTCCATGAGCGCACTGGAGCAGGAAATCCAGATTCGCAGCCTATCAGCGAAATAGCACATATATGACTCCCTGGCCTAAGACGGTCTAATCACGCCTGCCAACCCCGCTAACTCCACCACCATCATCACCAGGCGCCAGATTGACTCCTGAGCCCAAATCGCAGCTCCTGCTTTACGCCATAAAATGATTCCTGTATTGGTTTCCCCTTAAACCTGGTGAAGCTAATGCAATGTAATGTAAAAATTAGAAGCACAGTGCTACTGTGCTGCGTGTCAGCAAGTGCAGATTTGACTGGACAAGGCCAGGGGAGGGAGGGCGAGGCCGGCCGGACTTACTGAAGGGGGGAGGTAAAAAGAAAAATCAACCCAATTACCCAGGCGAGTTACTGTTCTGCAGCTTCTTGCGAGTAAAGGCTGATGAATGTGAAATGTTGTAATTTGCGAGTGCTGATAGTGACAGAAAAGTAGCGCTAGATTCAGTAGAATTAGAATTAGAGGAATGAAAGACAGGATCCGATTTTCCCTATCAGAAGCTTTTTTTTCCCCTCAGCTTCTTCCTGCTAAATACGCTCGCTCATCTTTTATTTCGGATGTAACCTTTTTGCCTTAATTACCGAATATCTCTGATCCGGAGTCCTGCGTCGCTGTTGGCATCGGGGCGGGGGTTAGGGGGAGGCTTTCGCTGGACACACACACACACACATACACACAAATGCATCAGGACAAGCTTTGATAATTAACCAAGAAAAATGAACTTTAATTCTTTCTTTTCAAATGCTAGATCTGGACCATAATTACCGCCGTGTAATTAAAAGTCCCAATCAATCTTTTTTGGGGGGATTGCAGAGTCTCAATGAAAGAACAGGAGAAATTAGACCTTAATCCTCAGAGCACTGTCTCCCATCACACCCCTCACTTCTCATGTCTCCTTCTTGTATGCTGTTGAAGTGAAGGTTTGCACACAATTGCACTGTCACACACTTTTTACATTTCAACCCCCAACCCTGAAAAGACAAACCTCGTTTTAACAGGAAAAGCTTCCCCCCCCCCTTTTTTCACCCTCCACCACCCCCTTCCTCACCACCTCCTGCTAAAAATATCTAATATAATATAGACCATTATGTTCTTTAAAAACTCATTACACCGTTTGAAATGGGAATCTTGGGAAGTCTGTTTAAATATTGCCTCCTCCACATTGTGTGGAGACGGAGGGGGAGACACATCGAGGGACGTGGCATGCAATTAAGAGCAGAATGGATTAGTTTCCTTTTTAAAGTTATTGAGACACAATGAAGGGAGAAGCTTTCTCTGTTTCTCCCCACCACCCCCACTTCCATCCTCTGTATTGATGGCTCCCCTGTAAGCCCCTCCGCTTGCCCTCGCCCAGTTAATGACAGTTTGCATTTCACACTACAGGAACCAAGGAAAACCCTTTGGCCTTTTCGCTGTGAAGAGTGAAGAGATAGACCATGCAAGAGAAAAGAGGTGTGACAGAGCCGTTTGACTTTGTAGGTCGTGGCTGTCGTGGTGTGGAGAGGAATTAGCCCAAGACAAACATGTCAGAAATGTTAAAAGGCATTACTGCTTTCACGTGTCGTAACACCCCATTCTTCTCTTCTCTGGAAGTCACAGAATCCGAAAAGTTTGCAGTGAGCCAGAAATTACTTACTTACTGTATTTCTGAGGCCTGCTACGCAGTAGCTCTGGCTTCCTTAAAACTGAGCTGTCAAAAGCAAAGCCTGCGCCTGCTTTAAGTGGGTAAGTTGATTCCTGGGTACATTAAGGTTTGATTGCATACAAGAGCAGCTGATTTTTTCATATTGTGAACAAATAAGTTGAAATCAAGAACATGCACTCATTCGATACCTTTTTTTGCTTTTAGAATTTAAAGGATGTTTCCCACTGATTACCAGTTAGCATGCTTGTAGCTTTCATGTGGGAGTCATGCTCGATGTGTTAAATGGTAAATTCTGGGAATGCAGTGACATTAAAAGTCACATATGGGGCAAGAAACGGAAGAAATACCTTGCAGACATGTGAAACTGGCCGTTGTAATGGACTGTGTGAAAGTTAACCACAAAACTGTTTGTGTCCCTTGTAGGAGGTATGTTTTTTCCACTTTTCTTGACTTTTCACACGGTTTATTCTACTCACTCTTTGCTTTAGGAAAAAATGTCACTAAATGGTACCCCTGCTTATTTAAGAGAGGAAGGCTCTTACCCAAGTATCAGCATGGGGTAAGTTGAGAATAACACTGATATCATATATTAGTTACAGCTGTCATGACACTTATTAATACTAAGGCCCTGTCCACATATAAAGCTTCTCACTCACTGCTTTATTAACACCAGCTGGTCTCTAGTGGATATTTCTAGATCTGGTTGCTTAGGTAACCCTCTAATATATTTCACACACCCTTTTTTGATGTCAAACAACTGTATCCTTCGATCCTACTGGTAGTTCCTTTGGTTGAAGGTAGTTTACCTCGGCTCACTTGGAGTCACTGACAGTTATTTTGTTAGCATTCAGCGATCTGTGCTGGTCTCTCTTGAGCCCTTATATGCCATCTACTTCCATTGGTTACTGGAACCTAAGGAAGGCAGGCCTTGCTTGATTCCCAGTGAAGATGATTAATTTCCCATGGTACCATTTCATTTGAGCTAGTGAGAGTCATAACTGTTGCATAAGCTACTGTCATGTTTGTTTCAGGTCATGCAGATTAATGCGTGACGCCAAACGCTTTAAGAACGGGAGCTACTCTTCAGTTTCCTTCACTAACAGATTTCTACAGAATGGCAGCTTAAGTTCCAACTTTTTAACTTCTTTTCAGTGTCTGACTGTGACAATGTCATACTAACAAATACTCAGTGGCTTCACTTGTGTCAGCTAATCAAGACACCACGGCTGAAACGTGTCCGTTACACGGTTTGCAAGACTACTTGTGATTCTGTTTGGACCCATTTGCTCATGCTTCGCTTTCTCACCGTGGGGAATCATAACTGACTGTCCCCTTTTAAATGTTTATACTCAATTGTGGAGACACTTACTGTTAAATTCCCCCATTATTGGGCACTCTATACATATATGTGAAGGTTATAGAGCTTGACTTTGCCTGGTAACTGTTTTATTCACAGCTCACCTTTCGCGTCTTCTGACTTGGAGGCATAAAGTTCTAAAGAAGCAAAATTTGCAAAACCCAAGGAAATAAATGGCATTGAGGTGGCCTACATTGCTCTTAAACCAGTAATATCATTCTGCATAGGACCTAAAATGCAGGGCTTATGATTAAACACCAAGCATATATTAAATTAAACCATCCCCCCCTTTAAAAGAAGAGGTTAAAAAACTGCATTAATCGTTTCAGGTATGAGAAACGGTATGATAATCAGCCTCGTTTGGAGTCTATCCTGCTGCGCATACGTGGTCCACTAATCCAAACGCAGCTCCTCTCCTGCACCTGAAAGCCCTCCTGATCCCGGCTGAATTCTAATGATTGAAATGAAAGGCATCAGCATGCCAAATCACATAATGGAAAATCCAGAACAAATGCTTCGACCCCCCTGGCCTTTACTTTCACCGCACCACATCTTATTTGACTCCTTATCCTATCAGCAGAGGTGTAGACGAATGGGAACAAAAGTCAGATGTGCTTTATGCTTTGCATAAAGTCTTGTTGTCCTTAATAGAGTACAAGGACTTGGAGTGACAGTGCAGTTTGCCGATATTCTTCATTGAAAAAAATATTGGTTAATAAGTGTGTTCCAAACGCATATGCTTAAGGTCAGAATGACTGATGATTTGGATGTTTATCAAAGTAGCAGATTAATATTTAATCTCCTAGATGCAATCATAAAATTCTGAGGCTCTGAATCTAAATCATAAAGTGATTCAAATTTGGCCGATCTCCTCTTCAAGATATTCTCTTTGGGCAGAACGGACTTTTCTCTAGCCTAGCTGCACTTGTGCATCGAGGTGATCTCCCTTAGTGTGACAGTGAGCCTCAAACTTGAACAAGTTTGCAGATTGTCAAAAAACTTGTGCACGTGCCAACGTTTGAGTAGTTTGCATGGAAGTTGTGTTAGTTTCACACAAAAGCTGATGTTTGCTCTCAGTTTGACATTGAGTCTCAGACATGCTTGTACAAGAGGTCAGAGTGGGAGGTCAAGAGAACAAGCTAAAAGCTTGTCAAATTAAAACCTTGCAATTATATGGTCACGGCTCACATGCAGTGCTAGAAATATGTGAAAATTGTCCAATGGAACGATAAAGAAGCCCAGCAATGTCTTTGTTTTCTGTAGTTTTGTGGCCTGCTGATAGCCCATACCTATCATGACAGATTTCTGCCTCTTTAACACTTATAAGAACTGACCGCTTATGTAAAAAATGTCATTATTAAAGAAATACTTTGAGACATTAATATGATTTTGTGTAGGATTTTTTTTTTTAATATTGCATTTAACTTATTCATAATATCTAAATCTTGATGGTATTTTGGACTTTCCTATCTTGGTGTACAGTACAGTTCTGTAAAACAATTTCCAGCACTTCTCACTGCAACGTGAACATAGGAGAATCTCAGAAAACGTTTTTTTGTGGACCCCTTCTCTCTGTCATACACACTCACACACTCGCACCGTGGTGCTCCATCACTCCTGCCACCCCTTCATCACGGCAGAGTAGCCTAATCACTCACTCTGTATCCTAACCAAAACAAAATGGTGCCAACCAGTAGCTTTTAGCTGTGTTTACACTCCTAACTCCCCACCTTCCCACAGCCTCCCCTTTCCCCCTCCTCCCCTGGTGGCTCGTGGCGGCATGGGTGATTAATTTGGGCCGTGCAGACAGGTAAACACAGGCCTATTTACATGGCTTACCAGCCACCATATTTATACTCAACAGGACTAAGCTTCAGATAGAATATCCTCAAAGCTCCATCTGTTTATTTTCTCTAACTGCTCCTTCAGCTCCGTCCTGACACCCGTCCTCTACCTTCCTCTGCCTCCCCCTCATTCTAAGCCCAACTTTTGCTTCTCCCTCCACCTCCTCCTCCTCTGACCTCCCTTATGCTTGGGTCAGATACAGGGCAGTTTTTGCCCTCTTCCTAGTATAAACAACTAGTCATTTTATGTATTTCCAGTAAAATAACGCACCTGTGATTGTGAGGAAGCCTTCCATACCAATATGTAGAGCTTGGGGGAGGGGTTAAATTATAATTAGGTCCAAAATTTGACAACCTGCTGGTCCATGTTTACTTTGAATAAACAAAGAGCTCCCATAACAAATGAGAGTAAAGCAAAAAAGCTACAGATATAAAACAGTATTTAAAGTAATTATAGATATATTATATATTATTATAGATGTTCTATATTACAGATATAGAACAGTATGTAAAGTCTGTATCCAACTGCTGAAAAAAAGCATATGTTAGAGCCATTTCCAGTATTCAGATAGTTAAAAAAAATATATGAGCACATTAAAAAACATTTCTGTGCAAAATTGTGCACACGTACCAAGAATTAAAAAAACAAAATACTCTGAACATGTAAGATCTGCATATCAGAGTAATGGAAATCTCTGCATGAATGATATGATTAGAAAAAGATTCTGATGTTCTAAAATGCTTCTTACAGGTTATTTGATTCTAGGTGTTCCCAGGTTCAACTGACCTTTAAAAGGTGAAGTGATATGGCTCCTTGACACCTTTTACTGGTTTTTTTTTTTCCCCCCTATAAATATGCAGGGTTTCTCTTGTGAATGATTAATGCGAAACTGAATTTTTTTCAGAATTACCTTTAACCTTGCTGGCCTTAATACAGCGTCACAGTAAGAGCAGCACATTAGTGGTGTCCATGTATTGCAGGAACTCACTTCACAAATCTAAAAATAGGGCAATCAGTACTAGTCTAACAAGGACACTAAGCCTGTTAAGATAATAAACACATGGAACACGTCCTAGTCAAACAATAGTTTGCATTCTCCCAGAGTGTATTCACACAGAAATGTACATGCCACTTGCATACAGTAGGGATCCTCCCCCTGCACACGAAATGTAGCTTTAAAATGTATGTAGCAGTACAATGGACGTGCTCCAAGTCATGCCTTACATACCTTCGTCATGCCAACATGCCTTACCTGAGGTCAGCATGCAGAAACCGGGCCAAAGGTAAAGGCACACAAATCATGCCGTTCCTTTGCGGAGCTACACAAGTCTTCACTCAGCGATGTGTGGAAGATGTTGGCAGATGCTCAGGTTCAGAGGTGTCATTCTGCTCTGCAAAGACAAGTGCTGTCAGCATTTAAAATGGCCTTTTACTTGATATATAATGATGACGTGTTCTCTTTAAACTCAATAGATTTTAACACTTGCGATAACTTTCCTTGATGATTACTCTCACATTAACCTAAATCTGCTTTCTTCTCTTAAACCCATCTACTTTAACACTCACAATACTGTAAATGTGCGTCATTAGCCTGTTTTAATCAACAGGTAAAGCATGCTGAAGTAATCTCGAGTGGAAATATCTTTTTTCTTCTCCTTCTGTGTCTCAAATGGATTGTTACTGATGAAGATGCCAGTGGGAGGAGGGAGGCTAGGGGAAAATCCACAGATGCAAGCCCTGCTAAGTGGTATTAACCATACATGCAAAATAAATGCAAGCGGCATTAAATATACATGCAGAATCATACTTGGTGTATGAAAATCGTGCATGTGCGATCACTAATTTAATTACTGATCCACAGATTCTTAGTCCGCAATCCGTTCTTTAAAGATTTACTTTATGCCCAATACTGCAAACATATCATACAAATGTTTTCTCTTGCTGTGAATCCCATCATGCCTTTGGGCAGGGATAATTACTTATCAACACTAGAGTTCCTTAAAGGGGTGTCCAAGAGCACACAGGCTGTCTGTTTGTCTGGGGATTTTTATTCCACCACCTCGTGGAGATGATTTGTCTATTATCTCCGGTGGATTTGCTCCTCTCTTCATCTGCAGCGCATTACTGCAGTCATAAAGCTGCAAGGTCAGGGGAAAGGCAGGCAGGGAGGGGAGGGAGAGTCTTCTTCCCAGACTTGCCTGCAGTGGAGCTTTACCCAGAAAAGATGTATGATACAGTAAGCCATCAAACACTCGCCAAGCAGTGATAAATCAGCGAGTGTGGTCAGAGGTAAATATCCATCAATACCTTATCATCATCACTGCAATCGAGATGATCATTTTTATGCATCTCAGCTTTACGGATGGGGTCATGGAGGGTGAGTGAAAGGTCTTGAAGGAATAGTGATTTTGTCTGAGTCCTGATTGTCGACACCATAGAAAAGGTGGATATAGGTGGATGTATCCATTAGACTGTTAAATAATGATTTAAAGCCTTGATGAAGTGTTAGCTTGGTTAGCAAGTTTGTCCTCAGACAATATAGGTACAAAGCACAGTTGTCTACTTTGTACCAATACAAAGCAGGTATATTTGTACGTTACTTAGTGTTAAGTGTGGTACAAATACCATAGAACACCAAAGCTGGAGAGCAAACTTTAATAGGTAGGTAATTGCATTATAAAATGCTCAAAAATACAGAAAGTTGAGTATTTGAAAGTTCCAGTTCAGTAGCTCAATTCAGCTGAGGTGAAGCCAAGAAGACGTCTATTAGCCAATCAACTAGGCCGCCCTCAAACAGATGCCATGATGGGCAAATTTTCCATAGTCAGAAATCATCTGTGAAGCAATCATACTTTGTAGAAATGTGTGATGTTAAAACCAGAAGGCATCAAAGTACCAAAATATCAAGATTTACTCATCTTGTCTGCAAAAAGACACAGTTACACCAGTGGCACAAATATGAGGTGGTGATTTCAATCTTATACTTAAGAGAATTTACCAAACGCTCTAGAAAATATCTCCTAGAACACATCTCAGACTAATCTATACCTAAATAAGGATTTTAGTGTAATCATCACCATCAGCAACACAATCCACCATCATCCAGCTCCCAGTAGCCGATGTTAGAATGAGCTGAAGGTAGTAAAGGGTCATCTATTCTATTCTACATGCAGATGCGGTTCAGCTAATACCATACTTCACAGACCAGCCTTAATCAGCCCCTGCACTGACAATGTAATTATGGAAGTGTCCAGGCACTGCAGACAGCCAGGGAATTCTAATTATTTACAAGGCTGAGAAGAGGAGCGCACAGTTCATCTACAACTCTAAAACCTACTCTCAGAGAAGAGGGCAGGACTGCAAACGTTTTTGAAAAGCAGAAATGGAGATGAGCGATAGTAGGGAATTCATAATTCTATTCTGAATACTGAAGAAAATGCAGGAAGTTTTAGGGTTCTTTGCAAATGCATAGTTTCCTCATCATTGAGAGTGGGATGGACAAAATATTAGGAACACTTAGGAACTTGAAGTAGAACTTTTCACATTTTTACAGTAAAACTAAAATGAATAAGCTTTGTAGAAGTTAGAATATATGGCAGAGCTTTTTTATTTTATTTTATTTTATTGCACATTGTAGTTCCAAAGTTTATTTAAACTTTATACACCCTTTAAAGCAAACGCCTTCTCATATTTGTGATGTCAATTTTTCGCTCACTTTCCACAGTTCATGGCCATAGATGAGGGTAAGAATGTAGCTCTACCTTTAAATCGACAGCTTTGTTTTCATGGTAATGTCTCTTTCCCTCACCACGCATGTACAGCTGCATTACTGCACGATTCAATCTGTCAGCGCCCCACTCCATTCTTTCTTCGATCGTGAACAAGGCAAGAAGGTACTTGAACTAAGGAGAAATATTGCTTCAGACTTTGAGGTCGTGCTTGATACCCAGGATCTGAGGGTGTTTTGCACCTGAGACCACCAAACTCGACACTATCCAACCTACAAATTCTTTAAATATATGTATATATGAGTCAATCTGTGAGAGGTGCAAAAGGAAAAAGCCTGACTTATTATCTGCAATGTTATCCAACCTGTCAGTACAGTTGTACAGAGACCAAATAGCTCAAATAGCTGAGGAGTGTGATCCCCTCAAAATGGAGCGCACCACCCCAGTTTGCCAGCCCAATGGTACTGTCCCACAGTGTTACAGAGGACAGCCCGACAACATCCAGAGTCTTAAGGGAGAACTCTAAATGGTGTCAGGACTCTCCCTATGTAGTTTCTATGTTGATGTGTATTGCACCTCTAGTGTTGATCTTGGAAGTCAGAGTTGATGAAACATTCCCCAGGATCATCTCAGTTTCCTTTGACATGTGTAGCTTTGTGTATGTCATCATGTAGCTTTTACTATGACAGCTTTGTACTGCAGGAGCCATCAGAACAAAGACTATTAAATAACCTGTTTAATTTTTTAAGATATCTGCTTTCTCAAATCTGTTTGGTAACATATATAAAATCTCAGGGTAACAGTGCATGTGTAAAACCACTTCAGTAACGGCTTCAGACACCATTCTTCCAAATTCCAAGCGTGTTTGCTCCCTTTAGTTATTTTCAGATACGTAATTTATTTTTTAGTTAGAAGTTCTACGATAATGTCCATCTCACTATACTGAACCTCTTTAAGATCTCTGATGAGTTTAGAAAAACCCCCTCAAAGGATTAGGTTTGCTTAAAATTGTTCAGTGTAGGCATATTAGAAAAAACAGACCAATAACATTTACCTTTTTTGTATGATTTAATCAAAAATAAAAAATAAAAACTTGAGCTGTAAGTCTGACAGCTAACCAGTAGCCTTACAATGTTCCTCTGCAGCGAGCATCTAACTCAAACACCCTGGGCTTGTAGTCTTTATCCTCTCCACTTCACACGGCAGCTGGAAGAGAGGCAGAGTAGCATCTTTCTTATCAGTGTGTGTATGCCCGAGTACAGTAAAAGCCTAATCTAATCACCACACACTCGCCGCTTCCTCCAGGTGTATTACTGTACCAGGAGTGTAATGCAGAGAGGGAGAGAGGGAGAGGAGGAGAGATAAGTAATATTGATCTGATGTGGCGATTGTCACTCTGTTGCCTGCCTTGAATAGCTAATCTCTTTTCTCACGGGTCAGAGGGAAGAAAAGGCGACGGTGGCAGCAGGTTTAACCACAGCCAATCAACAAATTGTTCTCAGCGAGGGGTGATCAAATACCCAAGCACCGATGTAAAATTGTGTCTCCGAGCTACTGATGGGGAAACTTTGGGGAAACTTTAGCAACTGGTTGGATTATAGCACCAGAATAAGACACTAAAGTACAATCTGCATCTCAGGTATACATTATTTTCATATTGTTGTGTATAAGCCAGCCACGTGTAAAGGGCACATGTTAGTGTACTCGTAGTGCTAGGCCTAATCCCACATAAATGGGGAGGGTTGCATCAGAACAAGCATTCCGGATAAAATATTTGCTGAATCAAACATATAAATCGTCAAGAATAAGATTTCCAAACCTGATCTGTTGGGACCTGGATTAACAACAACCACCGCAGGTGCTGTTGGAATACAAAGGAAGATTAGGACATTCAAAGGATTGGTATGATAGAGAAGGATGCTAGGGACAGGGTGAGATGGAGGCGCTGATCTGCTGAGGTGAAAAAAGCTGTATGTTGTGTTTAGCATTTCGATGTATTCTGTACATGATTTTGCAGGGCATCTTATATTCACTGTGTTAAACCCCTCACAGATTTTTTTTTCAACATATTTTTACGGGATTGATGAAGGTTTATAACAGAGGTGCTGGAAATGTTTTCTTTGAGACACCGGCTGTGGCTCAGCTAGTTTGACAGCATTACTAGTAGATAATGGCAGATGGTTCGGGAAGGTAAATTATCTCTGCCCCACCCAAACCCCCCCAAAAAACACTGATGGACTGTAAGAAAAAGAAGAAAACATCTAGGGGAGAAGGAGCACTCGCTCTGTCATCACACGATGTGAAACTCACTGCACTGAAAAGCGTGCATGTTCTCCAGCATCTGTGGGATGGTGCAAAGCAGCTACACTCTAAGTGATGATAAGATAAGATAATCAGAATATGTTGAAAAAAACAACGTATACGCTTTATTCTGCACTTTTTGTACCTTATTTGTAAAGACAACAAAGTAGCAGTTTTACGTATTTATTCTCTAATCTGAGCATTTTTGCTTCATGTTTTTTGTGTAAATTATGCCTAAAATAACAAACTTGTCCCAGAAACAAAATAAAATAAAATACTTTTGAATCTCTTCAAGAATAAAGAGTTGTTTAGTTCATAAGCTCAAGTATTACTTTGCCATGATAAACATCTTTTAAGCCTACAGATTTATCTTATAACGCTTTTGGGGGTGTCCCAACCAGAAGCTTGTGGTCCCTGTTCAGTTTCTTTATCACTCACATTAAAGTGAGAGCAGGCCGGTGCAATCCCATGCAGCACCGGTGGTCAGAGGGCAGTTGTGAGTTATGAGTGGGAAAAACGTATTGCTCCTCAACTTTACGTTACCCAAACGAAAGACGATCTCTTGCACGTCCTTCCTTCAGTTCCCTGTTGAAGTACGGTGCAAACTTTCCATTTGCACATCTTTGTTGCTTCTTTCATGTGTCAGCCTGAGCTCTTCTTGTATCTACTCTCCTTCAACCCCCTCCCTCCCGTAGGCACACGTATCACCCCTTCTTCTCCCGTGTCTCCACCTGGAATGAGAAAGGACGGACTGATGCGACAAACACGCCACAGTAGTTTCCATTTACCGAGACCAAACATCAGCAGGCATATCTCTGACACCAAAGGGTCTGCCTGGGTGCCCTCTCCCTCGCACCCTCTCTCTCGCTCTCTCATTCTTATCCCCTCCTTTCTGCCTCATCTCCTCCCCCCCTCGCTCCCTTACCCCCGCCATCTCCTTTTAATATAGAAGCTGGAGATGAAAAATGGTGTGCTTTTGTTTATTTGCCACCGATGCAAATGCGACCACAGCAGGATTAGTGAGTTCTCCATCTCTTTGCTGATAGCGGTGGGAAGAAAGAGGGGATTTTTATGCAAAAAAGATCTCTCCCACCCTTGCTATGACAATTGCAATGCATCACTTCATAGACAGTTTTTAATCTGTTTCAAACCAACCACACTTTGAACTGCTGGGAATGTGAGATATACAACTGTGGGTATATGCCTGTGTGTGCGTGCCTGTTTGTGCGTGCTTGTGTGTATGTGCTGTATGTGTTTTCCTGTGATTAATCTTTGGAGTTGGTTTAAGCACACTGCTGACACAGCACAGATCTCGCTCTCCCTCTCTCTCTGGTTAACTTTGTCTCTCTGTCTGAATGCCCTTGGATTTAGCTTTGAATAACAAAAAGTTTGTCTCCCAATTCACTGTTTGTCCATTGTGTCCAACTTTTCTTAGATTGTACAGTGAACTTAACTGGAAGACTGTAAACTAAGCTTCAATCGGAAGTCTTTGTAGCTTAAGCAGTTCCAGGTTGTTGCGCACGTAGTCACATGGCTCTGCAGAAACTGGAGTGTGAAAAACTGTCCTGTTTTAATTTTGGTTGTTTTGCATTGCATAACAATTTCTGACTGAATCAAAAAGTTTAATGCATTGTAATTATTTGTTGTCAGCTGACCTTGCAACCATACTTATAGTTTTTTTCCTTGTATTGGATTTTGAACATATTACTTCAGTTAAAAAAAACAGGGTGGATTTGTTGATTTGTTTAAAGCTCATTCTTTATTAACATAGCAATTTTGGCTGCAGGATAGCAGCCAAACAAATACTACAAGAAAATACTGGTAGCAACATGTAGCAAAATTTAGATAAAATAATAAAATGAAAACATTAAAAATAATTCGGATAGGACAGATAGCAATTTATTTTCTTACCTGCAACATATGACTTTGATTTTGGCTTAAAGAAGTTAGGTACACAAACTGCATTGGGCTAGTTAAACTGTAAATATCCACCAGGCTTTGTAGGGCTAGATGTAGTAGCAGTTGAGCACATGCCTGTGTCTTGTCGTCTGTCTGTGAATGCAAGTTGTAAATGAGTAAGGCAGAAAGCATACAGATGATAACATGGGTAATGACCCTACTGAAATGCTAAAGAAACAGAGAAAAGCCCAGGAAGCATATGACTGCCTATGAGCAAGTGCTTTGGCGACAGTGGGAAGAAAAAAATCCCTTTTAACAGGAAGAAACCTGCAGCAGAAGCAGGCTCAGGGAGGGGCGGCCATCTTTTGCGACCCGTCTGGGTGATGTGTAGATGCTAACCTGGAAGTCTACCAAAAGACCAAGAGTATGATTGCTAGCACTGCTAAAGTTAGCTAAACTCTTACAAACATGGCACAGTGTGCCACACATTTCAGCACTATTAACATTTGATTTTGATTTACTGAGAAATGTGATTAGTAACCCCTAAAATAACAGCAAACATTTGTTTGGCTAATGTTTAGATTGTACTTAGTTTTAAAAGTTTTATGAAGGTTTTCTGTTTGTTGGACTGGTTTACTAGTCTAACCAAGCTTCAGCTGTACTCTCTCACAGTTGAAGTTTGGCTTTAAAGCAGCTAGATCAAACAAATCATATAGGTTTTTATCATCTTTTCACTGTTTTCTGCCATTTATTCTTTTCACGATCTTAGACATGTTAAGGGTACAGGCACATTTCCCCTCTTGTTTGCAAGCTGTTGTTGGTTTACAGAGGTGGCCTAAACATATAAGATTATAAGCTTTGTACCAATAGATCAAATTTCATATATCCCTTCCATTGCATTGAAGTGTATAGCAGGATGACAGAGATGGGTGCTTTTTTCTGGAGTCCATTTGCCCATAAATAAATCCTGTCTGCTTACTTTCATTTGCCTGTTCCTTTGATTCCACGTATTCAGATGCTAAGTGTCAGATCAAACCTTCAAACATCCGTCACCTAACCCACAGAAGAAGAAGGAAGTGCCAAAAAATCCAAAACTGTCATCGGGAACACGCTTCACTGTCGTCGCTCCTACAGACAGATACAGCAAACGCAGAGTTTCTGTTTAGGATTTCTGACTGACTCCACAATTATCAAGGGCTATGGGCATGTGACTACGTATCATGAAAAAGAGGGTAAAAGGAGGAAAACACGGCCTGTTTATCTTTGTTGCCGTTGTTGGCGTCCTAAGGAGAGTGCCTGGCTCTAGGCAGATACCAACGGGACGACACAAAGACGAGATAAAGCGTTAAGACATTTTTTACTCATCAAATTTAATAAGCCTCATCTCAGACACACAGGTATTCAACACGGCGCTTTCAGGAAAAAGGTAAACACATCCATTTTGTAAGCTTTTGCAGAGATCCGAGAAAAAAAGAAAGCAAAAAAACAAACCTCAAACCAGCGGTTGACATGCATTCTAAGCGTGTCAGGGTGACAATAAGATACACTATGAATAATAGAATAAACAGATACATATTATCCCATATTCCCCTCTCTCACGCGCGCTCTGTAGTTGACACCTTGGCGGCATGATAAACCCCCATCTGAAATACTTTACTTTCGGAGCTCCACCCTTCTTTCCTTCCCCTCGTTCTCTGCGGCGGCAGGGCTTACCTGTGCCCTGCTCGACTGACACCTAGCATTCGAAACAGTGAGCCAGGATTTAATCAGTTGTCATTATGGCGCAGGAGAAAGAAGCTGCGGCACAATGCTGACACAAAGACAGTCTAAGGGGATCTTTGTGCTGTAAATGTGCTTCTCACAGAGGCTGCGTGACAGCTGACGTTGAGTCGCTGAAACACTGATCCACTGTTTCCTTGTAGAGACATCGGGGTGAATACAGAGGTGCCATGGCGTGCGCTGAAAGCTGGCTCAAAGACCTGAATGCTGCACAACACCTGCATGGCTGCTGTGGCGGATTAGGGTGTCAACACACACAATGGCTGAGGGAACTCAATGCCTTTTGACTCACCCTCGCCGCCATCCCCTCCACCCCATTGCGCTCTCTGACGTCCTCCATTGTCAGCCGCTCTATTTTATTTATCGCCACCGCAGCTCAATGGGGAATTAAGGTGGAAGAAAATTGCGACAGGTTATTGAAAAATATTTATACACATTGAAAAAATAAACATTTTTCAGTTAAAGTTCATTCCTTGATAGGGATTATCCCGAGAAGGTGACGGAGGTTGTTGTTGTTTCCCTGTTTCCTGTACTTTGAGGACTTTGGTGACACCTTCCTCCGGCGCAGCCCTTAGCTTAGCTCAGGGAGTGAAATGGCGGAAAAAAATTCCTTTTCCAGCGCAACAGATGGAGTCGAGCACGGGCATGGAGGAGGAGGAGAGCAGGGAAGGATAAGGCAAGGCTGGTGAGTCTTCGGTAGGAGAACTTGGCAGGATGGCAAAGAGTGTCGGAGCCTGGCAGTACCACAAAGAGCCGTGGCTCTCAATCCAACTCGGCTCCACACCTCTCTGGCAGACATGCCATCAAAGGCTTTGTTTACACGGGTCTGTGCACTACTGGGAACCTCGGAGAAAACAGAGAATGAGGCGCTGTAGATGTGACGTGTACGATGAACAACTGCCCTATTATGTTGCTTTTGCTGGCGGCGTTTATTCGACATTAAAGTGGCAAAAGTTGCAACACTTCTCTTGTTTTTTTTTTCTCATCTATTCCATCTTTGGTGCTAAGCAGTCAATGTTGTAGTGGTTTGACAATCCACTCACTACAAAACAGTTAAATGAAAAGCATCCTGTATACTGTATGTAAAATATGCGGGGTGCTGAAAGATGTTTCCGAAAGGCAACACCAACCACCAAGCATTTAAGACATGTTAGAGGGAATCTTACCTGACATTGTCCAACATGACAAAACTTTATATTTGAAGTAAATTGGTGACAAAATTAGTCAGTTAAGTGTTTCTACTGACAGAGGAAGAAAGAGATAGAGCGGTTCATCCACTAATAACAAGGTTGGCGGTTCGATCCCTAGCTGATCCCGATGCATACACTGGACTGTGAATGTTAGATAGAAAGTAGAATAGAATAAAGGGTATGTGTGAATGAGATGAGTTAGACAAGAACCAGTCCATTTACCCTATTAAAACATTTGGTAAAGGTGAGCAAAATATGTTTTGACCTCACCAGACAAAAAAAATGCACAAGTTTGTATTTTATTGTAATTCTACAGGTACAAGTGGGAACTAGACTTCTGCACCTCTTGTGCACTCTGCTGTTTAGAAAATCCAGCCTGTGGCAGAGACTTTGGCCAATCACTGAATCACAATGAGTCCACATGGAAAGCACAATTTTTTGGCACAGTAGCCTATGCGAAAGGCTTTCACCTGGGTGACCTTTACCTGGGAGAGTGGGGTTTGAATTCAGACTCACTTTCAGCAAGCATGAAGCATGCTCGTGCTCGCGGTGGTGTGGTGGGAGGGGCTCCGAACATCGAGGGGAGAGCTGCAGAAGAAGAGCTGTTTATTTTCAAATTAGGCCTTCTTTTTACCCCGACTGCAGTTTTAAGTTTAAATCAGCTTAAATTACTGCTGAATTCAGACCAAAAAAAGTATGTAAACAGGCCTTCCTTTCATCTATGCTGCTGAGTGTCATTGAAGATCAGTGAAGACACAAACTTATAAAAACTAATAGGGCTGAAAATGATACACTCCTTTTTTCATACATGCATAGACAAATACTACACTAGAAATAATCTTGAATAAAACACTAGTAAAAACTGACTGAGCAGCAGGCCAATATTCGCACACGCTGGATAAATAAATCGCACCAATTTAACTCAACTCGCCCTCCATGTTTCATCCCGCTCAGAGTAAATCTCTTTAACACTGCTGTAGCCTTCCTTTCTCTGCTGCCCTTCAGTGACAGTGCTAGCAGAGGAACAGTAATGCAGTAATGGCATCAGAGGAAGGGGCCCTAAGCACTGGGCTTTGACGGCCTGCCTGCTGATGATGGATGTCTTCAGAACATAAACTTCTCCGTCCTCTGCAGCCCAGAGCGCTGCCGTTGCGTGTTGGGATCCCCTCTGTAATGCCACAATGGATATTTGAGAATGGGTGTGTGTGTGAGTGTGTGCGTTTGCCCGTGTCTGGGAACACGCACATAGATGGCTTTAAAATGTGTTTGCGTGTGCTCCGTGGCGTTGTCTGTGCACAAGTGCTCAGACTTTAGTGTGTGTGTCCTGCTTCAATGAACTTGGGAGAGTTGAAGGCTCTTAGGCTGGAATGTGAGGGATGTTATATAAACACATTACCGACAGTACCACCGTGCAGCCATACACACTGCTGGCGCCGCTCCACACTGCATTAGCTGACATTTTATACAAAAATGGTGAAAATGGAGCGTCTGAGGGAGTGATGGAAGGTTTTCTGATTCTCACCAGACTCTGTTTGGGTTGACGTTGTTCTCTTTTTAGCCTTCTTTGACTTTTGATTGCTGACTATGCCTCCCAAGGGGACTGTCACGAAGTGCTGTGGTCATTCCGGCTGCATTCTGTCCTAACGATTTAAATGGAAAGTTTAAAGGATTTAGTGATTTACATTAAATGCAGGAATGGGAAAAGAGATTTGCCGTCCTAAACAACATTTGTTGAGCTCCTAAGCGTAGGTAGCAATCAAGACCACAAAGTGACTTGAGAAAAACACGTGTCTGATTTTTATTCATCATCAGACCGCAAGAAAATGTCTGAGTCTCTTTCCCTCACACATTGCACTGCAGTGATGCACACCGGTCAGCATGGTGCAGATCTACACTGCTCAACTTGCAAAACCATGTGTGAACCACCTGAAACTGATGTAACCAACACCTTCTGCAGGTTGCCACAACCTTAACTGTGATATATCTAATCCTATAACTTAAACTTTATCCGGTGTTTTGATTGACACTGGGTTATATTTCTAAACGCTTCTGAAATACTTTGGTTTTCATTAAGAATCACTGATTGGTGTGGTTAAGCTGTATTGATCGGTATTGTCATTGCAGTGTCCTGAAGTTTCAAACACACTGACTCTGAGGTGTAAGCGCAGCAGTTTCGCAAACTTCTCAGGAAGCTGTCTGGTTTTGGTTTGTGGCCCTCATGTTGTCCAAGTTCTATAGACAAATCATGTTTAAGCACGGTTTGGTTGCATACAAGTAAGCAGCAGATGGTTACAGCAAAGAGAGATTTCATTTGCAGATAGGAGATCATGAAAGCATCGTCTATAGTCTGACGATAAAGTAGCTTTCCGTTTGCTTTCTAAACAACGACTGGAGGACAGCACAAGAAGTCACGGCCACGGTGTCCTCCAGTTACATTGAAATATTGGCTGTAATCCCCAGAGGCCGAGGGAGCAGACTAACCGATGGGGTCCCAGGTTGAGCTGTAATCAATGTAATTAGGCTCAGGTGTGAAAACACAACAGCTGAGGAATTAGGGGAGTCTGTGAGGAGATTATTGAGACACTACTGGATAGTACCTTCTCTTCATACGTCTTCTGCTCACAAACTTTATTTAAAAAAAAGTAGTTCTTGTCATTTTTAAGTGTCCAACCATGGTAGCTGTGGACTGCACGTACATTTCTAGGGAGGTGTATGTCAGGTTACAGCACAGGGTTTCAGAGGGGTTTGCCATTGCGATGTGGCTATGGCATAGATTTCCTGCTGAAGCATGAATACCCAGTAATCTGACTTCTTTAGCCTGCCGTATCTGTGGTTTACATCCTTGTTATGCCCAGTTACAGTCATGTGAGAATATGCAGGAAATTAGTGGATTCACATGAACGAGGAGCCACCATCTGACCAGCTGTGTATTTTTTTTTTTAACGAGTAAACACATCTTTATTTAATCTGCTATTTCATGCGGACGTTTCTTAGATTTTTCTCAAAGCATTAGAGGTAGGGTCTGTTCAAGTTAAATAATCTCAAATTATTTTAAAAATGTAAAACAAAAAATCCAAATTCCAAAATTGAAAAATAAATACATACCCAAATATCCGGTGTGTGATCTGGAGGCACGATAAAAACAGTAAAGAGACACGAGAGAATAAAAACATATCTATGCGCCAAAAAGAGTGTAAACAAATGCAGAAAAATGTGCACACTCGCAATCAAACATACGCACGTATTCTCCCGTCCACACCAAAACGAACACACCGACTTTGAAAAAGCAATTAATTCCAGATAGCATGGACATGAAAGGCTGTGGGATGCTGTGAACATTAAAAGGCACAGAAGCCTGAGCGTTGCTTTCCTGCCTGTCTTTAAGGCTTCCTCAATCCGGGCCCTTCTAAATAGGATTCAATAATGTCCAGGTTGCTTGTTTGTAACTTCAAAGATTTCCCACCAAACGGCTTAAGTCCAACAGAGAGAGGAAGAGAAGGAAAACACTGACAACTCATTAAATGTCAGCGTTCACTTTATTACGTTGTACTCTGCCTTTCTGCTCCAACAAAGTGGTTTCACTTCATGATGGGAGACCAAGTTGGAAACCTCTTCTCTGTTGCTATTGGATGAAACCAGGCACTGCAGGACAAATGACCACCGTCTCAGGAGCGAAGGCCGAGGCTCGTGAATCCTTTGAATTGTGCGCTGCTGATGAGGAAGAACTCAAGAGGTGCTCAACACGACAAACACACCAGAGTCACTCGAGGAAAGGAGGAAAATAGTGATGAGCTGGCATCATGGGTGAGGTCAGGGGGGATTTTCAGATTAGTTCCTGCAGGAGCAATCATATCAATTTGGAACATTATGTCTTTTTAATGGGTTACAACCAAAGCGCATTTGCTTTTATTGCACTGCAGAACACTTCAAAAAGGTTTTGTCTCTATTACATGAACAAGCATGACTAGAAAGTAAACTTTATATCCAGGTCTCAGCACATCAGACGCCTTCTAGTAACAGTCTGATGAGTTTTGTATCAGTTCCTGCAGACTGATTGGACGCTCAGACAGACACGACGAGCTCTTTGGAGAGGGTGAAAAATGGAATTGTGTTACAGGTGAGCAAGAGGGAGCAGGGAAAAAGAAAAGAAGAAGAAAAACCAGGAGAGTGCTGGCCAAACTGTATGCTTCTTACAAATCTGTAACAGTTCTGTAACAGTTTTTGAACAGACACCCCCCCTCTCTCCTCTCCTCTATGCCTCCCTTGTCTGTTAACCCCCCCCCATAAAGAAACAAATGTTTCATCACCGGGGGACGAGCACACGGGGATGTTTAACCAGGCAAATGGAGTGCCTTCTCCTTCTCCTGGGCCGCCAACAAACCGCTGGCTGGGAGAGCAGCCAGGAAGAGAGGCAAGAAAGCCAGTCTGAATGTCAGCTGGCTGGGCTCCGGCTGCAGCGGCGTTGTCTCCCTACACACTGAAAAGCACACACAGGCGCACGCAACCGAACACACATGCGCATCAGCATGCGAGCACACGCAACACCATACCATACATGCGACGTGCACAAAACATTCACCCTGTCACGCTGTCCGTGCTCCGAATCTGAAAGATGACTACGCGCGCACACCCATGCGAGACCCGAGTCCCCTGGCAGCACGTCTTTCCACAGCGCAGGCCTGTGATACTGAGGCTGAAGGAATTTGCTGTGGATTACTTCTGGACTGAGGCGGGCAGCTTTGGCAAGGAGCGGCCAGGCCACTTTGAGGATTTAACCAGCAGCAGCCACTGCCTCCCCACAGCCCTGGGAGCTGCCCAGGCACCGGCAGCACACATATTCACACATCATCTCATGAAGTTGTATGTCAAGGATTCATCGACGATGAGGCCACTGAGGAGGAATACACGAACAGAATCAGTTGAAATAGTTCACATTGTTGTTCGAAATCTATATTCAAAGACTGAATTCAGAATCCAGAGTTAAGAATGAGGAAAAGTGGAGCGCTGCCTGCCCTAAACACTGCTGAAGCTAACAGATTAAACTGGGTTGCCCTGTGTTAGTAATGTCTGTAAGTAGAAGACGGTGAGAAAAGTAGGACCTGTCAACACTTCTTTCAGTCTGGCACTCCCTGGCAAAAATTTCAACACTGGATTTCTACAGAAACTCTGTGTGTCTATGTGTGTGCGTGCGCACACATGTACAAGTGTGTGTCACAAAATGAAAAAGAGGAGAAAATGTACATGTCTCTGCTCTGTTTGCTCTGTGAACTTTGGAAGAAACTATGCCACACTTGGACTTGACATAGAAAAATCCCTCCAATTTGTTTTCCTTTTTCCTGTCCATATCCAAGCCTTCTTGTTCCTGATGTGAAAATCCGTATATTAATCGTCCCATGATAAACGGCAAAGACGGGAGCAAAACAGAGTGGAAACAAAAACCATGAGAGGAGGGGGGGGGAAGCAGTGAAGCAGCAGGAGTCAGGTTTCAGTAGGGGGCAATGCTAGGCTACACACCGAGAGAGCTGAGACTGACTACTCCCTGCAGAACATACAGATCATCTTTAACAGTAGCCATACCTCCGGACTCAGTGCTCCTGTATATTGCTGCATCACTAGTGATCGGACAATGATCACAACATTATTATTGTGGCCACTGTGGTTTGGCTGCTGTGGGGAATTTATCAGAATGCATCCATTAAAATAACCCCACTGTACAATAAGCTGTAAGAGTTTGCATTAGTGATAAAGTTGGGCTCAGGCGGATAAATGAATTCCATTAGTTTAAAATAGTTTAGAAAAAATAAAATTGAATATGGCATTCTCAATCTGTTATGTATATTTCCTGCACTTCTTTCCCATTGCTGTCATTTAAACACTCAAACAAAAATAATGCATGAATTGTGTCTGTATGCTAACCATGCACTGCTTCTTTCCATCCGCACTCATCAGCAGCTTTTAATCTACTCAGAATTAGCATATTCAAATGGTTTTCCTAATGACTTTCATGTGGCAGAAAGGTAATTTCATACACGAGAGTAGCCCTAACTTGGAGGCAGCAGACAAAGCTCGGAGAAGGGGGCAGAAGATGCTGCAGTGTGATAGCCAGACGCATAAACGGCTTTAAGAGTGTCGCTTTTAATTGAACATTTGGGTTTCAACTTTGAACTTTAAAGGTTGCCATCCTGTACGGGCAGGAGTCGCTCTGGGGAAGTCGAGAGCTGGGAGCACTGGTGTAACTGGCATATCATAGGCTAATACTGAGGTGGGAAAGGCAGGATTCCAGCAATCGGGCCACCGTTTGGGCCCGATAACTTGAAAGTGCATTAACGTGTGTGTGTGTGTGTGTGTGTGTGTGTGTGTGCGCACGCCTTAATGTGCTAATGCACACTGGCACAAACGGATGCAAACTCTTTTGAAATTTTATTCTTGAGTACAAAAACAATTAAGAGCAGTGGTGCTTTGATGTTCAGTGCTGCCCCGCAGGTCAGGAGGGAAAGTGTTACTTTATCTTAATTGAAAAAATTAAATCATTAACCTGATGCCACTGTTTCTGAATGACAAGTCATCTGCTTTTCACTCCTTCCCAGCCTGCCCTTAACTAGCAGAGAGAGAGAGAACATGCTGAAGAAGAAAGTAGGAGAGAGAAAAAAAGAGGGGGGGAAGACAATTTCAATAACGCAAAAAAAAGTTTAGTGGGTGTAATTTGATTAATAATGCTAAACGGAGACTGGGAGGGGGGCGAGATAGGACCGAGGGAACAAATTAGCCAGCACAGCTGGCGAAGGGCTCTCTTCGGCAGGGTATCAAAGGCTCACAACACCGCCTTTCTCCTCCACGCCTCCGCAAACTCAAATTGAAATTCGGTATCTTGTCATAAGAGCTTCAGAAGTGTCTTCCTTTTATTGGGTTCTTTTTTTTTCTTTTAATTTCAGTCATTCTCTCTTTTTATTTTTCTTAGCGAAACATTAAAAAATGGCATTTATGTTTCACAAACTCGCTGGATTACTACAAACCGATCAGTCGTCTTATTCTGTCCCTAGAAGAAAATAAGATATAAGATAGCCATCGTATTTTTTTTCTTTCGTCTGATTCTGCCATTAGTATGGATCACACTTACGAACCCCCCCCCCCCCCCATTAAACCTAGATGAAATAAGGAGCTTAAATGACTCACATGAAATCAACTTGGGTACATCTGTGATTCTGAGTGAAAGCAAGACTAAAATTCAGCTATAATTAGCCGTGGAGATAAATGTGATTTTCAAAAACGTTTTTATATAATTTTCAGATGCCCACGACGTGTATAAATACATTTCCAGATAACGCCTTGGCCTGCACTGAGATAGTGGATAAGTGTGTGTTTGTGTGTGCGTGCGTGTGTGTGGGAGTGGGAGTAAGCTTGTCATAACACATCTAGCGTTTAGCGGGCTAATCGTGGGAGACGACCATGTTGTTTTGATCACCTGTAGTATTACGGCTAATGTAAATAAAGGCTTACGCTGGAGGTCTGTCACTCTGTAAGTCTGAAGACTGTGAAAGGGGGAAGGCTGGTGGTGGTGGTGTTGATGGTAAGGGGGTTGGGGAGGGGGGTTGGAGATGAGGGGGGAGGGGGGGTGTGACCAAGGTAAGAAAAATCACTTCTTCTTATCTGTTTTCCTCTGACCTGAAACAGTCAAACTGCAGTGCATAAGTCATGGAGAAAAGAGCCGGCGGAGGGGAAAAACACACACGCACACACAGCATGAATCTTGATGGTAAACACCGAGTGAGCTTTGATAGGTAATTTTCACATTAGTCTTGTTAATTGTGATGAAATAAGAGCTCACAATTCTTAAAATTTTGAGCGGCAGAGCAGCAACGATTCATATCTGTCACCTCAGTGTAACTAACGACAACACAGTGCAGTGAAGGTGAAGTGTTAACAGCACAACATAATTTGCTATCAAGTGACGTACATGTATATAAATGCAGCATGTTACATTTTTGGATTTTAATTAGTGATATATTAGCTCTGAGGAACTGGAATTGACTTTTCACGTTTACTAATTTTATGACTTTATATGGCATGTGCTGTTTATTTGCTTAGGCTGTAAGTGGGTATTATATATATCAAAATATTGTATTATTTGTGCAGGTAAAATCTTCATTGGCAGTAAATGTGTGCAGTGTAAAAAAAAAATCCAGTAATCCTTAGAAAAAAAGATGATGCATTTGCAATAGTCAAGTACTTTTACTTTACTTAAGCAGAATGTTTTAGTATGTGCATTATTTTCAGTTGCAAATTATTTTTGACTATTTGAGCGTCAGAGCTTCCAGAAATTTTGCTTGAATGTTGAGTAACTGATTGTTAAGATAGATGCCATAATTATCTGAATTTTTGAGTCTCTGGAGGTTTTTGTTTTTCTTCCTTAGTAAGCCTTACCCTTTACACATTCTGAGGAGAAAAAAAGCTCCGGACTTGTGACATTTTAAGATTTCTTTTTAATCACAATGCATTTTATAATTTAAATCTTCTGCTCCTGCAGATGTACTGTTGGTTTTGTTCCATTAGGCAATATATTATGACCAAAGTTGAAAGAAAAGTTCAGTTTTTTTGTCTGTTAATCTTTTTGGAAACTGTCTTATTTGTGTACAGTAAGTGCACTCGTGTCTAAGAGGTGATGCGGTGATGATTTATTGATGGTAAAACACAAGATGCAGCAGCTTAAAGTGAGGGGGTGCTGGGTTCGTTGACTTTTGTCCCGCACCTGTGTTTTCACACACTGTTTCATCTGATGTTTCGCACACATGCTGTACAGTATGTTGCAACAGTCACCTTAAAAGACCAGCAGAAACCTTTCAAGTCGGTATCTCTTTCCCACCGCACATGTAACCATCTGCTATCTGGGCAAAAATCCTCCAGTGGAACTTCCAATAATGCTTGTAATTTTGTTCTTCATTTTTTTTTCCGTCTGATATGGCATCATTGCACACAAAGCGGTAAAAACATTACAATTTCAGAGACGTCTGACGTTCACTGCCACAATTAGACAGCTTCTTTTCTGAAATAAATGATAATATATGAAGTGTTAAGTGTGCAAAAGGAACAAAAATAGCGTAATTCCTTTGCAGACACAAGAATATTTGTGGCTATTGTGCCTCAGAATGAACACACTTTTAGTTCATCTCAGTGGTGTAATGATGTCTTATAATCCCACATCCATATCTGCAGTGATTCCAGCAGGCCACACCCATATTTGGAGACTAATATAATGACTTTATATTCAGTTGAATGGTACACAATATAGTTAGATTATGCTTATTCGTCCCAATACATAAATATGTCATCTCTGGGCAAAAGCTCTCGATTGTGCCTTGAATGAGGCAACAGGATCCCAGTGCACAATCATCTATGTCCGTGAGTCTTTCAGAAGTTGAAGGATTTCATACAACACTTTTCACTGCCGTCTTATTTTCCCTTTTGAAAGAGAGGGAGTTGGTTATGATTTTTTTTTTCTTTCCCCTCCCTTCTCTCCCCCTATACGGGTTTAACTTGGGCTATTTCAACGCCGGTGAAAAAAAGTAAATGTGTTTCTAGGCTGCTTTCAGTCTGAGCTGCACAACTTATCTCCCTCTTCCTCTTTGTTATTAAATGCAGTGAGTGAACGATCGGCATTTCTCTAAGGGACGGAGAGAGTGAGTCAAAAATCTAAATGGGGAGGCGCACTCCCTGCATTACCATAAAAAAGGGGAAAGAGGTGTGCGTGAATGTGTGTTTGCGCGTGTGCATGCTTTTTTTTTTTTTTAGTGTATATCTCATGGAGGGGTGGTCCTGAAGCTCTTATCGGTTCACCAACAGGAGAACGGAACTGATTAACATCTAATTTAACCCAATCTCCCACTCAATAGGCAGCCATTCAAAGGGCCCGCATCTATATGTATTTAAGAGGTAATCACTAGTCGGACCCCCGCTCTCACACTCCCACCTCCCTCCCCTTTTGTGAGCCAGGATGACACACAAACATATTTCCATCTGAAAGGCGGGCCTTGGTGGCTAGATTTCTGAAGGAGAATTGGCAGCGTTATTGTCAGTTTGTTTGTGCGGTTACTCACTGTACTTGCGTAACGCGGGTTTGTGAGTGCATGTTAATACTGTGAGGGACTAGATGGTGAGGCTGAGTGCTCCTCAGATGTCTGCACTCAGTTTAATTCCTTGATGAAAAAGCGTAAAGCAATTTGCTTAGCTTTTATTAGCACTAAAACAACTTTAACCCGCACATTCATTGAAGAAGTTTAATTGTTGGATTTGGAATAACTTTGCTCCAAGCTGCGATGTAGAAAGATCTGTTTTTTAGCATCTCGAGGTCTCCTATTTGTCCTTGAGTGTGTCTAGCAGGTTTTAGCAAGTGATTAAACCTTTGTCAAAATGGGCTGTCTTGACTTGTGATCAAAAACTAGCAAACTGACAAATTTTCTAATACAGCCAAATGTCAAGCTAGCTCAGCATACCAGGACATGGCAGGATACCTCGAGTTACCTGCAGGTCTGGTAGGAGGAATAGCAGCTCTGTATTTGTCTTGCAGCCTTTTAATTTGGGAAGCTCTTGCTTGGACTGGTGGCACAATCCAAGATTCGCTGTAAGTCTTGGTGTTCTGTCAACGTGACTTAGAATCAGCTGTATTTGGGTAAATTATTGCCTTGTGTTAAACTATTACAACCACCAAAATAGAAATATTGAGTTGGCTTAAGGGTGGTGGAAGAGGAAAAAAACATGCAATAGCCTAAATCACCTGCTGTACTTTGCTTATTAAGGCAGTTTATAGGGCACATACAAAATACATCAGTCATGTCTCTCACAAGCGTCTGATGAAGCAGATGCACTCCTGTTTTGACTACAGTGATTGTGTTGTGGGACTTGAACCTTAGCTTTTGAAAACTGTGAGCTGCCGTTCCTATTCTGTAACTCCTGCTGCGTCTGCTTTGCTAATATGCCGCTCACACTCGCACCCTCTTTGTAGACAAAGAGCTTTCACCAGTCTAAACCAGATGTCTCAAACACTGTAGAAACTGGCACGACTCCAAACCTCACACCTAAGCTATACTTTGGGCTCGCAGTTAGCATGAATCATCACGCATGATGTTAGATGTTACCTGGTTTATCACATACTTACAATACTTATTTTGTTTCTATACTCTAAGCGCAGTATGCAGCCCACTGACATGTGTTAAAGAACTTTTGGTGAATGAAAAAACATACCACAAAACCCTTTTTGTGTCGACTATCACGTCTATTTCATTTATAGCCCATGTTGCATTTAAACAACACAAGTTGGCCCAAAGTGCTTTAGGGAGGCACATTTATATTCCAGGTCTCCAAAATACACGAAAAGCTGAAAGGTGTCTTTTGTTGTGTTTTGCTAATCATTGTGGAAAGTAAAGAAAAACATGGATTTATTTGGCAAAATGATAAAGACTCATCTCATAAATCATGACACACTGCTCTGCCCTTCACAAGCTGCATTTGTAAGATGAAAGGATCAATACTGGTATCTGCAATACTGGCCCTGTATTTACAAGGTGTTGGTTTGATACCATATATTGCAGTCTTACACAGTACTACCATGGATACTCCTGTTAAAAGGTCCAACTTTATAGTTACACTCCTGTTTTGTTGAAGGAACTAAGTGAAACCCACAGACCTGCTAACCAAGGTTGCTAGTGTTAGGTGATAAGTTACCACATTTGTAGCTGTGCTTAGTTTATATGTAAATTTTCTACCAGTCTGCAAGCTTAAATACTTAATGTCACATTGGATGTTATGAATTGAGCTTCACTGTTTCATAATTTCACTCAGAAACATAATTTTACCACTAAAATACACAACAACACGGTAAAGCTGTGCCTCAAGACACTTTCTGTATTCTCAGAAAATATGATCATTGATAATGTGTGTCTGGTCACACCTGAAATAACAATGCTCCATCCTTTTTGCTGTAGTTTGAATGTGGAAAATGCAGTCTTTGTGTTTCAGGTACACTGTGATGTTCGAATTCACACCTTGTCTGGATGTGGGGCAGATTTTAAAGCCCTCTCTTTCATCCTTATGTCTTTTAAATCTACCAAGAGACGACTTTCAGATTACAAAATGAAATCTTTTTTTTCCAAAGATTGGCTGGAAAAATGCAAGGATAAGTGTGAAGAAGAATTCAGGCTACTTTTGAATGGAGATGAGAGGCTCTGTGCGGTGGGTTGGTCTGCTGTGCATCAGGTTAACTCTGGGCAAAGCCTGGGAGAGGTAGTTCTTCATCAGCTCGGGGAGGGCTGTGAAGATCTCTCCGGAGCTTTCTATCAACACAGATTACATGCGTGTAGCCGCAGTCAAAGAGAGCTGAGGAAAAGAAAAAGGAAAAAGGTAAGTGTAAAATAAAGAAGGCGGAATCAAAAGGGTCATGTGCAATCTCAGCAATGGGGGTGATGACAGGTTTGCCTAACACCTGAGCAGTATTATGCATTCCATAATCGGCCAAACCCTGGACACACATACTCTCTATCTCTCTCTCTCACTCACACACACACACACACACACACACACACACACACACACACACAGTGACCGACGGCAGCAGGGTTGTGTTGCTTTTTTCTGACAAGGTGAACTTCATGCATCGTGTACATGATATATAACTCCAGAGTGGCGAACAAAAGCTGGCCAGACGGAGCAAGAATGAAGGAGAGAAGAAGAGGAGCCCTCCTCCTCTTTCTTTCTGTCTCTCCTGCCGTCTGCTGCACAGCTTTTTGTCTCTTTCTGGACAAGTGACAAAGACAGCACTAGGTAAGTGACCTTCATCCCCGTCCCTTCTTTTATGATGGTACAAAAAACACAGGGTCAAGTTCATTCCACCACTTCAATCTGTCTTTTCTTTTTTTGGGACTGGTTAAAGGCTTCATGATGAATAACATTAAACTATGTCCAAAAATGGAGAGAAAAGTATGAGAAAAAGGTGACCGAGATCCTTCACCGAACAAGTGGAAAAAAAAAGAAAATTCATACAAATATTTGGGTGCATTCTGGGAAAGTTGAAGAAGCGAGGAAAGAGAGGGTGAAAGAAAGAGATGGGAGAAAACTGTCCATTAACCAAAAAAGCAATTTCTGTTGGTGTGCGCCTGGCTGCTCTGAGGTTCCTGGCTGGGCTAATAGCCTTTCATTACAAGTTTCCTCCCCAGCCAATTAGAGACAGGTCCGTGGCCGTCCGGCCTGCCGGCCCACCGACACACACGCTTTGATCAGCTCTTTGCTCACTGAGACATGTCTAATGACCAGGGGAGAGCCGAGAGGGTGGCCTATGTTCGCACATAGCTGCACACACTGCTCCGAGCACACACACTCACACGCTTATACTTACAGTGAAGCTATGTACAGTTTACATACCACAGATATACTTTTTCTTTAACGCGTTAATTTGTTATCTGACCAGAGAAGAATGAGTCAGAGGCGCTCTTAGCCAAACAGAGGGAATTTTGTTGCTTTGGATATCAGTAAGAATTCGATCCTCTCATAGTCTAAGAGCTCATTCAAGTATTGAAGACAATTTTAGTCCTCGAGATATTAAATTTCAGACTGACTGTGGATATCTGTGTTCAAAGGTTCATAAGCCCTAATAGATGGCGCAGTGTGTGTGTGTGTGTGTGTGTGTTGTATGCATACATGTAATCACATGCCCACACACACAAAGACAAGCTCTGGCTCCAAAAAAGAAAAAAAATTTTAGAAAACAAGCCCTGTAATTAGCAAATTACACTAAACTGCAGCTTTAATGCAGCCCCCTTTTCTTCTCCTCTCAGAGGATTAAATCCTGGTCAACACAGTGCAGTCACACATTCCTGCTACCATGGATCAAGTAAGTGTGTGTGTGTGTGTGTGTGTGTGTGTGTGTGTGTGTGTGTGTGTGTGTGTGTGTGTGTGTGTGTGTGTTTGGGGTGGGTGTTTGGGGACTCAGGTTAGTTGCCTCTGTTTCTTTTGCCTCTTTAATCATTTACAGTTTTTATTGTCCCACCTTTGACCCTTTGGCTTCGTTGCAGCAGATGGGATGCCAGCTCCTGTAACAGCAGATAAATATTTTTTGATACCTTGCATTTTACAAACCAAATTAAAAGTGCTGAGTCACAATTTTATTGGCAGTGTTTGCAATGGGTTGTTATGAAGTTTGGGTAAATGTGTTTCCTCTTTGACTCTCAACATAGACTGTTACATTTCATGCAACAATACAGTCAACAAACCTCTGCAGAGCCTACAGATTCTGCATATTTATGTACGGTCATAGGAAAAACATTTTTCTACCAGACTGCAGAGGGTTGTGAAAACTAAGCACACACCATGATTCAATAGCTTGCATAACTATCGTCAGCAGCAATGACTTGAAGTAATTGCTGTCTGTGTGACTTTCTCAGTCTCTTACATTCTTGTGGAGGATTTGGGTCCACTCTTCTTTATAAAGTTGCTTCAGTTAATTGAAGGTTGCTGGCGTTTGTTTATGTACAGTTCTTTGAAATTCCTTTAACTCCAGACCGTCTGGACTTTGAATGGGTCACTGAAACAACTTGATTCCTTTCGTTTTCAGTCATTCCGCTGATGTGCTTTTTTCCTACTTTGGATCACTGTTCCGTTGCATAGACTACAAAGCTTTATGTTGCCTCACATTTGACTTTAGAATACTTTGATATAAAGAAGATTTCATGGTGGACTCAATGACAATGGCTGCAAAACCCAGAAACGCCTAAATCAGGATTGGGCAACTCCAGGCCTCGAGGGCCGGTGTCCCTGCAGGTTTTAGATGTGTCCTTGAACCAACACAGCTGATTTAAATGGCTAAATTAGCTCCTCAACATGTCCTGAAGTTCTCCAGAGGCCTGGTAACAAACTAATCATGTGATTCAGGTGTGTTGACCCAAGGTGAGAGCTAAAACCTGCAGGACACCGGCCCTCGAGGCCTGGAATTGCCCACCCCTGGCCTAAATCATCACCCCACCACCACCGTGCTGACAGTTGCTACGAGGTGTTTGTGATGAGATTCTGTTTACTATATTATAGTATTTATATTATACATTATGGCCAAACACTTCCACTTTGGTCTCAACTATCTAATTTATATTGTTACTTTGCAAACAAGCCATACTTGTTCAGTCTTTTTTTAATTGTAATGTCATGAACTTTGGACTTTAACATGCTAACGGAGGGCAGTAAAGTTTGACATGAATTTTTTTGCAGTCTCTCAGCCTGACCTTGCTGGAACGTCCACTCCTGGGAAAACTTGGCCAACTGTCTTGAATGTTTTCCACTTGTGAATAATCTTTCAGAGTCCTGTGAAAACGTTCTCTTCCATAGGACTGTATATATATATATTGCTTCATAGAGATTAGGATAAAGTGTCCTTAGACCAAACCTGTTGAGAGACTCTTACAACATATGTGCTGATATGAAATACGACTCTCAGCAAAGAAGGACTCATCCAGGCTGGAGAAACTAATCAGGAAGGCGGGCTCTGTGGTCGGCATGAAGCTGGACACTCTGGTGACAGTGGCAGAGAAGAGGACCTTAAAGAAACTGATGGACATTATGAACAATGCCGGGCATCCTCTGCACACGGTCGTAAACAATCAGAGGAGCCTATTCAGCGACAGGCTGCTTCTCCCAAAGTCAAAAACCAACAAACTTAAAAACTCCTTTGTCCCACACGCCATCAGACTGTTTAACTCCTCACTGGAGGGGAGAGGGAGGAGAAACAGGGGGACAAGGGAGGGTGGGAACAACTGAGCTGTAGGTGCTTCTTTACACTGTGCATTATTTGCAATATTTGTTTTTTGTTTTTGTTTTGTCTTTTTTCTTATATTTGACTGTGCAATAATCACTGTGCAATATACTCACTCAAATGAGCAATCCTATTTATCCATATTGTATATTCTGTATCTATATATGTGTATATGTGTATATATGGTGTATTTATGCTTATATCCTTACTCTCATTCCCCTTAATGTATCTGTAACATGCAACTTCTTTCGGTGCTTTGCTGCTGGAAAGTGAATTTCCCGGAGGAACCCACCCGAGGGATTAATAAAGTTTCATCTAATCTAATCTAATCTAATCTAATCTAAATGCATTAGCTTTCATGATAACTGACATGAACTAACTGGACAGTTCATGTTGATGAACACAATAAGACAAACTGCTATTTTGTGGCTATTTCACACGTTCACCATGAGGCTAGACTGTCTGTGATAACATATCATCGTGTTAAACATACAAGATTCGATGATGTCTGGCTGACCTTTAGTGTGTTTACAGATGAGGAACTGTATCAGCCAGGAAGAAAAGAAAACTGAAACCCTCGTACTCGAGTCTTGCATCAGGGCATAACCTAACACACACTGACACATATTTATGCAGCAACAATGCATGTTCAAGGAAAGTTTGCTAGTAACAAAGGATATAAATAGAAATAAATATGACTTACTCTATTATGGGAACAAATACAGAGACAGTGATGGAGACAGAAGGGGGATTATATTACCTTCATGTCTGTGTACAGCAGGAATAATAGTATTTTTAAATTGAGACGGCAGTACTTCAGCTCTATGGGTGATTTTATAAACTGTGTGTCCAACAAGACCTGAAATGGCAAAGAGTGCGAGCTGAACACGAATCGGCAGCGAATTGGAACAGTATTAAATTACAATGCATTACAGGATATGGTGGTTGAACTAATTCTGATGGAGAAATTGCTTCTGTTATTATACACTGACAATATTTTTGTGAGCTCTCTGTCAGGCATTAAGTTTTGTGTATATGTGTGTGTGAGAGAGAAAGAGAAAGAGGGACTATTGAGACTGAATAAGAAAGAGGAATGCAGAAAAAGGAAGAGGGGCTTTTTATGTTCTCAAAATGTTTCTCAGTTTAAAAAAAACGGAAGCAGTCATTAAACCTGTCAAAACACGAGCACACTTACAAACACATTCAAGACATACATGAGATCATGTAGTAAAGAATATGTAAAGAAGGACTGTAAGTGAGTATTAATAAAGTGCCCGAGACAAGGAAAGTAATACGTTGATGAATTTAACATGATTGTTAGATTTTAGATTTTAGGAGGGCAGCATGGTGGCACGGTGCTTAGCACTGCTGCCTCACAACAAGAAGGTCCACCATCAGGTCAGGGTCTTTCTGTGTGGAGTTTGCATGTTCTCTCCGTGTTTGCGTGGGTTCTCCCCGGGTACTCTGGCTTCCTCCCACAGCCCAAAGACATGCACTTAGTGGGGATAGGTTAACTGGAAACACTAAATTGCCCATAGGTGTGAATGTCAGTGCGAATGATTGTCTCTATCTATGTGTTAGCCCTGCGAAGGACTAGCAACCTGTTCAGAGTGTACCCTGCCTCTCACCCTAAGACAGCTGGGACTCCAGTGCCCCCTGTGACCCTGAAAAGGACAAGCGGAAGTGGATGGATGGATGTTAGATTTTATGTAAACACACCATTTTTTTCGATATGATTTTTTTTTTTATACACCTGCGAGTTAATAAAACCATTCTGCAGACTTAGAGATGGATTTGGGAAGGCCATTCAGTCGGATGTATCAGATTCTATACAAGGAATGCGTGAATGTGTTTCTAGTGTAAGATTTATCTGTAAATCATTGGGAATAATCAAAACACAATGTTTTAATTTGTGTTGGATGAAAAAAGTGATTATGCTTTGGGATGATGTGTGAAAATACAAGTATCAGCTCAGGAAGCCCATCACAAAACTCCTCTCATGAGCTATTATACATTATACAGTGCATATATGCAATGTTTCCCAAATAAATGCTTTGTCATATCATCATACTTTTAATATTTAATCTTTGTGCCTTGTTCTTTAAGAGAGGCGGTTTTGTTCAGTGATTCTGTCAGTCCTGTAAAACAACAGCAAAGTCAAGTAAATGAGTCGGAAAAACCACTGAATCAAAGAGAACAACAAACGTGTGTCTGTGCATGTGAGAGAGAGTGTGTTGAGGAATGTCAGGTAAAGCTGGTGTTTATGTTCGTACCCAGGTCAGCCCCACAGGTATGTTTCAACCACAACATTACCTCCCGCTGACCCCCTTAATGGACAAGGTGAGCGAGCAGTCAGCGGAAGGGAGTGACGCCCCTAAAACACACACTCGTGCAGACACACACTGAGGGCGTCACTCCCCAGCCTCTGAACTACAAGTCAAAATACTAACATTAATCTGAAGTTGGACGCAAACCTAAAATTACCGCCTCTCAAAACCAATGGAGCGTGGCAGCGTTTTTTCTGCCCCACCGAGAGGGATGAAGGAGCGAAGCGGTGAATGTATGGATGAAGGTGGAAGAGAAGCAAAGGCGGTGACCCAGTGAGAGAACAGAATAAAATAAAAATAAGGCTCTGTGGAATTTCATCACTGCATGCTGGCATAGAGGTGAAGAAGAAGATGTGGTCAAACAGAAAAGGCTTTTTTGTTTTTGGTTTGTTTTTTTATTTTCTGATTGACCACATTGTGTGTTTGTTTGAATTGCCACTCGTCGGCTCATAATAGAAGACGCATACACTTCTCTGCATGCACACACACACACACACACACTGCGATGATTACCATACTCCATATTACTGGTGTACAGATAACTGCTTGGCTCCCATGGGCCTGCCAATCCACTGTAATCCCTCAAACACTCTGAATTTTCATTTCAAACAAAAGCTAAACCGCCAGAAGACACAAGGAAGCATTCTGTTTCCCCCTCTGTCTCTTCTTTTTTTTTTCCCAGCCTCATTTTTGTCATTTCTTAGGGTTTCCTTCCTCGTCTTCCAACCACTTGTTCCCCCCTCCTTTCTTTCTTTTTTGTTGTTGTTGTATTTGTGAAATTCAATATCAAAATAATAAATTGTGCTTTCACTAGACATCAGATAGGTCTGACTTAGTGGAGACTGAATTTGCAATAATATTGGACAGAATTTGGTATTTGCCTTTCTAATAATTTAGTCTATAGAAAAAACAGTCACAGTTAAAGCCAGTAGGTGAAATAGCGACTGTGGATAATATACATGATCAAAGAGAAAAGGGGACGCATACTTAAAATTCCTAAGCCTTGCAGTACAAGCCCTTTGACTTTGCATACCTTACCTTGTCCCAGATTACCTGCTAATATGACAACTTATCACTCTTTAAATATACATATGTATATCTATATATGCACATATACACCAGCACATCATCTCTTAGCGTTAAACTCAAAATTCCAGGGTTATTTTGGTCGTTTTAAGCAAGGACGTTGGAGCAGGGTTAGGGTTAGGGTAGTTGAAATTAGTAGAAATTTCTAGTTGCTTCCAAAAAAAATGTAGCTTGCCATCAGGAAATTTGTATCACAGGAGGAAAACGCTGACTGCTGATATAAAAAATTTAACCAATCCATGTAGAAAGCCACTCAATCACAGCAGCAACAGTCAAAAACAAACATACCCCCCAAAAAGTAAGATTTTCATTGCTGTGGATGTTGCTGAGTGGTGCAAGGCGTAAGGCCTCAGTCACATAGTGACCCTCTAGTAACCACCAGCTGCTAGGGAAAATATGTATCCTCCTACCTGGAGGATGAGAGGCACAGGGGTGAAGACACTGAGTTATGTTTTACAATAATAAAAAGTTAATGGAGATTATGGAATAATGCAGAGAGTCGAAACAATTAAACATAAAAACATAAATACAGCCAAACACCTTACGATATAATGCTTTAATTCTGTATACAATGGTACCATATTTATCAACACGAAAAGCGGTGTTGAGTACAGTTTCTTGCCAGAAAATCTAGCTGCTCATACTTTAATTCACCAGGGGAATTTGTTGCTAAAGAAATAGGAAGTGTGTTCTGTAAACAGCAAACGGTGACACCTTCACATGTCTTTGCTTGTGTTCTGCTGTAACATTAGTATACTCCAGTGCACTGCGTCTACAGCTGGGACTATCAAAAATCCTGCAGTCACTGAGGAGCAGGAAGTGGAAAATTTTGCATCATGAAAGCCGTCATTGCATGACATAATGTTGGCACATTGCTGTGTCAGTACTGTCTGTACTGTAAAGGTTAACTGTACACATCCACCGTTGCACTTGAACCAGAGATTTACAAATTATTTCACAGTAGATTCAAACTTTAGTAGGTTAGTGTGCTTCCCTATGTGTCCAGTATTCTTATTGTTTCCAAACTAGTTTTACACTAAGAGTTTTTAATGGGAGAACAAACCAAATAAAAATAAAAAAACAAAAAACTAGTGCTCCTCCTTAAGACAGGTGGATCACCTTAGGATATAATCTCTGTGTATTTAGCACCTTTCCACCTCTTGTCTCAATCTTCAGATTGCACACAGACTTCAGTAGCCGCAAGTGAAGCCCCATCTCGCCAATGAAAGGCAGGTAAGTCAATAAAGGTGATAACAAAAGACATGAGCCATTACAGAGAGGTGCGACAGATAAGCTAATTGAAATTGGATAATGCAGTCATCTACGAGAAAAAAAGACAAGGAGGAAAAGGTTGGGGGGTGATGCTACGCAGCTGGATGCGGGATGTGTGTTTGATAGCATAAACATGCAGTGTAGTCATTTTTTTTTTCTTACGTAAGACTTTAAGCAGAAACCCTTGAAATCTGGGTGACGGTGGACTAAAGCATTGCAGTGGCATTGCAGTGCTGAAGTCTTGCTGCGTTAAGCCTCTTAGATTACAAAACACTTTTGACTGCATGTGCACGTTCCTGCCATTTAATTATCAGTCCAGATTTCCCACTCAGAAAATGTCTGCACAAATGCAACACTTTGGTCAGTACATTCATCCTGCACAGGAGCAGTAGGGCCTGGGACGGTAAATTCACTAAAAACGCAGCAGGACAAAAGCCCTACATCTGGGCTTCTGTAAGAGATGTGACTGAATGAGTCATGACTGATGTGATGCATTTTTATAGGTCACAAAATGTCAACTTAGATGGAAATATTCCGTAAGATTCTATGGTGTATTTACTCTTGCAGTCAAAAAATAAAATTCTATCCAGCTTTAACAGCATGATTATGTTGGGTGAAAAATAAAAGCATAAACAACAAAGCTGCATACGTAAGTGAATATAGTTTAATCTTTTTTTCTCCTTGTCTTCATTTGAAACCTCCTAAAATGTTGGTCACTCAGAGTCACAGCTCTCTGTTTTTACCAAAAAACCAACAGACCCACTCCTCCTGACCTCATGAACAATGTTAGAAACTAGCTGGTGGATAGTTGAAAATTTAGCAGGCATATTTAGCAAAATAAAAGCTTGTACATCATATCAGGTCTACATGTAACTACGCATAAATTATTGCAGCTAGATGTCCAAATAGGTAGGTGAGCAGAGAACGTGAAAGAAAATCCCCCGACTTTGAAACAAGCTTTGCAGAGCTACAGTGGTAAGTACCAGTAAACAAAACCTCATTATAAGGATCATGTGAAAGGAAGGAGATGCCATTTTGGCAACACATCTGTCATCACCTGGCTGCGCTTCACCCCCAGACATTTGTCCCCCTTTCAGAAAGCCTCGCTCACCAACATGACTGTCACTACGACCATTACCGGTGGCCATTCAGCCTCTGCCCGCCCTCCAAAGGCCTCCTTGTTCTCTCAGTGGCTGCCGGGCCACAGTTCTCTGGCCTGCTGGCTACTGACCCTTGGTATGGCTCACAGTCTGGCACTGGCGCCCTCCATTAGCCTAATTACAGCCATGAAAGCAGTGGAGACCAAGGCCGGCATTAGGGCCAATTAGGGTCGTCCAGGATGGGCTATGACCAGTATTGGGTTACTCACACACAGACATACAAAATATTTTGTATCACTGTGAATGTGAGACTCTAGTTCCTTATTGAGACTCCAGAGTTAAACCCACTCACCTGCGGAGTGGGACTGAGTCCTAGCATGGACAGACTTTAAACCTCAGTGGACCTTGGACCTGAATCTGCATGCCACATCGGCTACTTTGATGTTAGTTAAGTAAAGAAGGTAGATATCGAATGAGTAAAAAAGAGAGCGAGAGAGGAACCTTGTAAAAAAGAGAGAGAGACTTGTGTCTGTCCATTCATGCGTGTGGATGTGGATGCCGAGCTGGGGAGCCAGCAGTAATTTGTGGCTGTCACAGGCAGATAATAAGGCTTGTGTCTTCCCTTCAAATAAAAAGGTGGAGAACATCCTCTTAAAACAACTATCCTCTCTGTCTTTTTGTTTCCTCTGGGCCCCTGAAGGTATGGCTAGATGGATGTAGGAATGAACGGAAAGTGTCGCTGACCCCTGCGAATAGCTATCATTACTCAAAAATGCAACGGTTTGCCTGAATTTGTTTGACTCAACAAGCTATTTGATTTCCCGAAAAACCTGTAAGCAGTAGAAAGCACACGTCAGATTTTGTGTTTAAGGCTACTGTCACTGTGTGATAGACTAAAGGTTCAGTGTGTAAGATCTCACCATTACATGCCAGTGGATTGGAGATTGCAGTCAACTGAGATGTTTTGTTTTCTTAACCCTCCCTATTCAAGTGGCTAATCCTAGCTAGAGTAGGTAAACAACTCTGGCCACCGTTCATTTGTAGTTAGCATTATACTAAAGCGTATACCTTTAGTATAAGTTTCTTTGAAGTGGATCTAACATTGTTGGATTTCTTCAAATGTGATTTTTAGGACACTCAAGCCTAACATCAGATTGCAGAATGTTAGCTTATAACAAGCTGTTGTTATTACTGTTAGCTTGTTGTCAGGTGTCCAGAGGTGGGAGGGTCAGAAGTCTGAACTGCTGACAATAAGTAACTACAACAATATCTGGAATCAATAACCATGTTTCCGTGTGTTAGAGCCTCGACTTTAGCTCAGGAAGATGAGGCTTGAGGTGAGGGGAAGGAAGAGAGCTGTGGTTGAGGAGGGAGATGAGAAAGACGAGGGAAAAGATATGATGAAAATATACATGTACAAATGTTAAATGATCACGTATAGTTTGAAAGCACTATTTGTGATCTTTAAATTAGAAGTAACTTATAGGGTGTACTTTATATTTGGCCAGTCTCTGGGCATATACATAAAATGCGATTAGGCGAAATAGTGATGTCTATCTTGGCTGCTGTGTTCAAGATAGCAGAGCAACAGTGGAGTTTTGTTTTTTGTCTTTCTATTAGATAACCTCAAAACATTACATGCTGTACCCTTAAAAATCAGATGTGTGCTGTAGGTAATCATGATTTGGGCCAAATTAAATATCACCATTTGTTTTTGTTGTTTTAAACTTATTCCAGGATTAAAATGCCATGACTGGTTTTCATATGAGTGAAATTTATTATGTAATTGCATACATAAGTAATGAAAATGCAGAAATATTGGCCATTATGCAAGTCATCAAATGATAGCTGGCAGATTCTCAGACTGTCAACATTGAAATTTTAAGTTTGTCTTACATATAAAACAGAAAATCAGGGTGTCATCAATTTATTCTCATTGTTGTTGCACTAATTACACAGCCTTGCTTTCCGATCACAAACACCATCGAGTATGATTGGACTGTGCAACTAAGAAAACCCATACACTGAGCATTCAAGCATCAAACTTGTTGGCTTTAGGTGATGTTGGGTGCAGTTACACTTTAAAAAAAATTTTTTTTACTCTTATTGGAATCATTGCAAAGAATGCTGGTCAGCTGTTTACATTGGCATGTGATTTAATACAGTGTGGTATTTATGTGCACTTATTAAAAAAGACTTGTGAACACAAGTGCACAACCAAGAAATCCTGTCCTGCATTAGTTTTCCTCAATAGTTCTCTTCTCTCTGGCACATGTCTGCTCCTTGGAGATGATTATCTATCGTCTGTTTGGCGCTGCGTTTTGCTGTTGTTATTTTGCTCGTAATTCTTTAAGAGTTTGTATTAGAAACAAACAGACGCTTAGACGCCAGCTCTTTTGAGATGGCAGAAGCCTACGCATTTACGTCAATATGGAGGTCATGTGTGGGAAGAACAGAGCCAGGAAGTAATTGGGCTGAATCATATCTGTTGTGGAATTTGTCTTCTGATTGGTTTATCCCAAACCTCTGAGACCAATTAAGATAAGATAAGATAAGACTTTATTGATCCCACAACGGGGAAATTTTTGCGTCACCTCTCACCAGCTCAGGTACAGATATATGAAGGAAATACAAAAATACAAATAATTGTAATTCAGCTCTTTAGCACCGGTTTATTCTGAATGAGGTGCGTCTATGGAGAATTTTTAGTGTGTTTGGAGGTTTTAAACAGATGAAAAATGGAATATTGTTTGCGAAAGGTTTTGTATTCAGTATTTTGTGGTCATTTATTTTATTTTGTTATGAATATGAAATGAAAAGATAAAAAACTGTTTTGGTTTTTTGTTTGTTTTTTGGTGGAGACATACAGAACGCTCGTTTACATTAAACATGCAATATATCAGCCCAACAGGTAGGTTTACTTTAACGGCATCGCTAAGTCATTCCTTCACTGTTGCGGCCTCCTGTTCTCCACAGTAGCTCCAGCACGTGTGGAATCTCCAGCCAGAAGGGTGATTAATTGTGAAATCTGTCTAGAACAACACAAAGCCAAGTCACGGTGCTCGTCTTGCGCTCACAGAGCAGCTTACCTAAGACTCGCTGCTGTCAACACCCTCTGATATGATCTATACAGAGGATGAACTTTCCCTGTTTGGGGCTTAACTGATAAACCACACACACACATACACATACGGATAACCACAAGCAGGCACGCTCCCCAGTGAGTATCAAGAGCAGGTGAACAGCCACCTGCCGTACACACTCTTTACACACTCGTGCCTATTAATCAGTCCAAGTTGTTTTGTCAGACTGTTTAGACAAGGAAAGGTTGGCAGTCTTTGCTTTGGCTGTCGCTATAATCACTACTAACAATTTTTTAATAGTTTGTATATTTATCAGGATTTCTTTTATTGTTGTTGCGCAGAAAACTCGTGGTAATCTACTGGATGTTTAAAACTGTATTTGTCACAGTAAGAGAAAAGATTAAACTTTACAATGTCCACCTTTAACAGTGTTCTCTTCTTTAAACAGCTGAAAATGAATTGCTCTGCTACTGTACAAATTAATGCAGACGCTTTGCACCCATATGTACCTGACATTTTTTACTCTACCAAACAAAAGCTGATGATCATTTTCCAGATACCGTAAATCCCGGACTACAGAGCGCACCTGATTAAAAGCCGCATGCTCTAATTGTAGAAAGAAAATCAATTTTGTACAGGCCGCACTGGATTTTAAGCCGTATGCGTTTCACCTGTAATATAACCTGCAATAATAACAGTGTGCAATACACATACACTTATTCTTCTTTTTATACTAAGTTAATATACTGTGTTGTGTTGTTTGTTGCGTTGTGATGTGTCATATCGTGTCGTGTTGTGTTATATATTGGACAGTTTTCCAATTTCATTGTACTACTGTACTATGTATGACTGTGCAATGACAATAAAGAGTTATCTTATCTTATCTTATCTTATCTTAATATGAGATATTTACACAGAAATACTACACGTGAGGATTTTTAACGTTTAATTTAATCCGTAAGGTAACATAAATGTTATGGTAACATAAACTTTGTAGTAACATACAAAAATACATACTGAAAATGCTTTTTTTCCTCGAACAGCGCCTGTAACATGGCTACCTTTAAGTATACGTACGTATCAGTAACACACAAATTACGTTGCTTATGGTTTTTTTACGGAACAGTGCACAAACAACATTACAACGTCTCTTAACAACCGATAAAAATATATACCGTATATATACTACTTATCATTTTGATTGGTCTACTGTTACCAGGCAAAATGTTTTTGCCTGCATGAAAAAAAATATGCATTAGCATTAGCCGCACGTCAGTATAAGCCGCAGTGTACGGTACTTACATAAATTCACCCGATATCAGGACTCAAAGTTTTTGCTTAACTCCTTTGATTCTTTGTTTACATCAATGCTAGGTTTAATGTTACAAACATTTTTGTTTGTAAGATCATTTCATTTGTCTTCATGCGGAGTGACATGCGAATAATGTGTTAGCACGTTGCTGTCACCGTGCACGTGACTGTTTCCCTGCACTGTTTGTGTGTTACGCATGCATGAAATAGACCAGCTCTTAGTTAGACTTACGTGAGACTGACTGACTGATCACCAGCTTGAGTTGAGTACATTGAAAATGATCTGTTTTCGGTCCCAGGCCAGTTGATTGGTGCATCTTTAATATAGTCTGCTTGCAAGCTTTAAAACAAAAATATTATTTATCATTATTATTTGCATAAAGCTATTATTTAGCTTTATGCAAAGCTGCTCTAGTAGACTCCAGGAGTAAAACATCAACCTGGACGTAAGCATAATAGTCACCATAGTTTTAGCAACAGGTGGTCATGATTAAGACTCTTTTAGTGATTAAAATAAAAACATTAATGGGAATTGTGAATTTTATCAATATTTTTCTAATTTAGTGAGTTTGTGTAAGCTTTTAAAGTAAAGCCAACATAATATAGTTTACAGTGTGTTAACAAAATACTGAAGAAAACAGGAAATTGTTTTAAACAATTAAATGGAAGAGCAAACAGGACCGCGACTAAACTTCAGATTGAACACTTTAAATCAAGCTAACTTGGGATTTCACACAAGGCATTCTTCTTTCATCCTTAAAGCAAGAAAGAAATGTGTGACTCGGTGCTCACATGCATATTGTTTCAGAGCTGTCAGAGGCCCAAAGCTTCGCGCACACTGAAATCACACCGCATATACAAACTGAAATTGAGGCTGCAGCTCATTAATTCTGACCTCACTGCAGATTTTGTTCCTGGAAGCAAAAGCATGCCATCACTTCCAGTATACTGACAGCAAGCAATCCTGGTCAGTTATCATCAGATTCTTCTCCGAAGGTCCATATGGGCAAACTGAACCTCAGTCTATGCACGTACAAACACACAAACACGACAGGTGATTGCTTTTGCTTGCAAGAGCTGCAGGTAATTCAGAGGAGATTGGTGTCGGTTTTGCTCTGAGATGTGCACTGTTGTGTGCAGAGAGTGTATACACAGGAGGCGATGGTGGATACTGATGTGTGTGGGTGGTTGGGTGGACGTCGGGAGGTGTGGGTCATCTGCAGACGCCCCAACCTCACCTTATCTGCAGCGAGGTGGGCTGTGTTCGCAGAGATTAAACACATTTTGAAGCGACGCTAACTGCCGGGTCCTAAAGAAACGCAGGCAGAGGGAAAGCCAGTGTAGCTGCAGCCAATGTTGTTGTTAGCTGAGGAGAAAATCCTTGTTCCCAACACTGATAAGGACATAGTGTTTCTGTCCCCAAGGGGGCGGGAGGCAGATTCAACCTCTGTAGATCTACTGTAATGAATATCAATGGCAGGGAATGTGGCTGCTCCCGTCCCTTTGGGCCTTTAGTCGCTTTTCCCCACTCTTCCGCTGTCAGAATTGCGACAGGGATACTATGCATGAAAATGCAACGCTTAATATATGGTAATGCTATGTAAACATGGGCTGATCTGAGAGGGGGGTTCGGAGGGAGGATAGATCGACGGCCGTCTGTGCTCAAAGCCGAGTCGGGGAGTGTATCTGCGAGCCCAACAGTAGCCTCTGAGCACATTTATCTGGAAATGAATATGATACACTGAACAGGAAGAAGGGAGGAAAGGGTGCTGGGATGAGGAAGGAGGTGGGGGAGGGGGGATGTGGTTACTGCAAACTCAGCACCACCTCACCCCGTCTTTGCTTCCTACTTCCTCACTCCTTCTGTAGAGAGATGTTTTGCTCTCCCTCCTCCTCCTCCTTACCTGAGTTGAACAGGGTTTATTTAAATTGGCATCCTCTAGGCCAAGAGGTTACCTGAGCCCCTGTGAAAAGGAGAAAAAAAACATGGTGGCCACTACGGTAGGCATGCCTGCCCCACACACACTATCCGAGGGTTTGGTTACTGCTCTGAAACAGCCTGTCTGGTAGCGCCAGTGGAGGTGGAGGGAGGTGAGGGAGTTATAGTTGGAAGTATTGTCTCTAAAGCGGTGTGGGTTTCCCAGCTTGTCTGACAGCCCGACGCGAGCAACGCCGCATTCCTTCGCAGCGAGGCCGAGACGAGCCACCTCATCGGCTGCCGCCATTCATCAAGTTAAAAATAGCCTCGCCACAGTCATCCTTTCATTCAGCGGGTCATTATTTTGCGTATAAGCAGAGAGCGACAGCCAGAAAAAGAGGAGGACAGTGACAGAGGGGAAAAGAAGGAGTGCAGAGACAAGAGAGGAGTGTGTGTGGATATGTGTGTGTGTGTGTATGTCTGTGTTTGTGTGTGTGTGTGTGTTAGTAAGATGCAATAGCCCGAGGCAGTGAGGTGGGATTTGTAAGCCCTTTGTAAGTAACAGGCAGCACTCTTAGCAGGCTGAAGGTATGTTTTTGTGTGAGTAATCCGTGATGGATGTTTTAATTGAAAGCACAAGGCTTTTAGGGCTGTTTTCAGAGACCGCAGCCAACATCTGACACCTCCACTCAGACCAGAAACCCCCCCAAACTCCAAACATCCAAGACCGCCCCTCAGTACAGTCTGTTATATGTAGCACGGGTCATGCCCTTAGTACACGGGACACAAGGAGAGCACAAGACTTACCAGAGTATTGCTGGCATGTGTTTAAGGTGGCAATTAACAGAGTGAAGTCCGTGTTGTACTGGCAGGACTGCAGAATATTCTTTGAATTTTGGGTGTAACAAGTAAGAAAACATGTCACAGGCTAATTTAATCATGCATATAACCAAGAGAGTTTTTACTGTTGCAAATGAACAGTTTTAATAAAGTGTGTGATTTCAAGCAAAAACATATCATCAGTGACACCAGAAATCAAATTAATAATAAACAATAAGACCCATCCAATTCTAGTACAAGGAAATAAAATATTTAATCTTAAATACAGATATTTTATGTAAATAATTTACTATATTTAAAAACTGATTATCTCTTGTAGCCAAAATATTTTTGATCCATCTTCTTTGTAACTTAATTGCCAGTTAATTTTTTTGAGAAATTTTAAAAAGTAAGGAATAAATTTTTTTTTTCAAAAAAAAATGTTAAAAAGATAAAGTTATTTTTATTTTTTCGGAATAAGATGGAATTGTTGGGAATTGAATTTGAATAATGATTCAAGAATAAAGTGATGTGAATGAAGACTGCATTTCAAGTTTAGGGTTGAATGGAAAACAGAATTTAGGCTGGAGGTTCAAAGTTGAACTGTCAGGAATAAATTTGAAGTTTGTTTGTTTTTGTTTTTTTTAAAAATGTAAATAAATTGAATATTTTTTAGGAATTTACCTCATTCTCAACTTTTTTTTCAATCTCATTGTATCCTGGATACAGTGACATTTCTACTGTATTATTCGAAATAACGGTGTTGCTGTACTTTACAATGAGAAGTAACTGAGACATTTAATAATTAAAACTACAGTTATGGTTGTACACTACTTCCTTTGCTAACAATAGGTCAAAAAAAGCACTAAAGTTATATATGAACTCTACTGATAGCATTATTACTAACTTTCCCACATATGTTATACATATTGTTATTTTGAAATATTGTGACGTATTTCATGCCAATCTTAATCTTCATGTAAAAAAAAAACTGTTTAAACTTATTTCACAGCAAAATCATTTTAAAAATCTTCCTCACATTTAAAAAAAAATTGTGTATCCTAAATACTCTGTCACAGTGTGGCGTAAGTGCTCGATGAGTTTCTTACTCCCTGCATGAGACAACAATCATCTATCCTTAGCCGAGCAGGTATGAAGTGGAGAACAGTTGACCCAGCAGAGCCGCGAAGCCACGGGGCAAATGAGTAATTCCCATAGTAGCCCGGGTGGGGCCACCGGCCCTGAAGGAGGGCCATAAATTTACAGCATGATGAGCCAGGTTCAGAAGGGATTGACCCTCCTTGACCTGCAGAGGCGGGACCCGGGGCTTGTCTGGACTACAGTACTTACAGCTCCCCATCCCCCCTCACCTGCTGACTGGTTTTACCTCGCCCAAAAGCTGTGCGCCACAGCCCCGCATACCAAAGATCTTCCAAAGAAGTGCACTCCCATTTAGAAAGTGTACTCCTTACAGTGAGTGAATGGGAGCAAGCTGTGGGAGGGGAGAGGAGGAGAGTCAGAGGGGGGAAACTTCACAGGGATTTCTTCTTTTTCTCTCCTGTCACTAACCGCCAATTTACCCCCCAACGCATTTGGAATCAAAACTTAATTAAAATTTTGAATAAATAAAAACAACGAAAAAAACCAACTTATTGAATTCTGAACCCTTTGATAGATTTATCCCCCCCAAACCCAGAATAATGCAAAATAAGATTTAATAACACCTTTCATATGGAGAGTACAAAGCCGGCTATTTGCATTAAAGTGTAAATCGTCAGGGAAAGGCATGTGCCTCTAAGCTTATTGATGTTCAGTTCTGAGCAGCCGGGCGGCATTGTTTCATACTGAAGCTTGACGGATGTCAAGGTGATTATAGTTTAGATCACCCGTAAGAAGACAACGTTTTGAAATGGTAAAATACAGACAGGCAACACAAAAGCCTTCAAATGTTTGTTTTACTGGGAGGGGAAGAATGAAGAGAGTGAAAAACTCCCACTGAGTTTCAGTGTTCGCTCGTAATTCACACAGAGGATGGATAACTCCACCGCTGTTCAAACAATCTGACAATTTGTTGAATTCTTCTGATGGGCACAAAGTCCTTCTGCGAAAACCATTACCGAATGGCATGACAATGAGTAAGAAAGGTACAAGGGATTGTTGTATAAGCCCTATCTGCACACCCTTCACCTAAGTTTGAAACTAAGCCACGAGGCAAGAAGTGGAAAAAGACAGAAAAGTTTCTTGTCAGGTTACACTTCACCCGCGGCTAGGCAAAAAGAAGAGACCCAGAGATGCTCAGTAGAGCTGAAGCCAGCTTTAAAAAATACCTGACAAAAAACACTCTTTTATGATTTTTTTTACCTTTTTTTCATTTCTTTGTTATTCCTGCTGATTAATTTATTAATTAGAGACACAGAACAGGACGAGGAAGAAACAGAAATGCTATCACACCAGAAAATGCAAGATTTCTAAGACAATCGAGCGAGAAAAGAGATCCCAACAGAAGGGGAAAAGGGTTATAGTCATGACTGCTTGGAGATGTTTTGTCTTCCTGTCTATAAATAAAAGGTATATATATATATATATATATATATATATATATATATATATAAGTATATAAACTTAAAACCATTATCAACCTTTAAATGTCTCCAGTGTGATATTTTTTGATGATAAAGTATACCTCTTTGCACGACACACTGTCAGTCTTACATCATCCAGCAGGGTACCGACACACTCAGACCCTGTGCCTTGGGGGTGGAGGTGTGTCTGTTCTTGGTTGGAGGCTAATGGTGGCCCTCCCCCCTCTAATAAGTCCTTATCTGCCTGCTGGACCGCTAGCTCAGGTGACACACCCTCGATTACAGGTGACTGTGCATGTTGCGTATACGAGTACAATATTGCTTCGAGGCAGCCTTGAAGCAAAGGCACGATGCAGGATGGGGAGTTTGATTTCAGATTAAAATTGGAGTCTTCGCTCACAGTTGTCACTTTATTAGGTGTCCAGAAATCCAGCTCAGTTTGATTTAACAGCCCTGTAGCAAATCTTACCCTTATGAAGGGTGAAAGGTTCAAGACTTGTTAAATCGGCTTCACTTGTTGATTCAACGAGTGACATTTTGGACAACTTATTCAATATTCTGGACTGATAATTCCTTCAACATTAGTTAAACATTACTGTTTCCTGTAGGCATTGTTTTTGTGTGTGAAAATCCGGCTACAAAAGTTATGATTTTGATAACTTGGTTTTATTTTGATTAGTCCTTTATTGATGCTGGCTCCATGGTGCTTGTCTCATGTGTCACGAGGACTCCTAATACCGGTCCCAAGCGGGGATAATTAGGAGGGTTGTGTTGAAAAGGGGATCTACTGTACCAAATCAGTAGCTTTCTGTTGCAATGACAGTCTTCATATCATTTATTCTGCAGGTTATAATTTAATTGTGAGTCATCATTTCACTATATAGATTTAAAGATGGACGCTATCAATAACAATGCTGGTATTGGTATCAGATGGATACTAGTGTGATAGGATCGATAATTGTTTTTAGCTTCTAACTTGAGTATGTTCTTGTGTTTTTTTTATTAAAGTGTTCAGAAGTCGCAACTTGATGACACTCATAAATCATTACACACTGCTGCTTTTATAGCTTAAAATTATTGGTATCTGTATTTACTTGGTATCTGATCGATACCAAATTTTGTAGTACCAAACTCTTGGAACTGTGGACTGCACACATACATGTAAAGTTCACCTGAAGGGTTCTTCCACTGCAAAACCGCAGAATACGCTGCTACTATTAAAGCAGCAACAATGTAGAGGTGACTTGATGCATGCTCAAACATCCAGGTAAGTAAATCCCAAAAGGTTGATTCTGTTATGTGGCGGTGCATTACCATAATTTACAGCATCAAAAATGATGGGCATAGTCTTTAAAACACTGCTGCAGATGCACTCTTTTATTTAATTAGTATAAAAAATTTCAAATAAAAAAAATGTCACTGCTCCGATCCAACACGGAAAAGAGACAGAGTATCATTTTGCACTAATTAGCACAAATTTTCCATGACATCCTGCTGACTTATATTAGCCTCATTAGTCATGAGTGCAACCTGTAGATTTACACCTGGAGCATGTGCGTGTGATACTCAGGATGACCCGGTGGATTTACAGTGCTGCCATTAAGGCATGCAGGACTTGAAGCTCCAGCTATGCAGGCCTGATTGCTGTTACCTTGCAGCCCCAGGTGAGAGACACGTAGAACACGTGTGCATATGTGTCTATGAAGGACTTCACTCTTTAATAATGAGAATCTGAACTGAACACTAGGCCACAACTTTACTGCTCAACACAATTATCTGACCTGCTGGTGCACATCCATATACATGGCAGATGTGATACTTTCTCCATTTTTTTTTTATGTATTATCGTTTCTCTGCAGGAGAGAGGAAGCACTTTGTCAATTCACTACAGCCCAAAAGAAGAAGAAGGAAAAAAAAAAGCCCCCAAACCATCGATTTTCACTACAAAGATTTTCATATTTTCACCCCCTTTTCTCCACTTCTTTTTTTTTCTCACGGAATAAAATATTTCAGGGGACAGACGAATGACGGAGCGGGCAGGAGCCTAAATGACTCAGAGGAAGGATGGAAGTCTGGATATAGAAATAGGTGAAGGGAGGGAGGGAAGAAGGTGAGAGCGAGGAGGGGGAGGTCAGGTTAGGGGTCACGTGTGCAAAAGAGATAAGACCTCCTCATTCCATTTTGACTGACAGGCCAAGGGAGGGCTCAGCAAAGCCCCCCGAGACACCACACCGCTCCCTCCATCACTCTCCGTTACTGCTATCACACTTTCTCTAGGCCATCACTCTCTGTCTCTCACTCTCCACCTCTATCATACTCTCCATCATCCCCTTCTCCCTCCATCACCTGCTTCTATACATGCTTTCCACCTTTGTCATGTATTTTCCTTTTTGCCCTGACTCTTCTGTTCCTTTAGTTGCATCCTTTCTTGTCAGGATACCTCCTGTTGTCTCTCATTCTTTGCACAATGATTTCTTTCCTCCTCTCTTTGTATTTGTATTCAGTTGAGAGTCTGTTTTGTATTTCCTGATTTTATTAACACTTTTCTTTGTGAATCGGAAGGCAAAGGCTGGTTTGATACAGCTTCTGCTACCTGTAATAACACTGTAGTCACCAGAGCAGTGAGTAGTGATCCAGTGTGACAGAAGAGAAAAAACATGAGCTTTCAGGTGGTCCGACAGGTTGTTAACAAGTGAAAAATGTATCCGGATTATCTAAACCACTTTATTTGCCCAGTACAAAGTTCGCGTGATGTCAGCATTGGTAATAGTTGGGTGAATTTTTGTCTCCTAGCCTAAAAGAAATGGAACATTTCCAGTGGTGAGAAGTCAGCTTATACAACCGATGGACTCTAATGTGCCAAATGATCCTCACAGTTTCATGTGTGAAAGCAGCTTTGGGTTCACCCTGGTGCAGAGGTAAAGATCTGTTTATTATCTACTTACATGATATCATGTAGAAGATGATATCTTCCTCCAAAGCAAGCTCGCAGCCAGGTTGTTTTCTGCAGAGACGAAAGAAAAGAGAACTAGAAGAGGAAAAGTCAGGTCAAGGTGCTCCAAAAGGCACCACCAGACATAATCCTTTCAGACCTTCCTAGCCTAGTAAGAAGTCAACTAATAGAGTTAATTGCACTGATAATAATTTTTCAAAAGTTATATCCTGTAAAAAGTATAACACAAACTTCTCAGTCATGAAGCACCTGACTTTTTTCCCATTTAAAGTTACTAAAGTACAGAACTTAATATATATATAAGTACATGTATGTCATCATAAAGTAATTTGTGTGCAAACTCATTTGACTCTTTAAATCGCTGTTAACAGGAACGGTGTGCATGCTGTTTGCATCATTTTATGCACCTTTACGCTACATTTGGTTCAACATTTGAAACTTTGTTGTGTTTCCAGAGTTAATGAATAAATATAATTATACACTATAACTAAAAAATATTCTTCATATGAATGCATAGACATGGCACAATATTTTTAGTAATGGTTTCGTTTGTAGTCCACTTGTTGCATTCTACTGATGAAACATTTGAGAGGCTTAGATTTCCTCCAGGTGAACAGTCACGTGGAGCACGAAAGAGGGAAGACATTTGCCTAAATGCACCAGGTCACTATCAACTATGATGTTTTAGGTTTCTGTCAACTTTTTAAAAATGATTTTGGCTCAGATATCCACTGCTACCGTGGAAGCCTTGAAGTACAAAGGCTGTTGCTCCCAGAGATGATGTCAGCAGATGCCAGATTTCCCATTACCTTACCTTACCTCCATTAGTAACGGGACCAGAAGTTTGGAGCTTATTTAGATTATACCACAAATTTTGCTCTAAACCTTGAGAACTGATTGGTGGAAGACAAACCTCTGTAGCTATGGTGCAGAAGGTTTAATCATTGGTTAAAGAAAACAGCCTAAAGGTTTAATTTAATGCCACGTTAGTTAACTAGAACTTAGTCATTCCAACACGGACTCTGTATTTTGTATTTTGATTCACTGCAATTACTCAATTATGCCACAAAGTGAGCCACGTTTTTCATGACGGAAGCTGCACAGTGGACCATCTCCACTGTCTATCATTGGTTGCAGACAACAGCTTGACCCATAACCCTGATAAGTAACTCGTGCCCTTAAGTTGCTTTTCTACTGCCAAAGCAAGAAAGCAGACAAATGCCAGGAAACGAAAGATGCAAACAAAAGCTCGAGCACTGTTCCAACAAGCATTATCTTCATTTTTTAGCACCAAACAATGCATGACAATGCACGACAACAACAGGAGCCTTTATAGAAAGCGGCAGAATAGAGTTGAGGCCGTTGTGAGAAGTGGCAGAGGAGACGAGACAAAGCGGGATGAGAAGGACGATCTTCATTGTGGCGTCTTTTCTCATTCTGCCATGAAAGACACCGGCAAGGAGTCCTCAGGGCCGCTGCCAGCTGCAGAACAATCACACCCGCACGCCACAACCACGCCGCCGATCCAAACACATTAGGAAAGCATTGTCGAAGCTGTAGCTCTACATATTCATCCGCACTCCTTTGAATGCCTGCACAACGCTCAGATGCAATCACAACATCTCCTCATATCGGAAACATCTTACATTTACATAACCCTTACATTCAAATGCCCGCATGTGTTTTCCCCACCTTCTTTAAGGCGTCATTTAATTTTTTCCTTCTAAACGGATCGTTTAAAATAGACCTTAATCGGGGTAGATTAGATGCCATTGGAGATCTTGACGGAGCTGGCATCTGGAGGTTTTTCTTAGCTCAATCACACCAATAAGAAACATGCTGAATAAAGGGAGAGTTTAATCTATGCATCGCTGGTTCCACAGGATTATGGTGAGAAAAGAGAGACTGAGGAAGAGTGGAGGGCTGGAAAGAAATGGTGAGTAAGGGAGAGTGACGGAGACGGGGGAGAGAGAAGGCGATGGATGTCAGGTTCTTCTCTCCATATAAAACACCAGACGCAGCAGAGGAGGGGATTGGATTCACTTTTTAAAATGTCACCCAACATCTGTTTCATATTTATGATGGTGGCGCTGCCTCTCCGATGCCCCCTTCAACTCTCTGGCGATTCTATCTCTGCCTCGGATTACCCCCACTACCCACCAATGCATAATTTATAAGGCTAATCTTTCAACGAAAGACTGCAGACACAGGCAGAGAGAGAGGGAGGAAGGGGAGTGTGAGAGAGCAGGGGGAAAAAAATGGATTATAAAGAAAAAAAAAAAACTGCCACAGATTTTTTGCTGATATGTGAAGGGAATGGCTGATTTTGGAGATGATACCTTAAGTATCTCATGTAGTCATTAACAGGATTAAGTGAGTGGGCTTCTGATAAGGTGGGAAAACAATTCAGGATTCGGCACATCTTGTCCTCTTTAACCCAAACGGAGACATATCAGTGTATGTGGCCCATGTTTCTCTTTCTTCTGTAATTTGTGATGCCTTCAGATCCCTCTGATAAGCATTGGGTGTCATTAATATCACTAATGATAACATTATAGCCCTGTGCTGGAGTTGTATCACGAATTACGGTGCGAGGCTGGATTTTTGCCAGATCAGGGTGGGGAAAGCTGACGCCCTCTCTCTTTCTACTTCTTTTTCCAGTTTTACAACAGAAACCGGAGCTACCTCTGTCACGAATCAGCCCAAGACCGATGTTTCAGTCATCTATTTTCTTCTCGCACCGTTTTCGCCATCCCCGACATCCAAACTGACCGTCCCTTTCCCCTTTTTTCCCTCCTTGCTCAGCCCCGTTCCCCTTCCCGTTTGCCCCCTTTTTCTCGTCAGCTTTATTATAAAAAGTACACAGTTTCGCTGGAGTGCCCTTCTGACATTTTCGACTTATTAGCTAGTTTTCGTACCGTCTTCAATCAACCCCCTTAATCCTCACAGGGAGAAGCGCTTTTTAATTCACCGATGGACTGATAAGGGGCGCCTAGCAAAGCGCCAGAGAAGCAGCGGCAACGCTAGCAAAGCAGGCCTCGGATGAGGAGGGGAAGAAAAAAAAAAGAAAAAAGAAAACGAAAAGACGGGGAAAAAACGATTTACACGTAGATGAATCGTGCTTACAAGATGGAACCCTGGGCATTAGGAGCGGATCTGAATTTCCTATCTGTCATTTTTTTTTCACCCACCCCACCGCTCCCCCCCAACTGCCGCATTCGTTCAGTGTTTTTTTTTTTCTCTCCCTCTCTCCCCTCCTTCTTCTCCGCCATTACCCTTGCTGATTGCAATCTTTAAGCGCCATTGGGCCCACTGCTTCTGCAGTTTTTAATCTGTCTTTAATCCCATAGATTTTAAATATTCCCCAGCTCCCGGAGACTGGAGGCAATTAACTGCCCTTCTGATGCTCTCCTTATCAGTTGCCTCCTTGTATCTCTCTGAAGCAGCCTCAAGACACTGCCAGAGCTGACAAATAATACCGCCATTTACCGCCGAGCATCCTCGGGGACTAGAAGGGAGCGCGCGGCACAGCCACCGCCGCATTCTAAACAGGTATTTGGTAAACATATCATACAGAGGAGAAAGAGGAGGAAATATACTGCAACAACACTCCCAAAAGCAATGTATGTTTGTCTGCCTGCCATTTTGCAAGTGTGTCTGTGTGTTCTCCCTCAGACCGAAGACAAAAGATTGTCCTCTAGCCCTGTGCTGATGTAAGGGGGCTGCGCGGTATGGGATGCTTAGCCTGCTGTGTAGATACTAATACAGTCTGCACTCCAGTAGCTCTTTACTGTGTTATTGGTGAGGAAATAGTTTTAAGAAAAAGAGAGAGAGATGTTTTAGACACATGCACTTTATTCGGTTTTACCTGACCCTGTTCGTCTTTGTTTTAAAGTAGACCTGTGGTAAGACATTGACCTACTAGTTACAACAGCTTTAAATTAATAAAAATAAAGAAACCTGCATTAAAAAAAAGTATTTTTAATCATCTATTCCCCCTTTTTTCATGGTCTAAAGGCATGCATAGTAGCTAATACCTGCTATTACATATAGACAGAGGGGGGAAGAAGGTCTGAAGATAAGCACAAAATAGACACAGACACTCACCTTTCATTTGCTCTGCATGTATGAAATGTTTGATAAACAATTACCTAATGACATTCGAGGACAATTAGGCAGGTATGGCGTCTTTAGATAGGCATCTCATCAAACAAGACAGAGATCTAGCTGCTACCTTTTTTTTTTTTTTTGGCGCCTTTGTCATTTTGTGTTTCTCCAAGTTTAAATCCCAGAGTCAAAGTCTTGCCACTGTAAGCGCCCTCACATCATGTGAGGACGATTACAGGACACCATCAAATAACTCATAGTGATAACTGTGCCACACAACATTAGAAGAGATGAGATCATAAAGATGATAGTAAGGGCCGATCAGCGCAACACTGATCCACTCTCACAGTTTCCAAAAGCGAGGAAACCAGGTGAGCCAAAGGAGGGAAAAAGTTACTAAAGTTACTAAGAACTCATGAAATGAAGTTCAGTGCTCTCTGCTGCTCCCCTAAGACACCAGTTAACTTCATCTCAGCAGCAGTGGTTTCTTATTTGGAAGATCACAGTGAGACCTGGGATTGTTTATTTTAGTCTTGACCTTTGCCAAATGGTTGGATGGCTAGAGTTTCCTTTTCTGCAATCTATCCAATCACTCCACTTGATAATGTGTCCTATGGCAGCGCGATGAATGCAATCACCAGCCCATGCACCACAAGCCTGCTAACAACACCACAAGACACTGCGGCTAAGCCAAACCCGGCAGGCTCAGCCAAAACTGGCAGATAACCATCAGCTAAGAGCTTTGTGACATCATCAGACAGAGACGGCTACTGACTCCATGCCAGGTTAGAGAGCTGCTAATCCAAACCACAGACTACAATAACACAGACAGAGACAAAAGCAGGGAATGTGCATCATTACAAACACTCTTAAATGCTTAAGCTCTTTGTTGATGTGGACAACACGGTCGCTGTAATGGAGCTTGTACCTTTCACAGGTCACTTCTCAGCCAGACAGATGAGATCTCATAATCAACTTCTGATGATTCCCACTCGTGCTGATTTTACCAAACTCACGACGTGACCTGTACGTGTTGTTTCTGACACAAATAACCAAGTGAAACTTTTTCTTGACATCCACTGGCATTATCATCCCAGCTCTAGTGTTGGATTACGGTCCGCGCACGCTTCTCACCATTAAAATCACATTCAATTATAGAGAGGCTTGGCAGGATTGGCGAGACAGCAGCGCTGTTAATGGGAAAGGTTGTCAAATTATGATTTAAAATGAAGTACATATGCTGGTACATGTTTAAAGAAAGAAAGCATTAAAAAAATAAGTCCTTCTCTGACTTTCTGATGTATATTTTACATGTATTCCCATAGGATCTGGCACCTCAGTGCATTTGTTTCTCATATGTGCAGCTGTGGAAGGTATTTGCCATATAACCCAACAATGCCTCATGGGATCATGTTTCCTTGTCCAGCCACCAATCAGCCACGACCTTCAGCTTTGCTTTGTTGCTTTGTTTGCCATCATATCTGCAACTCTTTCTGGCTCGGACTCAGACTGGATAAGAGGAACTGATGCTATAGCATGTGTGAAGCCGTGACTACATCCATTCGCTCCTTATTGTGCATATTCTTTAATCCACTCCCACATATACAGGCCTACACTTTGTGTGTCTCCTCTTAATAAGTGTCTATGCATGTGTGTTTGTGTGGTTTGGGAGGTTAAGCTGGTGCTGCTCTCTAAGCGTGGCCGATACCGATCCAAAGAACCACAGGGTCTGAGGGGGGCCAGGGGTCCGCAGCTCAGCCTACAAACAGCAGGCTGTGCCAGGCAGGACGTAGGCCAAGAGAGGAGTGGGGTGAGGTGGTGGCAGTAGAAAGGAGGGAAGACAACCACTCTCATCCCTTTAAAACCACAACACTTGGGTCACACTAGGGGGCCAACCAATTTCACACTCTTGTACAGAATGGCTCCCTTACAGACAAAACAGAAAGACAGGAAAACAACTCAAGTAAGCCTGAAACACAACAAAAACAAAAAAGTGTTTAATAGCTCTGGCACTATATTTTCTTTGACTTCAAAAGAATTTGCAAGTAAGGTGACGGTGTTTTTTTTTTGTTTTTTTTAAGCCACAGGTCAGAGATTGCATTTTGCAGCCCTGTGAAATAAAACACACGGCAGCACTTCGCCTCAAATCCAATCAAGCTCTGTTATCAGCTCCCTTCTCATCAAGGAAGGCTGCTGATGGAGGCTGCTGGTGGTGGTGGCGAAGGGGTGGTGGGAGTGCTGGGACTAAGCCGACCCCCCCACAAGCCCAACCCCATCACCCAACATACACCCCCTCACCCCTTACACCATACATACACACACTCCGCCCGAATCCCCCCCCCCACACACACACCCTCCCTGCACCCTCCTCCCCTGGTTTCCGTGGTGACTGCTAAGCCCGAAGTTACGGTAAAGCTGGTGTGCCGCTGAGCCCTGGGCAGGATTTGTGACAGAGAAATCACATCAGCCTATGCTGATTAACAATTCCATTCCACCCTGAGATTTATATAAAAAAACTATCTTACATTTGGCTTTTTAATAGGAACGATCGCTATCTCAAATTGAGTCCCTGCAAACTTTAATAAAGGCTACAGGGTTGAGTGGCATTTTGCATGCTGATTTAGGCCCGATTGGCGGCTTTTGATGAGAGGGAGGCTGCTATGTAAAGCGGTGCTCCTAGCGCTTTTCCACATCGCCGGTTCAAATGCGAAAGGATAAGAACATGAAGAAAAAAAAATACCACTTCCATCTGCAATCTCCGGATTTCTCTCTGCCTTCCTCCCTCACTCTCACGCTCTTTTTTTCAGAAAATGATTGACTGTTGAATATGAATAAATGGAATGGAATGAAGCAGGAATAGAGAGACTGTGCACCGCAGACAGAGGAGAGATGGAGGAAGAGACGGTGAGAGGGAACGGGAATAAAAGAAGCCCCTCTCCTGGACTTTTTTTCTTTCCTCTGGAGGAGAAAAATAAAATCATAAAACCAAGGTTTTTATGCTCTCCTATTCTGACATTTGGAGAATGGTATTAATGTAGAATATTCACAGTGTACAGAAAGGACCACAGGCGCAAGAGCGTGTGTGTGTGTGTGTGTGTGTGTGTGTGTGTGTGTGTGTGTGTGTGTGTGTGTGTTAGGAGGGAGGGGAGGAAGGGGCATCAAATAAAAAAAAACATTGCTAGAAACACTTATCCCCTCCACCCCTCCGCTCCAACCCCACAATCTACATCAGTATTAAAAAACTATTTATAGTAAGAGTTCAGCTTAATGGGATAATCAGCTCTATTTGTAAAGATATTGGATAATCCCAAATAGTTTATACGGGCATAAAGATTTCAAACATTTTCATTAGATATACTGCTTTTCAGGGGCGTTTTAGATGTCTCTCAGTTCACTTTGTACGCTGCTCCGAGACAAAAAAAAGAAGCAAGGAGGAGTAGACATCCTGAAGCGGTGGCCGAATGCTGGGCTTTTTCTGCGAAGAGTTGTTATCAGAAAACAGAGGACGGGGCAGGAGATACCTCTGTTAGCTATTCACAACACCAGCATTTCCTGTTTTTAAACTGGCATTGCAAAACTCCTCATAGCAGACCATGTCATATGATAAATGTGCATTTAGCAGTTGCTAGTGATGACTGTGAATGCTTTCCCATCTCAAAGAAGGGTTTTAATTATGCTTTTTTTTTCATCCATCATATTACATGCTTGTATTATTGAGCATTCACCCTTGCCTCAACTACAACCAGTGTTAAAATAAAAAGAGAGAGGAAGAGGACTATAGAGGGAGAGAGAAGGAGAAATGGGGGAGTTAGGAGGAAGAGGGCCAATGGAAGGCATCCAACAGGATCAGCGAGTAGGGCAGGCTGCCAATGCCTGGCACACACACTCACACACACAGTTTATATCTGCCCCGCCTCTCTCCCTCAAGGAAACCCTCATATACCCCGCAGGGTGGACCACATCCACCATGCATCAATATACTGTATGTTCCCAAGTCTACCAGTAAGCCATAGAGCACTGGTCTTACTGGGATGCCATTTTGCAGATGTTTGATGGCTTTGGTGAGAGACAGTTATGAGGAATATAGTCAGTGCAGCCCACAAAATGAGCCAACAAAAGTTCATCCCTATCTGCAGAACTCGCACTATCATACCCTCCTGTGAGACTAAACAACCATCAGTGATCTTCCCAAATAACCGATGAGTGGACTGGCATCAAAAACATCTCTATGAGGAAGTTACTCAGCTCAACACGCTAACGTTCATGTACGAGATGAGCAACTAAATAAGAAATTGAAGGTGTAGCGTTCAAAAGTTATTGCAGTTTCTATCAGAATAAGAATCAGAATACTTTATTAATCCCAAAGGAAATTAGGGTTACAGCACGCTAATGGCGCATCACCTTTAACTTGAGGATGACCAAACATCCATGTTCCCCAGGGACAAATCACCATTTCTGGTGGTCTGTCCATGGGTACGCTCTCTCATTTTAAATGTGCATTACAGTCACATTGTGCTTTTTTGGCTAACAGAGGGGTCTGGCTACTCATCACAGAGGTTTTCTATCACTTTTCATCTTGTATTTAAGTGCTTGGCTCATCCTGGGGTTTTTTGTTTGTTGTTGTTTTTTTTAGGAAACTGCAGTAGAGCACTTGGCCAGAAGCTACCAAGGGTCTAAGTACTGGCTGACATCTTTTCAAGTCTGGCAGTTGGACTGAAGAGGAAGAAGACCAGAACAGCTGTGGAGAGAAAAAATGAAGGAGACAGAGAAGAAGAGATGAAGATATGATTCCCAGTGGTTAAATAAGGCAGATATCGATAAAACTGTGATATTTATTGATATCTATCTATTGTCCATTTGGTGCACAGCAGCATTAGCTGCAGTTTCTTTCCTGGTTTGTGATGTTGTGATATTTGATGTTGACGGGTTATGATATGCAACCGGTCCGATACTACTTCTATTGATACATTCATCCACCTTAACTAATGTTGGATGTAGGTTTTATTAACTTAAAGCAAGATTATAATGCAAAATTTGTTTTTTTCTGCTAAATATTAATACATACCTTCCAAACATGTTAGTGCATCAGTGGTTATTTGCTGTTATTTGTTAAAAGTGTGGTAGAAATATAAAATGTAAAGTTTTGCCACATCTTATTCCTGCATGACCGTTCAAGCAAAGTAATGGGACTATCAGTTGTAATTACACAAAAATGATGGTAAATGGTACATTTCCCTACTTTTCTCTTGGGTCAGTCGCTTTAATTATATTCTCATTAGGCAACCCGCTTGTAAGAAAGTGGAACATCTGAAAAAAGGACTAAAATATCTCCTCTGGTAACGTGTTGTTCCGTTTCTTCTGTTTGTTTGCAAAGTGTCACATATCAGGATACCTAAGCTGCCGTAGCGCACAGTGTAAAAACACAGAAGCGGTATTAGATCACACCTATAATATTTTCTGTTTGCCTTTTTCTTTTTTTTCTTAACTCAGTCTGAGTGATCTGAGTCCAAAGCACATACCCTGCGTTACATAGCAACATCTGCGCAAAACGAGCTAACATAAGCTCGCGTAAGCCCCTGGTCACAGCCTCAAATTTGTCTAATAAGAGAAAAGTGTGCTTATTATATTCTTATATGATTTAAATTATTTTCAGTTGCAGATAAAGGATATTTTGTTTAGAAGGTAAATAAACTTACCTAGCTTTACATCAACTTAATGCTAAAATTTACTGCAGATTTTTTTTTTTAATGCTCGTGTACCAAAATCCTTCGAAGCAAGTACTAATCAGTCTATTTCTAGTAAAGAAACATAATATTAAAATGTGTTTTGGAGGTTAATAAAGCAAAAATCTTTGAATTTTTTTGAACTATCTGATGTACAGAAACCTCACTGACAGCTGTGCTACCTGTTATAGATCCAGTTCACAGGTTTAAGCCTGTCAGCTTAGGTAAAGCTGTAAGCTTATGTATGATAAATGCCATTGTTAAATAGCCAATCAAGGGACTGCACATCGACTATTAAAGAGAAGGACTTGTTGATAGAGTACTAATCTCTTTACAGTTTTCACATACCACCATAAATCTAAACACGAGAACACATGCATAAAAATGGTAACAAACCATGTCCGGCCTTGCAATCCATTCAAGATTCAAGTACAGTTATCACACACTGACAGCCCTTGTATCAAGACCACAGTCAATTGATTTGCGTATGGAAAAAAAAAACCCTGTCATTCCAGTAAAATCCACATAACCAATGCCTAAAGCCACCGGGGTGCAAGCTCGGTGCTTTCGTAACGAATCAAAAATGGGGGATTTAAAGAAGAAACAGACAAATGAAAGACAAATGAAAAGTTGTGATGCCATTTTCAGTATCTCACAAGTGCATCAAAAAGATGTTTTCCCAGAAAAACAATGAGATTTTTTTTTGTCCCACTCCTTCAGATGCACCAGGGTTGCTGCATTGGTCGTTAAGGTCATGGCTCGTCTATCAGGGGTTAAATGAAATGATTTTTGTGGGTTCACACACAAACACAATGCCCCCCACCCCGCCTAAACTGGTCCAGGACCATGTTGCTCCTCCCGACCTCCTTTACCTTCTTTCCCTGGCCAGTGCTTTCCTTTGGCTCTGATAAGATGCTATCGGTAACCCTCTAAGCACTTGAGAGGCACTTTAGGAGATCACTGGAGCCATTACCATGAAAAGTAAGATACAGGCTATATTGATGCCAGATTAATACTGACCAACATGTTATTGATTTCGGCCCCCACCTTCCTCTTCCCCATCCCCTTTTTACTCTCCCTTACCCGGTTTTTCTTCAGCTCCGGTCTGGACCTCTGACGGTGATCTTATTTTCTGATGGAGGAATGTTTTGTGGCCTGGCTCGAGAAGGGAGCCCACCCCTCCTCCTGCGCCTCTACCCCTCGTCGTCTTCTTTAGTGCAATGCCACTATCTGCAGTTTCACAGGGCCATCCTTTAAAAGGTGCAGAGCAAAGGCTCGCCGTTATCTGCCAATGTTATTCAATTGTTACGGGACAATCTGGGCCATTAGCTGCTGTGTTAAATAATGCATCCGCTTTTAAAGGGGGACCCTTATCTCTCCTGTGTGTGTGTGTTTTTTAACATTATTAGTATAGGAGTGTAATGAGCGGCCCCTGCCTGATGGGCTCTGATATACCTCCAAGGTCTCTTTGCAAACCTCCACCTCCACAACAGCGCATAAACAAACAGTGACCTTTTTAATGAAGCTCGGTTTTATCTCGTTTTATTAAAAAGGACAGCAAGAAGCGGAAACGCTCCAGACGAGATAAAAAGTATTTAAATGCGCTCGTCTAAAGGCGCAGACGATCGATCACAATGCAGCCGTTCGGGGAGGAAAAAGGACAAGCGGGGGTGCACATATAGACCTGTGTGTTGCTACGAGACGCAAAGGGAGTGAGTGCGAGGATGGAGAGATGAGAAGGGAGAGGTGAGGTGTGAGAGGTATGCCTAACCTAAACGAGAGGAAAAACCCAAAGAAAAAAGGGTTGGATGTGAAGGATGAGTGGAGCGAAAGGGAAGGATGGAGAAAGGGATGGTGGCAGGAGAGCGATAACCGCAATGTCTTCAGTCACAGATTTACACAGGCCATTGCACTCCCATTCTCCCTGGCTCTTATCAGTGGAATTATTGAGCAGTGTGGCATACCATTAAAAATTCTGCTTAGATTTCACAAAAATCAAATTGCGTAAGGTAATGAACGTAGCTTTCAAATGGACTCCTCACCGATACCCATTCTCAGCAGGCAGAAATACATCTCAGTCATAATTCCCTATCTTTATTGTACTTTTACACGGGCTTAACTATGCTGCCAAAGCAGTGGAAAGCTTAATAATCTCTTTTGCCCTTGATGTTAAAGGGATGATTTTGTGGCTATTGCTTTGGAGCCATTTCCCACCCTCTCAATCCCCCACTCTTTATATCTATTTCAGTCTTTATTTCTTCCTCTATCTCCATCTATCTTCCCCCTTTTTGTCCTCCTATCTCCGTCTTTCTTCTTCTGTGTTTTACTTCCTCTGCAGGCCCACACTATCAGCCGAGGTCAGGTGGGTCAGCGCAGGTTTTCACTCCCAGAATCCCCACTGTTTTCCAAAGCGCTGTTTGCTGATGACTGGGAGCTATGAAGCCGAGCAAGGAACACATTTCAAGGATGTCAGCACCAATGTTTGGATTGGCCCGTTCTGCTCAAGCACGCAAAGACACACAACTTCATCTGTCTTCTTAATTTATGTTTCAGACACATAAAAAAAAAAGAATGAGTGTAAAGGCGAAGCTGCTTGGGGGGGTTCTCACAAACTAGGCTTAAGACAAGGCGCTGCTGTCTGCAGTCATTTAACAAACAATGGAGTGACGTAACACTAAAGGAGTGGCAGGGCATGTAGAACCACTTTGTAGCTTCCAACAGCCGTAAATCTTATTTAATGAAGTAGTGCTTTCAGATTAGTTTGGCCATTTGACACATAAGAAGTTGACATTCATATCTTCTAAGAAGTCTTTAGAATATTAGCTGAAAGAGAAAAGGATAGACTTTGTTTCCTATTATGTGTCTTTGTAAGGAGGTGAGTTGGGGATCTTTTTTGCAGTGAAAAAAGAGAAAATGACTTAGGAGCTCACAAGAACTTACCAAATGTGTGCATTAGCTTTCTAACATCAACTAATCATCATCAGTGTCATTCTGACACATAGATGTGCAGCTGGCTGACACGTACTTATTGTGGAAATTGCTTTTTCACCTGTGACGCTCCTCAAATATATAACTTGTGACAATGGACTTTTAACTGCTCTGCAGATGGCGGAGGTTTGCAGTACGTTATGAAGGAATCAGTGGTATAAATGTATAGTCTGAGTAAGCTGTGAACGTGTGGTCCTGGAAGTAATGGAAGGAACAAGCTTGACGATCTGGGAACCCGTTGAGTTTTCAGGATTTCCAGAGATTTCCATTTCCATCTGCCGGTCATTATTTACAACCCCAAATTAACTTTAAATCATTAACACTAAACTAAATTATCCGATGCATTTTTCTTAAATGTCACCTACCTTTTATTCTTCATATTGTTTATCTGCATTGACCAAATCCCACTCAAACTTGAGTGGCCCACAGCACTTGGACTACATACTAAACTGTATCCCTCACCCACAGATTCAGACAGGCTGAAACAGTTTATGAAGATATATCTTCTTTTTTTAACTTTCTTCTCTCATTGATAAAACTCCTTATTGAAGCAAACCAGTATGCTTTAAGGATATACAGATTAGGTGATGTGATGTTGTTCAAACTAGTGCATACAGTACACTAACCCTTGTCTTTAAGCCTAAAAACATCCTCTTTGAAATACCACAAAGGTAGGACAGAGATAAATGCTACACACAATACCTTTTAAAGCGAGCTGTGCACCAGCCGCACAGAGGATTAATTGTGTATTTTCTGGAGCCTATTATCATTGGTGGTTGGTATTGTTTTCACCTTGTCAACCGGTCAGTCTGACTGTCTGCGTGATCCTGGAGACAGCTACTGCACACAAATTTGGTTTGGACTATTATGACAGGTATTTATGTCCATCTGTGGATATACACTGTCAGTGAGACAGCATACAGGGAAAGCATACATGGACAAAATAATACAAGGTACAGTAAAAAACCTTAACTGGAATCAAAATGATGGAAGTCCAAAGATAGATGTGGGCCCCTCATTTAGTTTTGAGTAAAGGGACTTTACAGGGGCTTTAAAGTTAGATGAGCCAAGGTGACTATTGCCCCTGTCCAATTTACTCTCTGGTCACAAAGTCTTCTGCAGATTTAATGGCTTGGTAACTCCCTGCATGATGTTTCTCTGTGTTCTGAATGAGCATTTTCCTCAATGGGTGGAGTCTAAAACTCATTGCCGCTGCAGATGGTGCATCGCAAGATGCTCCCTGACATTCAGACATGACAGGGCATAAACAATGCCAATTTTTCAGACAAACTTCACTGCTCAGAAGGATCTAGTTCCACTAAACTTAATGCCAGCTCCCACACCCGCGGTCTTATTCATCCAAAACCAAAAATAACAACCCAAAGTCCAAACACTGTTCTCAGTGTAGCTTCCTGGCACAGACTCCATCTGGCTGGCCTTTCCCTACAGCCAGTATCAGTGTGATGTGCCAAAGCGACAACTGCACGCCACGCAGATCTTGCCTCGCCCTGCCTCTTCTCTCCTCTGTGGCTAGTTAGACCGTTAGCGCTTTCAGCTGTCTGTTGGTCGGTCTGTCTGTACTCTGCTGGGCTTCTCCAATCAGAGGCCTTAGCCCATGCAGCCCCTAATCCAACTACGGGCTTTACCCCACCAGCTCAGTGTAATCACACAGCTAATTCACAGGCGGACGGGAGGAAGGCAATCCGTGACGGACGTTTTTTGTGCAACTAAGAATGAGCTCCCCGGTGACCAGGAGAGGTGGCGGAGTGGGAGACTGTCAATGAAGAGCCGTGAAAAGATGGCTCCAAAAAGGCGAGATGCGAGGGGAATAGATGAATAGGAGAAATGAGCTCTGAGATAGAAGTATGAAATAAGGAAAATATTTGGAGTGAATAAAAAAGGACATGAATCTGTAGTAGTCTTTTGCCAAGAGAGTGTTGAAAGAACCATTGTGAGTTGGAACAGTCTATATTACTCAATAAAGGCTTTGATGAAAGGCGAGGCTCTGTATTAATTTGGATAAGAAACCTTTGCCTCCGTGCCCCTTTTCTCTCTCGGCTCCCATCCACGACACCTCTGTGGTTTAAAGCAGTGTTCGGTTTCAGTTCAGCAAGCCAAGTCATTACATTTCTACATGTCGCACCTTTCAGTGGGGGAATTAACTAGTGCTGTTATTTCTTCATTCCCTGCACGCCAGAAGTACAAAAAGAGAGCGAGAGAGAGAAAAAAAAAGGTGTTGATATTTTGACATTGTCACTTCATGCTCACTTGCATGCATGCCCACACTGTGTGGATGTACTGTATGCCCTCTGCCTGTCCTCTCCACAGAACAGCCTTCTCATTGCTAATTTCAGATGAGCTCGGGAGGTGCGAGGATTGTAGCTTGGCTGTCTGCCTGATTTTACTGTTGACATCTCAGTAACAAAGGAGTGGATTTCTCTTACATTTTATAGTGTGACAGACGGCACAGATTTCGTAACTATAGCTAAAACGAACAAAAGAACAGAAATAAAAACATTAAATTGCAACATTCAGCTAGTGTAGACATAACCATGGTACTATATGGTGACTATGAAAAACCAAATGGATAACTGCACATGGTTTGTTTCTTGACAGTCTGGCATTTTCCCCTCAAAAGCTTGATACACATAGAATCTCTACCAAATCCACGAGTGTTTAAAAAGAGAAATATTGATGGCAAATGATTGTGATAGCAGGACTGCTAAAGGAAGTAAAATCTGATTAGGACTTCAGCCCATTTGAAAATGACTGAAAAGGCCAGTGCTTTGTGGTGTTGGTGCCTTTAAGAAAAAACTTTAATGAATTATATTTAATAAATTATATTTAATTAATAATATAGCTTACTGTGTGGTTAACTGAGCAGCCCATCTAAGAAGTCTTTGGAGGAGTGAAATTTAACCATTTAACAGTTGTTTTGCTTATTAGCATTAATTAGGAGGTGTCTGCATCTGTGTCGTGCACCAATATAGTCGGTGGATACACTTTGTTAACAAAGTAGCTAGTAGCTAGTATTGTTATTTTGACTCCAAACACCAAGGCAGCAGTACTAAGGTAGAAGTTTCAAGATAAGACACTGCAGACCATTGAGATGGCAAGAAATACATGCATACTCCCATCATTTTATGTCTTAGATCAATCCAAGGGACAGCATCACATAACTTTACATTATTTAATGGCTATTGCTCACATCAAATGTGCCATGTGTCTTGTTTTGTTTCTCAGTCATCCATTTAACATTTCCCAGCTGGAGAAACAGTTGTTGGCCTACATTTATGGATAACTTTGGGGTTTTGTGGTTTCTATGGTAGTTACTCAATAGTGTCAGTTGTTCTGTCTGCACTGATTGGTGGAGAGCTGCTAGAAATGGGCGGGGCTGAATTTTTGCTATGTCCTTACCTGCCTGGATATATCAGACTTGGAAATGAGGTGGGTGCAAGCTGCCAGGTGAAGCTTAGGCAGGTAATCTGTGCTCATTAGTGGCACCCAAAAGTGTTGTTGACTCTTAATTTGGTCGACCGAAGTAGAGCCTGGAGGGGCAAACACAGGCAGTGAGAGTGATATTTTCACTAATGGGTTGAGTAGGTTCAGATAAACTGACACTTGTGTATGATATCAGTATGTGCGTGACATCTGCATTTCTGTTCATGTAGGTAATTCCACTAAACAGTATGGAAAACCTATAAAACACTTTTGTTGTTATGAAGGCTTTGATATTTGTATTCATAATTAACCCTCAGAACTAAGAACAGAGCCAAGCCCATAGAAATGGAATGTAATGTTTATGTTACTGGGTTCGTGTCAGTGTGTGCTGTGTGTGAAATGTAAAAAGATTCATGTAGGCTGTAACACAGTTGAAATCAAAACAAACATTGGAAATAAAAGCACAAAAGTATGACTGCAAAAGACTGAACATGCATGCATGGCAGAACGGAAAGAAAGACGATGCTCATAAACAGGTCCGTTAGTTAGAAAACGCTTTTAAAAGTCTTTATTAATGAGGCTACACGATTCAATATATCACATATTTATAAATGTTATTTTGACCAGGTAAGTCTAATAAGATATAATGGAAGAAGATTGTGTCTGTATGCTGATGATAGGAGAACTAGAATTACTTGTCAGGTGTGGTACATGGACTGCATAGCTTACTGTAATACACACGCTAAGCTTTTGTTTCTTTGTTCACCAACTCTTCCTACACAATCAGGGATTGAGAAACCAGACCTGTCACACATAAACATCCCGAGTGTATACACCACCCCTACTTTTCTCAATGTGATCCAAGTACATTCACGTGAAAACGAAAGTTTTCAAAGGACTCTATGCAGTCCTCTGTAAACTACTTTTATAGGATTTAAAAGGCTAGGCACTCCTTTACTGTCTTGAGAAATGTTTGCTGGCCTTGACATCGTGTGTGTTAGCACAATATCAAGGAGGAAAGTCTTCAGCAATGATCACAGAGAAAAATGGCTATTTCCCTTCAAATCTGTAAGTTGTAAAGCCATTTCCAAACAATATTAAGCCATTAAGCCATTCAACAGTTACATTAGTCGCAAGTGAAAAACATTCAGGAACAGTCTTCCAAGGAGTAGACATTTCAGCAAATTCACCTCAAGCGCAGGCTGGGCATTGCTTAATTGTTAAAAAAAGAAGCCGTAGCTGGGGCACTACAGGCCTCAGTTGGCATGTTATGACACTACAATTAAGGAAAACACTGAACAAGTATGACTTGTTTGGAAGATTTTCCAGCAACCCTTCCGAACTGGAACAATATCCTTAGATAAGGGCCAAAGTGGAGATGTTTGATGATTTTGCACGGTGTTGTGTTTGATGAAGCTGTGGCACCGTGCAATATGCACAAACCACAGCATATCAACAGATACATCTCATACCAACTGTTAAACACGTTGGTGGAGGTGTGAGAATTTGGGGCTTCTTTGGCAGCAACACAACCAGAGCACCTTACAGTCATCAAATCCTCTATATACCAAAGTATTCTAGAGTCAAATGTGAGGCTATCTGTCTGACCGCTAGTTTGGGTGAAATTGGACCGTGCAAAAGGACAATGATCCCAAGCACAGCAGTAAATCTACCATAGAACAGCCGAAAGAGAAAAGAATCAAAGAGTTGCAGTAGCTCAGCCAAAGTGTAGACCTCAAATCGATTGAAATGCTGTGGCGAGACCTCACGAAAGCTTTGCATAAATAATTGCCTGCACACTGAAGCAATGTTGCAAAGAAGCAGGACAAAATTCCCCAAAAGATTTATAAAACCAAACAGAAAATCATTACTGTGAGTTATAGATGTTAAAGATGGTTCTGCAAGCTTTTGCAAAAAGAGGTTTCTTTTCTCCAGACTGCACAGAGTCCTGTGAAAACAATGCTACAGTATGGGTATGTATTTGTTAAACCAAATGAACATAGTCACTGTGACTATGTGACCTGTTTATGGACAACCAATACTTAAGTTATAGATTTTGGCAATGGCTATCTAGTTTTCTTGGAGCACAAACGGACCATTTTTGGAGAAAGACAAAAGACTATTACGCTAGCCCTGAGTACCAACCTAGCACCTACATAGCTTGGTTGGGAATCTGCATTTATAGATTGTTTAGATGCAGAGATACCTACTTTTTAGTGCTACATAACATCCAAATGCACCCTAGATGATTACTAGAACATTCACTTAGAGAGTGTGGGACATTTACTAAACCGTGCCTCATTATAGCATGTAGCACAGTTTGAAGTCTTATTCTGAACCTTCGAGTTTAGGTGTTGGCCATCAACATCTTGTTTTTCACATGTCAGATGTGACCATATTCACAAAGGTGGCTAAAACTAACAGCTAACTTGGTCAGCACAGCTTAGTTGAGATTTACCCATCACATTTATCTTTAGGTTTACACGTTCATGATGGCAACACTTGTTGCAAAATCAGATCCTGTAACTGTGTTTGTGATTATTTTTCTCATTTGTATGATATATGAATTATAATTATTAGAGCTTTTTTGTTATTAGTGCTGAGGAGACTTAAAAAACAAATTTGAATTTATTACTTCTTAAGTTGGGGGGAGGGATCACGTATTTCAGTGTTTTACTTGCGTGTCAACAAATTTATAGACACAGATTGTTACAAAAATACTAGGCAAGCATGCTATTATGATGCAGTTATGCACTTTCTGAAATGTACTGGTGTCAGGAATCAGCAATTCACTATTATTCCTTCCATGTTAGTATTTAAATATACTTGAGGTGGAGTGCAGGTGAAAGGCACAAAATCAAAAACTGAGAAAGAGAAACTCTCTGTGGCTTTAAACCGGTGATCAGGTGCTGATGCATTTCATGTCCCCCCCTACAACCTCCCACCCACAGACACACAAACACATAAGGAAGTAGAAAAGGAGGGGAGGTGAGGGGTGAGGGTGTGAGGGTGGGGGGGTCAAACCACCAGAGGAAGATGTTGCTCCAGAAGCCTTTATTAACTCTACTGACAACTCCTGCTTTTAACCGCAGCTAGGTAATGTCACACATAGTAAGAAACAGACGCACACTAAAACCCACACTCACACACACACATTCAGAAGCAAGCATCCTGCCACCAAACTGGACAGCAACCAAGACTGTTGGTAGCACCTGCATTTTTGTTAAATGTTCCCTCTTATTCAGCTGTAGCATCCCTCTCCAAAATAGCTGTGAGCCCCCAGAACGCGTACACATGTACGGTTTGGTTTTGGTTGCATGTGTTCAGCAGGAGACAAGTGTGTATTGCCTGTTTTAGTTGTGGCCAAGCTCAGGGAGGTGATGGGTTGGGGGGGTCAGGAGTAGGTGTGGGGAGGAGCAGGATTTAGCTTGCTGGCTGACACTGGGCCAAGACTAAAATCGAGTGTGCGCGCAAGTGCTCGCGGCACACATACACAAACACAAATGCACGCGTCCACCATTTAAGATGTTCTTTTTGTTCATGCCTGCCTCTGAATTTTTTATAATCCTGCAGCCTGGCTTAAAAGTGTGTGTACATGTACACTTTTCTGTGTGTTCTCAGTGTGCATAAATGTGTGTGTGTGTGTGTGTGTGTGTGTGTGTGCGTGATGTCTCTCGAATTATATTATGTAAATAAGTGAGAAACGTACACCTTGTGAGATTAGTCTCTTCAGAAATTGGCTGATGTGTTAAAGTAGCTTTTCTGCAGAGACACTCGGTATCAGGAAAGCTAAAACAATATGTGTGTGTGTGTGTGTGTGTGTGTGTGTGTGTGTGTGTGTGTGTGTGTGTGTGTGTGTGTGTGTGTGGTGTCCAGTTTCTGGTGAACAATGCGAAATTACATATTGTTAGCGGGTTAAGAGGGGTTACCATTAGCTTAAAGTGGTGTTTTCCGAGCTGCGCGGTTTACAGCAAAGATGTTTGCTACCCACAGAGATTTACACACACACACACACACACACACACACACACACACACACACACACACACACACACACACACACACACACACACACACACACAGATTATAACACAAACATACACTCCATGAGGACTAGATAAATGTCTGAGGCTCCAGCAGCAGGGGTTTTGGGAGCGGTGTAATTTGGTTTAATAAATAGAATCACATCACTTTTGTTTCTCTAACTCGGTCATGAGAGGTTGAATTCTGACTGTTTTTGTAGGCAAATTTTGTGTTTTTGTACAGTGCACCAAAGGTTGATCTATAAACTGGTGTAGGAACATGTTAGAAAGAGGATAATGGACCATTGGATTAATCTCAGTTTTGTGCCCTGTAATGAGCTGAGTTTATTATCGTGTGTGTGTGTGTGTGTGTGTGTGTGTGCACTACTAGCGGTCAGTAAGGTGATCTGAGGGCCGCAGTTAAAAACACAAACAGAGATGAAAGCAAAGTGCCGAGTCAACACAACAGCGGCAGACGGCAGCATTGTTTGTGAAGAAAAGCCGACGCTGTTGAATTAAGGCAGAAAAAACATGGCTTAATTACTGTCGCATAATACCAATTATTTTGTCTCCACACCCTTATCTTAATTACTTCAAAAGACCAACTTCAATTAGGACGTGAAAACTGCATCTAGAACTGGCAGTCCAATCCCCAGCTCCCCACGGAGGCAACGTCACTCAATTACACACACACACACACACACACACACACACACACACACACACACACACACACACACACACACACACACATACTCAATTACTCTCACACACAAGCTGAATCTTACCAACAAATTTGCTGATAATTAATTGACATGCCAGGCATAATATTCAGCATAAATAAATGAGCATTGTTCTGAAAACGAGGATAAAAGCGTACCAATTAATTCCCTGAATCAGTACAGAGCGAACTAGTAGCCGTCCAAATCATTTCATGTGTGCAAGATTCCAGTGAAATGTCAGCGATTTATCTAAACGGTGGGTTTGAATTAGAGCGATGTGCAGTTTATATGTTTCAAAAAGCAGAACCAGGTCATTCCTGATCTCTGAGTGGAAGAACAAGCACCACCTAATAATAATTGGACTTGAATTCTTACTGTGTGGGCTTGTGTTTAGGCTTTTTCTTCTTTCATTGCTGATTGCCTAAAGCACTAAAGGCTACAGAATCAGTTACCAATATTTCCATACTGTATTGGTGCTGCTGTTATTTACAGTCGATTGAATAATTTGCAGGGGAACACTGAGCGTTGGAAGATGGCTTGATGGTTAACAGTTTTAAAGAACTACAGAATCATAAAAAATTTAGAATAACTGACAAAATTTCTAATCACTCCAAAACACCAGTCACGGTCACTTGTTGAATACATTTTACTTGTTTTGGTTGTTGCTCGCAGTATTACATAATTCGATAACTGCACAATGATTGGTAGCTTGAGAAATCACTGAAATCACTGGTGAGAGTGGGAAGGAAAAACTCCCCTTTAACAGGAAGAAATCTTCAGTAGAACCAGGCTCAGCAAGAGACAGCCTTCTGGTTGGTGATGAGGGGAGGGAGACGGGACAAAAGACATGCTGTGGAAGAGAGCCAGACAAACCAGCGACCAAAAATATCTATGTTTATTTGCTATCTAGTGATGTAGGGCACAAAATTGGCACTTGTTTAGTCTAATTTGTACACAAGAAGCTGGGTCTCAAATCACAGACGTGGCATTACCAAAGTGTCCCATCAAACAATATCCTGTTGAGTCAGGGTGATATAGGTAAATTAAAAACATTATAGTAGAAACAACGCAATCTACATTTTCCACAGACCATTACTCTAGATAAGATAACTTTATTGTCTCCCATGGGAGTAAATCATCCTGGATCAGGCATCTGCTGCATCAGATAACTAAGGCTCCATCCCTCAACATGCATCCATGAAGTGAGTGTCCTGTACACAACAGACCAACGTGGTCCCAGAACAGATGATTTCTTGAAGTCTGTAAACAGATTTTTCCAAATACGGGTTCAGGTGGTGGTCCCATGCTTCCTAGCAACAAGGTTCCAGTCTCTAATTAGAGCATGTTGCTACATATCAGTTTTCATTTTCCATGTGTGATTTACTCAAAACACCTTCCACACTTCATACATGTTAGTCAACACAGTCACCAGTTAACCTATGTGGATGTGACAGTGCGTGGTTAGGTGTCTCTGTATTGGCTTTCTGATAGACTGGCAACCTGTCAGGGACATGTCCTGCTTTTTTCCCCCAAGTGTCAGCTGAGTGAAAAATAGTGTTCCCCACTGCCACACCACCAAACCAAGAGACTGTATAAGAAGTATGGAAAATGGATAGATGGATAAAGGACAGCGAGGAGCTTGCAGGTACTGCCACGCAGATTGTTATTAAGCCATATGATGAGAGGACTAACAGACAAAAGACATTTCTTAGGAACAACTTTCAGACAGCGAGAAGAGAGCAGAGTCTTCAGAAATGTTCAAGAAAAAAATTTAAACTATCATTTAAATTGTTATTTCCCAATTTGAAAGTATGTGTATAATTTTAAATGTGGTTTACTTCTAAAGTATTAAAGGAGATTTACTTTACAATATGCTTACCTAAGCAAAAAAATCTTTAGCTATTGTATCTAGAAGTTGCCTAAAGTCTTCCAAGCAATAAGCATGTCCATCTCTCACCTTCCTTTTTCCCACCAGCAATGAGCTCTTGAAACAGTGTTGTCTTATCTTCTTAAAGACCCTTTAGTGCCAACTAAGACTAAGCTGAGAGGACTAAAGTGCAAAGTGTGTGTGTGTTTTTACGTCATTGAAGGCAAGGGAGTCCACAAGAATGAGGTGATACTCAGGATGTGTTTGTGAAGAGATGAAAGGTAATGTGGACCATCAGGTCACATGTCTGGCTACATGACAGAAGGCTGGGAAGCATTACCGTCCTGAACCTTTAGAGGGGAGGAGGGTGGGTTGTGTGTTGGAGAGTCTCTTTCTGTGGGTGAGTAAGGTAGAAGCTAGGAGGGGTGTTCTTGTCCCTGACCCATGTCTAAATGGCGCTGCAGTGTTTACTGTGAGGAAGGAAGCTGTCATCTGTGTTTGCTTCCATCTGAGCAAGAAGGAGCAACCCCCCCCCACCCAAAAATACAGAGGCAGACAGACACCAGGGTTTTGTACATTTCTGAAGACTGAAAATAAAGACCAAGAGAGGAAATATACGTTTGAGTTTCTCCATTTGGTCCGCATTGGTATGTCGGTATGAGTGTGTCTGGGGCTGGACCCTTCAACCCCCCTTTTCAAAGACCCACAGGTGATTGACAGGCTTTCTACTTGAGGTATAGAGTTTCCCCTTGGTGTAAAGTCCCTGTGGCTCTTCTCCAAAGGGTGACTGCATTCCTGACCAGGTCATGAACTAACAACCTTTACCACCACCAACGCAACCAACACCCCTCCCTGCACCATGGATACAGAGCAACCCAAAAATCGGCAGTCCTCCACTCTTGCTTCTTTAACTCGGTTCACTTAGCATTAAGTTTACAATTATTTCTTACTTTCAATATTAAAGTGCGCGCAGAGTCTGTGCTAGCTCAGACCTGAAGCATGCCAGATTTCAAAACTCAATCATTAGTGAGTCAGGACCAACACAAAATCATAATCCGTGTCTCACTTCCATACTAATACTGTATGAGTTTTGAGTATTGAGTCTGTTAAAAATGGAAAATGAGACAATATTTACTTCTTCTGGTTTTGCTCAATTTTGAGCTCAGTGACAGAACATGCATTTGTGAAATAGAGTGGAAAACAGAATAAAGTCTGCATGCTGGGAGGACTCCAGGACGGTAATGATGGGATCAGGTTGTTATGCAGTAAAGAATAAGGTGTAATGGTGGAGGTGAGAATGGGGGCATTAAGAAATACTGTAACGGAACGCCAGCAACTTTGACTTGGTTTTACCTTAAATTAGACTAAAAGGTTGTGGTCTTGGCAGTTTGCGGAATAACTCACAGGAATTGGTCATTTTTTTGTATCCAAATACAAATATCCTTGTAACCGATCCGTTTTAAGTTTTCTGTTGAACTGAAAAGAGCTGAGCAGTATGATGGGATTCTTTAATCAGCCATGATTTTTTTGTTTGTTTGTTTAGATTTACTCAGAATTCAATTGTGTTGCGCTTAATATAGTCAAGAGAGTTTTGTACACCGGACAAGGATATAAACCATGGTCAGAGCAGGACTTTGAGAAACTGGCCCCTGAACGATAACCACTGTACTAGTCAAACAAAAATCAGGTCCAATATGTTTTGGTTAGATCACACATGTATTTTCTTTTAGTTCAGTTGTGTATGTTATTAGTATGTTTTACTCAGGCTTTTATAGTGTGTTCAGAATACACAACAGTCTAACACAAACACATTAATGTCAGCCACTATACAGTATTACTACTACTGATAGCTATAACAAGGCCTAACAGTCCCTATAGAGTTATTGTGTGTTTTTGTTGTGTTTGTGGGTGGAGGGTGAGATAATGTGTTGTTGTGGGTTTTTTTTATCTTAACCATGGCAACCATTCTGAGCCTATATAAGAGCTTCATTTCTTCTCCTATACTGGCACACACACACATACACACCTTCACACATGTAGATACACCCAAGCCCAACCTGAGCACCCTTCGGGCCTACCTCCGGGGCTCCAAGTCTGATGAGCTGCACCCATTTCTGCTTGCTGTACTCTCAATCTCTATCTCGACCTCAGCAGAAGGCCAAGGAAATTACGGGCCTTTTCCTGGAATGTGATTAGATTCCTGATGTTGGCAGCCACACATCTCTGTTTTTTTAATTGGGTTCCGAGGCGCGACGAGATTAGCCTTGTGACATCATTGATGGTCCGTTTGTGTGTGTCTGTGCGTGTGTGTCTGTGCAGAGAGGTTGGTGGTGTTTGCTGATAAGAGATGGTATGGGGGTCTCGGGCAATTGTGTGGATGAATCCCCCACTCCCCAATGGTTGATGGCGTGCTAATCGGGTCTACGAATATTTGGGTTTTTTTATTTCCTTTTTCCTGATGCACTTGTGCATCCTGTGTGCACGGAGAGTAATTTGTTTGCTTTTGTTTGTTTGAAAGGTTGGCATCTTAATGTGTGTTACATGTAAAATATTCATGCAGCATTAGTCACGTCTCAACCTGTCAATCTGCTAACTATTGGTTTCTGTTGGTTCCGGAGCATTCGACGTAACACGCCAACACTTAAAGAAATACAATCAATCAATCAACTTTCTTGAAAAGTAGCATTACTATTCATGCCAGAACCCTATAGTTTTCTATCTTGAGCTAAATGCTTTAAGCAACACAGGGTCATCTGCTTGCCAAAGGTTTATCCAAGCTCCTTCATACACAAACAATTTAGGCAAGAGCCAAATGCAATCTGAAAACCATTTTTAATTAATATTAAACACCTACCAGGCACATAGTACAAGTAAATGAGTTTATTTTGCAATATAAAAGTAATTAATGTTTTCCTCTTTCCTTTTTTTTCTTCTGGATAATTGAAAGGGGGCAGTGACCCAGAGCCATGAATCAGCTAGCCGCCACTTCTAGCTATTTTGCAATGTCCCTGATCATAGCAACAACGACCCAAACAGTAATAGCCCACATTCATTGTTAGTTCTGCCTGTAACCACTCCATTGTATTTAAACATGATGCCGTGAACTGTGCCACTGAAGTTGTGCAACTTGTGTGAAATTCAAAGTTCAAACTTACTACCTGCATATATGTAATCTGAAACAGGTGCCTTGACTTCCTAATTATCAGATGACCTGCACAGAACTATCGGTGGAAACTTTGTCTCAGATTTAAAGGTCATGGACAGTGTGAGTGGGTATAAAGGGTGGGGTGGGGGTGGTGGTGGTGGTGGTGGTGGGGGGGGGGGTATGGGTCTCCCACTCCTCGCCTTCTCAGCTCCACCACCCCCACATCCCCCCCATTAGCTTGCATCCCCTCCTCCGTGGGCCAGAGAACAATCAGCCTGGCGTCTGATACTTCCTGCCCGGCAATAATTACCCCACCTAATTAAAACTTAATTGCTGGCCTCTCCGACCGCCATCTTAAATGAGCAATGGGAGCCGGGGCGGGGGCGTAAGCCTGCTGGGATGTTTGTGTGGACGGCAAATTGGTTTATCCCTATCAGATTCCTCAGTCCCTGGCCCCGCGCACGCTACTGCACCGGTCTACTGCCCAGAAACAGAAAGAAAGGGAGAAGGCTTAATGTGATGGAGGCCAGACAAGGCCTAATGAGATCTACTTTTTTCCCTGCTTCTTTAAACCACACTTTCATTCACAGTTTCGATTAGTTAGCTTGAAGGAGAATGTCTGACCAGGTTGATGAAAAGTGTGGGCGCTATGAAGTTGGCCTTGTGAGGAGAAAGAAAAGGCTTATTTTTGGGGGAGCTGGGGGTGGAGGGGGAAGTGGTGGTGGGGCAAAGAGAGGGAACGAGACAAGAGATAAGGAAGTTAGGATTCATGGCCCCACTGCAAAATCATCAGGGGTAAATGAAAGAGGAAATGCTGCGTTAATCGTTATGGATTCTCATAATTGTTACGATTAAATTTCATAATTGACTAATGGCCAGCTGCGGCTTGCATTACACGCAGGATAAATACATCACATTAAACATGCAAGCTGAGAGGAGATGAGCAGAGATGGATGGACAGATAGGACAGGATAGATGGATGGATGGACATGCATGCCAGGCTTGTAAATAACTGATGGCCGGTATGGAAGGGAGTAAAAGAAAATGCATGAGGGTGAAGGAGAGAAGGAAAACTAAGTTAAGAGACAGGGGAATTTATGATAAGGTGGAAACAGAGAAAGATGAAGATGTGAAGGGAAAGGGAAGCTAGATTCGTGGCCTCCAGGGGTATTAGGCTGGGTGCCAGAGTGTGTGTCTTCCATGTTAGTGCTCCCTGCCACACTCCCTTCTTTTTCCTATGAACTCTGATTTCCCTAAAACCCATCTCTCGCTCTTGCCATCCTTCGCTCTTGAACTCGCTCTGGTTTTGCCTTCCTTTCTTCATCTTTGTCCCAGGGAAACAAGCAAAAGGCAGTTGTGATGAGCAGATAGCAGGGGGGCAATGGAAGGAGGGGAGTGCAGCAGCAGAGGTGGAGGTGTGGAGGGAGAGAGAAAGTTGGAGGGTGATTAGAGAGAGATGACAGGTGACATCCATAAAGGGATTACGGAACAGGCCTCAAAGACAGGGCCCTAATCCTGGCTTTGTACAGGCACAGATAAACAGCTCCACTGATGGCTTGCTCTCTTAAAAAGTGAACATGAGCTACACAAATAACTTCCTAATTCCCCCTTTGTAGAAGTGAGTGCACGCTACAACACAAATAAGTTCCCTAATTCTTCCTTTGTACAAGTGAGCCCGAGAAGCACAAAATAACTTGCTCTCGAGGTGTTTGTGAACAGGATGCTCTGTAAGAGGCGAGAGTGACTGTGGGTGTTTGCGTGCTTGAAGGAGGGGGGGCCCACAAAGTGTCGATATGTGTCTTGGAAATGTGCGATTGTACTTGGTAGCATATAGTTGTTGGGACTTTTGAAATATTTACAGGCTTACATTCACAAACAAAAAAAAAACTGCTTAGAAATGAGAATTAAAGTGGAAATATTAAAACGCACACACTCAGGAGCACCAGCAGTTGTCAGTTTGTGGTCTAATTAAGCGTTACCTTAAAAACAGAGAGGGAGAATACACACACACACACCACACACACCTGTGCTCCACAGACAGGAAAGACCACCAACTGAAAGTCTGGTTTCCCATCTAAGCTTGTGTGTGATGCGTGTCTGTGTGTGCGCACATGTGCCTAAATTCAGCGGACTACATTGACTATTTGTGTACAGACATTACTAAAAATCCCAAGAGAAGGCTCAGTTTCATTCATTATTTTATTGTCATTTCAATTCTATTAGTTTATTAGCCTACTATAAGATAAATAGAAGCTTATGTCTTCCACAATTAAAGAGGGGTTTTTTGCCCTGCACATTGTAATAAGCACGCTGTAAAGGATTCTGCAATAGTACAGTTATATTTCAAGTCATTGATCATTGAAAGACCAAAAAAATAAAGTTAAATCGCTTTACTGAGGCAGTAATAACCATGTCCAAGCACAAAGTAGCATAAGCGTAAAATAAAGACTGCACTGTAGCAAGCAAGAAAATATTTTAGGGTTGCTCAATTATGGTGTGGTATAACAATTTGAATCAGATTAAAAAAAAACATTTCATTAATCACAATAAAAATATTATGGTTATTGCACACGTAAATGTAAACATCCTAGTTTTAGCATCATATTGTTGTGAGTTACTGCTCTGTGTATGCTAATATGGTAACTAGATCTGCTAATATTAACAATAGACATGATTTATGACAATCAAATCTGAAAAAGTCAAAATTGGCTAGACAGGTAGTATGACTCATTATATTAAAAGATGTGTAAACATCTAACACTTCTTTTGTGTGTGCGCAATTAGCATTGAAGTCTTTAAAGGGTCTTATCATAAATGGGGGGCTTGTCCAGGATTCAGATACAAATGTGGCCTAATTTATATTCAATCTAAATCCGGATAAGAGGTGAGACTGAAAAAGTGCAGCCAGAAGAAGCCTTTCAGCAGTAAAAACTGATGGCCATCCTAAAGGACGCAAGCAATAATTCCATGCACTAGTTATTGCAAGGCCCATAGAGCTTGCAGAAGGCCATGACAGAACTAAGAGGAGCCAAACACATTTTTCTTTTGTCACTTGAATGCACTTATCTTGTTCACAGGTTGTTGAGGGTTGAAAATATTTGTGTACTTTCCCCACCCATATATATACTTTTCCCACACACACAACCACCAGAGTCACACGAAATTTAGTTAACAGATAGCATTTTGATAGCAGTGCTACTTATCACGCTGGGTATGATATCTGCTCGGCTCCCTCTAGCCTTCTCTTTCTTCTTTTACATATGCAAGCCCAAATCTCTATCTGCTGTTTCACACTTTGCCTTTCATCACCCTCCATTACCTGGTAATGAACAGGTCCCTGCTCTTTCTTCTTCCCCCACTCTGTTAAGTTCATGCAAATTCGGCCATAGTTTCTCCGCAATCGACACTTCGGGAGTCACTATGTTGAGGCTTAAAAGTAAAGCAGAGCAGAAGTACACGTCTCGCTTAATGACTTCATTTTCTCTTTCATGGCCCTTTCAGTATGTCTGCAGTGGGAGTCCTCGCCTAAAGCACTGATTTAGTGACATAGATACTACCATGAAATGTACCGGCTAAAAGGAGCATGACTAGATGTGTGGGATTGATGCAGAAGCAGGTCAAGCATTGATTGGACAGCTATTTTGAGGATTTTCAAATGCACTGATAGTGAGAGAAGTTGAGTGTGGGTGTGACGAGGGAATAGGAGGAAAATAAGCAAACAGCGGCTACAAATGCAGACAAACGCATAAACACACACGTCTCTGTCACACTCAAACGTTACACACTCGTACACACACCTCAGCCCCCTCTAATAATCCGCTAATCCTGTTTATCATCAGCCAGCTCCTCTCAGTGCGAACGATACATGAGAGAAATCATACTCACAAACACACTCCAATGTGCAGAGCTGAGATACAGTATAAATACACACATCTCTATTTCTTGATTTCTTTCTCAATCTTCACTCCGTTTTGCTATTTTCCTCTACGCTATGTTATGCATCAGTTATGCAGTTACACATCACAATCCCACATCAATGCCCAGCCTCTCAGAAATACTGTTTGCTTCTTGCTTCTGTGTCTGAAGAGTTTTACTAAGCTGTGGAGAGCTCGCGTCTTCTCGCTCCCCTCATTGGGTTTTTAACTCCCCGCAAACGCACATACAAATTCCGAGACTTCCATGTGAGCGTTGGGAGGATTGAAAAAGTTCAGCTGTAGTTTTGGACCACATTTATTTCTAAAGAAAAAGCATATTTTCTACGATATGCCAGTCTGAAAATAGGAATATAAGGTATAATCACAGATGATCCAGGCTTGGGTACATAAGCAGGCAATAAATCTATATTTTTCATATTTCTCTTTTGGGATGCTGATTCAAGTAAGGCCTAAGTAAGTTGTAAATATAGCCATAATCGCCATTTCCCATTTCATAAGGTAATCTGTGGCGCTTAAGGGGTCATTGGAGGAATTGCTATTTGGCTGTTGCGAAGCACAGAGCAGGTTTATTCGAGCCTGGTATTGTGTAACTCTTGCTTGTCATATCTTTGAAGGAAAAATGAAAGCAGATAGGTGGGAGTGGAGGACAAGGATAGGAAGGGAAATGCTGCAGTTACGGCAAAAACTGGCTGAACATAGGATGATACTATGACAAGTTCTTTCTGAAAGTTTCAGCTCTGTTACTTCAGAGAAGATCAGACAGACAGTTTGGTTTGACAGTTGAAACAATGTCAGATTTCTTGGGAAAAGTGTTAAGTGGAAAGGTTTTGATAAGTAATGAAGTCTGGGGAGTCTGAACCATGATTCATGACCAAAGTCAGAAAATAAATCCCCAATAATAGCACACAATCTCTTGAAGAGGCCCAGAATCTCTTCAAAGGTAAATATATAAGTGTTGAGAAGCATTAAGGTTGTTTAGTGTGAATCAAACCATTTTTCTTAAGTGTAGTCATTTTGTGACTGTTTCTCAATTCAGATGCTTCCATAGTCTTCAGGAGTAGTTCTCCGGGCTTCTTGAAGGACATTCAAAGCCCTTCTTTGGATACTGGCTGCCTCTTTTTTCCATTCTCTGTCAAGATGATCCCACATTACTTCAAATATGCCGAGGACAGGATCAGAGAAGGCCAGCGCATAACTGATAGGTGAGGTGAAGTGTGTTTGTGTGCCTGTGTGTTTCTTTTTTCTTTTCTTCGATCCAGATATACTTTTGCTGTGTTGGCAGTGTGTTTGGGATCATTTTCATCCTGAAAAATTAACCTGTGTCTCGTGTCTTTTCCAGATGGTGCTGCATGTTAGATCAAAATCTGATGGTACCTTTCAGAGTTTATAATTCCATAAATTTTGACAAGATCTCCAACACCACTGGCTGAAATGTGTGAAATGTGTGTGTGTGTTTGGCTTTCGTGTTTATTGGAGATTAAACCAAAGAGATGGGAACAAATTATGTTTTTGCCACTGGCTGCTTTTGTACAGTACTGTACATGTATTGCTAGTATTGGAATAAAAAAAAACTAGCTAGCTAAAAATGCTCTCTACATAGCATTGACATCTATGCTAATGACTTATCCATAACTAAAAATTGCTTATGCAAACTGACAACACTATCAGGGCAGTAAAGTCAAACATGCATGAATGCCAGCATTTAGTTTCCATTTCATTTAACATTTGAGCAAGGGCACATGAAAAAAATAAAGAAAATGAAATTATTTAAATTTTCTATAAAGACAATCCATTTACAAGTTGTATGGAAAAAGAAGAAGCATCGAAAACTTGCAAAACTTTCAAATCTACTCACTACACAAAAAAAGCACGATCATTTGAAATGCAAGGTGTGTAATACTGGCATCGAATTAGCATTTTCCTACTCAGTCATTTACACCAAGTCCCTGTCAGATTTTCTGAGATTAAAACATCTGCACTCTGTTCTGCCACTCTAATTAAAGTGAGTGATGGCTTGGCAGCGGGTGAGGTGTTTAGTCAGTTATCTGTTGCCACCATCAACACCTACTTCATGACAAATTACACCCACAACTTGACCAGGATAGATGGAGGAGCAGATAGAAATGCCTGCAGAGCATTTTAGGATTTGCAAAGAAAGAACATTTGAAAGAAACGAACAGCGTCAGCTTGTTTTCGGTTTTTTTCATGTAATGTGTTTTCTCTTAATGCTTTAACACTTTGATGTGAGTCCAAGTGTGCTTAGGGGGCAAAGAGGCCTCAGGGAAGTGGAAAGGTCTGGTCACTTAGGTCTACCTATAAACACCGGGGGGCCATTCCATTTCCTGAGTTCAGGAAGCCCACTTTTGAGGAAACACAGTGGGTTCGATTTCTCTCATTTCCTCCTCTGACACCATTCCTGGTTGGAGTGCAGGAATGCAGCTGGGGAAGCGCCTCAGCAGCATCCTATAGTTGTTTCCTGACTTTGAGAAATAAGACATCAAGACAGCAGAGGAGAATAGAGACAATGACCTATTTATTGTGGTGGTCACCTTGAGGTGAGATCCAAAGTACTTTACAATCAGTACGCACATTCAGTCACAATTATGTTTCTGAGATACTTTCTAAACTTTAATAAGTGAAAAGGAGAAGGCAAGACGGTGTTAAATACAGCACATGGACCATCTAAGCTGACATAACCCTATTATACACACATACAGAAACCATCACATACACATTCTTGGACACACACATGCACACATACACACACAGTAATTTCCTCAGATGGCCTGTAATCTTGCAGGCCTCCATCTCAGCGGCTTAGCCCAGTGGACTGGGGCAGCCGCTGCCAGCTTTCTACCCAGGGCGGGGGGCCTGGAGGGGGGGCACAGGGGAGCCGCAGGGCCTGGAGGAGCCCCACATGGATTGTATTTGGGAGCCTGAGGCATGAAATGGAATAGGTTTAATCTGTTATCACCTGCAGGGGAGTGTCGGGGCCTGCCACTGACAGACATAACGGTTGAGGTGGTGGTGGTGGTGATGGTGTTGGGATGGGGGGTGGGGGGGTCGCAGCACCTCAGTCCCCGCTGGTAAATGAAATATCAGCCACTACAGACGGAGAGTGATATTAGTTTAATTTCTCTGAAGCTCACCTTTTCTGCCTCCCTGCCTGCCTCTCTCTCTCCCAATCTATATCTCTCTTCCTGTTCCCCACATTCAAGATTCAACAGTCAGTCCGTATGAGATTTGGCTTTGCTACATGAACCATATTAGTACTGGAAATTTGTCTTTTTGTCCTCGGCATGACCTATGTGTGCACATGCAGGAACTCACAAATTATTGGGAGGAATCTTCTTGATTCACCCAGTTTGAATGCCATGAGCTATTAAATGGCTGTTGTTAGCAAACAGTGCTACTTGTTAAGCCACTCTGAATTCTCCTCTCTACCAGAAGATCCTCTTGGAGATTGCCATCAGATCAACAGAGCAATGATCCAAAACAAATCAGCAACTTTAGCTCTAAATGGCTAAAAAACCAAAATGAAGGTTTTGGAGTGTCCTAGTCAACGTCTGCACTTAAATCTAACTGAGATGCTTTAGGATGACCTTAAATAGGTCCCTCATGCTCGAAAATCCTTGAATCTGGCTAAATTTAAATAAATTCTTTAAAGAAGAGTGGTCAGAAATTGCTCCACAATGATCTGAAAGACTCATTGCCAGTTATTAGAGATGTTTGATTGCAGTTCTTCCTGCCAAGGGCAGTACAACAAGTTATCGGGTTTAGGGGGCAATTCCTTTTTTGCACAGGGCAGACGAGGTTTGTATAACTTGTTTCTCTGAATGAATGAAATCATCATTTAAAAAATGCGGTTTGTATTTACTTGGGTTGTCTTGCTTATTGGCTTATTTACATTTATTTATAACAGTCTCAGAAATTATTGTATTCTCTACACTGTGACTTCATGCAAAAATATTTGCTGCTTTAACATGATCAATCTTACCACGTTACTTTCTTGACTTCCAGAAGGGTAAAGGGTAAAGTTCAGTAACCAAGTTTATATAATTCGTGAAATCCAACAGTGATTGGAGACCTCAGTATGACAAAAATGACTGAAATTGTGTCCAATGAACTTGCGTTCTTGTTGCCTTTGAAATGATTGCTTCGAAGACAGGGACCAGGTCTGAAACCACTTACAGTCAGATGGCATCTTCAAAGCTACATAGCCAGGATGCCAATAAAATGGCAATGAGATGAAGTCACCTTGTTATCAGCAGAGGTGACACACTCTGTGTTACATTTGTAATTTACGTGTGTATTTTAAAAGGATACAATAGAGCGTAGTGCTGCGTTTCCATCCTGGTCATGGGGAACCCCATTGCAGGTCATGACATGTATTTCAGGAGGTCTGTGGAAATTTACAGAAATAGAGAGCAGATAAAATCTCTACAGATGCTGAAAAGGCATCTTAGACGTCCACAGTGAGGGATTACAATCTAGAAGGTTACAAACCACTGTTTTTGCAGGTCACGTTTTTGTTTGAGCATCCTTTTGTGGCCCATGAAGATCAAATGCCTTCATAAACTGGGTGATCAGAACAAGAACAAGGTGAGCTCTACTGAAAACACCAAGTCTAAGTTTAAAAAAGGTGTGATGTGTGTATTTTTTTATTTATTTTTTAAATCCAATCCCTCGGAAAGTGTTTGAAAGCGACTGTTGTGGATCTCACCTCTATGTTTGGCACAGGTTTAAGAAAAAAAAACATGATCGTCTTGTAGTAGTTTGACGACGCTGACATCTCCTCAACCACAATTTCCTGTAAAGGAATGAGAGAAAGAGAGAGAGGTCTGGTTTGACACTCAGGGGGCGTTGGAGAGGTTGAAAGGATGCAACTTTTTTTTTTTTTAAAGCCGCTTTCTCACTCCTTGAAGTGGCTCACCGTCTCTGCTACTGTACTGAGAAGAAGACATGAAGAGTAGGAGTGGGTGAAGGTTATGAAGTAAAACTCTACAACTGGGGGAGGGAGAAAATGTTGGGAAATTGTGGTGAAATGACTACCTGTGAAAGTAGAACCTGCCTCCTTCATCATTTCAACCTCTGAGCCTTAACCAGCACCTCTTTTTTGGGATATACCAAATAATTGAGGGTGAGATCGCTTTTTTTTGTCTCCACCAGACAATAAACCGCATTCCCTTTATTAATGTATTCATGTGTTTCCTGCTTCATATCTCTACAGGAGGATGTTTGTTTGTTATGGTACAATGGTGTGTAGATTGTACCACTGGGAGTGGCATGTTCGCTCCTTTTTATTTTTTTTCCCCTTTTTTTGCAAGGCAAGTCATTTTCGGTTTAAGCTGACATAGCTCTAAAAATAGGTGTGGTTGGGAGGTTGATATTCTCACCCACGCATATTTACAAACTCCTGCTCCTTACCCGTGCACATACACACGTTGATACAGCGTATTCACACACACATGCTCCATTTTGCCAACAACCCACACAAACAGATGTGGCACATGCGACAGAAAATATTCCGTTTCACACGTTTTCGCTCAACTTTATTGTTGCTGAGTATCACCGGGAGGCCTTTATAGGTTTATGACACCCTAAAAAAAAAAGAGAAAGAAGTCTGTTTTCTTTCTCCAGTCAGGGTGAAAAATACACTCAGCGGCTTGCCGCTTCAAACAGAAATACAAAATACATAAAAAACGCACAGAACAAGAGGAAGCATTGATCTACTAGTGCGTGGCAGGTGTGAACTCCCCTCAACACCACTACTACCACTACATACATCACACAGCGTCATGTATATCTCAGTGTCCTTTGGATGAGCACCCTGGGTCCAAAAAGTGCCTCTACTCCACGGCAGGGAAGCAGCGTTTGCTTGAATCACCGCATTGTTAGGCGGCGACAGGACAGCAGGTCCGCTATTGTGATTGCAATCAAGCATCCCCAGACAACCATCACAACCAACTAATTAGAGAATTAGATGATCAAACAAGGCTCCTCCAAAACTTGTGCCAACTGCAGTGCGTATTTTGGCACGTGTCACTGTGTACCTGTCAGTCTCAATGAGCAAAGTGCAAACAGCTGCAGATTCTGGGGGGAAAAAAAACATGGGAAGGTATTTTTTTTCAATCAACTCTAATGTGAGTTTCTTCCTGTATGGGAACTTCCAGAAGAATTTGCTGGAGTTGACTGTTTATTTTTGTTAGCACAGAAACCTGTGTGCGGAACATAGTTTTAGAAGTTAAAAAGCTATTTGTCACCGCGCAGAAATGACACAGGAATAACGCATCCTATTCAGTGGCTCTGCAATACATCGCTAATGAAGCGCGGGGCGAAAGAGTGAGTGCGACAGGTGATGAAGACGGGCAGGGGAAAGCAGAAGGAAGAGGTTTATAGAGGGCAGGGCCGGGCCTACTGTATGACATACTGTAGCTGGGTAAATGGGTGACTAGTGTTACAGTAGCAAGATGCCGTATCAACTCTCATGCTATCTCAATCCAGATCGTATGAGGAAACCCAGACCAAGAAGAACAAGATTAGTCAGTAATCAGATGTGATGTGATACTGTGTACACTCCACTGAGAACCCAGAATGCAGACAGGTTGTTTGGATAGAAGCAAGAGTATAAGAGCACTTTTTACAGACTGAGGCCAAACAGTAGTCTGCCGTGGTGTTTACAAAGATTTTGATGAGTAAACATTTGTGTGTCTTAAGTATTCCTGTATGTGTTTAACTATTAAAGGCTATTAAGCGTATATGACAGTGTTTCTAATGTTTGCTGCAGATTCCGCATCAAGACTTGTAGGGTCCACTTGGGTACAAATATCACCATCGAGCTCCGTCGAGACGTCCACATGCTTGGCACAAATTTTTTTATGAACACGGAAGACTGGTCTGATGTGACTTTACATTACAGCGCACCAGCTCTCCGTGCATTCTTTTGACAGACTTCAAACAAGTATAACTGGAATGTCTACAGTTGTCTGTGTCCACATCCGCAACCGAGTATAATCCATGATGGTGTGTTGTTGTCACTGTCATGTCACGTGCAATTTCAAGATGATCTGATAAGGTTTAAAATGTTTTCTACAACCATTCATTTATAAGATTTTATTTTTGGTTTGTCTTTTGTTTTATTTTTCACAAATTTGCACACATTTTCACATATTTTATGTGCACATTCACTGATGAATAAATAAAAAAAATAAAATATCCAATATTTTAATATTCAAAAACAATAATTAAAAATGACCATGGGGTAAATACTGCAACTGTTTATTTAAGTATATTTGTAAATGTGCTTAACCTTCAAGCAACTGAGTGGGGTAATTGAACCTAGCTATATATTCATACGTGGCATTGAGATATTTTACATCGTGAAAATGTTTACAACCATGAATTTTTCCATCTATTTTTCCTATAGTTTTTCATAGTTTTGTACAGGAGTTGTTCCACTGTTGTGGCAAGGTGAGGGGAAAGCTGTGCAGTGTCACTTATGACCCAGGAAATACAATATATAGTTATTTAATAAGGATATTTTTCACAGGACTTTGTGCAGTCCTGTGAAAAAGCAAGTACACTCCATGATTCAATAGATTGTAGAGCTATCTTTAGCATCAAAACTTTTTGTTTGCTGTATGACTTTACAATGTTGGTTCACCTCACTGAAGATCGTGGGCATTTGTTTATGTCCTTCCAGGGAATTTCAGTCAGGTTCAGGTCTGGACTTTGGTTGGTCCACTCCAACACCTTGATTCTTTTCTGTTTCAGTCATTCTGTTATAAATATATTGCTCTGCTTGGGATGATTGTCCTGTTGCATGACCGAGGTTGGGCCAAGCTTTAGCCGTCAGACAGATGGCCTTACATTTGACTCTAGAATGATTTAGTATTCAGAGGAGTTCATGGTTGACTTCAAGGTGCCTAGGTCCTGACCAAATGCAGCGCTATAAATTATGTTCAGACATCTCCACTTTGGTCTTGTCTGTCCAAAGGATGTTGTTCCAGAAGTCTTGTAGTTTGGTTTGATGCAACGTTGCAAACCAAAGCTGTGGTGAATGTTCTTTTTAGAGAAGAGGCTCTTTCCTATTAACTCTTACAAAGAAGCCATATTTGTTCTGTTTTTTCCTATTTGTACCGTCATGAACATTTAACTCACTCATGTCGAGTCTGAGACGTAACATTTGGATTTTTTGCTGTTTCTCTGAACATTATAGCCAGACCTTAGGTTGAATTTGCCAGTGATGTTCACTTATCTTATCTCCCACTCTATGGGAGCTGGGATAGGCCTTGATGGACAGATGTGCAGTGGTATATATCGCCAAATACTTTTTCTCAAGGATGGTTCACAAAGAATATGTCTAATATTGCAAGAAGTTAAAATCATATGATCATGGCCAACTATAAGCCAGGTGGGAATTCTAACCAAACTTTTGGGTTGGAGATTTCTGTCCTGCAAGCATATGTCGTCCTTGTGTTGTTAATTTCTCACATCTAGTTCCCGCAGTTCTTCATTTTTTCAAAGTCAAAACACAAAACACAACCACTTCCTTGAGGCTGTTCCAAGCGCTATGCAGAAATAGAGTGATTAATGTCCCCATACCCTCAAAATGACATCATGACAGTAGTAAGGACTGATGTGTGACATGCGATGCAGAAATGACCTGACCTCAACGCAGCATTGTAAGGGCTCAGGATTGCAGACATGGCTGACGAACCCGCAACATGCGCAACGTGTTTGCACATAGTTTGTCCTGAACCTCGGCACAGTGACAAGGAAGAGATGGGGAATAAACACATGTGCGTGTCAGTTTGTGTGTGTGTGTGTGTGTGTGTGTGTGTGAGAGACAGCTCAGTGATGAGGGCAGGGTGCTGACGAGAACCTTTCTCAGCAGCTCCTGCCAGGCTCTGTTTGAATTGTAAACATGTCAGAAAGTGTGAGAAAGCCTCTGTGCATGACGATGATGGACTCCTTTGTTTTGGTTCTCAGGGTAATAATAGCTGATGATGAGACAGGTTAACTTTAGTCGAATTGCGGGCATGCAGGTGGTTACAGACAGGCCTCGATGGCAGGGCAGCGGCAAAACAGGTCGGGCTGTTGCCAGTGCGAGAAATACTATAAGGATATTTACGTAGTCTATTCTTACTGCCACTAAGAAAAAACAACTGGCAGAGATATTTTTCTCTGCAGATGCTCAGTAAAAATCTCTCTAAATTGAATTTCACATTTTCCAACATTAGACTGAAATGCTACTTAAATGAGATAAAGATTATGCACTTTACAGCTGAAATATTAGAGTGGCATTCAGGAAAATTAGAAGAAAAAAAAACATGCACTAAAGTCCCCGAAAGCAACTGATAAGGCGTCACTCTGCTTCTCTACATCAAGACCATCAAACCTCTGTAAAGTTCACACTATATAATTATAAACATAATGTCATTATGTCATGGTACATTACTAAACCTTGTTAGCCCATTACCTTCTAGCGCCCAAAGTGATTAGTCATGGAAGGCCCCGCCCTTTCCTGTACTCCCACTCACTCTGAGAGGAAGCAGGAAGCTGCTCGCATGTCAGTCATCTCCAGACGGGAAGTGCCTGGGAGATGGCTAGCCTTTAATGCTGTAATTATTGTAACTATTGTTTGGATTGATAATCACGCTCATTACAGAGAGATGGGAGGAAAGGGAAGGAAGTCGGAACCTTTAAGGCGACTTGTTTGAGTCCAGGGTTTGTTCCGTGGAGGTCTGACAGATGGGGTGATGGGAGGGAACGAAGAGGTCCAGAGGGATGTGTGTAACCGCTTGGGTGCATGGGAAAGCTTGTTTGTTCGGAGGGTTTTCATTTGATCTGGGTTTCTCAGAGTAATTATCTGGGCTGGTGCTTCCAGGGAGAACAGCGATTAACACAAGCTAGGGGTCAGGGTAGGACAGCACTCAGTCCGCTAGAGAGAATGAAATAAACCAGAGGGAAGAGATATTCACATAGTGTAAATACTTTATTTTTAAATCCTCTACGTGTACATGACAGCTGTAGTTACAGGTCAATTTATACTTCTTTCATTCCTCTCATCTGAAAACATGAACATCCTCCAGAATGTACACTCACTGTAAATATCAAGCTTTATCCAGCAGCTTAGCATAACGTTCCAGCAGTATGCTAGGCTGGATGTCTAAACATTGGTATGGATAGGATTTTTTCAACACTGATGTCAATGCTCATACTGAATACCACTGATCAGTACTTATAGGTACTCTTACTGATGCTCTTCTTAATATTTAGTTTTACACTGTCTATCCGCAGACAGTGTAAAACATGGATATAACTTGCTGGAAAAACCAGTGAACCCAATGTGGGAGTTCCTTAAACCTGTATTCTACCTGAAGACCACCAGATGGTGATAGCTGTGGTTGCAAAAAGATTTCCAGTCCTTTAGAAGTCTATAGGAAAATGGCTTTCTGTCTTGACCTCTGTAAACAAATTTCTAATGTGTTTATGAGCTCAGTCACTCCTTTTGTGTCAAATTGTAAATAAAAATTCACTAAATTTTGTAAATCTTGGTCATATTATGTATCAAAATGGAGGATTATCTGTGTTGTGAAACCACACGATCGTGACTAACATATAGTAATGGTTTGGTTTGCAACCAAGATGGCGGCAGAGAAAACGCTCATCTCGACACTCGAAAATGGAACTTAACAAAATAATGGGTGACTTTATGTCCTTTGTGCAGCTTATGATCACAGGGCAAGAGTCAGAGTACACCCCAAGGCCAATTCAGAATCACCAATTAAGCTATGCATATCTTTAGACTGTGGGAAGGAGTCGAAGTACTTGGAGTACTTGGAGAGACGGAATATCAACATGCACACTATCTTCACCTGGCCGGTGGATTTAAATCCAGGACCTTCTTCCTGTGAGGCGACGGTGCTAACCACTGTGCCACTGCCACTTCTTGATGCTTCGATATGTTTAACTGGATGTTAGTTATGACAAAACCCGTTAACCACCACTCAAATGTTACATTTAATCTGTTTAATACACACGAAAATTAAAATGTAAAAATGAGTGGATGGAGTTTTACATTGTGGGTTGAGGGCCAGACTATTCCTTGGGCACACTAAGCTAATCAGTTGCTTGCTGTAGCTTCGTGTTTTGTATACAGACTTGAATGTAATTAGACTATTCCATTAAGGGAGTATTCCTTTAAGTTGGAATACAAAATTGTCTAAGTTGTAACAAATGAAAGGTACTGAAAATTAATTTAGCCTCTTGTTAAGTTTCACACTGAAACTTAAACTTAAACTTTTTGCATGTTAATGCCATAAATTTAAAATCACATAGAGGTTTTAAATAATTTCCTTTTTTACATCAACTTTCTAAAATGAATTAGTAATTTTATTTAGCTTCTATTTAACTCATTTTCTTTAACTGGTAATGATTCTGATCACAAAAACTGTTGTAGACAGGTGGAAAAAATGGGTTTGGAAATTTCTCTCTACATCTGGAATCAGTGGAAGCTGATACTCAGGGAAATGAATGGAAAACAAAACTGACAAACTATTAAAAAATAAGTCGTAAAAATGAAACCATGGTGAGAAGGCATGAAAACAATAACAGGGCAACACACAGAGCTTACAAACTAAAACTGGAATTTTTACTTGCCGTGCCAACTTTACTTTTGCTTCGGGGCAAAACCACAGTCTAGCACAAAGAGGGGACAGTCCACCTATCACACCTGTTTATCAGTTACATGCCTATAATATCTACACATAACCAGATCTTTTAAACAATGAGACTATTTTCTACTGCGAGGAGATGAAATTGCTCCGGGATAAATATAATTTACTGGAGGCATTCTGTTATGATAGAGATTGTAGAAGCTTGCAAACTATAATTAGAGAAGTGTCACTTAATTACACTTTTATTTGTATGTAACTAATCTTTAAAACCCCATTTTGGAGCATAACAACTTTCTCTTCTTCTTTACACATTACCCCTGATAGTTATCGCAGCATCTCCATATTAAAGACATTTACAATTAGTTTTTACTTTTGATGGCAAGGTGTAGTTTCAGTTTAGTTTTTACATGGAGAAAAAGTGCTTTTCTTTCTGTTCCACTTCTATGTATGCGTGACCTCTTAACCCCAGTCCCACGGAAGCTAGGCTGCCCAGTTATAAACACACACACAAAACCTCCACGTGCCTTAAAACGACAAAAAGGAGACATTAACTTTTGATCTTGTGTCTCATCCTGAGACCTTCTACTGTTCACATTGTTTCCAAATTGTGTCCCATCCTAATGGCCCTTTCTGTATTGACAGTAGCACAAAAGCTACCGTGAGGAGAGCTAAGCATCAAATTAGATTTAATAATGATTTAAACACTAGTTTTTAAAAAATAAGCAGTTATCATTTCTGAAGAAGTGAGACATAGGCACACAGAGGTGGGAAGGAAAAAAATGAGTCAAACAAGAGTTGCCACTCTTCACGCTTTCACTTGAAGAAACTGATGAGAAAATACAGGATCCTTTGTACAGTAATTTAGTAGTTTTCTTTATGAGTACAGTTTAAAACGAACACTAGACGCCGATTCCTTCTAGGAAATTTATTGCATAAGAGCAAGCTGCTGTATTCTTTTCTCATTGGAATGGAAATGTTTAAGTTGAAGCCATGAATTTAGAAGTGCTGAGATGGTTTTTCGGGCTTTTCTAAATGTTGTGGTTGGTGGTTGGTGTGTTGCCAGACTGAGCGTTATATAACAATGGACCACATTGGCCTACAGTGATTAATCGCATTCAACCAGCATTCATCCTCACATCCCTTACATTATAATGTGGTGTAAAGAGTAGATTAATTATAACCAAAAAAAGTAATCAGTAAAGATATGAAAGGGTATATTTGAAAAATAACAGTAATATGGCATTTACACAGCTGACTATCAGATCATCAGAACCTACTGAAATCATTGGCCAGTGCCACACCTACAGCTCCACCTTAACATTACAGACTTTGTGGAGAGAACAATCATGATATCATCTGGACACCAGCACTGGTGCCAGGTTCCTGCTGTTGAAATGCAGGTAGAGAAATGCAGGGACTCCTTGACTCCTGTCTCCTTGACGGCTGCAGTGCAGGTACTGAGTTTGCATTTTGTTTGTTAATTGTAATTTAATTCAAAGACTCAAAGAGTAGCGAGATGGATGAATGAGACAGAAGAATGTCTTTGATAAACACACTCATGGCCCTTGGGGTAAATGAGCTTATTAGGCAACCAAGAACACACACACACACACACACACACACATTGAGGCTGGGGTCAGCTGATTACAGGGGTATGTTAGCTCCCTGGGGCTAGTCCATTCAGTGTAGGGTTAGCACACAAGTTTATGGTATTTGCATCCATTTAAATTGCTAAAGCTCTGACTGAGGAGTTTGCTTAGTCCTGCTGGGGCCAGCGGAGCTTACAATGTCCCCTGAAGAGCTGACTGAGCATGTCTCAGCCTGAGGTGTCACTGTGCTTGTGGGCGTTACATGACAGTTATACCTGATACCCAGCCTTTCTTTTTTCTTTCTTGTTTTCTTTCTTTTACTTAACAGCTTTTTACCCTTTTACAATGCAAGGAAATTCTGACAGTCCTGAAATGCAAATATTCATCGAATTCCAAAATTACAATTAAATCTTATCAGCCACAAAACTGAAAATAGTCCTTAACAGTAACCAATACAAGACTGAAGGCCAAATAATAACAAAAATGGAAAAAAAAAACAGCAAAGAAAATACATTGAAATGCCTAATGTATATTATATTATACTTAATATAATATAATGCCTAAAATACCTAATATTAAAAAAATATAAATATAGTTTATCATGAAATCTTTTAATTTGCAGATCAGAGATTATTTTGAATTAATGAACCCTGGATTTATATAATAGTTAACCCTCTTATTTAGTTTTGTCAAGTCACCATTTACTTGCATTTTATATACACCTTGCTGCCAAAAACTAACCCAGAGTTTCTCTAAACATCCATAAATAAGTGTTAAGGACCTGTTTGTGTCTTAGTACACTGGACTGATGCAACAGGTCACCAAGTCCGTCGTACAAACAACAGAGCTGGAATAAAGGTACAGGGACTAATTTGACATTATGTGCGTGTGTGTGTGTGTGTGTGTGTGTGTGTTAACCACAGAAAACAAATAGCCAATTTGGTTTTATTGTGCTCCTGGAGGTCCACTCAGCCCCAGAGACAGATGACAGAGCTGTGAAACACAGAAACACAGGAGTCTGTAAATTAGACTCAGTGAACACACGCTGCCTAAAAAAGGCAAAAACAGGCCCACTCAGAGAGGCCTTCTTTGATATACAGTCTGTTAAATACTAAAAGAGGGGATAAGATAAATGACATCAATAATGTCAGAATGAGAATATTTTGTTAATCCCAGAGGAGATCATGTGGTCACAGTTACTCCACGACAGTAAAAACAGGAGCTAACAAGTTGAAGTTCCAATAAACACTAAAATATATTACAAAATTACAAAATATTACAAAAAAGCTCTAATAAATACAAATATGTGTATTTATCTTAAGATGTACTTATGATTAGTATCTTAAGATGAAAATGTGATGTTTGTCTTTTTCATTATGTAGAAATAAAACTTCAATTTAAGAAAATTATTTGACTATCAAATCTTTTTTTAAGTGCATTAAAGCAAAGAAAGTTACACAACTAACATAAATTTCAAATCATGCAGGCCTCAAACATTATATTAAAAGTAGGTGACAAGAATTAAAAACATTGTGCTTTTAATCAATTGTTAGAGATACATGTGAAGTTTGTATGTAAGCTGAAAATCAGGATATAACATGGAACAAAACAAGTGGCCCAAACGTTAATTTCAAAAGTTAATTTCAGCTCTATTTTTATCAGCTGCATCATTAAAATGTTGCCTACGTGTTAGGGCATCAGTAAGGATGGTCCCTTATTATTATTATAATACGTAATGATATTATCTGATGCTACTTAATTGCATTTTATTTTGCTGAATTTTATTTGTAAAGCAGAACTCCAAAAATGCTGCTTTGCCGCAGGCTGTCATCTGACACCAACAACATTCTTCGCAGATCTTTATCTGCATAATATCTGCAAACAAGTGCAGTAGAGAAAATGGTAAACACACTGTGAACTGTTTCTGCATAAATGTAATCTGAAATATCCCCAGATTTTTGCCACTTGCAGTAAAATAGGATTAGGTCATTTTCCCTAATAAATAAATCTTGTCTCATTTGTTGTAGTGATTCTTTTTGTCTGCTTTAAGGAGCTGTGAGCAAATCTGGTGATGTTTTAATGAAAACTTAAAGTAAGCAAAAGTCCATAATTAATGTATAGAATACAAATGAAAAGTTACATGGATCTTGAGATGGTAGTAGAATAAAACTACTTCTGTTGGCCCACATGTCAGCACACAATACGCCTCTTTAATCCTATTAAACACACACTCTTACGAGGTAGTAAATGCCTCAACAGGCACCCCAAACACAAACACACACTTAAGGCCATAAACAGCAGTCGGCAGGCCTGCTGTGCTGTCTGCCCTAAAGGTTCTAATCACAGTGACCTCTACAGTACAGAATCAACCTGAATGAAGGGGCTGTAAAGTCCTTCATCACTGTACTCTGCACTAAAGAGCCTCGTGGATTGGCCCTATAAACAACATGAGGGGTCCCTATCAGACACACTGAAGCTGGGTGGGACAGATGGAGTGCAGTGATGGTGTAGGTAGGCACGGATGTACGTAATTAAAGCAGGAGTCCGGGCTCTGAGGAGGCCAACAGATGGAAAGGAGTTACCCCCCCCAACCCCACCCGATTCCAACTCCACAGAGGACTGAGGCTGGCAAGCACAGGAACGCTAAAAGCAGAGTGTGTGTGTGTGTGTGTGAGAGAGAGAGAGAGAGTGTGTGTGTGTGTGAGAAAGAGCGAGAGAGAGAGTGTGTGTGTGTGTGCGCATGCATGTGGCCTTGGGTGTGTGATAAGCACATGTTCCCCTGGGTGAGCGCTTGAGTGATCTAACAGGGGCAATTAATTTGTTTTATATACAATTTAACTCTTCGGAGCTCTGACAAAGGAGGCAGTCCTCTGGGACCTCTGAATGCTCTCTGATACAAACCACGGGGGAGATGCACAACGAGAATGCCCGTTTATGCCCAAGCTTTCATGTGCGCTGATGAGGGTGAGGTGGGGGCAATCCACATGTAAACTCATTTTCCTCCATGAATATGTAATGGAGACTGATGAGACTAATGACTTGTAGAGGTGACCTACTTATTTACACCGAGGAAATGGGGATCTGAGACTTTCATCTGTCACACATAAGACAAATCTCAGATTATTTATGTACAAGCAATGCTTTTGATATCCCAAGAGAGGCTATCATCTGACTGACAGTGTCTTTTGGATCTAATTTATGCTCTTTTATCTCTGAGTTATGACTCGGCCTGCAGAGGACACAACAATGTGACCTTTCCCCTTCCAACTCTTTTAGTACTCGGACACATGACAAGGAAAAAGAAATCTCAAAAAGTCTATATGTATCTGAACTGAAAAGGGATAGCAGTTTGACATTAATCACTATAAATGTACTGTTCTTTGTGAATACAGGGAATCACTTTAAATTTGAGGTAAACAAATATTAACAAACAGCACGTAGAATCGGCCTTATTTTAGGAAGTTAAACCCTTAAAATGAAAAACCTCTTGAATGACAGCATTCACCTAACATGTTTGTTTTTGGTTATAAAGTACTGTTGCAATGTAACAAATAGACTCTTGTGGATATAAATATGTGTTATCATGATTATTACATTACCTCCATCAAGGAGGTCAAGTGTTTGGTAGCATTTTTGTGTGCGCCTGTCATTCTGTCTTGGAAGGTTTTCAATTTATTCTGATAAAACTTTACAGGGGTGTAGACTTGGGGTCATGTTGACAATGCATTAAAACAAAACTGTAAAAGTTACTGTGCTGTAAAAGGATTTAAAATATCATGTCATATTTGACCTTAGTCAACAGATTGGGAGGTCAAAGTAATAATGCTATATAGAGCCATTTAAAACTGTTTCTTACTGCCATTGTTTGTATTGACAACAAATAGGCATATAGGGAGTGATATATGGAGAACAGTGGGCCTTGCAGGTCAAATAAGATCAAACTTTCATGTCATCAGATTTCATAAAATGTCTTTAAACTTTAAAACTTTGCTTAAAATTCCCCTGCTGTTGTTTGTATTGACTGAATTTATGAAATGACCCTGGTGTATGTGGATTCTAAGTATCACATTATAGTTTGCATTCAAATGTTGTGTCATATTTGACCTCTGACCTCACTTTTACATTTTACATCTGCCATTCTTTCAAGTTGAAATCACATAAATGTGAAACAAAAACTCCACCCATTGTTGACATTTTGTTATGAGTCATGTAAGACATTTGGTACAGGAATTGAGTGTGTCTGTGTACGGAGAGGGATTTTCACCCAACACGAACACGCTCCTGTGTAGTCCTCCAAAATCCCAACTGCGTGGTTCTGTACATGGATGTTGATGTGTTGATGGAATGTTAATTGATATGTGGGATGAAATAGGGAGTTCATCAGGATCAGGGTTAGCACAGACAAAAACATCAAAGATCACAAAGTATGGTGTGAAAATTGCAGACAGTGGCTGCAGTGGACACTTTCCATATTTTTTAGCAGTTGCCTTCACTTCAGCATCTTTGCATATTATATTTTCGCTCTTCTCCATGGCTGGCTGATGGACCCACAACAATACAGGCAAGAATAGCCCTCAGACCGATTGTACCACATGCTTTGCACACTAGCTCCATTAATGACAGACAGACCCTCCACAGACGGCCAACACGCTACAACTCCTGAACCGTAATTTCAAAGTCATTCCGCTGTGACCACGCATTTACTGCAGCACATCTCAGCTACGCTAACAGTGGTCAGTAACTCAAGTCAATGAAAACCAACACGTCGCAGGAGTACTTTATCATACATTAGCCTTCATGATTAGAGAGGAAATGACGGGTCAAAATGGGGATTTCCAAGCATCATTTATCTATCAAAGGCGCCTGATGGTTTTCTGCTTGTCATAACTTAATTTGTTTTGTCTTTTTTATACAGTGCTGAGTTTCCTTCTCGGCAACAGGTCCATTAAAGCTTCAAATTTGCACACACTCAAAAAATAAATAAAATTTGGACACAAGGAGTAGATTATGATCCCTGGTGATTTTCGCCTTTTTTTATACTGATCCCGTGTCAAGGTTATTTAGAAGGGGTCAAAAGATGAGCCCTCTGTAGCCTGTGTGTGTAAACAACAGCTACTGATAAAAGTAATAAGGCCTTCCCACCTCTAAAAAGAAGGGAAAAAAACAGTTAACCATCTCACATAACTCTTTTCACACCCTTTCTGGCTCTCATTTAGTCTCATTAACTCGCCAGTCCTCCCTCCCCTCCTCCTGTGACCTTCCCCTCCTCTGCACAGGCTAGTGACGCTGTCTGCCCATCAGTCCATATTGGTCTCCTGAGAGAGCTCGGGACGCTGGGAACGAGGACCCCCAAACGGTTCTCTGGAGAAAGAGGAGAGAGTGAGACAACAGGTTTGATGATGAAGGGAATGACCCTTAAAAAGATATTGAATGCAGGGAGGTTGGCATCGCAGATAGCGACTATACCCTTTGAGTCACAGCCTCCCCTAATTAGAATAAAAAACAACCTGGACCTGATGATAAGGATGGCATGAGTGTCATCAATCTCAGATATGGAGGGAAGAAAATGAGCAAAAACAAAAGGACAGAGGGGACGGACCGTGGGAATTATCTGACAAGTAAAGAGGACAGCAGTTTCTTCATACTGCTGTTCCAGGATGGAGATATTGATTGCTCAACAGGGCTGCAGATCTCAGAGGATGGTAGCAAGTGAAAACTATATTTATAGTTTCATAATAGAATCTGTTAAAACAGATGCTGAAGCAAAACCTAAAGTAGTATTTAAGACACAGACATAAATCTAGCTGAAATTTCCTTCAGTATTTGCAGTTTCGCCTCTTCAACTCAGTCAAACAAACAGACTTTATTACAGCCGATTGTGTTCTGTGCAGCCATAGTAACAGTGCAAACAGGAACTGTCCCTCATGTAACACACCGTGACTTTTCACGGTGCATCAAAATGCAAACAACTACACAATGTGAACAGGATTCAGGTATAGCAAATGGCCAACATAGACACCGTGGCGCCATTCTGCTTACACAACTGGGGAAAAGCATTGGCCCCCTTCCTGATTTCTTAGTTTGTTCCATATTTGTCACACTCACATGTTTGAGGTCATCAAACAAAATTTTACATTAGGCAAAGATAACCCGAGTAAATACAAAATACAGTTTTTAAATAATTCTTTTGTTTACCGATAGGAAAAGATCATCCAAACCCACCTAAAAAGTAATTACTCCTACTTGTTAAACCAAGAATCAACTGTGATTAACCACATTTGTTGGAAAGCTTTCAGTTTCACCAGCCATACCCAGACCTGAGTACTGCCGGAGCTGTCAAATAAATAAATCACTTACAAAGAACACGTCTGGAAAGTAAAGCTAAACTAAAAGATTTCAAAAAGCAACACATCATGTAGTCACTGACATCTGTCAGTCTGGAAAGCCTTACAAAACCATTTTTATGACTTTTATGACTATACCACTGCAGTTCTCTCATAGATGGAGAACAGCAGTGGGCCTTGCAGGAAGTGTCCAGCCTACCAAAATTAATAGTCCATCAACGACTCATATGGTCACAAGAGAACCCAGAATGACATCTAAAGAACTGCAGGCTTCACTTGTCTTAGTTAAAGTCAGAGTTCATGATTCAAGAATAACAAAAAGAGGCTGTGCAAAATGGTATCCATGGGAGAGTCCAAGGAGAAAACCACTGTTGACTGTGTTGAGGTGTTACTAACATTGCTGCTGGGTGGCTTGCTTAGAAGGACTACTTGATAGACCACCTATCTGATACTTTATTTAAAAAAGTATCATCCTCTTTTTTTCCCACTCTATTATCCAAATCTATAAAACCACCATGCAGTGGTGATTCTTTCTTAAACCCACTACTAACCACAGCCTGTAATTATGCATAATTCCACCAAACAGTGGATCATTGTGTTGTGAAAGAGAACATTACTTAAGTATTTTCCCATTTGTAGCATTATCAGAGAAAGTGTCAACCCAGGAAAAACTGTGAGCTGCAGATACAGCTTTGAGGAAACATGGACTCGCCTCCCTGGAAACATTCTCATCAGGCCTTAACCCATTTAGCCTGTGTCTTAATGAGGCAAAAAGCCTTGCTGATCAGACCTCAGACACATGGGTAAATAACACCTTAGGGAAAGCTGGGAAATTAACAGAGCACATTTCAGCCTGAATCATTTATACATAATTATACACAGAAAAAGGATGAAAGGATCTGTCAGAGAGGGAACCCACCCGTAATCAAGCCTAAAACAAAACTATTAAAAAGGCAGAATGGAGACTGTTAAGTGGTTTGACCTTCAGTGACTCCGCTGTCGGGAGATGCAAAAAAGTCCAGGAATATTTGGCATATTTGCTAGAAGACATTAAAGTTATGGTAGAAAGAAAATGAGACGGCGACTCGGAGAGAGAGAGCAACAGATTAACTTTCCTTTCATGCTCTGATTTACTGCTAGGTGTCAGTTTAGTTGAAAGAATTTAATATAAAGTGATCTATGTATCTTGGCAACACTGTGGTATGACGAAAGGCTCGATATGAGCAGGTAGATTTCCATTCCTGCATCACAGCTCATACCGCGAAAAAATATCCATTGTACTGACGCTACAGTTTTTGGGTATTTTTCTAGCGTAAACAGAAGCTGGTGCCAAAAGTTGTTAGAGTGAGGGCACATTCCAAAATAAAACTTCTTTTAGTCTTTCAGATAGAAGGAAGCTGATTTGTAATGTGAGCAGTAACTTAAGACCAAAGCAGCATCAAATGTATTTGCATTTTCTCTTTGCTTTCACAAGCTCAATATTCATCACTCCAGAGCAGGACACTTGCACAGGCATGTACCCCAGCACAAGACGGTGTTCTGATTTGCAGACATTATCCTAAAAAAAGAAAAACTATTAACACAGATGGGATCAGTTTGCTTCCGAAATAAGAATGTTTAAAACCGATAAGCAGGCTTTAATGCAAACTAACTGCTCTCCAAAGTTAAATAAAGACAGTCAATGTTCTTCTTATTGTACATATTGATCTGGACAGGTCTTTTACTACGTGGATTGTGATTGGACGTTGGTGATTTTATCCACTCGCCACTTTTGTAACAGTGTATGAAAGCTGCACTACAAGTACACATTTTAAGATAACATTTTTTTGTGACCGTTCGTGCTAATTTTGCTGCCCAAACGATTCAAACAACCTGAGGGCACATGTGAACAAATATAACTTCATAAAAAAAATGCTTTTCTTTTGTAGGTGTGAACATTTTTTTGGTCAGAGACGGGCCCGCAGTTGTTATTCATACCCAAGGGCAGTTGCAGGTATATGAAAAATAGTCACCATTGTGTTAAGGTGCATCACACTACATATGTTATAAGACTGTTTTCAGTTTTGCAAGTAAAATGTAACCATGCAAAGCCATGCAAAAGTAATGCTGCAAATAAATGAACGTAGTGGTTCAACCCGTGAGCCGTTTCTAACCGTACACCTCTCGGCTTTTCACAGCAGTTAACTTTGCTCGTGAAACTTGGCAAAAAGAAACTCGCCACTTATCCAGCGCAAACTCTGGTGTTTTCGCTCCCGCTGAGAGGTGCAAACTCAGACCTGTGTCATTTTATCTGCAGCTGACAGCAATCCGCTCCATCACGCAGCCCGTACAGAATGAATGCAACAACGGTGCTCTCTCGGTTCACTGTAGACCAAAAGATAGGAATGATGCAAGCGTAGGCTCGGCTCTGCTATCATACCATTAAAGCCCTTGGGCGTACTAAGGGGCTATGACGCATAACGACTTGCTCACTCTCACACTTACACAGGGAAAGAGAGAGAGAGAGAGGGAGAAACAAACATACAAAGATTTAATCTGCGCTGGCCTCTCACTTTGATGAACCAAGGAGCCAAGAGTCTGGGTGCTGGATTAAGATGGCTGAACTAGATTCACACACACACACACACACACACACACACACACACACACACACACACACACACACACACACACACACACACACACACACAAACACAACACACTCCCTCGCTTTCCCTAGAGGGGTTAACCCTGATACCCCATTCATTTACATTGAGTAGTCTTTTTTTTCTAAAGTGAACACAAAGACCGTCTCACAATGGTTAAAAAATCCACCTTTGAGATTAGCCAGCATAAACAAACAGTCATCTGAGAGGAGACCTTTCTCTCTTCTCTCCATCATACACAAGGACTGAGGCCTTCTTTAGTCTGGGCCTGTTAATAAATTATATCCGGGGTCTAAATTAATGATCCATATTATTAGAACCGGTAGAGGCTAGTATGACTAGGATGTGTTTTGTTACAATGTGGAAAGCCAGCTTGATTCTTACTGTGAGGTATTATGGAATCCGACACCACAGGCTATGCTAAAGAAAATTTCCAGAAGAGAGGTTTGACGCTGACTGATTCATGACTCAAACATGACCTTTTCCATTTATGCCAATCAGAAGATTGAACTGCAGAGGTGTAAGTATACTGTAGGAACATTTAATAATTACTTGTGTTGTCTCAGTGGTGTGGGTACAGGGTCTGGCACACCAGGAGCTTCAGCTTGTCAAGATCTTTTGCCAGATTTGACTGAGTTTGAGCAAACTTAACTTGGGACAATAGGAATGCCTGAAAGTATCTGACAGTAACTGAGTATTACTATTTATCAAGAGGTCCTGCAAGATAATCACAGAGTGTAGGTGAAAGGTAACAATAGGGCTTAAGTGTCAACCTGAGCCCTTTTGCAAACAAGCACTTAAGCACCCACACCTACACTTAACTATTAGGGAATCAGGCGGCAAATGCCATGAACCACATAGCCTGCGTGTGTCCATACATATAAAAAGCCAATTTAATAAGCATATAAAAATGTTTGAGAAACCGATTACAGAAGTCTAAAGGTCTACTGGAGCCCAGGAGAAAAATCCTGGATTTTCCACCAACAATATCTGGTTTTATTATCTATTGTAAGCTGTCCTGAGATAACTGATATTATGAATTAGCATAATATAAAATTTAATTTTATGTGAATTTTGCTTATTTACCAGAACTAGATGGTAACTTTTTTTTTCTATTTCTCCAACTTGTGTTTAGCTTAGATTAGCACAAACACCAGCTAGCCTAGCTTTTTCCAAATGTTTTCTTCCAGTAGACCATGTTCATATCTGTCTATTAATATGGGTCACATTTTCTAGTTGCAGCTTATGTGTATAACGTTCATAAAACCACACTGATGGTTGAATTTATACATTGGAATTTTGAATGGATTACAAAAAGCTTCAAGCGCAATAATAACTAGTTGGCTAGCTTACTAGCAAGCTTACTGGCTAGCTTATCCTCCAAGCCAGTACGTGACAATTATTTAAACAGGAACATTTTGAAGTTGGCAATTTTGTTGGTTGAAATTTCGAATGTTTTTTTTTTTTTTTTGTTACAATTTATTATGCATTCACATGTTCCAGTTTCTAAATGGGGATGTTTTAATTTAGCGTTTCCACATTTTTTTACACAGAATGTCAAAACAGCATAGCTGTTAAGAAAATGTGTTATATTTTATTCATTTAAGTATTCAAACATGTACTGTTAGATTATATTATACATATACTCAACAAGCAATGGCTAAAACATAATGCCACTGTACAGAAGCAAAGAAATGATAAGACACCACTGAGGAAAAGATTCTTATTATCAGCTAATCATCGACTGTTGCTCACCATTTTTATGCCTGTACAATATCAGTAAAAATCAGCAACACTTACAGAGCTGTTGCTCCAGAAGGAGGGTGTGTTTCCTGAATAATGTCAAGAACTGTTTATTCAGATTATTCGAACCGCATATTTCTCTGTTAGTGGTGCTATCTCACCACTGAATGCAATTAAATGCACTAAGAAAGCTGCTCGCACTCATGAGCAAAGAAACCAACACCGGTTATTTTAGCAGCTCTGAATCGAAGTGTATATTGGCCAGGGAACTTCCATCAAATAATGCACTGGATTATTGACCTCCAACACTTGATAGGGTTTGAATGACAGGTTGGTATGGCTCATGTCAAGTCAACAAAATGTAAATAGGGTAAAAACAACAAGTCATGCAAAATGACTGTACTACAAACTTTTCCAGGGTGAATCTCCCATTGTCCTTCTACTGTAAGGTTTTGTTCTCAGTTTAGGCTCATCTATCACCCAGACTGTGATGAGAAGAGAGAGGAAGAGGATAGAAGTGAGAAAGATGAGTCATAAGAAGAGTGTGCCAAGCTTCTTGCACCTCCTCATTGCCCCCAAGCTCAGATTTAGACGGCCGGTATTGTGTATGCGTTCCACATGTTTATTGTCCCACTCAGAAGCCATTCGCTCGGTTCTGTGCATTAGTCAACAGATTTCTTCATTACCACTGTAGTTTATACCACCCAGGGAGACGGAAAGAGAGACACCTCAAAAAACAAGAAGAAAGTTTGTCACTTATATGCTCGAAATATAGAAACAAATGGATAATAGAGAAATAAATAAAAGCTAATATCATCACCACAATTGAACTTTTTTTTTTTTTTTTTTGAGAATTGCCAAACTGAGCCATCCAAATTCAGGTTAAATGTGAAACGTTATCTACAGGATCTCAAATCGCAGGCCTGTAACTTGTTTACCTGAAAATGTGTAGCAGGTTATTACTGTGTCAGGCAGTCCCCTTCCTTTACTGTGATTATGTACAAGCTTTGTCATATGAACCCATACACTGTACTCATACAGTACACGTGAAGTGATATTTGAGATAATATCACATCGAGTTGAGAAAACAAATTTATTTGGAACATATTCAAAATTAACATTTGACGCACTGAAAATCTTTTGTTTTTTGTTTGTTTTTTGTTTATTTGTTTGTTTTGTTTATTGCAAATGGCAGATATGAAACAGAGGAGATATTTTTACACCCAGAACTGGAGTAAAACTTATAGCATGACCTACATAAGCAAATAACAGCACGCTGCCCAAATTACATTCAAAACAAAGACTTGATGTGAAATAGGAGTGCTGTAATATACCAAAATGTAAACCTGCTAAATTGATATTAGATGCTTTTTTCAAGACATATGATACATGCACAGAGGCAAGCTCTGCATTTAACAGCAGTAGGGACGCGTTTTAATTACAATTAATTACAATTTAATTATTATTTTAATTGTACATATTGTGCTAAAACTGTCATCTTGAGATGTTTCAGTCAACGTGAGATGCAATGGAAAGGAGGAGGTGAGCGTTTATGCCTAACTTTAACTGTGTCCTGATTGTAGCGTGTCAGTTAACACAGAGTGTGTCGGGTGTGGCTAAGTGCACATTTTTAAGTAGGATTTTTTTTTTCTTTCATACGGTTAAAAAGATACTGTTTTCACAAACAAATGTGGCCTTTTCCATGCAACTGATCATCCTGAACAAGAAAAGTTTATATCTAGAGTGTGACACACAGGCTCTGTGTTTTATTGTAAGGTTAGGTACATCTTCTTGTGAAAAGGGTCTAGTGTTTCCGTTGATTCAGTAGTGTCAAAGTAGCTTCCCCAACACTGCCTGTGAACTTTGACTATTAAATATATATTAATTTTAGCTTACTCGTTCAGTCATACCTGTGGTTTCTCTTCTTCACTAGCAATTTTCAGTGAGGACTGATAAATCTACAAGATCAGATTTTTATTTTTTTTTGTCATCACATGTTTCTGCAGTCATTTTCTGCTCTGTCCTGAAGGATTCATTTTTCTCTACTGAAATGCATTTATTTGCTTGGAACATGATTAGAGCTACACCCGGTGTCACGGCTTAACCTGCAAGTGTGCTAAAATGAGACTGTTGACTCTAAAAACTGTTAGCCAGTTCTTTGTGGCTCAGAACAGAAAGAGAAAAGAGAGCAAATGTCATGAAGGAAAGGGTGAAAATGATATACGGGGCATTTTCATGCCTTCAAGTTTTAGCAGAATCTAATTACCCACCCAGTTCGCTGAAGATGGTGCCGTCATCATGAGACAGCAATCTAGAAGAAAGAAATGACAGACAGATCAAAGTCATCTGGGGGGAAAGAGAGTTTGTAGAAAATGAGCAAAGACAGACAGATTGCTGCTTGTAATCCAACAATAATTTGTCAGAGGAAGCAATTCCTTCTGGAGAGTTGCCAAGTCTGGGTATTTTACAATCACAGGAGGACTGTCATTATATCTTTATTAATTCTAATGAAACCTGGCAAATGTGATCGGATGAGTCAGAGCTCTCAGACACACTCGCTGTCATTTTTTCTTGTAAAAGTCAGTGATAGTAGACATAGCGCAACTCTTTTAAGGTTGATTGCTCAACCTGCATGTTCGTTGCTGTGCATGAGCTAGTATATTTCAAATGTATGCCGTTAGGTGATGTAAGATATGTGCTTGTAGTAATTTGTTCATTTAAAAGTTTTAGTTTATACAGTACAGTACATGCTCTGTGCATGTTTATCTCTTCTTTTCAGTCTAATGTTTACAAAAATCATTCATTTGACAGTCATGCACAACAGAGAAATAAAGAGAGACTCAGCAAAGGACTTTGACAACAGCTTCTTGTTCTAACCCACAAATGACGGTTTAGGTTATCGAGCCTGTATGCTGTGATGAAAAAACATCATCTAACGCTCTAAGTACACAAACCACCCATTATACTGAGCTTCACTCTGGTACCTTTGTGAGATCATCTGTGCTAGTGTGATGAGATGGAAATAAAACATTAGCTGTTTAAAATATTGAAACTTTTTCACAACTTCCAAATAGGATAGGTAAGAGCCTCCAACATGCTCTTGGTCTTTGATAAACCTTCAAATGGAAATATTAAAAAAATAATGGAAATCATCTTCTGAACATTAAGTATTTTGTATTAAGTCCATCAGAGTGCAGCGTGCCAAGTGTCAAACAAAATGTTGTTGTTCCAGATATATTTTGATCATTTTTAATTTTTGATGTTTGAAATTGCCACTCAGATTTTATGATTGGTTAGAAAAACGTCACGTCAGATGAGGTACAGAGTCACAGAGTCCTGGTGAAATTACTTATTTTCAAATGAGTCCTTTAAAAGATATATTCATCCCAGCTTTGACACATGAAAGGGGACAAAAATGACCTACACTAAGTTTCTAACGACTGGCTGCTGGTCATATTAGTCACAGTGACTGTGCTGTTGGTCGACTTCCTTTCGTTGCCTCTCCGTCTAATTTTGTCACCTCTCTTTACAGGCCTCTCACGTTAAACTGTGTGCTACACTCAATAAAGGTGTCAGTTGGAAAGCTATCTTCATTAACCACAATCCACAAATACCCTTCAACAACTGTGAGCTCCAGCATGTTTATTCTACCGTGAGTAACAGTTTCCACAATCAAGAAGCAGAGGCAGTGAAAACAATAAGAGATTTTGTTTTTTTGGAATCCAGGAAAACTAAATGAAGAAGAGACATGGTCATTACGCTTACTTTTAGACATGCACACTGAATAAACAGTGCAGATAACAAATCTGCACTGCTAATGGGGTGATAATTTAGGGTGCAAAGAAAAAACAGTGTAAAACAAAGTAGCGACTTCCCCTTTTAGAGTCTTGACTTGGAGGCTTCAATTATATGCATAATCATATCATGTTCTTTGATTTTTATCTTTACAATATTTACCCCATGCTCAGATCTTCTCCTTTTGAGTCTTTTTGCAACATTATAAATTTGCATTGCAGTATTTAAACTTACTTAAAGAAAGAGGCTGTAAATACGCAAATGCATGACTTCATTTTTAGTCTATGCAGTAGAATGCATTATGCTACTATACTGTTATTGGTCCTATCTGCATGTGTTGCTTTTTGCTTGAATGTGTGTGGGAAAACTATTTTCATGTCTACATTTAAGTATCATCTCTATGTCTGTGTGAATGGCTAAGTGCCAGCAATTACTTCAGTAAGCTTATACCAGTGCTGCACTGCAGTGTGAATGGGTGTGCACAGATGCATGTGTCTCTGCATGTCAGTGTAACAGAGCCATGGTTGGGTCTTCCTGGTTCTGATCCATCCATGGGTCACCATTCATATCCAAGGCTTCTTGATTCCTCTCTGTCTGTCTGTCTGTCTATATATGTGTGTGTGTGTGTGTGTGTGTGTGTGTGTGTGTGTGTGTGTGTGTGTGTCTGTGTGTTTGTGTGTGTCCTGGCAGGAGGCTGGCGGTCGGTGTAGCCACAGTTGGCAGTGGGCCACCCCTTCCATCCCTCTCCCCACTCTCTGTGAGCACAATGGGCAATCCGGTAAAACAATACAGGCCGAGGAACAAGGCCCTCTATAGAGCGAGCGACACAGTATCCCTGAAAGCGAAACACTCCAAAACTCAGGGCAGTTGAAACAGAAATAGTAAGCTAATTTCAACCCCACCACCACTTACTCTCTACCTGTTACTCCATTCAAAGCCAACAATATTATTTTCCACAGAGTAGGAATCATGGCACGGTTTGTTATTTTTAAGCTGCACCCTCCCAATTTATGATTTAATTTCAAACATCACCTACTCAGTTTCCTGTATAATCATGTATGTGTGTGTGTATGTGTAATAAGGAACACAATAGCAAAAAAGAAACCAGATGATAAATAAACATTTGGATTCTGTGCTAATCTGATATTTGGAGTAGTCTTATTAAAGATTATTTTTCTTTGGTTTTAATGTCACGTTAATGCTGTTGTGTTCTCGTACTATTTATAATTGTATTTTGTGCAAACCTGTCACATTCACTATCAAGCTGTTATAGTATTACTGCTTATACATATATTTTTTACAGTCATAATTGACAAAAATCATCAGTGGTATTAAGAAAAACAGTGACTATTTATTGCTCTGTTAGCTAAACCTAGCTAATATAGCTAAAGAGCAGCTACTTAAATACAGGTTAGCAAACTTAGCTATCAGGAAGCTCTTGTTTGCACATAAGTCGGCATCTTCCATGCAAACCATGGGTGATCACCACAATCCGCTAGGGATTTACAGCAAGTGTGGGGGGTATTTTGATGCAGCAGCATTTTGCAAGGAATTTTACCCGACAACTGCCAGCGCCAAGTCATCGAGGCATATACAGTTTTCCCTAGCACCTGGTGATTGCCAGGTAGGTCACCAACCAGTCTCTAATCCTTTGTGACTGATAACCACAAACTACAAATTTAAAATTTTCTAGTCTGATCATATAGTGAGTGCGTGCAGTTCAAGTAATGAATTAGTAGGAGTGTAACTTTTTACTATCTTTACTCCATGATGTCACTATCTGTGTGGCAGTGCCACACTAATATTAGAGCTACTAAAACCACACAGCAGTGACCTTTTTGTTTCTCTGAAGAGGGAAACAGCCATTGAGTAGAGCAGTTTGAATTTCTGAACCATCCTATGTTTAGAAAAGTGTGAGTTCGGATCTTTAATGCAACACACTGAACAAACATAATTAGAAACATTTTGGCTTGCGTTTGCTCAGTAGCAACTCTCAGTAACTGACAAAAGCAGTTCACACAAAGCAGACAAGCAGACACAAATGTGTTCCCATAGGTTAGGTTGTTGTTCTTTGAGCTGTATATACAATAAACACTGAGACCCTTTGCTTGGAGACACAAAATGTGAGCTCTAAGCTAGTCCTGCGGGTCTGACCAGTAAAGAGCGAGAGCTGCACAACCTGTTGATGCAGGCAGAGAAACATTCCATTTGGCCCCTTACACATTCACACCCACAGATACACTCACAGAAAGCAGAGAGTGAGAGGAAGACAGGCATGCTTTACAGCAGCGGTCCCCAACCCCCGGGCCTCGGACCGGTACCGGTCCGTGAGTCGTTTGGTACCGGGCCACGAGACTTGAGGCTCAGGTGTGACATGTATGGTTTTCAGGGTTTTTATCGGTTTTCAGCGTTATTTTGTTATCATTTTGATCGTTAACTCGGTTTTCCTGGGTCTTTTCACGTGTGTTATGAATAAATCTCCTTTTTTTCGGTACCGGTACTAGTTTTATTTTGTTGTATTTATCCGCGACACATTAAAGGCCGGTCCGTGAAAAATATTGTCGGGCATAAACCGGTCCGTGGCGCAAAAAAGGTTGGAGACCGCTGCTTTACAGTACATGCCATGGAGTAAAGATCTGCTACTACATCTGTGCTTCTGAATCCCAGCGTAGTTTATCACGCGCACCAGATCTTCCTCTTAGTGCCCACTCACTAATACCAGTTATTAAACCAACATCCTGTTCTCGCTGCTATCGCTGCTACTTTACAGAGGCGTCACTAAGCACAAATCATGAATCTCAGTCCTCCAAAGCTAGAGCAGCCTTCAGACATGTAGACCTAATCAAAAATCTAACGTTTCCCTTGTTTGCAGATGGAATCTCTCCCATATTTATCAAACACGGTCTATCGCTTCTTCCCTCTTCCCTCCCTCAGGCTGCCGGGCGTATCAGAAATGACTGGCACATCGGCACATTTTATCACACCTATCACCATCACCATCACCCTGCCTCACATTTGCCCTACCCAGCACACAGACAGACAGACACACACCTCGGCTACATTACCACTTATTACACATTACACAGCTGATAAGATCCCGTGAGCTGATAGCGTCACCTTGCCCTAGAAAAGGTCGAGAAAATGTGTTGGGAAAAACTATCAAAGCACACGCTGGGAGTTTTTAAAGCATGCCGACATGTCATACAAGAGCGTGTGAGGGAAGTGGCCTAATGGATTTTTTCTGCAGCTGCACAAAAGGATCGTAATGAATGTGTTCATTCGTGCCAACCAGAGACTTCAAATGAAGGAAGCAAATGATTTTTTTAAAATAAGCTGCTTTAAAATGTTCTAATATTTCTCCTTAAGCTGAGAATATGGGACATTTTCTCAATTTAAATATGTGTTTTCTGTTTTCTATTATGAATAAATTGTATTTATGCGTGTTCTGCATAGTGTACCAACTCTTACAGGGTTGCATATCGTTCCCAGAAAAGCTGTAGCAAGAATCTCGCTGTAACTCCATGCCAATGCTAATAAGTGAAGTACATGTTAAAAAGCACATTATTTCAACCTTTAACTGCTCAGTGAGCATGCATTTAAATCTTGAGATAATGAGATTTTAAAGAGGTCGGTCAGCTTGAAAGTGACGAATGCTGAATGGATTCTCTGAAAGGCTTCGACTTCACTGCAGGCTGCACCGCGCTGCATTCCATCATCTTAACCGAGGCTCCATTAAATAAAGTAGTAGTCTTCCATCCAGCTGCCCTCCTGTCAGCGTGACACGGGAGCAGCGCACTGTAATGCAGCAGCTCCGGCTAATTGGAATATCTCTGTTTCACCTGACATGTTGTGGAGAAGTGGTGGAGTGATGAAGCGAAGAGGCCCCTTGGGGGTACAGAGAACCGCTCTAAGTCTTTACCTGCCCCTTTCCCAGTGGCAGAGAAGAGAACTGAGCAACCGAGAGACTTGAAAGAGTTATCCACGTCTGTGTTTGAGAGAGTGCATGAGACGAAAGTTCAATCGCTCCGGGATGAGGCTCTGTCTTGGCCTTGCTGTTATTCATGTTAAATCTTGCCTCATCTGTTGCACCACTTGAGGAATGTGACGAGTGGGAGAAACTGTCCAACTTTCAGATCGTCAAGGTAAAACCCGTACTGGTACTGTCTGCAGTTAGCTAAAACTGGTTTGACTTATTTAGTCCACTTGAGATCATATTAAGTCATCTTTGCCCCACGATGCCAGATATATTTTGATATGTAAAAATCCCTGATTGTAATGCACAGACTCTATTGAGCTGTACATGCAATAAACCTGTCAACCTGCACTTTACTTCACCTCTCGCTATGAATTATAGCGATGTTGATTCACCTTCAAGGTACTCTAAACACGTGTGTTCAGTTGCAAGTTTAGTGAGTGTCTACAGACCTGCGCGCACATGTGTATGTCGCAGTGCAGCTCTGAGGTTCAAAATGGAAATCAAGAATGTTAATGCTGCGAGTAGCCCTGCAGCAAAGGGAGTGAAACCAACCAGTGAGTCCCCTCTGTTAATGAACAGTTGCATTTAAGCATTCTTTCTTTCACTCTCCAGCACAAACTCACACACACACACACAACACATGTTTGTACATATACACACCTGTCTTTAGCTTTCCCAGGTGTTCCTGTGTTGGCTCCGCAAAAGAGCTTCTTTTGTTTTCTTGTTCGGATCAATGCAACGTGTCCCTTAGATTTAATCACGTTCGCTCAGCTTTGGAATTGGACATAGGTGGTCACTACTATGGTTTGTAGGTAACCTGAATCAGGCTCACACACCTGTGCCTCAAGTCCCTCCTCTTTACACCTGTCTATACAGTGGCAGAACCCAGGTATTGGTATGACTTGGCAGCAGTGATCGAGTTTTAACTACCGGCCGGTGGTCAGCGTTGTGTGAACCTTGGCGCGACCTCCAGTGACCCCCTGCCTTCTACTGCAGTTCATGGCTTTTCGGAGCTGGCTCTGGCCTCTCTGTGAATTGAGCTTTAAATGAAGCCCATTATCCAGTTGCACAACCTCCCAAACTGAAGTCCCAAAGGGGCTCCCCTTAAGGGCTAGCAGGGGCGTCCATTATGGGTCCTCAGCCAGGAGGTAGAGGGGAAGGAGGGCATCCATTACGGCTCTGGGGGATGTAATGTCCAGATGGCCAGGTGCTACAGAGGAACCTGTCCCACCCCGCAACAATCCCACCTTTCATCCCTGATTCACCTCAACCCTCCATCGGCACAGACCTGGTGGTCACACCAGGCTAGTCAAGCTTAGAGAAGAGCAGGAAGAAGAGCGTTGGACCACAAGATGTTTCAGTGACTTTAGATTTAAACAAGATTTAAAGCTCTCTGTCATGCTAACGGAAAGTCATCAGTTCAAGTTGGGGCTGCCTATGAAAAAAATTAACCGTGCAGCGAGTTCAACAGAATTCAGAGAAAAGTCTTGTAAGGAATCTGCAACAAAGTCAACAATGCATGCATCCAGAGATGTTTCAGAATTTTCAGTCTGTCAACATGTCAATGTGAAGCAAGACTTGATACGTCATCTCAAACATTCATTCCTCTTCTCTTTGACTATCCAAAGACTGGAATTACCCGAAGCAGAGCTGGGAAAAAAAATTCAATTTTTTTTATCCTGCGTTGCTCAAGAGCTTGGCAAGTATAGCGTATGCTACGTTCTTGTTCCAAACCTTTACCGCTCAGGCAAACATACATTCACAAACTCGCACACTTCCCACCCACATGCATACAAATCCCACCCCAATACACACAGGCCCATTGTGAAGCCACAAAACAGAAACAACAAGCCGCTCAAAAAACACCCAGGGGACTCACAATTCACTGCTCAATCAATCTAACCGCTGTGCGAGCCGACGCACACGCTCGCTCTCACGCGCACTTAAGACACATTTAAATGCGGCAAATATGTTTTATGACAAATGAATGAAAAACATGAATGAAAAACATGCGTGCACACAGAGCTCTACACTGCATTGCCCTCAAGGGACAGGCCAACAAGTGCAGATATAGGATTACTTGAACCGACGCTTCATTCTTCCTATTGTGAACGTGAAAATCCAATGAGGGGCCTCTAAGTGGATGCACTTGTACAGAGAACCTGTTCTAAGGCCGCTAATTAAATCTAAACAGGCGCTGACATTGATTTGAGAGGCCATTATCATCCCCTTATGGTCATAGAAGCCTCATATGTTTTACAAGTGTGTGTGTGCGTACAAGGGAGGCTAGAGCCTCACGGGGTAAATGCCTAAAAAGTTTTCAATTCAAAAACATTTAAAGCCTAACTAAAATTGTTCTCCCCACTAAAGTTTCTCAAAAAAAAAAAAAAAAAAAAAAAAGATGAATACACAGGTGTCACTTTCTTAACAGCCCATGAGGTTGTCATGGTTGTGCCCACTCATGGAGAAAGAAGTTCGTAACTAAACATACTTTAGGTGTTAGGACAACATTGAGTAACACTTCCACAGAAAGGCACAGTTTGACAGCTTCTTTGGCTTTCACCTGAGGGCGCAGAAGCTGACATAAAACTGAAAGCAATAGAGGAACATTTTTATTTAAACCTGCAACTCTAATCATAACCCCCCCCCCCAAACAAAAACAAAAAGAACGTGCATTATCGATAAATTGTAAGCAAATTTTGAGTACAGGAGCATTTACAGTACAGCGTAAAAGGGGACATTTACAATTTGAGGGCAATCCATTTCCTGAAAAATACAGCCTACTATGTGACGTTTTGCTATGTATTGCTACTGTATATCATATTACAAAGTCACCTGACTTCTGCACCTGACTAAGATGTGTATTTATACGCTACTATCTAGTTTTAGTTTTCTGTTTTAGTTTGTGTAGGAGTGAGGAATGTAGTGGGTTATACTCTGAAAGTACAGGAAACATGTTCTCCAGAGTTTCAGTTGCCACACCTATATTTATAATAACCTTTGACAGCTTTCAGTTAAACTGTGACTTAGTAGTGGTGAATGTCTTAGCCTGCTTTAAAGCAAGAAACCAGATAGACGGGCCAATGAGAAATGGCTATTGGAAGGAGAAAATAGAAGTAAAATACCCCAATAGAAAAAGTCTGCCTGGGTTTCCCAGTGAGAAAACTGCTTGTACTGTATCTGTATGACATGTGTTATTAACACATATTTCATTTATTCCAACTTCTCACTCTACACCAGAAGACTTGCCACGAGGCATCAACGTCCGGGTGAAGGAAAGTTCAGATAGGATCATTTTCTCTGCCTGAAAAATTGTGTGAAGAACACACACGGCACGGGGAATGCAGATCTCATACACATAATGTGTATACGTTAAAAGACATGTGGTCCGAGGTGGCTAAAGTGGTCACATTCATCACCCAAGTAGAAGTACAGATACTCGTGTTAAAAAAAAAGTCCTCCTGTAAAACTTCAAGTACTGATTCAGCTTCTTTACTCGAGTAAAAGTGAAAATGTAAATGCTCTGATATGTATTTAGTCTCAAACTAAAAGCTAGCTCTTTAGAGAGTTTTTCTAACCCCCCCCCCCCCCTTTTTTTTTTTTTTTTGCCAACCAGCTGAACCTCATGACATACCGATATGCTATGGGATGTTGATTTTAGTGGGTTGTTGGCCTTTGACACCTTGTGAGACGTTAGTTTTAGTTTATTTTCATTGTAGTTTTTTAGTTGATTCTATGCTGTTTTAGCTCGTTTTCTAATATAGGGCTGTTTTAATTTTTATGCTGTTTTGTTTTATTCTATTGTTCTTAACTTATTTACTGTACAGCGCTTTGGTCCTGTGCTGGGTATTTTAAAGTGCTTTAGAAATAAAGTTGGATTGGATTGGATAATAAAATAACATTACAACACAGGAAGATACACTTTATTTTAACTTGAATTCTAATAAATATTCTCATATTGAAGACTTTGCCTCCACACAGAAAACTTTGTATAGTGGTTAAAGTGGGATTTTGGTAGATGTGGGAAGCCTTGGCTCTAGTGGTGAAGCTGGGGGGAAATAATCCCTTAGAAATAAGTCAATAACTTCTGTTGAGAGCTACAGTAGATTTTCTTTGTGTACAGTCTGTGGTCACATGATCTGTGCTGATGCTCTTTGTCAATAGAATAGAATAATCCTTAAATTGTCCCACAAGGGGAAATTTGGTAGTCAGGTCGGAGCTGCTGATACTGGCTGCCAGCTCGGAGCGGTGCCGGAATAAATATAATATATTACGAAGTAGATAATATGTGGATCTGCAGACCTGAATTCAACAAGGTATATGTAGATCTAATAATAGCCTGATGCCATTTAAAAAAGTAGAATTTGGTGAGTGAGTGAGTGACTGGGTGTCTCCTCCTTGATGTAACCTTACACTGTCCATGAACGCTACAGCCGCTCTGCAAAACATCACTTTCAGTAAACTGCCAAATGTTTTTAAGGACATTTTACAATGTGGAAACTTAACTTTAGCAACACATGACGTATAGATCCACTGTCTGCCGCTCTGTCATATAAGCTTTACATTTCTAGTTTATCAAATGTCACCGAGCAGACGGCATCTTTAAAAGTAATCTCTCCTCTTCCTCTTCTATCCTTGCTGCTTTCTTCATGTCTGAGTGAACTTATCTCACTTTCTTGTCTCTCCCTGGGAAATACGAGCACTTTACCATTAGCCATAGCTGGACTGGCCATCGGGCATACCGGGCATTTGCCCGGTGGGCCGCTGGCGATTTTTTGTTTTTATGGGCCGATCGATTTTTTTTTTTTTTTTTTTGGAAGGGTATAAATAATGAAAGGTGTTGGATTGGCCAATTGGTCATGATCGACTCTGGGCTGGACCAATTACAGCCGAGGAGGTCGGGTGCACCATCCCCCTTGTTTAGCAATCTTATAGACGAACTAAAGAAAATGGAGAACAAAAAAAGGAAAGGAGGTGCAGAAAAAATTAGGGCCAAAAAGAAACAAGCCCTTCAGGCAGACGCTGCCAAATGTGTAAAAATAACTGAATTGTTTGGCAGTAGCTATGGCATAGCTTCCACAGATTTAGCAACATCAGCAAGTGGTGGAGGCCAGCAGGTGGATAAGGGAAAGGGGAGGCAAGAGGAGGAGAGACCCGAGGCGGCCGCCGGTCATAGTGGCAGAGGAACTGAACTTCAGGTAAGAAGTTATGACCTGCTGTCTATCTGTGTCAGATATAAACCAAGTTTAGTTGTAGTTTGTTTTCGTTGTGCTGACTTTTTACAGTCGCTTAGAATAACTGGTACTGCGTACTAGCTAGCATGACGGAGTTTATATACTGCTGGGCGGGTGCTATGAAGTTACTGATAGTAAATTTTATTTTATGCTTAAGGTTAGTTTCTCAAACTCCTCAAAATCTTAATAAATTGTGCCAATCCTTACATGTTGCACCAGGCTGATTTATCATCAAAAGTGGAGAAGTCTGTGACAGAGGAGACAGAAGAGCAGCAGAGAGAGATGGAGCAAGAGAGAGAAATAAAAGAGCAGGAGAGAGAGATGGAGAGATGACTTTATGTCATCCATGAGGGATGCATTTGACATATGTTTCACATATTGTAGCCCAACAAGTTACTTATAGCAATTTAAATACGAGCAATCACTTTTTGGCACAACACCGGCTATTGCAGTTAATAATACAACAGCTTCTTGCCATTTCTTGTGTTTCTTTTTATCGCTGTGTATCTGAGTTCAATTGAAAGCCTGCATGCGCTAGTACCTCTTGCCACAAGTTCCCAGAATCCTCTGCGGTTTTACCCCTGAATGACGTCACATTTTTTGTCCCAGTCCAGCCCTGCCATTAGCAGACACACTGTGGAAAGAAACAGTTTGTGTGTTTGCTGATATTTGTTGAGTTGTTAGTTGCATTTCAAATTAACAACCATTGATTGATTTCCCTTCCTCTCTTCCTCTTTCATCTCAGTTAGTCATGTGCAGTAACCATTGATGATAGATGCACCAGCATTTGTACATCATTGCTTCCCACCTCTGGATGTGGTACATACTGGACAAAATCTAGTTGGCTTTTTTAAAAAATGCTTCTTTCTAATGTTTCTACACAATCTGCACATTGCTAAGAAATCCCTTCTTGGATCTCATAATGAACTATAGTATTTGTCTGATAATTTTATCACAAATTTTCTGAACGATGTCAACATCACAGTCATAGTGGAGAAGTTCAGTAAATCCAGTTACTGGAGGTAAGGCCTTTCAGACACTGTCTGGCTTACAGCTGCCTGTGTCAGAACACCTGTATATCAAAGTGGTCATGCCCCTGTCTCTAGTATCCAGATGAATGTAAGGGAAACTATCCACAAAGACCAAAAGCATGTTCATACCAGGCTGCTGACATGCTTTTTAATGCTGTAAAGTCGAGCATTTTAGCATAGCAGTGTAAGGGGATTTACTCAAGTTTAGAGCTTCATTTTTCAGCCAGGAAGTTGCTGCTTGGTTTGAACCCAGTCTTAAAAAAACTCTATCATCAGCAAAGCTATGTATCACCAAGGACATAGCAGAGGACATCGAGTGGGTATACAGGACGTATACCCACTCCAGTTTCAGTTACCACTCCTATAATTATAATAACCTTTGACAACCTTCGGTTACAGAGGCAAAAATACTGGTTCCACATTACACCTTAGCCATGGAAACCTATGCCATGAAGCTCCTGGCACACATTTTTTGTGTCGATGTTACTGCTGAAGGCATTGGGACTGAAAATGCCAGAATACAAAGATTAAGAGTTGTAACCCAATACTAGTTTCTATACAGTGTATATATCTCATGGTGAATTCTCACCCTACCCAGTATGAAAACCTTACCCTTGATGACTTTGGAATTCTAGGGAAGTAGGAATATGTCAGTAATACTGTGGTTAGGTTAATAAAACATATTCCCAAATTAATCCTGTCATATTTGGAGAATTGCTTTAAGTTAACAGTCATTGCCAACCCAGGGGAATGATGTAATCTGGCCACTGTGCAGTGTGCACAAATGATGGCATTGGAAAAAAGTCTTTTTTTTCCCTACTGGTGGATGTTTCTTTAATGGCATTATGTGAGAACCACAAACAGGACTTTTTGGGGTAATACCTACGGGCATGATAGCCAGGATTACTTATTCACTTCCTTTATTGCACTGAGGAGTTTTTCTAACTCGGAAGTCATGACTTGAAGTTACAGTAAATCGTAACTTGTCGTACAAACTTATATGAAAAGCAGTGGAAAGAGTATCGTCAGTGGAGGGGAATTTCTCTTTAGGCAAGAGCTGCACACTGTTGCTTTACACAAACAAACAGGAACAAAAGAAGCATTTAACCCAGTGCTTGCCAGTTGTTTCATATTTCAGAAACATGAATATTTGATGGTATTCATTATCAGAAAAGAGGCAATAAACTACAACTGAAGTATTAAAGTGCTTGTAAATATAGTGGATGCTGCTCTAAATTTAGCATTAGAGATCAATAAACACTGATAACATTGGTTTAAAAAAACGTGATTATTTAAGTGGGTTTTATGCTTTGTTTTGATATCTGTATTATGGGAGACAAAAAAACATACCCTAACATCCTATTTGCAACTTCCTCTTGAAGTTTGATGGTTTTTACCATTCACATTGTTACTGTTTAAGTGAAGTTGAGTGGTGCGAACGTGCAAAACAGCACAAGCACAATGGTGATCAGTCGGCTCTCCTTGGATGGATTTTGAGGAGCAGTTCACGTCTAAAAAAAACCCCAAAACAAAATCTGCTCACATTGGGTTTTAATTTAGTTTGGAATGACTGATATTGTCACAAATCTCAGCTCTAACACCTGATTAATCGCCACACGTGATAAATACAGATGATAACAAGCAGCCCGACATCACAACAAGACAAAGCAATGAAAGGAAAATGCTTTTAAAAATATCTGAATTGTCCGAGCTCTATTTATCCACATCTCTTGATATGTAGGAGTTTTTCTTTTTCTTTCTCATGAGCCAACAATTACAGGAACATTTTCGTCTCCCTGACATGTTGGAAAAGACGTAGCTCGGAGAGAAGAGGAGTTCAGAAGGGGGAGGAATGGGTGGAACAGAAAATTCATGGAGTGATGGAGATGGAGATGATAAAGGTGAGTAAGAGAGGAAAAGAAAGATTGATGAGAGGTTGTTTTCTTTTTCTCAGGACTCTCTCGCTGTCCTCCTCTTTCCTCTCTTTCTCTTTTTTCCCTCGGGCTGATCTCAGCCTTGCATGTCCGGACGGGCTTGAGTCAGTCCCAGGTAAAACTGGTCACCCGAGTCCTCCCCTTCATCTTACCCCACCTCCATCTCCCCTTTAGCTCACCTGCCCCCCCCCCCCCATCTGGCACCATGAGTAAGAACAGGAGAAACCGCCAGAGTGCTGCGCGGCATTCTGCACCGATGAAGCATTACATAAAACAATGCCACCACTGTTGAGCCAAAGTTTTGTATGGAATAAGTTTTTCCCCCTCAGTTGATTTACAGCAGCATTGTTCCAAAATGAACCCATGTATGCATTTGACAATCCAAACTTTTGTTTGTCTCGTTGCTCTTGACGCTTGGTGACAACAGTCCAGCTCTCAAGGTTAAGCTGCAGATGTGTTAATGTGCTAAGACTGTGTGATTGTTTTTTTTTTTGTTTTTTTGTTTTTTTTTTAAAAAAAAAAAGCATTTCAAGAAACAGCCGAGTGAATAGTGAGGAAGAAAAGAAAAGAGAAGGGATGAAAGGGGTGGGGGAGAGAAAAAGCTCATTTCTGCTGACATGGACGGGCTGCTTAAAGGGGACAGCAAGCCAGGGCAGCAGAGAGTGACAGAGCTACAATGGAAACACAATGGAGACTCTCCTTCCCCCAACGCCAGCCATCTCCCCTCGCTGGCGGTTTTATCCCACTGTCGCCCCTGCCAGACGACAGCGCGGGCCAGGCTTGTTCAGCAGAGCCGCAATAAGACAACACTAATAAACGCCAGCTGGGGGAGAGAACAACAAATAGCTTACACTTTCAAATTTTACACTGAACTAGTTAGGGCTAATTCCCTCCTCCAATGTTTAGGGGAAAACACCAACCCCCACTAACCCCTTCCTTTTTTCTCTCATACTACCTCATCCCATCCCCAACCTGTTTATCCACTGTCAACAATACAGGGCCTGCCGTTGGAGCGAGGCACCTGCTGCTTCCTGGTTCACGGCTGGTGATCGGGAGGCGTTCAGATAAACAAACTCTGTCTCGTTTGGTTCGAGTGTTGACAGCGACGCATTCCCAGTTTTCATCTGCTCTTACGCAACTCGGCACTGCACTGGCGCTCTGCTGTGCTTTTTTGGGGGGGACATATCGGCCTTCCTTGCCTACTTTAAACATATTTACTTTGCGTCTACGTGTCCTTGTGTGCCTTTACTTTGCTTATTCTGCAGCTTACAAATTGCTTGCGCAGGCACCATTAAGTGCAGCGCTCCAGAGTCTCGCCTGGAGCACAAGCGAGATGAAATGTTTATCTTTCTATTACAGTATAAACCACACCCACCCGTATAATATTAGGTAAGTAGGTGAGTAAGGCCCTGATGGAAACGTTTCTCTAAACTCAGTAAGCAACACCAAGGTAACTCGGTGAATCATCAAAGGCATGAGAACCTTAGGGCATCGAGTCACCTACAATCTAATTTACTAATGACTTCAAAAGGGTTTGTGTGTGTGTGTGTGTGTGTGTGTGCGTGCGTGCGTGCGTGCGTGCGTGCGTGCGTGTGTGTGTGTGTGTGTGTGTGTGTGTGTTTAGTAACTCCAAGTGAGATCACACTTTCAGTTCTGTTTAAACTTGAGGAGATACATTCAAGGCACAAGAAGTTATGGTTGTCTCTTTGTCTGCCTGCTTTGTGAGACTGTCACTAGAGGTCAAGCTCTATTAACAGCATTCTTATCTCTTCTCCACCGTTTAGACGGCACTTAAGAAAATTAGAGTCCACAATGAACACAACTACACTGTCGCAATCCATCCTTCCCAACATTTCTTCACTATCCCAGGCTCTTCAAACGTGAGATTATGGACAAAAAAAGTTTATTTTGAAATGAAAGTCTTGCAGCAGATTGAGCTGTACAAGCCGTAATTGGTGACTCAGTCTTGCTGCTGTGTGAATGTATGTAGCATGCATTCACATCACTGATTTAAATCATTGATTTGGTCATTGACAGCTCACAAGATGCCAGGTCATTTATGCTAAAACTGAGTTTTTGTTTTTCCACATGTGCTCTTTGAGTAAGCAGAGCTGCCCAATTTTCACCAATCTCAGGTCCACCAGCATTGGTATGTGAGTGTGTATTTAAGTGTGTGTAACATGGGGGAGATGTGTACATGTGTAGGTGTATTTTCCAAATGCTTGGCAAAACAGGTTTTGTGAAATTTACTTCTAAGGTCCCAGTGACGCAGATCTGGAGGCCCGTCAGTAATTCACTAGTAACCAGCAGTTGTTAGAAACATGGTGTCTAACCGACTCTAAAATTAGAAACATTTTGTCTCAGAGTGATGCTGAAAAACTTGTTCATGCATTTTTGTACTTTTAGGCTGGACTACTGCAATTTATTATTATCCACTTGTTCCAAAAGTTTCCTGAAAAGCCTTCAGTTGATCCAGAATGCTGCAGCAAAAGTACTGAGTACTCAGTGTCCCTGTTAAATCCACAATTTATTTTAAACTGCTTCTTCTCACATACAAGGTCTTAAATAATCAGGCCCCATCTTATCTTAATGACCTTATAGTATCATCCCAAAAGAGCACTTCACTCTCAGACTGCAGGCTTACTTGTGGTTCCTAGAGTTTTTAACAGTAGAGCCTTCAGCTTTCAGGCCCCTCTTCTGTTGAACCAGGTCCCAATTTGAAATTGGGAGACAGACACTATCTCTACTTTTAAAATCAGCCTTAAAACTTTCCTTTTTAACAAAGCATATAGTTGGGACTAAATCAGGTGACCCCGAATTCACCAGCAGCCTTGGCTGCAGAGCCTGGTTCTACTGGAGGTTCCTTTCTGTTCAAAGGGAGTTTTTTTCTTCCCACTGCCACCAAGTGCTTGCTCATAAGGGGTCGTCTAATGGTTGAGGCAGCACCTCCACTGAGACAGATCTTACCCAGCAACGACTCTACAAAGGATCGGGGAATGTATATTTTTCTCTTCTGACTTGAAGATGGCAGGTGTGAGTGAGTTTTAAGTCCCAACTGAAGCCTAACATTTATGTGTTGCTACTGCAGTTTACTCTGTCTGGTGACACATAGAATTTCTGTTTCATTTTGTCTTGAAAAACTCCAATGTTATCAAATATTTATCTATAAGTGAATATATGTATATATATATATATATATATATATATATATATATATATATATATTATACACCTAATTTCTGACAGCTGGAGGTTGAACTCTTCAAAAATGTTTTGTAAAACAAAGATGTTTCCTTATGTCTTTATAATCCTTTGTTGCTTTTTTTTATTTATATAGCCCATATTTGCATTACTTCAAGAGTACCCTCATCAGACCAATGCACTGACATATTTATGTTAAAATATGGTGTTGTTAAAGCATTATAGTCCATTTGGATCTTTATAATAATAACGGCTATGTAAACAGTCCCTTCTCCTACTGAGGGTGTTAAACAGTTCTGACTCAACATTGCAAACAAGCATATATTAACCCATAACCACAAGGTTTCCTTTAACTTAACTGAGTGGTTTTTCATGCTAACACCTAACCAAAGAGTATAAAAAGCAAATGGAGATTAAAAAAAAGAGAAAAAAAAGATTCACAAGTGGAGACAAACTGAAACAAATTTCCAAACAGAACACAAACCACTGAGTGCTGGCTGATAAACTTGTGACATCCTCCACCACTACCCTCCCAACCGGCAAATGCAGACTTTTTCACTTGGCTTCCAATATTACTGGTGCATCATGAAAACAGTGCCAAATGACGCATTTGTGCATATCTCTGTGATATCAGCCCAAGCAGAACGGTGGTGTTTGAATCTGTAGAATGAGAACCTGCTCTGTCATATATGACATAGCACAGGTACACTGTTTTATCTCATAAGATGTAAAATTTCTTGTGTCAAACAAAAGTTCTGAAAGCTGAAAACTCTTTTTGTGAATAAAATCTTTCTCTCTTTGCCCTCTGTCTTGCTGTTTCTGAGTCTTCACATCAGCACCCGCGAGCTTTTAAAGTTTATAATGCTAACACAACCTGCTGTGCTTGCCAAAGTTAAAGGTGGGTCTGACACGTCCTGACTGAAACAGCAGAGGCTGCTTCAGGCAACAATGCACTTTGGGAGGCCAAAGAATCTGCTCAAGTATTTATCCATAAATTATTTTGTCAAGGTTTCTTAATATTGGCAAATTGGTCATATATTATATATGAATTATATTGGAATCAACATTAGAGACCTAATTAATCTTTTCTTTCTCATAATGAAATGAGACAATGCAAAAAAAAATAAAAAAGCTTTCTGTAATTGTTTTCATTCCCGCTCCTGATGTGTTGTGGGCCCATATTAGCTTAGTCTTGGCATGCACTCCCAGACAGTGAATACTCTTGAGCCGCTGTGCTTGTAAAATCAAGTCATAGCGCAAATATCTCGGGCAAAACATTAAACTGCAAAGCTCCATGGTTATGTGATCACAGACAATCCATGACCTCTTACCAGAGCTGCCACCGGGCTGTGTGTGCTGCATTGGTCAACTTAGGCCAACATTACCTCAGGAAAGAGATTTTGCTATGAAAACACCAGCCGTCTCCGCTGGCTGCCTCCAGTACAAACACTCCCAGGGCTCCCGGAGGGAGGTGGGGTGGCAGTGGGAGCAGAGAGGGGCCTGGAAGGATTGGGGAACACGGGACACTGGAAAGGGCAGGGAGACAAGTTCAGGCAAGGAAGCTGAAACTCCTCCCTCTTGCATCGAGAATTACAAGAAACATGGTTGCTCACCGCACGATTGTGGCTGTGTAAGAGGCTCAGATTGCATCAGTGAGATGATCTGCAGCTGCAAGTTTCAGACAGGCACATGTTATCTTTTTTTCCCCTTTTTTTGCTGCTTTGCCATTGCCTCTAAGTATTACATCAGCTCATAAATACAACTCTGCATTAACCACTAACTGGTACACAAATCTGATAGTTAAAATGTAACTAATGCCCAATTGTAGTGCCAGTGTGAGTTGAGTACCATCTAATTATAGAGTGACTTGGTACCGTTCTTTGAGCACTGCAATCCATGCACAGCAGATGAAATAAAGGGGGAAAAAGTTCTTGCTTTATTGCATTCTTGTCCATTGCATCAACAGACTGTATCGCTACAGTTTATCAACAGTTTTAGCAGTCACCTGTTTGACAGACAGAGATTGCTGTTAAAAGTGAGTAACAAACTAATAAAATGTTCAAATTTCACTGACCAAAAGTGGTACTCAGACTTTTGGGAGAGGCTGTTTGTACCCCTAGGCTCACAGCAAACCTCACACAATTGAAGACAAAAGGCATCAACACCACAGATACAGCAGATACTTAAATTAACAGACGTGAAGCCTAACACACATCCCGTGACCTAGTTAGTACCAGCTCTTACTTCAGCAGGCCAAAGTCCTAATAATAGATGACTACATGATTTTTTAAAATCAGGTTCAAAATATTCAGCAGCTGTCCTGAGGGGTAAAATTAGCTGAAGAGGTCAAAACTGTCTGAAGTGGCCATTAGAGGAAGCACAGTCTTTGGCATATCTGCGAGGGGCTTATTTTTCCAGCTGTGCGCTTTGCCACTTGTGCATGAGATACTGTTTATAAAAAGTAGTTTTGTCCATCAGAAAAACCTTAATAACATTTTATTTTAATAAATAATTAATTCAGTTTAGATTCTATTGAGAAATACACATTTTCTAGTTTTCAGTTGCTTATAAGCACCAATATTACCTGATAAATCTGATATATTTTAAGTAGTTTTGCATTTAAAGCCATTTCTCTTATAACCGAGCTCAAAATCAAGTTTCTGGTTGATCAGTAGAAGAAATCAGTCAAATACACACTTTAATTACACGTTTGCACCAGGACTAAGCAGCATGATGAAGATTAAATTGGTGTGTTAAGCTGCAGGACAAGCATTTGTTTATCTGTTGTCTTTTAGATTTCAGTTTTCTGACCAAAAAAGGAGAAAAAAAAGCTTGTAAGTGCAGCGATGTTTATCAGCCAACTTGGAAAATCCACATATTGGAAGTTTCCTACAACACATGCAAATACTTTATGCAAATACAAAATTTGGCACTTTGGGTGCATTGTGCTAAACTAAAAAAATTCCCAAGCTAAATATTCCTCTGTGTTGGTCTGGACTTCTGCAAAACTGGGGATGTTCACACTACTCCAGATAGTTTAATTTATTATCAGTGATGCTCAAACCTCTCTATGAAATCCATCAGCCACAGACAATGAGCGAGCAGGGAGATATCGACTACCCAATCAGAACAGAGGCGGCCACATGAATTAAGCCTCTAATGAGATATGAGGTAGATAGTCAGAGGGGAGGAGATATGAGGTTGCACTAATGTGTTTTGTCATTTCCCTCATCACTTTTCCCACTTCCTGGGGTGCTGCAGATAACCAGCCCAGATCCCAGTATGCTTGCCAGCGATTGGCCACAGCAGAATTATTTACCTAATAAGGCTTGTCTGATTGGCCCACGGGAGACAATGGCATGTGTAAACAGCCCTGGGCTCTGGACAGTTGACCGACACAGCAGTCTCTTTGTTACTCTAACTGTTGTCAGTGCAGACATGCATGATCACACACACACACTCCCTGGTTGTAGTTAGAGCTGGACTTGCGATGGGTTTTAAGGTTAACTGTAAAACTGGGATTTTGTGCTAAAGCTGCCAGTAGCCAGTCACCTGTGCCAGTATGCAGCATCTTTAAATATGAGCACTTTAAAGAGTTCACTGGAAGCACTGGATTGCAGGGTACTACCATACATTCATTTCAGTCAGACCACTTCATTGACGCAGCAGGGGTCCTGAGGCAGAACCCTGAGTAAAAAAAACACAGGTTTATCTGGCTAAAGAGTTCAAACTGGCTCCTAAAATTTGGAAGGTGTCCACTGTCACCACAGTAACAGGCCTTTAGTTATTCTGGTCTCCACTATCTTTTACTCTGTAAATGAATGGTGCCCAGAGGACCCAACAAACTGAGTTCTCTGAGGCTTATATATGTGGTTACCAGTATATTCCTTAAATCAGATGGAATGCTATGAAAATTTGTACATACATTTGTACTCCCCTTGGGATATTATAGCATTTCAGTCAGGGCCACTGCACTTTTAGAAACTTCCTGCGGTAATCTATATTTGGCAGTAAAGCTCTAATATGGGAGCTCCCTGCATCTGGCTTTCTACGTGCCCACATGGAAAGCCAGAGGTTGGGGGAGGAACAGCAGGACCCCAATGCCGACAGATATGACACTGATTAAATGAGACACAGCGGTGAAGAGTTGGGTTGCAAAGTAGTTAAACAAGCTTAAATGCAAGTCCCGACATGAGATTTACCAACAAGGGGCATCGATGAGTATCAGCTGAGTTTGACTTTATGGACTGGCTTAACTGATGCTGTCAAAAATGAGTATTTTGGCTAAGCTAGCATATTAGAGTGTGCTAGCTTCAGAGGTGGCGCCTATGAGCCATTACGCTTCGTCTCTAACCTAGACTGCTGGTTCAGTAGTAGTGGGCTTAGCCTTCAGCTTTCAGGCTCCTCTTCTGTGGAACCAGGTCCCGGTTTGGATTCAGGTCCCACTCTCTCTGCTTTTAAGATTAGGCTTCACACTTTCCTTTTTGATTGTTTCACTTACATTGTGTTTATATCACCCTGCATTTAATTATTGTTTATTGTTAATCTCTTGCTCTCTTCCACAGTGTGTTTTTATCCTGTCTCACTCTCCTCACCAACAGTCAGTTGTGGCAGATGGCTGCCCCTCCATGAGCCTGGTTCTGTTGGAGGCTTCTTCCTGTTAAAAGGGAGTTTTTCCTTTCCACGGTGCCTGTGCACAGGAGTCCATCTAATTGTTGGGGCTGTGTCTGTATTATTGTCTTTACCTTACAACGTGCCCTACATGTTTGCTGACATGTAGGCCACAGAAGGAGATGTGATCTTCAGATATGTTCTCAATATTGAAAGTACTTTGTTTGGCAGTGGGTCGTGCTTGGCTGAAGCATTTCCTGAGTCAGTCCACAGAATGTCTGGTTTTTCAGTCACCTGTGAACCCATTTCTCATCCAGAACTTCAAGATCTTTCTCTACTCATTTCTCTAGTCAACAGTGGGGCCTGTGGTGTGCCACATTAGCAAGTCAGATAAAAAACACACTATGCAAAAAGTACTGTATGCAACACAAATGTGCAGAGTACAGAAATTCTCTTGTGTGTAGGATATGTTCCTTGGCAAGATGAAGTCTTTTTCTACCTTTTATTGTACTCTAGTGAAGTTTTATTCATGTGTTTGTAATCATAGAGAAATATATAATCTCTTGAAACTCTAAAAACTCTTAAATTAGAATAAATTAATAGTAAATGTAATCCCCAAAACAGTAACTCCAGATATAACTCAGCAGCATCTGTCCTAAGATATCAACTTCTTACCCAGTTTATTAAAAGGTGATTAATGCGTGACTTGGCCCAGATATAAACGGAGTGCTATTCAACGCGCACTCTTCAAACAGACCTGTGCACACGGTGCCAAGATCGTGTCATCAAACACAGCTTAGCTAATGCACGTCCTCTGGCACTGCAGCCAGATGAACAGAATACAAACACCTGTCTGCTCTACTTTTCTGTGGATTTGTGATGCGGCTAAGAAGTGCCAGTCAGCTATCAGTCTGTTGCTGCGCAGCTCAGGTGATTTGGCTGTGTGTTTGTACTCTGTGAAGAGCAGTGAAGGCTTCATACAGGGTTGGGTAAACCCCAGTGACAGTTTGTGGATGCAGGCCCATGCAAATGTGCTCCTACCACAGAGGGGGTTTTTTTTGTGGCAGGTGATGTTCAGTTTGGCCTAGGGGCTGGGAGCAAAGGCAGTCTGTTATACAGGGACAACCAGGAGCTGTTAAAAATGTCCTCAGAGCCATGAAGTAGAAGGAATACAGAATACGTGGGAACACAGTAGAAATGCTGCAGCATGAGACCTCATGGAAAAGGCTGACATCATGGAAATAAAGTTAATATTCCAGAGGGAAAAATCTTTTAATGCTTGTTCTTTGTTCATTAAGCATTTAAAAATGCAAGGATTAAAGACTTTAACCTTTCTTTTTTGTTTAATTTACGGTTACACTTTCTCCAAAGTGTGAAATAAATAAAGTGTCGAGCCTTGCTTGAGAAACAAAATCCTCCATGTCAGCATCTCGAGAGGACACAGTTTTTTTTCCCCCCAGTGCGTGAGCCTCAGAGGTGGAGCTTATGAGCTGTTACGCTTCGTTTCTAACCTTTACGCTGAGCTAAGTTAACTGTCATGACAATAGATAGAGACTCATTGTTGTGACCCATCTCTTGGCATGAAAGCAAAAAAAAAAAAAAGATGCATCAAAACCAGTTCCTTTTGTGCTGGAATACAGAAAGAGGATGTTTTCCCTGAGATGAGTTAAAGTCTATGACAAATAAAGCAAAAAAAATTTGACTGCACAATTTCTTTTTTTATTTGTTTGACAGCCCAACCTCATGTAGTTTCCTTTGTTTTTAAATCTGAATCGGATTGATGTTGATAGGTACTTGTTGACTTAAAACTTAAGCTTCATTTCTATTTTAATTTTCCTTTCAAACACAAAACCTACACAATATTTACCCACAGGTTTACCTTGCATATTTGAAACTCCTCCAGAGAAGATGGGGATAGGGACACCTTCACCACTGTTGCTTTAGCTCAACTTTTTAGCCTTTAGACATGTGAGAAATGACGAGACTAACTGCATTCGTTTTGAAACCAAAAGGATTGTTTGGGATTTCTGTTAAGATTTCTATTATTACAGTTCATTTCATCCGATGCTTTCAGTGAATGGCAGGTCAGGTTATTTGAATTTTATACTGTGTACCAAAGGATTTCTTACACATAGGGTTACTAATAAATAATGCATTTCACAGCTGTAAGACAAATTTGCTCATCTTTCCACCTCCATATTTCACTTATGCATCCTTACACTATCCTTAAATAACTGAACATTTCCCTCTCCGCCATACATCCCTCAGTATTTCGCTGAAACACTTCACCTCAGGTTTTTCTCAGCCCTCTCAAGTCATCATTCATTCCCTCTTACTCTTGTCTGTCACAGGCTGAGTGCCCTTTACCTCAAAGGTGCTCCCTAAGTGAACCTGTGAACTTTGTGCCCCCCCCCCGGGGAAAAACCTCGCATTTTCACATCTGTGCTACACAAAGTCAATTTATGCAGAGGTAAAGGGAAGGTTTGGGTGATTTTTTTTTTATGTTTGTCTGCTTTTGTGCGCACATTCAAGGAAAAAGTGATTTACTCTCATCTGTTTAAGTATCTCTACATAGCAGCAGCCTCCATAGCCTGTTGCAAACGCAAGAGAGAGTGAGTGCCTCTGTTTGTCTGTGGGTGTGTGTGGGGGATGGGGGTTTAGGCATGTTGTCTGCTAGGCCGTCCAAGAAGCCCCAGGGTACCTCAGTAAAAGAGATAATTATCTTTTATCTGCCATGTTGTGACGGGAGATTATGGTTCAAATTTACGATTGTTAAGGAGACAATACAGCACGAGGCTGCTCTTTTGAAAGTGGCGAGGGGGTCTCGAACAAGTGGGAGAACTCCCACAATGCTCCAGAAGCTCATCCCTCATGTTTTGGGCTTGAGGTCTTTCGAAAACAAAGAAAGGGGATAAGAACCGGTGCCATTTACTCTCAGAAAAATGACTTACACAAATCCTATCATAATTTTTAGATGACATTCTATATTGTGTGTCATATCAAAGTGCTATCGCAGGAGATCACAGATACAACAGACTATAATAAATGAGCTCAGTGTCACCATAAGCTCATTGTGGGGCCTAAAATTAGAGTTGTCAGTTGTGATAAAAAAGTGAAGTCGAAACATTTTTATCTGAGCTCAGAGTAGTTCTTATTTTCCAGTGATTCACAACAAAACCTCGATAACAAAAGTTTCATCTGAAGTTCTTGAGATTAAGATAACTGGGTTTCTTTGAGGAGTCCCAAGTGTTTAACCTCTACTAGAGTAGTCATCTGGGAGGTGGTAGGTGACAGCCAGACAGGAACATTAATACTTGGCACTAACCATCTATGCCACCATCTTGACAGTATAGCAAAAGAAGGAGCACCATCATCCACACTGTCAGTGTTAGCATAGGTATATTTTTAGCATAGGTATATTTTATCAGGCATTGTTCTGTGTTAGATGATATTCTTTGCTGTTTATGTGTGTTACGCTTACGTCTTCACTGTATATGAATTGTTTAGTATACCTCGAGGTTCATTTCTTTTACACGTAAAGCTTGCAGTGTTTAATTTCAGACACTACACCAGCTAAATCCACACACTAGATCGTATACACTGTTAGCTAGAAATGGTACTAACTGTATTCTGTGTTTATGTTGTTTGTTTTCGATTTGTTGCACAAAGTAGGGAACACTTGCTTCATCGCTGAGAGTCTGTCCAAGAAGATGAAGCTATAGCTAGTGTTTAGGTAGCATAGCTTGGGTAGCTAGCCTAGTCGTACACCAAAACTGCCAGAAAGTACCAAGAGACTTCAATTTTTTTTGCAGTAAATAAACTATAGCATGCTAACTCAAGGCTTTCAGAGGTGCTCATAAGCTAAGCAACTGCTGTGAGTTCATACTGGGTGTACGTAGATGATAGTTGTATCTGTTGTGTCCAATGACTGCAGAAACCAATGACTGTTTTCTTAGTCATAGTGGTCTCAGAAAAGTTTCTGACTGTGTAACAATCCCTTTGATAGTGAGATAGCTAAAGGAGGAACATGTGCCTAATGGAGCTGACTTTAGTGTTTGATTGAAGGCAGTCTCTTGCTGCTAGTTTAATTGAGGGCAAAGTCATGTCATTCTACATTATATGATAGCATACATATCACAGATTTGGTCATCTTGTTCAAAACCTTTATTGAAGCCAGATGGCCACAAGGTATAGTCACAAGCATAGTTCTCTAAAATCTAGAGAACGTCTCTAGATTTGAGTGGTTTTAAAAAATTTGGCTACACAGAGAGAGAGTTTGCATTGATTACCCTGCTATAAAGCATTTCAGTATCACTCTTAAGAAAAAGAGTTGCACAGACAACAAATAGCAGTAGAACAATTTTCACAAAGTTGAGTGTATCACACCAGTGTCATTCTAATCGACTTGTCATTTGACAGTGTTGTCTGTCTCTTCGTACCAGTGCCAAATTTTAATGTTATATGACACACTGTAGAGTGTGTGGTATGGGATGTGGATAACCATTAAGCCGAACCCACGCTTATTTTTTTTTGTTTTCTTTTTTTTTTTGGGGGGGGGGGGGGGGGGGGGTGTCGGTGTGTTCTTCATCCAGGGCCTCAAAATATGTAGCTAAGAAAAAAATACTATACACTGTTAAACAGGTATTGGTTTGAGCTGTGAGACAGTAACAGAACCATTAGCCCACAACACACAACCTGTTCCCCCACATGAGACCACACTGACACAGATTGGTCCCACTTTCAAACCAGTATTACTAATACAACACTGCGTTTGTATGTGCTGAGAAACTAGAACACACCTAAACCAAGACATGAAACGTTTTGCACATAAACCATGTGTAATGTAAAGAAAGGTGTGAGGGAACAATCAACACATCCTGTACAAATAGGTTTCTGCTTCCTGTTGTGTGATCAATTTTAGCATTGGGGGGAAATTCTGATGTTTTTTTTCTCTCATTCAGTCTTTACTTAAAATATTCAGAGTTTATTTGAATACCCCCTGCTATTGAATGGGTATTGCCTTTTCACATATTAATTCCAAGCAGCAAATGTTGCATCTTTTTGGAAGAAGAGTGGTTTTCAAAGCCATCAAATTCTTAGCGACCCCAAAATTTGACCTGACCTCTGCTGAGGGTGACAGGAGTGCAGCGTGGATGAAGATGGACTATTCCTAAGACCCAATTACACCCACAAATCTGTCATCATCCTCACCTGAAAGACGAGAGGCAGACGCAGGAAGAGAGACAGACAGAAGGAGAGACGGACAGAAATAAGTGGTTTGTGATGGGGATGACGACGATGACGGAGGGAAGAGGACACGAGATCACAGAGAGTGCCTCATCCTCACCTGAGCCAGTCGCCGCACCTCCAGTCACCCTTGGCAGACGTCCACAGCCAGACACCAGCGGGGAAAAGGTCAGCCAGAGGCCATGGGGTCCCACCACAGGGCAAAGCTCTCCTCAATCCCTCTATACACACACGCATACACTCACTATTTCTGTTCTCATTCCACATGCCCCCTTGACCTCACTATTAAAACACAGGAGCAAATCTCCTGATTGGTCACAGCAGCTCAGAAACAAATGATGCCAAATACCTGACTCCTGTATGGCCTTTTCTGCCGGGAAGCAGGCATTCCACTTGTGCAAATATATTTCGATACTGGAAATGGTTTGTAACAGTGCACGGTTTAGGGGTAGTTAGATCTTTAGAGTTGTTTAGAGGTTTCGAGCCAAAGACGACATTTCAGTGCTTTGCATGCGAAAGGATCAAACCTTGAGAGGCCGACTACGTGCAGAAGTTCGCTGTAAGACTATCTGGTTAACTTGTGGCATAATAAAACTAAAAATAAATTAATTTCTTTTTTTCTCTCATCTGAGCTTGATGTGGGTGTCTTTTTTTTAAACTCCTGCATCCTGTTATTATCGCAGATTGTAACAAATTAGCATCAGCGCGATCTCTTTTGCTTTGTTTTCTTGTAAGTTTTTGGAGGGCTTTAAAGGGTAAAAATGATGCTGAAAGGCAAAGATTCTCCTTGTTTTACCACATTTACATTTAGTATTTTTTTCTGCTTAAATGTGTAAGTCAGGTACTATAAACACGGCTGTCCAGGCTCACTGTGGAAACACGTCACTTTCACCATTTTCACCAGAGTTTCTTCACAAGTCTTTCCTAAATTCTTGATTCAAATGTGATCCTTTAGAACTTACTGCTTTTTTTTTCCATATTCACATCATTTTCATGATTATCAGTTTTTAAATGGGATCATTGTAGCTAAAAAAACAAAAACAAATACTTAACATTCTTTTTAATCTTTTGCCTGTTCTGCTGCGTTTACGTAATTATTTAAAACATTTTGATGTGCATTCTGAGATGGAAGATACGGCAGACGTACTTTTTCATTGCGGATTTCATTAAAGCCAGCGTGTCATGAACTGCTCTGCATACACAGAATAAAACATCATGCAAGAAAAGAGAACTGACGTGACTCTAACCACTGTAGCTGCGTTGATGTGCAGAAGATGCCGCTTGTAGATTACTGGAAGGCTAATGATGGTAAAGAAAAATGAAGGGGGTTAACATGCAGGAAATTCTTCAATTGAGAACTTTATGGCGTCCAAAGTCATACTCATTGGATGAATGGAATAAATCATATATGCATCATGTCTTGGATTGCATGTACAGAGCATATAGTGATAACTTCCCAGTTTTAACAACACTAATCACCCACTACAGTGTATTACTGAGCTCTGCAGCCCTGCATTGCAATCTTTCATATTAATATCAGCTCATTATCTTCTTTTCTCTCCTTCCTGCTTCCTTACACAGGCCACTATCATGCATTCGCACTAACAGCCCTAAAACTCTACTTTGAGCGCGAGCTGTGGAAATGTCTCGAGCAAAACTGATCACTTAATAAACTGACGGGCAAAAGGATATTAAAGATGAAGGGAACTTTATCCGCTCTGCGGTTCAGAGGTTGAAACAAACACATACAGTAGTTCCTCTTTTCCACTCCTGCTTAACGCTTTAATCATTTCTCACTACTAGAGGTGATACATTCAGTGAGGTTAACTCAATGTTTAGAAGTGTTCATTAACTTTTTTTCTTTAAAGGGTGTTGCACACAGCCATGTGGCTATTTTATATATATTATTATGTGGTATTGTTATATGTATATGATTGTAATATGCAGTATTTCTCAGCTTAAATTAATATCAGCCTGTATTTGTTATCTGACTTAATTATTAGTCATTATTAGCATGCAAGAAAAATGCCTGAAACGATGCTTCTTCCTGTTGGGTCCTTCTCGCTCAGTGTACGACAGATGTTTTTTTGTTGCATGTCGGTCGCGATGTGTTTATGTATTTGTCGGATGACACAAAAGCCACTTGAGCCCACGGTGCCCCACGCATAGTGGCCAGTCTGACCCTGCCATTTGATTTGTTCCTCCATTGCTGCTGTTTATTCCTTCACTTCCTGTTTGTGCTCAACTGACCTAAGAGCTGTTCCTGTGAATGCTGGGTAAAAAAAAAAAAAGGTGGGCGTTACTAGATGTGGTTGTGGTGGGTAGGTGAGTGGGTGGGGGTGTGTGAGCATGTGTCAAAGATCACACAGCACATAGGCAGACAGAAAAGACAGCTCTCAACCACAGCTAACATGTCAACAGAGATTAAACTAGTTTATTATTTTCAAAGAGGAAAAAAAAAATTACGAAACAAAAAAAGCAGTCATATTTTACACTAGTGATTATTATTAAATTTTTTACAACCATTCAGTCTGCATAACATAAAGAAATAATTCTACATCTTTGTTTCTTTCGTATTTTTGGTACTCTGATTTATACATACAAATAACAAATACAGGAACTTTTTTCACAATGCATATAATCTGTGGGCAGGAAGAAAGTCTTTCAGGTGATCGAGTGTGTGCGAGTGTGTGCGAGTGTGTGCGTGCGTGTAAGTGTGTGCGTGTATGTGTGTGCTTGTACGTGCGCGCTTCAACACAAACCAATTGCCCGAGACCTATAGCACATCCAAAAAAAAAAAAAAAAGAAGAAGAAGAAGAGAGATGCCCGCAGCCCGAGCCGCTGACTCTCTGCAAACTTAATGCAACACAATTCATGCAGGCAAAAACCGAGGCCTGCCCTTTCTCAAAAGTCTTTCCCTCACCTCCTCCTCCCTTTTTTTTTCTTTCCTCCGGGACTCGGAGGCAGCCTCTCCTCACTCCTCCGGTGGCAAGTCTCTCCACCTGCTGCGACTCGTACCCTTCTTGTTGTTAGCTGCCCAGGGGCATGTTTCCTTTTTTTCTTACTTAATTAAAAAGTCTTCATTAAATGTACTGTATTTCATACAATTTGTACAAATATATTCAACGTCTGTCTCTCCTCATCTTCAGCAGAAGAAGGAGGAGAAGAGGGAGAGGAAGCAAGGGAGCGGGAAGGGGGTGGTGGTGGTGGGGGGGGGGGGGTCCTGTTACACAGGTGCAAGGTGAAGAGAGTCGGGTTTGGACATTGAGGAAGAGGGCGTCACAAAATTTCTTTTAATGTCAGTTTTTTGTGATGTCAAGTGTGGAAAAATGGCTTTTTGTACACAAATGGAGCTCCTTATCGTGTGGATCAGCTGGGAGGACAGCCTCAATGTGGTGGTGGCAGCTCGGGGAGGAGGGAAAACAAAAAAACGTCCCCCTGGAGGTCGTGCGCCACAGTCAAGTCAAGTCTGCAAAGCATTCACATCGCAGAGGTACACTTCGATTTTTATAAAAAATAAGATACAACTGAGGAGAACAGGAGCCTAAAGCCTGTTGCACTCACACGCCGTGGCTCGGCGGTGAGACTGGGGAGCTTAGATCGGACCGAGAAGCAGTTTGTCGTTTAGGATATGGAAGCAGGTCAGCAGAGGTACCGAAAGGTGCGGTGGTGGCGAGGCTGAGGATTCAGGAGTGGTGCACTGCGGGGAGCTCTAACCCATGGCTGTGACCATACTGGAAGGGTGGTGCGGGGTGAAGGGGAGGCTCGAGGAGGGGTGCATGGGTGTGGGGGTGGTCAGCATGTGGCCGGAGTGCGAAAAGGGGGGGAAGGATGACATGTGGCGGGACAGAGCGGCCGGGCTGAATGAGCTGGTCTTGTCCATCAGGCTCTTGGAGAAGTCGTCCATGTTATCTTGGGCTTTTTTGCTCTTCTTTGACTTGCTGGACATCTTCCTGTTCCTGGTCTGGATGCCTTCCTTCTTCATGGTCAGAGGTCGGTTGATCTGCTCTCGAAAGGAGAAAGAAAAAGATGGCAGATGAGTATTTGGTCCTCGTGAACATTTCACATGAGATACAAATCTTAAAATTTAAGATTCCAGTATGAGATTTATATTAAAGCAAAACAAACCGTAAGTGGGGGGTGTCACAGAGTTTCAGAGTAAATAAGAAAAATGTGGTGCACAAAGAGCTTTTTAGTTCTCTTAGAGGCAGATTTTGGGGTTTTGGACAGACATAATGATATGTAATGGAGTCCCATTACGAGGCGAATCAGGCTGTCCCATCCCGAAACACAAGATTGTTTATCTATACTGTGAGAATGTGTGTGTGTGTGTGTGTGTTGGGTCGGATATGAATGTTGATTCCTATAAGCTGGACTGTATCTAAGGCTGTAGCTATGCCAGGAAGAGAAAAGAGAGAAAAAGGACAGATGAAGGGGAGGAGGGGGGTGCAGGGAAGATGGAGAGAGCGTGTGCAGAACACAGACGGAGAAGAGTCTGGCAGCTAATGTGCAGCCGGTCAACCACAGAGACACATGGCCATGACGACTGTCAGCGTCGGCCAAGTCCTTCTCTCCACCCTCCTTCTCGACTGCGTGGCCGACTCTTGGCCAAAATGGCCCCAGCTGCCATATTCCAGCATAGGTTTTAGCGAGGAATGAGAGCTGGATGATGGAATTCCGACTGTGGGCAGGATTATGAGGGAGGTGGATGAGGCCGACTGGCTTCCTGATCTTTCTCAGTGGTTCTTCCCGGGGAAATGGGAACAGGGATTTCTCGAGCTGTCTGAGACATTGGCATTTTTCGCTGACTCTTTAAACAGCGGCCTCAATGATTAGTGGAGGGCACAGATCTGTTTTCCCCCCAGTGATGTGGGTTTCACTCGCTAAGCTTTGACTCCATACTGGGTGACCTTCTCTGCCTTGCGTGCCCTGATTCCAGTTCTAGGGCATGCTACACCCACCGAAAGCCAGTCTAGCCTCCGCTCTTTGATGCTGAGATGTCTACCGTCTCGCGAAACAATTCTTGGGCTTCCAGCGTGTGCTCGGCCACCAATACCCGAGCATATAAAAAAAAAAGCATTTGAGTCAATGGCCCCCACACAATGCACAGTGCAAGCTCTCACATCCTCCCTCCAAAAACCAGCAGCTAACCACCTGAAACCTCAGCATCCGTACAGAAGTGTGAGGACTGTACACCTCTCAGAAATATAAAGATGAGAAAGACACCTTACAGGCACAGTGAGAAAACCCCTGATTACTCAGAGAAGGCCGTCTATGTTTTGGGTGTTAACACAACCTTGTGTTTGTGGCAACTTTTCTGTTTTCACAAGCTTCTTATCTGAGCTTACGGGACAACAGACTGCTACCATCAGGTGTTTTGTACGCTCACACTTACACACATTAGGAGCCCATGTAGGCCAGCGGGGACTCCACTAAATTCTCCATGAAGAATGTGGAATTTGTTTCAAACGGAGCAAACCCCAACAGAAGTCTGGATTTACCAAAATAAACTAATTTCATAATTACGCCAAGGTCGGGGTCAGTTCAGATGCTAATATGTAAAGGGGAAATATTATTCTACTCTCCTTTTAACCTTGGTCTGAATCTGCTTCTGCACCGCCTCACTATGTGCCAAAAGTAACATGGGAAAATGATTTAACAGAGAGCGCTTGCGTGACAAGCTGGCCAGCAGAGCAGGATACTCTTCCCCTTATGCACAGGGGTATAGGCAACCTCTATCTGTTGTCTGTACAAGGGGGAGGAAAATTACCTACATGTGGCCTCAGAGCAGTTATCCTGCTTATTATTATTATTAGTTTCAGCCACAATGGCAGTTTGATTAAAAGTGACAGCTTTGTGCACAGGAGAGGAGAGAGAGGGAGAGATAAACGCGTCCCTGGGGTTTTCAGATTGAGGATGTGAAATGATGTGGCGAGGCACTAACCAACCCAAAACGAATCAGACGGATTGGTGGTCAGAGGGGGGACTCAGAGTCCCTGGCGCGCATGGAACCAAAAGGCTAGAAATAGAAGAAGAAGAAGGGGGGGGAACGGTCTAAAAAAAATTAATCGAATTTTAATTAAGCCCCTTCTTTAATATTCAAAAGCAAGGCGGCTGCGGGCTTAGTTCGCTTAGGTCTTATACATTTTAGATTCGCACTTACTGCCAATAAATCATATTAATTCTACAGTATTTGTTATCGCCGTGCCCCGGAAATTCTCTGCAGGGACAAGTCAGATAAAATATTCAAAGGGAGAGAGGGGAAGGTGCCCAGCAGGACGTGATGGGAGAGAAATAAAAAAGGCAGATCTGAGGAGAAGGGGGACATAGATGGGAGCTGGACGAATAAATATTGGAGGCAAGCCTCGATAGTTATGAGAGATATCCAGTGAAGGTTTATTACTCACATTGTGCAGTTTAAAGTACAGGCCGCAGGCGTTGCACACCGGGTCCCCGTTGGCATTTCTCCGCCACAGCGTCGTCGTTGTAGTCTGACAGTTTGCGCACGACGTCCCTGCCCGCCTGGCTGCCGACTGCAGACAGGCCAAAAAAAGGGAAAGGGGAAAGAAAAAACCATCACATGACCACTCAATGACCCAATCATCACTGAGGTTTATTCTAACAGCTTTAATACCATCATTCAGGGCTCGTTTTAACACTTAAATATGGCTTAAAAAATACACACACTAGTTAACTTTGCTTACGCGAAATAGCCATGTGGCACTCATTAAGAGGGATTTGCAAGGATATCTGTGGAATTTTTAAGTCATCGGGATAAATTGGTGTAAATTCAGCAGCCCTGTATCCATGGTATCCTCGATTGATTTAACAAAGAAACAACACATGCATTTTCTATTATACCTGCTTAAATACAGTCTTTAATTTTTCACTCCAGCATTGCGCAAAGCTGCTTGAAACATTCAGGAAGCTTTTATTTTGACAATATATACATTGTATATCTCTACCCAGTGCATTTTCTTTTGCATTTAGTGCCAGCTGAAATTTTTTTTCAATGAGGAAAGAAATAAATTTAAAAAAAGAAAACAGGGTTGCTTTCACCCGGGGCTAAAAATAGCCACGTAGAGCTCATACCTCCTGGAGAATAAATATTTACAGAACACATAAAAGCAGGGCCTTGAAATGGGAGAGCTATTAAATGTGATTAAATTAACCCCCTCCTCCAAAAAAGCCAACACGTGACGTCAGACAATGGAAAGGAAAAGGAAGGAGATGAAACGTATAGATTTAGCATCTATTAAACGTAAAAGGCCTCGTCTGGAATGTATGCTTTGGATTCTTCCAATATGCGCACAAAATATGAATACATGATGCGGTGAAATGAACCACATGGCAATAATTGCACGCCAGTTAAAAGCACACAGTTTGGAAAAAGAAAGAAAGAAAGAAAGAAAGAAAGAAAGAAAGAAAGAAAGAAAGAAAGAAAGAAAGAAAGAAGTGGGTATTTTTGGCTTCGCTGCAGGCTACTAGCAGAGTAAAACCCTCGCTCCATCCTGCCACAGTGAAAGTCATGTCTTCCGATGGATTTCAGCTGCCTGCCTCACAGGCCAGTTTGCTGCAGTGGCTTGACATTGATGTTATAATCTCTAAAAACAATCAATAGACAGGTGACCGCAGAGGACACGCTAACGTAAAGGACTACATTATCTCAGGGAGGATTTTCCAATTATACACACGTGGTGGCCCAATAACCACTGCTGCTGATCGCTGTGAATACCCAATCACAGTGGAGGAACACACCTTTTGAAATAATCTCTATTTTTATTCACTTAACCTATCATCATAGTTTAACCGGTTTTGTTATTTTTCCAACATTTTGTTTTTTTCTTCGCAGCCAACACTTTAAATATCAGCAATGAAAGGTCAACAGGATTGGTATTTACACGATGTGGTGATTTCATAGAGAAATGACTCGGCTCGCAGATCTTATCTTCGTGCTAATTTTCACTTTCTGGCCTGTACAGTTTTTTCCTGACCCTTTTCACCTCCGCGAGAAAGAGGTTCAAGGTCAAACTGACCTGGTTGTTACCCATACCTGAGCATCCTCGTGTATTTAAGCGGTGATTACAACGCTAAACAATTTCTCGTCGTGGCTCTCTGTCTGGCCTGGCTCGGGCTGGCTCAGCCTTTATGTTTTGACTGGGGAAGCGGGGCTTGTGTTGTTGAAAGCGACTTATCTGCGCTGCTCAGATATCCGGCAGCTCTTTCCTGAGTAGTTACATTATAGAGGCAAAGTGGTGCAGAGAAGAAGTCCAGAGCAGAAGAGGTCTGGACGGCCATTTTTGCCTCGAAAGATTTTTTTTTCAAAGAGTGGGGAACTCCTGTGAAGCTCATAAGAGATGTAAGCTCTGATGAGAGGGGCTTTCCCCAAAATAACTGTAAAAATAGCTGCACTTGGAAAGCAAAAAGGTCTGCTTATAGCTACAATATAGGCTCACCTACAAGATGAAATAAAAAAAAAATGGATGCTGTAAAGAGTGCACAACTGCAGCCATGCTCAGTTCCTTTAATTAGAATCAGAGTGGGGGGTCTTTTGTTTTGTTTTTTTGTTTGTTTTATCCCGGGGGTTGTTTTATTTGCTCAATTAAATATGAAAGATAGAAAATGTAATCTCTCTTTAAAAAAAGTAAAACTAAGGCTCTCGCAGTGCAATTTTAAATTAAATATTTAAAAGTTAAATAACACTGTGCAGGACGTAAATAAGGTACTACAAGTGGAAATAGTCCAGATGTCGTACAATAGCTGTAAAGCTTTGATGGCCACAGGTAGCGTTCTATGATATACATGGGGCCTACTGTGTGAATCAATGACAATTTTAGCAAATAAAAAGTAGCACTGTCATTGCATTAAAAAAACTGCACTTTTTTTCTGTGGTAATATCTGAAAGCAGAGACCTGCACTTGTCGAGTCAATTTCCTGCAGCTAATAGGCCTACTTCTTCCTGGATAGGGGAAAAACAGAGAGAGAGACGGAAATGTCATCAACAGAGAAACATGGTGGAGACGTACCAGCCGTCGCTTGGGTTTGATGAGAGGGCGATTCTGCCCGTTCATCTTGTGATAGAGTCCGCAGGCGTTACACAGATAGTGACCCGTACCGTCCCGCCTCCACAGCGGAGTCGACGTGGCCCCGCAGTTCACACACTCTCTACCTTCTGCAAGAGCCAACGCGCACACGGACACGGACACACACACACACACACACACACACACAGAGAAGATGGAGAGAGTGTCCAGGTCAGTTGGTCCTTAAAATAACCAGCAATAACTGGTTCATGCAATCAATGCTGAGAATAAAAAGAGGTTAGAGAAAAGTGTATATATATATATATATATATATATATATATATATATATATATATATATATATATATATATATCAAGTATTCTGTAAAGCACAGAACGATTAATAATGACATCGACTAATAATAATAACTAGACAAACTAGTACCAGTAATTAACAATAATGATATTGATAACAATAACTAGAAAGTAGAAAGGCTTGCAGTAGATTTATTTGTCACACACAGACACCACGCACGCACACATTAAACACATGTGGTTAGTTTTGGTGTCGAATACAGCAGTTGTGTTAAGGTCCATAAAGCATAAATTATTTCAGTAAACCACAAAACTTTTCGCACTGCGAGTCTCTGAGCAGGATTTTCAGACTGAGCAAAATCCACTTTGGAGCGTGACAATTTTTTAAAATAAATCTAATCAAATCCGCCTTCGTCCGAGTCATTAAATTTCCCTTTATTGAAAATTTATATAATTTAAATAATAATAATAATAATGATAATAATAATAATAATAATAATAATAATAATAATAATAATAATAATAATAATAATAATCTTTTATTTTGAAATGGGGGGGGCAGGTTTGACTGGCACTTCTCTAGTGACACCGACAGGTGAGACGCGCACTAACAGTTGGATTATGGTATACTGGGGGCCTGAAACTGAAACAAGGGAGCTCGCTGCACACATAGTCAGATTATTTGAAAGCAGAGACTCACTCACACAGGGCTTTTGTGCAACGCCGAGAGCCTTTTGCATTCTCAGGCATGCAGCCACACTTCCCCTTTTTTTCGAGCTGCAAACACACACGCACACACACACACACACACAGCTCGACTTCTTCACAAAGACTAAAAGAGATGCGTCGGTCCGGGTCGTGCCGCGTCGTTTAGATGTGACAGACATGCAAGCACCTGGGAAAGTGTGTGTTGCTATTTCTCTCTCTCTCTTTTTTTTTTCTTTTTTTTTGGCTTGAGAATATGTTTCAGAAATCAAACAGGAACTGATCCAATGCATGTGACTTAAGAAAAGCAGGCCTCTGCAATGCAGCGTTTTGCACAGTGTGCTTGGTGCTCCGGGAGAAAAGCTTTCAGCGCTGCGCTGAGTTTACACTGCCGCACTGAAGACCCGATTAAAACATCCAAATGAAACTCTTCAGATCGCCAAATATCTTTAACTGCACATTATCTCACATGATCCCGGAATTCACATCTTTATTTGCATTAATGGCCCAGTGTATAGTGCTGAATAATCCCGATGATATGCATCAACTAATCCTCTGTTTTCTATACTCCCCATCAAAGACGCTGATATTAATCTCATTACAGAAAACTGGTTTTCAGCGGCGCTGAAATAACCTTTAAAATAATTACCCACCCTCTTCACAATTTGTAAATATCTCCCTCCTCTCTGTCTGTCTGTCTTCTTTTTTCCCTCCCCTCGGTGGTTCGTGCACTCTGCCACGGCGACGGTTCAGCCGCTTTTTCCCTGTGAATGAACGAGCAGTATCCGGTGCTCTACCGCTGGGTAAACAATGCAACTGTGGCGTGCACTGGTCCGACAATAATGGGATTATCTTAAACATATAAACGGGGCGACACAGCCCAGAGAGTTGGCTTCCCCTCTGTCTCTCTCCCACTCTCTGTTGGTGCAGAGGAAGATGAAAAAATGACCTTATTTATGGTTCAACTCGGAAATCATTTGCGTCATGATTTTTTCCTTTTTACCTCAATATAAAAAAAGTTAAATTCATATTTTTTTTATTTCAGTTCTCAATGGTGTTAATCTTTTACCCCCATTTTTTATTTTTAATTTATTTTTTTAAATAAATATAGCGTCTTTTTTATTTGTTTTATTGGTGTTATTATTATATTTCATATTATTATTATTTTTTTTTAAATCAGACCATTAAGGGAAATCTGTGAGGTATTTTTGCGGCTGTTTGGGTTAAACTGACTCCTGCGGCCTTAAACCTCCATGTGAGGGATGAACGTGCTGATTATGGGCATTTATTTTAGAAATCTATGTGAGATTAAACACGGCTGATCATTAAAGGCTGCAATTCTGGGGAATGCTGTTAGATCAAAAGGGAATGTAATAAAGCGCACGCCTACCTGAAGTGGACCTTGTTTTTGGTCTTGTTTTGGAACCATAACTAGAAGATGACCCACCTATCAGGCTACTTGGTGGGAAGAGGCCTGGGCCGTATTCAGGGACATAGGGTGGGTATGTGGCGATGGGGTGGTGGGCAGAGGATGACCCTGCTCCGATTGATGCCACGCTCCGGCTGTGAGCTGACTCCAGTTTCATACTCTCGGCCAGGGTCACTTGGTACTTTATGCACTCTTTATCCTCCTGCCGCCCGGAGCTGCTGGAGCCGGGGGTAGATATGCCCGGATCCGGGGATACGTCTTTGGGAGGGGTCGGGGGAAACGTGAAGAGGTGTGGACTGGAGTGACCGGTAGACAGGGAGGAGGAGGATGAGGCTGGGGGGTAGACGGACAGGCTGGCCGGGGAGCCATGGTGCAGGTTCTTGGGAAAGGGGCTCAGGTTCCAGGGAGAAGTGCTGTGGTGCGGGGGGATTCCTTTGCTCCCCTCCAGCCAGGGCAGAGAGCCGTGCAGTAATGAGGGACGGCACACCTGGCTACCTGAGGCAGCACAGAAAAACAACAGAAAAGATCACAACCTGACTTCACTCTGCAGCAAAAACAAATACACATCGCCATTTAGAGTTGTCGGGCTTCAGGCCTGAAAAAGCAGGATTTAAGCTTTACACACAAATTAAGCAAACAAATCAGGTGACATTTCTTTCTTTATTTTTTATTTATTTTTTTAAAATTATTCCACACACAGAAGCAATCATTCACTGTGACCAACATCCAGTTCTACATTAAAAAAAATCCTGACAGTTTGTTTACACGTAGAAATTATTTGAACCCCTCTAGTGTGTAGAAATTTGAGAGTTTCATGTGGCCACGCACGTGCGTAAATTTACCCTTTAACCTTCCTATTGAGCGGGCCTAAATGCAACATATGAATGCATGTAATTCAAAAGTAACTCGACTGTTGAGGAAGTTAAAGCCTACATCATAGGAAACTTCATAAATGACTACGCGTCAGTGACTGGCACATTAGAAAATAGACAGTTGGAGTGTGAGAGCAGAAGCCAAAAAACAAAACAAAAAAACATAAATACCAAAGTATTCCAGATGTATCTCTGGTTTCTGTGCCAACACGTCTATTTGTTTAAATCCGTAACTAAACACTCGATCGATCCAGAAAACAAATTGGGCACGAGCTTTTAAAAAAGGAAAAAAAAACTTCACCAGCATATGAGTCAGCTCATGTTTGTGAACTTTAAACGGGAATTGACTTCAGTACGAGCCATACTCAGAAACCATACGCGTAAACTACACATATTCACGCCGTGGTTTCACAACACTTGAGTTTTATAAGTCGAATCAACCCGGGCTAAAATCGAAACTCGTTTCTTTTTTTTCTTTTTTTCCTTTTTTCTTTTGTCTGGGTCACAGTGAGAAAATAATTCCGAGCTGTAATGGAGCCTGCCTGCAATTACGCACGGGCATCCAAACAAATAAAGGGAGCAAATGATTAAATAAAAGGCCTTAACAGGCCGTTTACTTACTGTGTGGAGGAGGAGGGTACCTCTGGACGGCTCGGACAGAGTTTCCATAGTATGGAGAGACGTGGTTCCCCTGTCCATCGATATTAAAGAGTACATCCACATCTTCAGCGAGGGGATACTGCGAAGGGTCCATGTATGAGTGGCCGAGGCCCGGGTGATGTGAGCCAGGATGCTGTTCGTTCATCACCGCGGGATGATGGCTTATCCATCGTGGCTGGTCCGCACTTACTTCCATCGCTTGATTTCTTTAGATATATTTTTTCGTTGCTTTAGCAAATGTTCATGCACGCTGAAGCAAACTGGTACAAGTCAAAAGATAAGAAATAAACTGTCCCAAATCCGCGTGTTTGTTAAATCCACAGGTTCCGCGCTTGCTTCCGATCACCTGGAGACAGAGGGGAGAATTTATTGTCTTACGTTCTCACATTTGTTTACATGCAACGCTTCTAAAACTTGGCAGGACGCTCACGCTTAAGCAAATTCACACGCGATTTTTTTTTTTAAACAAAGACACAGAAATTAAACAGGGAACATACCCAACATTACAAATGCAACTGAGGTGCTGTCACAGAAATACGTCCAAAATGGAATCCGGTCCCACGCAGAGCTCCTGAACTTCTTCCTCTTAGCAAACAAACAGCGAGGAAAAAAAAGTCAGTGTTTCAGCTCAACAAGTAGCGGAGGCTCGCACGGGGCGCAGGCAGGGCTTGTTTGCAGTGGATGGCTTCACTGCGCACTGACCAGCACCAGCAAGTTAAACTCACTGATCAAATCTCTGTTTGTGCGCAGTTGAAGCCCTCTCCATTAACTCCGCTCCTCTCTCTCTCTCTTTCCCTCTAGGTCTGTGAGTCTCTTGCTTACTCACCCTTGCCCTACCTCTCTCGCTCGCTCTCTCTCTCTCTCTCTCTTGCTCCTTCCAGTCCCCCTTCTTTTTTCCTTTTCTCTCTCGCTCTCTCTCTCTCTTTTTTTTTTTTTTTTTTTTTTTTTACAGTGAAGGCATTCTTTCAGGATGGCGCCAGGCAGCTCAATGCTTGCAGACAGCTGTGGCGCGACGCAACTTAAGGAGGGTCTGTCAGTGTCATCAGTTAAGGGGAGGGGCCTGCTCTAATTGAATACAACATTGGGCCAAGGAATATATGGAAGAGCTGCAAGAATTTATTACCTTTTTAATGTTTGTTTGTTTGTTTGTTTGTTTGTTTTTTCTCTGAACTCATCAAAAGAGGTATATTTATTTTAAATATGAAAATTGTACTTTAGTAAGGCCTTATACACTTAACAGCTGTCTTATGCATGCAAGCGTGCTAGGTGTGCAAAACTCGTGTTGTAGGAAGTTATTTTATTTTGAATTAATCTATAAAATATGATACCTACGTTTATAAACTTAAAAGGGAAAACTTATAAATTAACCTTCAGCGTCATTAAAGTTGACAAGTATAAAAATGATAACCAAAAATAAAACTCCTTTTCTAAGAAAAAAAACTTTTATTACAACAGCCACTAAAGTCTGCGCTTTTTCCTGCTACAGTTTGCGAGAAGAGAAGAGCAGAAGCTGCTGCAGAGCCTGTTGCTCTGGGCCAACGGCATGTTGCGGGACATTTATGCTCTTAAAATTGTGACAGTGCGTCCTCTCGCGGTGACAGCCACATTATTCTAATGGCAGATCCAAACTGAGCCGATTTCCTCACCGTGAAGCCGGCACGGACAGGGACGCCTGGGTGACTGAGCCTCCAGTTTAAAAAAAAAATGAAAAGTTAAAAAAAAATAGTTATAATGTAAGCTATTACTGGCTGTTACTTAACTCGGTTTCTGTGCGGTAGCTGCAACCTGTTCACTGCAGCTCAGACAGACGAGCAACAACGAGCGATGTCAAGATTTATTCACAGCAGTGAATAACGCGCATTGATAACTCGCACTGCGAGTGACCGTAGCCCGCCTCGCTTTGGCCAGTTTTTCTTTTTAAATAAGCAAACTGGAATTTAAAAGGATGTGTTCGCCATGACACGGCCATGATGCCCTACGTCTTCCACCTGAGAAACAGTCCCCCTCTATCCCTCCCCGTGGGCAGGTGTCTGTGTGGGAGGGGGTAGGTTTTTTATGTCTAAATCCCGGTTTGATCTGCGTATACTGTCAGACTGGCGGTGTGTAATAGTAGCAGTGTGTGTGTGTGTGTGTGTGTGTTGGGGGCAGCCACTGGAAGTGACGTCACCGCGGTGTAAACAGTCAGGAAATGAATCCTCTCGAGGCGGCTGCGGGAGCGCGCACGCCCTCGCACCACGTAGGTATTGGCATGAATTTGCTGTGGGTGTAATATCAGGTGGGGGTCACTTCCTTAGAGTGGGGGGTTGGTACCAAATAAATAAATAAATAAATAAAAGCATTAAGGTGACCAATGAAGACGCCATCAGACAGATTATTTAGCAGGTGAGTCCTCAGTTGCATGCGCACAGGTGATGGCTCATTCATTCAATCCCGTCTGAAATTATTAAGCTTGCTCTTAACCGAGCGCTTGGGAGCACGGGCAGAGGAGGACTTGGCAAAGCGTGCTATTTTTCCCTCTCTCCAGGATAGCCCTACCTGGGGAGAGGGAGAGCGAGCGTTTCTCACACAGGCAAAGCCCGAAACTGAACTTGGACGCAAACTGCTGTAGCTGCCATTGTCAGGCTGTCAGCCGACTCGTGTAATTATCCTCTTGAAAAAAGTATCGCGGAGCGTTATCCACAAAGTAGCCGTTATAGGTGCTCGAAGGCAACACACGACGGTAAAATGTGGCCTAAAATCCCGATTATGTGTTTTTGTTTCTTGACTGGATGCATCGAAGCTTAGAGAATGGGACATGGAAGCCATCCCATCACTTGAGTCCCCAAGCCTCGGTGTCAATAACGCCGGGGCTTATTCAGCGCGGGATATAAGACTGCCTCTCCCTTTCTTAAAAAAAAAAAAAAAAAAAAAAAATCATTTTTAATCCTAAACTGTCGTCACGAAGGGAGAAATGGTGGCTTTGGCTCTTTTTTCTCTGTGTGTGTGTGTGTGAGGACGAAAAAGCGAGAGGGGCTAAAACGAGCCCACATTAGTCTATTTTTGTAGTTAATGGCCTACAACTAGCACCGATGCTGTGCGTAAAGATTTGTTAAAGGTTTATTCATAAACGCGGGCGAGGGTCCAGTCCTTTTCTTGATGGCTTAGATAATTTCTGCGAGATTATGTTAGCCAGCTTTGATTAAAATCGAGCCACTTTCTTTTTTTGTTCTCTTCACTGCAATTAACACAAGAACGGATTATTCCATTACCTGTGTGTGTGTTTAGGGGGATCAAATGTTTTAGATAACGTCTAATGCTTGCGTGCATGTGCGTGTGCGTGTGCGTGTGTGTCTGTGTTTACTTTGTTCCTCAGCGTCCCGTGTTCACAAAATTACAATCATTGTTTTCCCTCATAAATAAAAGTTTCCTTCCGCCAGCTGATTAATCAAAGGTCAGCGAGATAAAAATCATACTATAATAATACATTAGATGGTGTAACAGTTATGCCACCACCAGTGAGTGTTCGCCCACTGCTACCACTACAGTAATATCAATACTTTTTTGAAAAGGAAAAGAAATTCAAATGATATGAGTAGCAGCTCGTGTGAGGTACATTTAGAGCCAAGAAGAAGCAAGAGGCGCTATTTTAAAATAATATTGAAAAGAAATCGCCTGTGCGCATGCGTGTGTGCGCATTTACGGCCTGTTATCTGGGGTCGTAATGTGTCACGTATCTTTATTTATTCTGGCACGCACAGATCTAAGATACCCAGCCAGAATTAGACTTAATTTTTGTGAAATATAAATTTTTAAAATATTTTTTTTAATCAAAAAGCACTTTGGCGCAAGAAAACACACGACATAAGAACATAATCCAAAGAGCTTCTGTGGAAAAAAAAGAGAGATGCCCAGCCAGTGATTAAAAATGCTACGGGCTATAGTCATGCTGTAAATTGTGATATTTTTTACTGGTTAAGCGCTCATTTATACATTTTGAAACCCGTATATTACCGCAGGTAACCTATTTGTTTCTTACTCAGTGAGTCATTTGTCACCTTTCTAGTCTTTTCAAGAAAAAAGTGGGGCTGCTTTTCTGTCAGCATGGGAACCAAGTCTGGTTCTTAGAACAAAACTAGGGCGTAAAATTCTGCTTGTTGGGCGCGTGAAACTTAAAAACAGAACTGGCTTTCCTAGAACGATTTAAATGAGCAAGAGCTGAAGGATTGATCACATTTTCTTCGAGTGTGTTTAAAAAGAAAAAGAAAAGAAAAACTAGCACATCAGATTTTGTGTCATTCTTCCCAACGAAGAAGAAAAAAACAGAGCAAAGAAAAAAAGGGGGCTGCCAATTGACTGAGTTGTGATTCTTATCTTTATATCACGTCTCGCCAGACGCACTGATGTAATCTTTCATTTGAGGTGCAGGGCCTTTTCACCTCTTGTCTTGTGCATCTCCAAACAGAAGTCATTCATCATTCAGGCACTAAATTGTTTGGCTGATTTTTTAAAAAAAAAATGTTATTTATGTTATTAATCTTTGTGGTTTAAATGAGTTTAAAGTGGAGCTCGGAGTGCCAGCAGCCTCTCTGACACCTCATGCAATAACGAAATTTCGATTGTGACGGGAAATTGGAGTGAAAGTGCTATCCGCTCGAGCGGTCCGCTGCTTCTTCTTCTACGTTTTTAATCCGAGTTTATATTATTTTAATAATAACACCGTATTTTTTTATCCTTTTATCCTTTTTTATCCTATCGAATCCTATCCTCTTTTTTAAAGAAGCGAATAAATGAAGGGAAGAAAAAAAACATCAAGGTGTCCGAGGGTTTCTCTCGTGTTCTGCTCCCCGCGTGCAAATAACCGTTGGAGCTTTTTGGCCCGTGACTGTGCGCGTGTGATGCCCCTGATTTAGCTTCCTATTCATTCTAAACAGCGGCTCTCTCCCTCTCTCGCACTCACACAAACACACCGCCATCTCGAGACACAAGGACCAAAGACGAGATGGAGGAAACTAATAACGGGCTGGGTGTGTGTGCGTGTGGGGGTGCAAAGCAGCCTCAGCAAGCCCAGCTCCTTCTTATGACCCGCCGGCAAAGGTAATCAGATCAATTTCACGGCTTGTATGGGATTCTCGCCTGCACCACCAGGTAATGCGAGAGGTAATGGGTCGCTAAAAACACTCATCTGTGCTATTTTAGGTGTGGGTTAAATAATCTAAGAAGTGAAACCGGCTGTCGTTTAGCCTTTTTACATATCAATCCGTTGACTCAGGCGAGCCAAAGAAAAAGAAATGCTAGCTTAATTATCAGCCCGGCCAACCAAAGCAAATTTCGCTTGCGCTGCTAATAAATAAAAGGATAGAGAAAGCAGTTAGCATTAAACGCAACAATGGCGCTCGTTATGGATGTTGTAGCCAGTATTGTCAACACTACCCCCCCCCCCCCCCCTTTTTTTTTTTTTTTTTTAATTCCACCAAGTGCACACAGAGCGATGTTGAGGGGGAGAGATGAAGGTGTAACGGGTAGCTTCATCTCCGGCTTCACTGAAGTCCAGTCAAAAAAAAAAAAAAAAAGATAAAAAAAATGTTACCGCTTTACTCATAATTTTCGTTTATAGTCATTTAATCTAGCACCCAAAAAAAGCACATTCACAAAAGTTTCCCATCATTCTCAGACCGTCAGTGAGCTCACAGACAGGCTACAAAGCCACCGAGGGAAGCGGCAGCTCATTGGATGGGGCATTTAGGATGCGGCGGCTTCAGAGCAAATCTAAATATTTACTGACCTGCAGTGGACGCTGGACTGGTGGAGGCTTTTTTTTCCGCAGACGTGAAGGAAGAGTGACATAGAGATGGAGGCGCCGATGGCATTTAGAGAGAGGCAGAGGAAAAAAGAACGAGAGGGCGAGGAGCTGTGGACGGGGAGGGGAAAAACACACACGCAGACACACACACAAACACTCACACACACACTCTCAGCACAGCGCTAGGAGTAGTGGTGGCGGCGGCGGTGATGGTGCGCGCGCGCCCTCGGTCCCGGAGTCACAGCGTCACAACTCAACGCGAGGAGGAAACACGCGCGCACATAGGCTGTACCGGGCAGGCTGCACGAGCACACGGGCCAACCAAAGGCGGCCTCTTTACCGTACTTACTGTACAGAACACGCCAGCTCTTCCGGGTCTGAAAGCACAGCAAGTTATGGGAATAGAACGGCAGTAGAAACCAATGGGAATCTATTGTAGGGTTAAAATAGAAGTGATCTATCAGTCATTTATTATGATTTATTATGATTTTGATGCAATTTAAAATGAGATTTCTTATTTTTAAAAAAATACTATTTTTGTGTTTAACCCCATTTTGTTGTATCCAGGTGATCATGTTAATTCAGGAGACGCCCAATATTGGCACACAAGCCGAATGAAAGTAAGATTATATTATGTTATATGTAAGAAAAAGGCGATTGTGGGCATTTGCACGTGATTTTTTTTCTGATTGAGCAATGCACAACTGTATATTGTGTAACTGTAACTGGCTATTATCTATATAGGCTTTTATGTGGTGCCTGTACAGTTTCTGTCACTGTGAGGGCTTGTGCTCTGCAGATATTTCACCGCAGAACACAAGCCCTCACAGTGGCAGAAACACGTTGCACGTCCCTTTGTGTTAGGAGAGGAGCCCCTTTCTCTCCCCTGCCACAAAGGACAGATGAAGCCATAGCTGCTCGGTGTCTAATCAACACCCAAAAAAAAAAAAGATTCACAAACTCCTCAGCAATTACAGAAAAACATTTCAGAAGGAGGAGAGAAAAATATACATATGTAGGCAATAAATCTGAAAATGTGATCGTGGCTACAAACAGCAAAAGCTTCACACCAATACACGCACAGAGACACACACTGAGCATATAGAGGCCGGCCAGCCTGCTTATTGACACCATGGTTGATTGAAAGGAGCACCAAGCAAATCCGATCCTTCTCTCTGTGAAATGCACTGAGGAAAAAGAGAGGAGAGGAGAGGAGAGGGAGGATGCTGGAGGCTTGCTATCTCTCATGATGCGCATTGACTCTTTGAAGGAGAATGTAAACTGATCACACCCAAATCTATCTTTGGGGGAGAAATTCAATTAAGGTAATAAATTAAAGATAATTGACACAAACCTCGTTGTATAAACTTACGAACGCGACTACAGCCAAATGCGTCTTTTTTAAAAATCAATGAATTATTCAGCAGCCTACTTCCACACAGGGACGAGCCGAGCTTTTCATTTATGGAATCCCACCCAGTGTCTAAATAGAATTACAGAATAACGACAGCGTCAAATTGTAATGATTTATTAATCTGCTTTTGAGGTAAATAAAGCGTTTTTTAAATTATATTCTATTTTATTTTTGATCAGGGGAATTATTTGATTTCAATGTAAAGATGAAGTTAATATGCGGATGCGATAAATGAGCGCGCTGATGAGAAACGACGATTAAAGCGGCATTCATGCGCGCTCGCGATTAAAGCACATTATAGGTGTTATAAAAAGATTAATTACGAGGAAAATAACCAGAATCAATCCGGTCCTGTTCACTATGGGTACAATTAAATAAAGGCGGGAAATAACGTTTAATTTTAGGCGGCGGATGTGAAAAGCAGTTTTGTTTTTAAAGAGGGGGAATGCATTTTTTTGAGGGGGGGGGGGGGATCGAGTCTTAATTAATTTTAAATAGAGACTGTAAACGGGTTTAGAGTTTAGTACAGGCCCCACAGTGTCACATTAGAGGTATGAGGCTGTGTAGTGTTTTGCACTTCCTCTAACAGGGATTTAACGAGAGCGCATGCGGCCTGGAGCCCGAGTCCAAAATCACTCGCCTCTCTTCTTCTTCCTCCTGCTCTTCTTCTTTTTTTTTCCTGCCGTGAAATCGCGTGATTAATGTAGAATTTGACGCGAGCTCCCGCGTGACAGCTGACAACAGCTAAGCACCCCCCCCCCCCCCCCCCCCCCTTCACTCTATTGGTACACTGGTCGTAATAAAAAGCAAGAGTCTGTGCACACCGGCCTTGTATTATTATTATTATTATCATTATTGTTGTTATTATTATTATTATTGTTGTTGTTGTTGTTATTATTATTATTATTAGTCTCACAGCCAGCTGATATTTATTGACACACAGCAGTTTGGATGAGGTGTCATCATCTCACCATTACATCCGGATTAAATCACCCCTCTTTTCTTAGTTTCTTAATTTTGCAGATTGAGGTTGCAGCAGCAGTAGCGCCCCCCCCCCCCTCCCGTGTACCGTGGCGCTTTTTCAGCCCCTGTTAGTGCATAAATGGAGTAAATCATTTACGGTCACCCGCTTTTATAGACTCCCGGTGTAGCCTAAATTTTATTAGCCCCTTCCCACTCCAAATGTGAAATAAACGGTGCAGTATATATCTCCTCCTTTTTTCCCACCCCCCCTTCTCCCTCTTTCTCTCTCTCGCTCTCTTTCTTTCTCTGCCTACATGATTCTTCGCTGTAAATGTCGAATAAGATGACCTTAATTTGAGACAAAACAGCGCCAAAAATGTATGGGCCACGTATTATCTATTTACTTATTTATTTCCTCAATGTGTTTTATTATTCTCGTCCTGTTCACCCTCCAAACGTTAAGCCAGTGTGTGTGTGTGTGTGTGTGTGTGTGTGTGTGTGTGTGTGTGTTTTTACGGCGGCTTCTCCCTGCGATTTTATTTTAAAATATTAGGCCGAGGTGGGGAGAATTATAAACGACTCTGCTCTTATCTGCTCCCTTCACGTATCCAGGATCACAGAAGCTGATTAAGAAAGAAGTCACAGCCAACGCTGGATTCATAATGATTTGGAATAATGAATCCTTATCTCCCCTCTGCAGATTATCAGCCTTTCAGCTCGCCATGTTTTGTTACATGGGATAATTTATTGCATCTAATACATCACAATGAATCTGATGGGGGAAAGTGATGGCCATGTTAGGAGAGAGGCTGTCTTTTTTTTTTATCCCGGGGCAATGAAATGCCTTTACGATTTTTAATTGGTAAAATATAAGGGGGGTGGGGATCTGATAAAAAAAAAAGAGAGAGAGAAAGAAAGAAAAAATAGAAGCACAGAGGTATAATCTTGCCTGCTAGTGTTCCAGCAGCACTCTGCACTATAATTAGTGTGTCAATTTCAACCTGAAATTAACAACATCGACCTGCCATCTCTGCTTACGCCGGTGGAGTCAGCTAGATCCTAATTTCGCATGATTTATTTTTCACCAAGAAGAGATAATTAATCATAAACACGGGAGAAGGAAAAAACACACAGTGCAGCAAAGTAGAGATAACAAAATATTTGCATCTAAAAAGATTCGATGGAGCTCATTCGCTTTCACCTCCTCCACCCTCCACCGCCATCCCGAGCCCACCTGATCCAGCTGCAGTTACCTCCAGCACTTTTATTTTATTTTTATTTTTTAATTTCCCATGATTAATCTTTGGGTGGCGATGTATCATTAATCACTACATAAGATGGGGGGGGGGGGGTTACACAGTTACACACAGTGTGTGTAACTGGTAGACTGAATGGTGGTGTCACTGTTGTTGGGAAACGATTATTCTTTTATTCAAAGGTTTGGGGGCTGTACCCTGATGTAACACCCAACGAAGATGCACCTCCTTATAAGGTTAATACTAATAGTAATAATAATTATTTATTATTATTGGATAATCAGCCTTTGTTTGGAAGTCGTCACTGGCGCAGCGCCAGCGCAGCTCTGGATTTTTTGGATGGCGCTATGTTTAAACTTGGGCATGCTCACTGTGCCAGGATAAATTTGCATTTTATTTGCAGCTGTAATTAGCTGATCAGCATCTCTCTGCCCCCCTCTCTCTCTCCCTCTCTGCCCATCTTTCTTCTCATTATGATTTTGTATTTTCGCCGCCTCTTTCACCGCCTCTCCCCAATCCCTCATTTTCCAATGTCCTGGCAGCGCCACCAGATGTTTATCGCTTTTATACCCAGGGACGCTGCCATGTCAAACAGACCGAGGATGGACACTTGCAGGCGGTTGGGTATCCAGGCAAGCCCCCTCCCTCCCTCTCTCCCCTACCACCACCTCCTCCTCCTCTTTTCCTGGCTGTGCATAATCCTGTACTGGGTGGCCACTGGTAGTCCAGTGACGGTTTCATATGAAACGGGGTAAGGGGGTGGGAGAAAGCAAGGAGATCACGTTGGTTGCTGATTAAAGGGTTCTCCAAATATAAAATAAATAAAAAGAGCTCGATTTAATTCACCTCCCCTGAAAGAGAAATCTTACTCTTTTTGTCCGTGCAGAAAAGGGCCACATCCGCGCTGATGGGAGGCTGACGGTGCGCCCCAGATATACTGCAGATAGAGATGTGGAGATGAGCTTAATGAGATGCAAGGCTGTGGGTGGGGTTGGGGGCAAACATCCAGTGCAGGAGTCTTCCCAGGAGAGATCTGCACAATGCGACCTGCCCGTTATCTGCAAGGGAATGCACTCCCTCGCTCGCTCTCTCTCTCTCTCGCTTTAATGAGCAGTCGTTTATTAAACACTCTCTCACTCTTTTAACCCCATAATTGAAAAAAAGAGGCTTTTCTGGAGCGGCTCGACCCCCCACACTGCAGCAGCTCTGCTCCACTGCAGAGGATGCAGCGGTGGATGCAGTGATTATATCCATGTAGCTTACCTGGGCTGCAACAATCACAAGGGGGCTTTGCAGACCACCACCCCACCCTCCTCCTTCCCCTCCAGTTTGGCCATGATATACAAATATTTATCCACTGATAAGGAACCACTACGATGGCAGATAACCTCCAGTGCCACTGCGTCAGGACTCTTTGTCTGTACAGTCTCAGCAATTACTAAACATTTCCCTTCCTCCTCCTCTTTTTTTCCTCCTTAAACTTCTCCGTTGCTTTTAATTCGTTAAAGCATTATTAGGAGTCTCTCTAAGCCTCTTTAGTCAATGACTGTTTGTGGAGTCTGGAAAAGAAAGAAAGCATGGGAGGGGAGATGGGAGGGGGGGTCTGTGTGTGTGTGTGAGAGAGAGGGGGGGTGAATGAAAGACTGGCTTGATTTTCCTCGCAATCCACGGAACAAATAGCTAACATTTAACGTTTACACCCTGCCTGGCGACTCACTGGCGCTGCGGGGCCGAGCCGAGTCGGGCTAAAGTGTCCCGAAAGCCTTTGGAGGGGTGTAAGTCCCGGGCTATCGGGTTCTCCAGATCCCCTTTAAATGACTGTCAAAAGAGGCAAATATCGAATTGCACGGGGTCTCACTCTCCCCGCCCTCTCTCGCTCTCCCAGCCTTCCCTGCCAGCCTGGCACCAATAATGCGTTACTGTAACGTGATTAGCTACTTCTCCAGGAGCAGGCAGGGATTTCCAGGCAATTCATTCTTTATTTGCCACTGTGTGTAAATGTAGTTTGTGTCACCATGACTGGAATAAAATAACAAATAAATCAGACATTTATTAATCGAGAGATTTAATAGGAAATACAAACACTTTTGAAGGTGTTTTCTCGAAATGATCTTTATCTGATCATTTACTGATACATGGAAAAAGTTCAAGGAACTGTTCACTTTTACATGTGTAAAGAAAGTGATAAGGTATTAAAATAAATACAAAGATTAAACTTAATTGATCTGGTCAAACTTTAGAAATATTAAAGTACAAATTATTACATTAATAAGACGTGAGCTGATGTGTTTATTCTAGTGTTTTTTCCTGTTTTAGTGGTGACTAAAACTTTATTTTGGGGCAAAGTCGGTAAACATTTTAAGCGTTTTTATTATCAGATTTGACTTGTGATTCTATACGTGCAGTTATATGTCCCTGTGGCCACTGAGGTTAGGAAATCCTTTAAAACAACTGTCCAAATGTGTGCCCAAAGACGTTTCAAGATGCCAGCCACGTGTTGAGACTTGAGGACAGTAACGCCATCATAACAAATGAATAGAGCTCTGAGAAAGAAAGTGTATTCTTTTTTACATGCGCACCAGTTAGCCTGTTTTTTCTGACAGTTTTATTAAAGCATGGGGGTAGAAATCACTTGGACACTTTGCCTCCGTATGCGGGTAACTGGAATAGTTCAGAATCACATCAGAATTATACATGCAATTAATATGAGCACGTTTGTGCAGGACATATAATTTATTTCTTTATTTTGATTGGGAGTTAATAGATGATTTGTCATTCTAGACGCCAAATAAATTAATATGGAAAGAAAAGCAAAACTTTTGTGTTAAGTGGGCCAGGAACAGTAAGGATCTATTATACCTGCTGTACTGTTAAAGGAAGAACACGCACATTTAATACAAAGCTGCTTTTATAGTAGTGCCACGCATTTTCGCCACGCGCACTCACAATGCAGCACGAAAGGGAATTATAAAGACACCTGGAAAGGTGTCACAATGTGCTTTAATCACAGCAAACATCTCCAGTACCCCATTCTTCACTGGTTTACAGTGTGCCAACGGTTTATAGAAATCACCCACACAAAATAAGCATCTTTATGTCTTCAAAGATTAAATAAATAATTAAAATAATACAATGTGTGTGAAGCTATTATACACTCAGATTTATCTGAGCCTGAAAAGATAAACCCCAGCTGAAGCCTATAAAATCTTTAGGGCTATACTTTTCCCCCCTTTTCTGATTACCTTCAGCCACACTCCAAAGTTCCCCAAATTGGACACACAGTGGTGTTTGAAAATAACACACCCTCTTTAACAGTGTATAGCCTTATCTACAAAAGGCCTATGCATCGTCATTAATCTTCGCCAGGCTAATTAAATTAATCCATCGCCTCTTGGCACTGGAATATAACGACCACCACTAAATCCGCTGCTGGATAACGAATTTGTTTTTTTAAAACAGAAAAGAGTTTCTTGCTTTTAATAGCTTACAGCAAAAAAGAACATAGCACAGGCCGAATTCATTATCAGTTCATTTTATTTATGAACTTGTGGTTATCGATAAATAATAATATATGTATATATGTTTTGGGGTTTTTTTTTAATGCACCTTTTTTATGTTTGAGTGTAGATGTTTGAGTGAACACGGGAAGGCTGCTGGAGGGCTGTGATTGACAGTCCGTCCGCGGGATCATGTTTAATCCCTGCCTCTCTCGAGCCTGTTCAGAACTCATTTCTCCACCGCGAGATGGGGGACTCAGATGGTTGCCGGGGCAACGCCGATAGTCCTAAGCCATTTCCATTTCCTGCGAACGAGAGAGAAGGTTGGGTGGTGTGGGGCGCGTTTGCCTCAGAGGTCGTCACAAAGTCATTCACAAACAGCGGAGGGGACCGTTAACGGGAAGCGGACAGACTACTCATTGCTTGCTCCGCAGGACTGTTTTGCTCATTATGCAGGGACATTTGTTACTTTAGAGGAAATAACAGGGATATGGGTAAAAGCCTCCGGGAACGAGGTCTTGCAACTTGAAACGCACTGGGGCACTTATTTGGGGACTTATTTTTGAAGCACTGAATAAACTGACTTTCAGTGACTTTCAATTTCAGTGGTTAGAGTGATATAAAAAGTGCACGTGTAGACCTACCAGTCAGCTTTAAAGAAAAGGAAAAGAAAAACTTGAGAACTTTGCTAACTTTACCAATAAGATTAAATTTTTAAAAAGCTGGAAGTGATCCTTTTACTGTCTTATACTCCATAAATTTCTACATCTACATCTACATCAACAGTTTTATTTTTTACCTTAAACATATTATACATAGATTGAGGAAAATGCCCAAATAATTTTATGAGGCGGTTTTGGGGGGAAAGTACAAGTTGGCCGAAAAATAATATAGCTGAGGTAACAACTGAAGCTAGCATTTTACCATTATATTTATCATGGTGAAATTTTACACCCCAATTTTTGTCATTCAAAAGTGTTTGTTATTTAAAAAAGATCAAAGGGAATGTGTCTCACTATCAAAAAATTGTGTATCAGCACATCTCTCTCTCTTTGAGGAAAAAAAATTAGAAGGGGGAAACCCAAAAAGTAACACACACACACACGCTTCCTATTCCACTTTTCCCTGAACCTTTTCCTTCTTCCATTCAGCCTCCTCAGAGAAACGGGCGCTCAGCATCATCAGCATCCAGTGACGACGTCCATGAGGAGATGAAGGTGAGCCAGCCTTTCTGATCAAAGCACCCGTCTATAAAGCTCAAGGCTGGCCTTCCTCGGTGGGTATGTCGCTTTTATTCTGCACACATACACATCGCAGACACGCGCATACGCTCTTTCCTAACCCACGCCGACAGTGAAAAATGCCTTTCCTTTCAATCAGGTTGCAGAAAAAAAAGAGAAAAAAAAGCCAACCTGCCATCTTACTTTGTGGCATTTTAAATCAAATGTCTGCTTCACCTGGATCTGGAATAGTGCACACTTCTCCCCGGGGGTGCTGCTTGCGTACAGCCAGGTTGACAGTGTCAGCGTGCCGACAGGGTGTTAATGCACTGCTTGTTAGTTTTAATTAAGTAGCCTTTAGCCTAGTGATCAGTGAGATCAAGGCAGTTATTTAAATAAGCACACCAGGTCTCCAGTAAACTGCAGGCAAGAGTTGTTGGCTCCAGCTCTGCTCCTTTTCTCCATCACCTGGCCTCATTAATTCAACACATCTTTGCCTTTCGGTTGACATGACACCACATCTGTCAGAACATAGCCCACTCTCTCAGTCAGTCCTGGCATCAGTGGTCTCAATTTTATTTTCACAACCGACCAACTTTCTTTCTAAGCGGAGAGCCACAGGCATCTGCAGAGTGTGTTCGGTCTGTGTCTACACGATAAAGAGGAAAGTTAGGTGAAGGACAACAATCTGGTAGAGGAGACTGATCAGGAGGAATAATGATAAAAAGGCTAATAAGGTATCTCTCTCCAGCACATTGTTAAAGAGTTTGCATGTCGCCTATGAGGCTGCTTATATTAAGCCACATCCAGCAGGTCTATTTTTTCAATATACTGAATATGCAAACACGTTTGAGTAGTGTAATTGCAGATGATGCTTTAGGCCTGTCTTAAAAAAAAAAAACCTTTCAGAATATTCAAACTGCCCTCTTTTCACATCACACCCCTAACAGCTTTTGAAAAGCTGATGTTCAAAAAAGAATTGATAAAGGAGAGTGAAGATCCACAGGCAGAGGAGATAGAAGAGCTGCTTTCAGGCTAAACACTTTCTGACGCAGTCAACACATCTGATGAAAGGTCAGAATATTGTTTCAGGGATAAGAAGAATAAAAGTGAGAATACAGATTCTGTAAGGAAAACGTGTCTTTTAAGGAGTTGAAACTTTGAAGGGGATCAGCTCTCTTTGACCTTTTGAAACTTAGCAAGAATACACACACACTTATTATATGCCTTAAATATGTAAATACAGAAACCAGAAACAGAGCAGCCATGATGTGAATAAATGGACAGAATCTGTGGTACCTGTGGAAGCCTCGTTCCTGTTTTGAATCTGAGTCAGATTGACCAGTGAGGGCTGAGTGCAAAAGATTTGGCACTGATGCACTGGTAAAAAATGTAGGCTTGAAACTATCTTCTGTTGTCTAGCAAGAAGTTTGCTTGTTATTAGAATTTTTAAGGCAGTGCACAGAACAGGAAGTCTTGGTCCTGATGTATTATATGTAATACTGGCCATGGCCTCAGAGGCTGTGTCGGAAATCACTCAGGTACCCATTAAGGAAGGACACTCACTCTGTAGACACAAAAGACTCTAAACTAGACTCTAAAACCCACAAACATGTTTTTTTTAAATATCAACTAGGAAGATTAAAACGTGTGCATTTCTTTTTTCATCCTTTTCCTTATTCATCCTAATTAATTTAACTTAATTTTAAATGCTGTAGCAAAAAAAAGTCAAACTTTAGGCTAAATAAATACATCTCATCTTAACTATTTTTTTTTTTTTTGGCAATGCATGATGATACACAATTCCTGCCTAGTAACTGCTTACTCTACTGAAGTACTATGGGATACTCTGGTTCCACTAAAAAGGGGGTACAAAGAGGAAATTTTACCATGTAGCTCACTGTAGTGAATGACTTTAGACTCATATAATGGCTGATGGGGTCCCAGATTGCTCTATAGGCTTAGCAAATTACCAAGGTATGGCGATAGAGACCACGAATAAGAGTTTTGTGCTTTAAATCTCTTTTTTAACTGAAAGACTGGGAAATAAGAGAACACTTCTGCATGGTTCTGCAAAACAGTGTATTCAATCCATCACTGACAGTTTTGTTATATTGTTTAAGTCAGTGCTGCTACTGTTAGAAAAATAATAAGATTACTGGAAAAAAAGAAAAAAACAGCACTTCATCTTAATCATCCAATGTGGATGTAATTCAAAAGGAAATTAGACCAAAACAAAACACAGGAACAGTATTTATTTTTAATACTGTTTTTTATTTAAAATACATAACTAGGTATTAAATGGCTTTCAAAGTACAATTTCCCAATGTTTCTTATGGCGCATTTTCCATCACAAACCCATCAGAAGATTAGTCATAATCAAAGATAGTGTTAAAACAATGATACTTGAAAACACGAAGCCAAGTAAAACACATTAAGACATTATACATAGCGGTCAGGAGCCACTGTGATTATAGAAAATTAATAATAGGATATAATAGGATCTCGTGGAAGAGATCCAACACAAAATCACGAAGACGAACTGCTTCTTCTAACACGTATATCCCGGTAGATGTACTCAGGCCATTGCTCATTAGACACTATAATCTTATCTGCTTCTTTCAAAACCAGCGCTAACTGTTATCCATGAAAACAGATGATGTTTTTGTTGGGTCGCTCTGATCTTAAAGGGTTTCCTCCAATGAAAACAACAGGTGGGAGATGAAAAGTGTGAGGTGCCACGGCAGAGAAAGTGGTGTTGTTTCTGTGGCTGAAGTGTACATTAAGATCTCGATTGAAGTGTTACCTTTTAACCTCATCAGCGAGACTCTGTGGCGTTCGTGTGGTAAAACCTGGTAGATTGTCTGTCTCTCTCTTTCTCTCTAACAAGGGATGCCTTTTCAAAACTGTTTGATGATCTGAAAAGAAAAAAGGAAGCACATTTAAGAACTCGAGCGTAAACTGCGTGTGAACCAAACAGTCGTGTGTATCAAACTTATACATCAGCTCACAAATGTATATGTTTAACAGATCTGGCTTATGCCCACACAACAAATGTGAGCATAAGATGAGAGGAAAATACTGCTCCAATCAGTCCTTAAGTCATGTGGAAAACATTCCTTATCGATTGTCTGACATCCATCGCCAAACTGCTACCGTCTGTCTTTTTCGAGGAAGAAAAAGGAGCAGATCCCAAAAATAAAAGGCTGCAATTTTCCTTTGATTGCCCTTATCATAGAGCAGAAATCTCAAACTGTTTGGCCTGTTATTAAGTCTGATCAGAGTACAGGGATATTACAGGCAAATGTATGAAAAGGTTATGAGAGCTATCAAAAGAAGAAGTGACGTCATGCATTTAATGAATAAAAGATTGGGAACAGATATATCCAAATAGCCCCAGCAACAATAAGGGAACAACCACTGCCTTTTCTGTATTCAGGGATGTCAACACATCTACTTCTAAGTCGAGGCAGAGGGATGGGAAAAGGAGACCGGAATGAGTAGAAGCCCCCGCAGGCATCTGCCACTCATCTGCCACTCAACCGATGCAGATCCAGTGTGATTTTTAACTCCTTAATACTTGATTGTATTATCTCGGGCGTGATAAAATAAGTCAGTGTTTCAGCCGAGAGCAACAAAGTGTCAGTCAGAAACTGCAGTGAAGATATGCTAAAAGGTTTTCTGTGCTTCTGGCGCAGACAAGCAGATACAGAGCAGATTATGCTTTATTAGCTGTTCATGGAGACTTAATTGTGAGATCAAAGTTAACAGTGTTCCATCGGTGCGAGGCAGAGCAGATTTCATTAGGCTGAGTAATATCAGCGCAATAATAGTGTCATCTGCGCACAGCAAGTTCAGAGGATCTTAATAATATTTCTGGACAAAGTGGAAGAGGAAATTCATCCGCACGAATGGCAAAATGTCTCCAAGCTTATAGGAAAACAGTAATAAACAAGACATACAGTGGAATTTGGCTTGATGGTTGCACTCTGCAGCTGCCCTGGTCAATCAGAAATATCACACACAAGACTAAAACAAATCCACTCATGCAGAATCCAGTAACAAAGTAATATAATGGACATACATGGGAAAAAAAGATGCAAACGATCCACGGTTCACAGACCAGGAGGAGGAGTAGCCCGAAAAATCTGAGGAGATGATCTCAAATCATTATCAAGTGTGTTAAAATCTACTTAAAAGATCAAAGTGAGCCTAATTTATGGTTAAAACTTAGGTTGAAGAGACACACACACAGTTACAGTGTTTATGGTGAGTGCTGCAAGTTCGGTCCAAAGTGTAGAGCATATACCCAGCCCCTTAATCTAGTAGAATATGATATAGTAAGGGCAGTATTAGGGGTGCTTCACCTTGTAATTAGTAGTGGAGGGATAATAGCTGTTTCCTGTGCATTGCAAGTCTAAGATAAAGAAACTATTATTCAGATGTTGTGATTGTTTGCTGCTACTTCCAGAATTTAATCTAAGTGCTGTCATAAAGTTCCCACCATAAAAAGGAAAAGAAAGAAAAAACACCTGATTTTAGTTTGGTTAATCTACCCTATCTTTATCCTCGCGCTCTTAGGCAGCTCAAGTGGTGATGCTATTTTTAGATCTTTCCTGGAAGACCCATTTCAACCACTCACCCTCATGCATTTGCAATGTGTGCTGCATCCTTCAGTGGGCAAAATCGTGGCTCTTGGGAGAGGACAAGTTGCTTTTAGGATGTTACAGTAGAACTTGGCATTGATAGACTGACCCTGGGGCATGAATTTATGGTTCAGGATTCTGTGAATGCCAAAAAAACTAGTGAGCATGCTTCTTGTCATTCTCCTGACCAAATGCACCGCCGTTAGGTTTGGACACATTGGTCGCTTCCACTGAAACCTGCCGTTTTGTGATATTGAAGTTATTTGCTGTCTGCAAACACGGTATATCAACTTCATGGTGAATGAGGCTTCAACCAAGTGCTCTAACTATATGGAAGAGCTCCAGAGGTGCACGAGGGGGTGATGTTGAAGCGATATCAGCCAAATTTAAATCAGGTAATATTATTTGATTTCATTACTGAGGAGTCAAACAAGTTTGTGATCAGACTACTGAGGTGTAAGAATTCCTAAAAGCCCTTTCCCTCATTAAAAATAACTTTACTCCAACAAAACTAATGCCTTTAGATGAGCATTATTTGTGAGGCTGAGGGGGTTACAGCATCAGTGTTATGTTGCTAATTAAAGGCCCAGGACTTCTCCACTGAGAGATCTTGAAAACACATCTTGGAACCTTCCTGCGTAACATATGTTTGCAGTCAAGTCAAATCAAAACCACACAATACCCCTGAAAAAGATCAAGAATAGCTGATTGTTACAGGCCCATTATTAAACATCAGCATTAACCGTTATCCAAAAGTTAAATCATTCTTATATACAGACTATAGCAGTCAAAACATGGACCGAATATGTGGCAGACTGCCACTGTTGCTTTAGCACTGACCCTACATGACCCCTCCTCTCACTGACTGGTCTCAGATGGCTGACTCTTTTTTCTTTTCTTTTTTGTCCTTTTTCACAAACACATCTATCAATTTACACACATACATAAGTAGAACTCTCACTTAAACTCAGCTTAATGCGTTTGGCAGCTCTTTGACCCACTCAGGCACATAAGCACCCATCTTCAGAGAAGAAGTGTGGAGTCTGCCTAGCACGGTGCTGAGCCGCTGACCTCATGAAGCTGTAGGTTAGATGGTGGGGTTAACACCGGGTCTCCCTCAGCTGCTCCCTGTTAATATTGCATCAGTGGAGTGCTGTTTTAAAGTGTCAGGAAGCCTGATACCCACTTACCTCACCTTTACAGAGGCAGGAATCTACGCAGGTGACAAATTAAAAGAGAAATCTGAACCACTTCATCTTGTAGAGCGAGTATGCCCCCGTTCAATGGGCAGAAGGGTCACTGAATGATTATGAAAATACTCTGACTCATGTTATACGGTGTTCACAGTCACTACAACTCAATTAAAATGAACACCTGTTGGATAAAGGGTATATTTTCTTTTCCAAAGCTCATCCAAGTTGTTTTTGGTGTCTAAATCCAAAGAAGTAGTTTTGAGGTCTAATTTTTTGCCAGTAAGAGAAAGTGGAAAGAAAAGGCAGTGCGGATGAAACTAAAATGCAGAACACAAAGGTCCAAAACTTGTGTCACTTGCTTTACTGCCAGCCCTTCATCCTCCAAGTCTGGACTTGGTCTCTTTGTGAAAGAGGCCTGCTATCTGTTAGCATCTAATACTGGTGCAACCAGTGCATCAAGGTATCAACATCACAGGAAACCTTGTGCGTGTCTCTGCAACATCAGTGGTATTTGACAGAACAGCAATATTTGACACTCTGTGCTGAAAATATTTTGACATTCCAGTCTCTGGTTGTGTATGTGACCTTCTTGTATATCATGTGTTGTATTCTTTGATTCCATTTATAGTTGCTTCATTGATTCGCCTCAAAGATAACGTTTGTTTAATCTGGAAGCCAGCCATTTTGCTTTGCCAACACACATCGCTGCCAGTCTCTTCCTGTGTGTATGCCCCTTCACAGAGGGCCTTCCACTACCATCATTACAGCAAATGAAGCAATATCTCTTTGAAGAATGTGTCACAGTTTGGTAGAAGCAATGCCAAGTGCGTTGAAGCTGTGCTGTCAACATGCGGTGGCCCAACACCTTAGTAAGGCCCTGGTCACACAGGCTTAGAGACTGGTCAGTGATTTCATCATAACCTTTAGTTGCTAGAGTAAAATATGTATTCCACAACCAGGTGACTTAGGGTTGCTGGAGGTTGCTGTATTGCAAAGATGTTAATATTCCACTAAAAAGCTTCTTGAGATTACTTTGGTAATCAACAGGTTGCTACAGCCACCCATAGTTTGCAGGGAAATACCAGTTTGTCTGTGAAATCTCACCACCTACTCACTAAGCAATAGTGAAACTATGAAAAGCACGACCATTCAGAGTAAATGTTGCGCTCTACCGCTGCAACCAACATGTTTGAAAAGGCAACACTTTTACTTTGAGGTCTCCATTTCCAGCATTCATTGAACTCTCAAGTTTCACTACCAGGAACCAGCGATTAACAAGTGTTTGCAGACATGTCAGTATCTTCCATGTAATTATGTTGGACTGCAGCAACTTGTAAGCAACTAAGGCGATTGCATTAATTCGGAGGAACCAGGGACCATCAACTGGACTCCAGGCATGTGTGACGGAGGCATAAGACGCCTTAATTTGTCACCCATGTGTGTATCTTTGGTCAGTCTGGGTTCCTGCTGGCTGATACCAGAAGGGAACTCGGTGTTCTGAGTAGTGAGCTGTTAATTTGCATTGTCAACAAATACCCAACAACTTTACACAATTATGTAGCATTTTACTGATCATATAATGACTTTTTTTTTAAAAAAATTTTGCAAAACATCAGACCTAAAGGCAAACAGCCTTCTTGGTAACCTGATTATAATACATTTTTAGGATACACTAAGTATTTGAATGAAAAACAAGTCGTTACCATTTGAGAAAATGTTTGAAGAAAACAGCAGTGGGCTTGCATGCATCCTTTAAAATATTGCCCTACACCTGCGCAACCATTGATGCACACGCCGCCCCTATTTGACTTCATTTGTTACACATGACGACGCTGCAGCAGGTGTTTCTGTTGTATACGTGCAGCAAGTGTGTGACCGTGAGGCTAAACTCAAACGGCGGCCAGCGGAATCAAAGAGCATAAGAAAGAGGGTGTAGACTGAGGGGATAATAGTGTTGTGTCACTCCGTGGTTTGCAGAAAAAAGATGAAATGAGCTTTTAGTAGTCGAGGAAACTGAGGGAATCAAACACTTCCTGGCTTTAAAGTGGAAACAGCGGAGACTTCCTCCCTCATATGCAGGTAGAGGAGGCACCATCAGGGAGGAACAAAGACGCAGAGTCTAAACACGAGGCTTTACGCCATCACCACCTCTGACTTGGAGGAGACAGAGGAAGCTTGTGTCTGCATGTGTGCAAGGGGGTGTGTGCGCTAGCTTGTTGGCCTCTCTTGGGGTGGTAACACACACCATGGTGATGCGGGAGGGGGTGACCGGCTCAGCGGTGATTTCTGTGAAGCTCATTCCACAACCGGTCACAGGGTTAAGTGCCATAGTCATACACCCAAATGCAGATACACACACACACACACACACGAACACTGGAGCCATTGAGTCGAATGTACAGAGTAGACGCCACTGGAGGGGGTTCCTCTCTCTCTCACTCTCTGTCTCTCTCTCTCTCTCTCCTTCTGCCTCACACACGCGCACAAACACGCAGACACTCTTACACACACGCATGATAAAATGGGAGCTGAAAGGAGAGAGTGACCACACAGGCTGCAGGAGATTTATGACCGACATCCTTTGATTTCTGCGTAATTTGGAGCTATTGTACACACTGCACTGGAGTAATTAGAACAATGGGGAATTCTTCAGTGAGAAGCAGGTTACCTCCCCTAAATGATAAAACAAACATTGTTTTTATTTACGTTTAGCTGTATCTATCCATGCAGAAATCTCAGATGTGTCAAGATCTTATCATATTACACAGTGTGTATGGTAAATATCTACTCATGCAGGCAGATGCTACTTTCCAAGGAAAAACCAGTAAACAGGTTTCTACTGATTCACGTTGATGTACGTTGTTCATGTACGTGCACAACGGCAACACCTGCCAATGTTTCTGAAGGTAGTTGATGAAATGTTATAGTATTGACGCAGCATCAGTGTTTTCCTTTTACACTTTCTTTGCTAGCAATTTCCTGTTCACACAGTTGTTTTTCCATTTGCTGATTTCTTTTGTTTTCAGTCAGCGTTTGGTTAGGTTTAGGCTGAGTGAAATCAAATCAAGCGTCAGAGTGGCAGCTGGTTTAATTATTGATTAAAAGGAAAGGAAAAGTCCTTCATTGTTCCCCTTCTCATGTCCTTTAGCAAACCATACACTGGACTATCTTTAATAAAGGAAGGAAAAAATCCTTTAAAGTGACACGCAAAGAAACAGAGCATATAAATTACTGCCTCAAATAATGTGTTGTTTTTATTTTAACAGGTTTATTACATTCTTGTCCTGCATGAAACATTTTTGGATTGTGGGTTTAGAAAAGTGCTCTATAAATAAAGATCTTAAAAGGATCAAAGTTAACAGTTTAGCGTAGAATAAAGCAGCACAGACATAGCTGAAAAAGTTTTGAATGAATTCTGATAAAATTTTGTCGAGTGTAGAGTGGGCTCATGTTAACAATCCATTAAAATCTGAAATGTCTTCAATGTCAGCGTAATGATTTATTGGTTGAAAATAGACAAAATGCTTTAGAACTTTAGAAAATATGATTCTTACTGTGATGTGTGTTATCAACATATAGAAAGTACAGTGTAACGATTTAAAATATCATGTCATTTGACCTCTGACCTCTCCTTTAAGGTCATTAGATTAACCTTAAGTTCAAAGTCATAATAATGCCATATAGAGATATTTAAAACTATGTTTCTCACTGCCTCTGTTTGTATTAACAACATATAGGCATATAGGTGATGATATATGGGGGTTCTAAATATCACGTTATTTTACAATTTGAATACATGGACAATGTCCCTGAACAGGTTTTGTTATTATTTTGGAAAACAAAATGAAATTGTCATCAAAAACCTTTTTTCACTTGATATTTATTACTACATATTTAAATAAATGCTACACATTTATTATATCCACATAAATAAAATATAATTAAAAAAATAACAGAGTGGGCTGCCTTGGCAGAGGTTTGTGTTCTTGGAGTGCTTCTTGTTTCTCTATATTTTAATAGTCTGTTTGGTGTTTTGCTGTTTGGTACAATAATGCTGGCATATACAAAGAAACTGAAACACTGGTGCAGCTTGTGTACTGGTGTAACGCTAATAGTAGTAGTCTTAAATTTGAGCGTATTGTTATATTGCTGGCTTTGAGGATTGTTGTTTATTTATTTGTCTGGACTTACCTTACCTTTCATTGTCCGTGTATCCAGCCTTACAGTGCATTCTGGTAGCGTGCCGTTGTGTTTCGTGGAATGGGGGAACATGTCACTCACTCCTCATTTGCACAACCTCCTTGGTGTGAAACCTCTAGAAACGTCGAAACTTTGAAAAACTTCGAAAGCGGCCGTTGTTGAGCTAAAATGAAGATCGACGCAGCACCTGCAGGCCTTATGTCTTGCCTCACGTTTCCAGAAACATGTCACGCTGGGCTGTTTTTAGAACTTGGAAGAAAGTTTGCAAACGGGCAGCCATGTTGGTTTCATTTTGAAATCAGGAACAAAGATCAGCCCAGTCAGGTACTGTTTGAGAGGCTGTAGGAGGCTGTAGGGGAGGGAAAGCACCTGTCAATCATTTACCATATATGTAGCGGCTTGCACATCCAGTGCTGGAAACAGATATGATTCATTACCTGCAAAAAGGAAAAAAAGCACATACACTGTAAGTTGAAATTACAGATAACATCACACCTTTAGGGGCAGGTTACGTAGAAATTCTATTTAAATTGCGGCACTCTTTGTCTCGCTGACAGACCCACAGACAGTTGGATTGTGGACGTGGTTCTGTGCAGCTCCAGAGAAAGCTAGTATGGTACTGTAGCTTGGCTGGGCTGCAGAGCATCTGTCTTTGTGTCTTTGTGTCTGGGGTAAACCCCTGCTGCTGCCGAGCTTTTGTCTCTTCCTGATCGGCTCTAATGCTGCAGCACTAATTGTTTAACACAGAAACACGTCTTTTCTCCCTTTAATGTTTTTGTTTTTATTGTCGTCGATGCATTTATTACAAAACCTTTGTGGATTTTGAACACGAGCCTCTTTCGCCTCTTCTCCTCCTCCTCCTCCTCCTCTCACCCTCCACCACTCTCTTCTTCTTCTTCCTTTTCCTCTCTCTCTGTCTCTCTCTCTCTCTCTGATTTTCTCTCTCCAAAATGCCCGCCCTGAGAAAGGCAAGAAAAAAAAAGAAAATGTGAACATCAGCAAAAAATGGATGTCTGGCAAGTTGCATCATTTTCAGAAACAAACAGTGTGAAACGGTGTTAGCCAGCCTATTAGCATATATACATAAAGACCGTGTGTGCGTGCCCGTCTCCAAAATAAAAGGAAAACACAAAAAGAGGCAAACGTTACTCTCCGCTACCCGTGACGGAGGTTTCTCAAAGAGATAGAGCTCTGGGTAAACATGTGATCGCCACAGATCCAATCAGCTCAAACAAAGGGGATAAGCAATGGAGCTGGGTGAATTTTATCGTGTGTGTGTGTGCGCGTCTGTGTGTTCACTGTAATGTAGGTGTGCATCTATACTATGGTGTGCCATGTTGCTCATAGTAAAAGTGCATAAGAAAAGGGAGAAGAGGAAGCAAGGCACCACTGTTATCATTTGCATCATAATGGTAAACTGATATGAATAGCGCCGATGCTAAGCTCTTAACGTGCATGAAAATTGCTTACCTTCAAGAAATGTGTCGCCACTTTCGTGTTTATGTGCGGGTATTGTTTTGCGGTTTCATCATACTTTTTCCTCACGACACACACACAGAAAAGTCTCACTGAGGTATTACTGCTTTCTCAAATTAGCAGCATGAATATGAATCAGCTTTTCATTCTAGGTTTGTTACTTTCAAGTGTCAAATAAACACTGAAACCTTTAGCACGAAAAACAGACAGAGACAGAGAGATTAACTGATACCGTGAATACTTTCTTAAGGTTAAAAAAATCCTACTTTTGTCTTCAGGACTCTTATGCTTGACCCTGAATTTTAAGACGCAGGTCTTACCAGATACTTCTGCCTTGAAATATTTTCAAAAGACCTTTTATAAATTTGATTTTAGAGAATTGCACTTGGTTTGTAACAACATTTATGGCTGTAAATCTACAAAGAAACCCGTGACGGGCCGTCCAACAAACCAACAAACAAAATAAAGACTCGAATATGACCCCCTAGGTCAGTCGTGCAAGGGTAATGCTGCAAAAAGAGAGATCTTGAGAGTTTAAATGTACATTATAATGCACCAACTATGCAAGCAACTTCAAGCTGACTTCAAGTTGACCTCCCTCAGGAATGACGCAATTGGGTCAGACGGAAAGCAAAAGATGACATTGCTCACCCCACATCCGGTTAGCCAGCGCTGTTTCTCATATAGCGTGCTAGCAAAGGTCTGTGCATGTCCTCTCCCACAATCCGGGGACTGCTGCTGAACATTTAATTCTGGAAAACCATGGATGTTGTTGTAAGGAATTTAACTTCACTGTTTCAGCGGCACTTGAAGCCACCATCGTCGAGAGATAGCTAACAAGTGAGTTCCTGTTCTTCTTCAAGACAACAGCGCCTGTGCTGTGACGATGTGTGAATGTGTAAAAGGATGTAGGATGGTCCAATCAATTCAATATTTTTCATTACAATTCAATCTTATTTATATAGCATATAGCAGCGGTCCCCAACCCCCGGGCCTCGGACCGGTACCGGTCCGTGAGTCGTTTGGTACCGGGCCGCGAGAGTTGAGGCTAAGGTGTGAAATGTATGGTTTTGAGGGTTTTTATCGGTTTTCAGCGTTATTTTGTTATCGTTTTTATCGTTAACTCGGTTTTCCTGGGTCTTTTCACGTGTATTATGAATAAATCTTCTTTTTTTTCGGTATCGGTACTAGTTTTATTTTGTTGTATTTATCCGCGACACCTTAAAGGCCGGTCCGTGAAAATATTGTCGAGCATAAACCGGTCCGTGGCGCAAAAAAGGTTGGGGACCGCTGGCATATAGCACACATTCGAAACTTAGCTTCAGACCCTAATGAAAAACATTAGGTTTGTCTTTAGCTTGCTATTTATCTATACTCCCATAGGGAAGTGTAGATAAATAATGTTCAATTTTGACCTCAAAATAGATTCTGGAAGGCACGTGCATGCAAACACACACGTTTTATGAGCAAAATGTACTTTATGGTACATTTCTTTGTTATATTTTTTTGTAATTCATTTTTCATGATGGATTCTTTCCTCGCAATATTTTTACACGGGCGGCAACCCCGGCGCCCTGACGCCACTGTTAGTATTTATATTTATGTTTGGCATGCTCCACAATTCCTCTGCCAAAGCACTAGTTGGTGAAGAGGTTTCTCTCTCTGAGTCAGTCTCTTCCAGTCAACTTGAAACATAACATAGAATAACATCTTAGACCCAACAGTTATCTGTTGTTTTATATTAATAAAAGAAGTATAAATAGACCGAGCAAACATTTAAACATCTAGTTTGTTAGTTGTGCACGCTCCTACTCGTATATATGGTCATAAACAAAAGCTTCTGAACTGATAAATATGACATCATATAATTCAGTGGATCACATTTTATTATTTTCCTGTCCAAAATTAGATGAAATATGTATGTATTTTTCTTCTTTTGATATTTTGTTTAAATTTGCATGTAAAACGTTTTCTAACCGCAATCTGAAAAGAGTCACTGAAGTTTCTTATCCAATCATTTAAAACTTTAGAGGACACATGCAAAGAAACTGAGTGTTTAACAATGGGATCAACCCCACCCCCTTGCTCTCCCTCTTCTCACCCAACCATCCCATCCTTTCTCTACGGTTTCCACCTCTGCCTCCTCCCTCCATCATCTCCCCAGGAGGCTCCAGAGGCCCTGTACATCCCAGATAAGACCTTCTCAGAGGGAGAAAAGAGGAGGTGGTGGAGGGGGGGTAGAATGGGTGGTGATGGTGGAGAAGGAGAGGGGCTTCAGGGTCACCACAATGGCACGCTCCTGATAGCGCTATCAGCTTATGCTAATCACCAGCTAAGTGTTTCAGGACGAGAGGGAGCGGCAGGGCGCTATCCTAAAACATGCGCCTCCTACTTAACCTGCGCCATATCGTGATGAGCCCCAGCTCATTCAAACAACCGCCTCTCTTTATTTAACGAGTGACGACAGTGACAAGGCGCAGAGAGAGAGAGAAACGGTCCAAATTGATTAATCGTGTCACAAATTGATGTTAAGCGCTGTCGCAGATACGGCCCTTCTCTCTTTTTTTTTGACCAACTTGGCTTTTTGAGGGTATTGTTCTGCCAATAATGGCGAGGATGGGAGGGGTTGTCGGAGCCGCTTCCGATGTCTGGCTCGATGGCGTGAATACAGAGCGAGTGTGTAATTTAATGTAAGGCGCCATTGTTACCTGGGCTTACTGTACATGACAGGTGAAAGATAAAGAAGTGTGCAGGCCAAGCTCCTCTCAACCTATATTTCAAGATGAAAAACCTGGCTGATAAATGCACCTCAGGAACAGAAGATTTAGATAAAAGTCTCTGCGAAACTAATGGGAGACTTCAGTGTCTCAGTGAAGCATTTACGCGCCACCAAAAGAGAAGGATGAGACCTTTTTGCTCAATCACTTAGTGCGTTCATCTCGAATCTTTCCTCTTGCTCTACACAGGCTTTCAGTCTTTTTCAAACTGATTTATATTCATCTCACCCTCCCTCTGATGATTTCAGTAAAACTTATTTCCCGTGAAACTTCCTCACTATATCTGCCAGTGCAGTGTGGGATCAGAACTGTGTCAGGGGGGATACAATTAAATCTTCAGTTAAAGAAAAAACAGAAGTTATTTAAGTGATTTACTGACTTTTCCAGAGCAGTGATGGGCTCAGGAATCTGATTTCTGATCAAACAGACAAATCCAAACTCATGATCTGCTTACTTTTAACCAGTTTGTTGTTTTTAACCAAGCAGCTACCTCTGTGGTCAAAAGTTCCTCAAATGGCCACTTGAGGCTGGCTCAAAAATGAGTCAACTTCCAAAGACTTCAATGTTAAAATGTCCAGATTTATAGTGTAGTTATAGCCTTGACAAAATCCGGTCAAATTACAGTAACTTTCATAACAGCTTTACCCAGCTACTGTCTGCTAGGCCTCACCTACTCTATTTAGAGTCACTGACATCAACCTCTCCACCAGGTTTGCACTGTTGGTGCCTTTTGGAGCATTTTTAATGCTCAAACAGTTGCTGCTCTTGCTGTGTGGTGCAAAATGTCCAAGAGGTCTGTGTTTCAGTCATGGTGAGTCAGTTTTCTTTCTCGGCCATAGAAGGTTGATGGGGTATTTTTATCACCTGGCCGGGCAGCAAGGACACTTTGTGAACATGGTAACTCGAGATGTAGGATTTTCAAATTAAGACCTTAGGTGCAGCTACTAGAAATCTCATACAATTTTAAATTTCAGTGACCTTGACCTCAAGGTCAAGATTAAAGGCCGTGTTTTTCAAAATGATTGCAAAAACTCAAAAAGGAAGTCAGCTAGGATTTTCAAATTTGTAACATAGGTGCATCCACTAGGAGGCTGAGGTGTAGCATGAACAATATTTTTAAAATGTATTTAATTTTGTAGAACACCTACTTCCTCTTTCAGCTGCCCCCTTTATGGGTCACCACAGTGGCTCATCACCCCATCTTGAACGTCCTACTCTGTCACACCAACCCCCCCACCCCCCCCACCCGTTTCTTTTTTCTTTTTTTTTTTTACTTTGCTGTAAATCATAGGGTTACGGTTGGGGGTAGGGTTGGGGTCATCGCTGATGATGACTTAGGCCTCACAGTATTAATTCTTGTTAGTATCACTTGCTTCCTGTTTGGGCTTTTTTAAGCTTCAAGAAAACCCAACGACTCGTAAAAGCATCTGGCTCCAAGGACACACTTAGCGCTGAGTCATTTGAAGTGTGAAACAGCTGCAGAGATACCTACTTTTATTGACAGTAGATTGAAAGTCATCAAATATTAGTAATGTGGAAAGATTTCTGCATCAAAGGAATCAGTGTTGCTGAAATGCATCAGATTTGCTGTGTGAGCATCATAGAGGTACATCAGCAACCTGCTTAACTTTGCATTTTATCATTTCTGTGAGAACTGTTATTGCTTGTGAGCTTTAATTATCTTGATGTGGCATCAGAACAGTAATCAAAACATTTTGTAGTCTGTGAGCTAATCAGCTAAAGAATAACTGAGATGGACACAACCCCCTATCCCTGAAGTACGTCCTTGCCATCTCTTGACAACCTCCTCTCTGGTAAACTCTGAAAATGAAGTCTGGTGTGGTGCCATATCTCCTCCTCCCGCCCATGTCCATCTGTGTTTCTCCTCCTTCGTTCAGTCTCCTGTTTAGATAGAGGAGCTTTGGGGGAACCCAGGGGACAGGAGGTGAGGTCCGCAGATAGAGTACCCCATTGTGGTCCAACGGGAAATGCATTGTGGCTGGATTTGTCCAGTTTTATGTAAAAGCAATACTCTTTTCACCTGAACTAATACAAGCTGTGGCGTAAGCCCCTTACTGCCATGTGCTGCATTTTTCCCCTAATCTCTCTGGATTCAGCAGCGTCCCCACATACCTCAGGGCACTCACTGATAAAGCTTTAACTCTATACTACTCTCCCTCTTTTTCTCTCACTCCCTCACTACTCGCCCAGCATCGTTTGCAGTCTCTCGCCCCTTGGCTTTTTTCTCTTCCTCCTCTTTTTTCTTTCCCAGGACACCGATGAAGCAGCCTAGCAAAAAATTAAAGTGATCAAGAGATTTAGAAGGACGAGGAGAAAATCACTTTGTGAATTCCATCTACGAGAGAAGATGAGAAACGTTGGGGGAAGAAGGGAGAGCGGCAGAGAAAAGAGAGGCAGTGGGATTTTTGAACTTGGAGTAAATCAGCTTCTGCATCATGTACTATTATGGAGCAACACAGGCCATACACAGCTGATTGATTTTAGCGTTGTGTAAATTCACCACTGGCCCTGTGATTCTTTTTTTTTTTTCTTTATTTGGATTCTATTTATCTCCTTTTTTGTCTTTTGGTAGATTAAAAGGTCTGAAGAATGAAACATTTAAGTATAAACGTACCTGCAGTTTGTCTAATGGCCACTTGAGGCTGGTGAGTCAATCCCTGTAGACCTCTGTCAACTTTACAACATGTAAACAAAGGGTTTTGTCCGCTCTAGCCACTTCACCCCTTCCAACCCCTGTAAAGTGGTGATTTTATTTTTTAAAATGACCTTATTTAAATTTTATTAACAATTAAAGCTATGTATTACTTTGGACACTCTAACCATTTGCATTTTTATCCAGTTTTCTAATAAATAATATAACTTACAGTGGATAACTGCCCAGGACTTGAGCATCTTATTTGTTATTAATGAATTAGCAGGTATGCTCTGCAATGTGCCCACACTGTCTGTGCCTCAGTGGATAGCTTAGCCCTCCACCCTCTTCTATGTGAGTCTGGCTTGTGGATTCATTAATCAATGTGTTACATCATGTTGGCTCTGTCCATCTGTTTTATACAGTTTGTGGTTAAGAACAGTTTGCAGAAATAGGATTTCACTGACGAACAGCTCAAGTGCGCGAGATGTAAAAATAACAAGGACAGTCTGCATTTTTATTAAATGCATAATCTTATTTTTAAGCTGCTCTGATATCTGAGAACATGCCTCGCCTCGTTCTCCTTAGATGCCTTCAGATTTGTTAAAGTTCTGCTGAGGTGTTTCCATCAGGCATGTTTAGCTATGCGCAGGTAGGAAGGCTCCTTTCTCTCATCAGCCATGATTTGTCAAAGCAATTTGGAGTCTTGCAGGAGCTACTGTAGGTCCTCCTCTTAAGCAACCGAAAGCACACAGCACTGACAGGATCTTTATTTAAATAAAGATCCTGTCAAGAGAGATTAACTGTTCACAAGCCCACACAGGGACATCATGCCAGAAACTACAGATATACCACTGCCTAGCGCTTCTACATCATTTTACTTCCTCTGAGGTCTTCCTCTCTTTCCTGCTCTTGAGCATGACTTTTTTAAATGTTACTTTCTCTGCTTTTTTTTTCTATCTGCTCCTAATCTACCTCAAGCTTGTAGGCTGTCTTCCCAGTGCATGTTTCTTGATCTGGAGTCTGGGATTGGATTGCTCAAGAGAGGAGAATTTCTCCTCTCTGAAGTTAAGCATAAAAATGCGACATTTTCTTTCTCCTTCACCTCGTCCTCACTTTGGTCCCTTCGGTTCCCTCTCACTCCCTGCTCTGCTTTATCTTGTCCTTGTGCTCGTCCTCTCCCCTCATCTTCCTCCTTCAACTAAAGGATCGAGTATCCTTTGAAGCTATTTTGCTCTTTTTCTTCTCACTTTGGAGGTGACAAATACATGCAAAATCTATTTTTGTAGATGTATGTTCAATATGTGCGCTATTCTTTACATGGTCATTAAACTGATTATCTGCCATTCCAGTGCTCTTGCTGGCTGTTCATTAACCTGTACTCTTCTTACAGTTAGAATTTCATATGCAGTTAGCATGTTTTCATTCAGGGAGTAAAAATTTATCATATTTATAGCTACTTAAGCTTAAAATCTAACAGAGCATTTTATCACACAGAATGCAGGTTTTAAGGGAAAGCACTGGAAATTATAAAGTGTTTTTCTAATTATATTTTGAACCCTCAGTATGCTACTAAAAATCCCATTTGACATTATATTTAATATTTATCATTATAATATTTATTTATTATAATATTTATTATTCCTCAAGCTTTTTGCTCTCCTTATCCATTTTTCTCACTTCCAGACAGATAGTTTCCCTTAATTTTCACTGACTTTGGTTTCATTGTTGTTATTGGGTTTGAAAGAGTCACACTTGCCACTTGCAACAGGAGTGAGAGGAGTCAGGTGGTTCCTCTTAGGGAGATCAGCGCTCTCCTACAGTCATTGCAAACCTTTTGTTTTTTCCACTTCTGTACTTAAAGCTTGTCAGCTGTTGCCAAGTGGCTGGCTGGTCACAAGCAGCACGTCTTCTGCTACAGTCATTGAAACAGTAAAAAAAAAAAAAAAAAAGCATATATATAAAAGAAATATTATTTAAACTTTATTATGTGTTTTCCCCCAAAATACATGCAAAACATTTGGTATAAGATGCAAGAAAAACTGGAACCTGCTCATTAAATTATTGTTTCCTACCCACTGCAAGAGGTCAGATTATCCACAGGTTGAAACCAAATCTATGTCCAAACTTAAACACTACATAAATAAAAATGTGAAGCCATGAAAACCATGTCATGAAGCTCATAAAGCTGTAGTTACTGAGTCATATGAGTGTTGCCGACTTTTACCCACTATTCCCCGCTCTGTAACTTTACATGGTCTTCCACTTCATGGCTGAGTTGCTGTGATTCCTAGAGGCTTCCTCTTTGCTGTAATACCACTTAGAGTTGATTGTGTATTGTGGAGGTGATCTAGAAGAGAAGAACTGTGTGAACCTGTGACCATGACTAATTCAAAGATAAAGTGGTGTGACCTGATACTATTTTCCATGCAGTGCATGCATACAGTCAAGTACACACTAGTCAATCACAGCATTATATCTACCTGTCTGATATATTGTAGGTCATCCACATGCTGCCAACTACCTCTGACTTGGACATTATACCTCTGGGAATGTCCTGTGATGTCTGGCATTAGGACATTGTCAGTGGATCCTTTGATCCTCCAGGGACTGTTAAGGCACATCCCACAGATGCTGGATCAGATTGAAATTTGGAGTATGGAGGCCAGGTCAACACCATCAGTTCTTTATAGTGCCCTTGAGCCAAAACCATGACAGTTTTTGCAGGGTGGCAGGGCACATTCTCCTGCTGGGGGAGACCACTGCCATTGGGGAGTGCTTTTAGCACAGGATGTGCTTAGTGGGCCATAATGTGAATATGGGTGGTACATGTCAAAATAACATCCACATGAGTGCCAGGAGCTAAGGTTTCCCAGTAGAGCATTGCACCGTAATGAGATAATCAGTGTTATTCACGTCACCTGTCAGTGGGTTAATTGCTGTGACTGATAGTTGCTGATTTTCTTTGCCGTGTTAAAGTTTTATGGTAGTAACACAAAGAAAGACACTGTGCGTCTCATGGGCGGGTGGCTATGATGGTGGGTGGGCGGCATGGGTGAAGGTGGGAAGCTGTGTATCCACATATCACTGCTTCCCATCAGAAAATTTTCTATCAGCAGATAAAACAAGAAGGAACAACACCTCGGACAAGATACGCCTTCGCTAATCTCCCACACTTATCAGCGTTCCCCCCACTAATATCGCCTCCTCCAGTTTTCCTTGTGTTACTCCCCACCTCCACTCCACCGAGTCCCCACCCACACGACCCCTCCCCGAACACACACTTTGACGCGCGCGCGCTCACACACGTCGCCCGACTCCTCTCCCACCACGCCATTGTGAGAGCCGGCCGCCCTGGCAATGTGCTCCTGTGTGATACTGAGAGAGGGCAATTCAGCTCCTCATAAAGACCAGGCTATAATCTCCTCCCAAAGACAGGTCCACCTACCCGGTCCACATACACACACCTCCACGAACACACAGCCTCACCGTGTCCTCACCGTGCTACACCTACACACATACACGGTGACGACTTAAAGCTGCACCCAGAATGACACGCACCATTATAAATAGTCTAATCTATATGGTAATAGTGTTGTATTCTACAAGCAGAGAATAGGGATAAGATAACATTGTGACTTCAGGGTTTGTACTGCCTTCTATGGTAATTGTTATCAAAGGTTATTTGGGATGACATCGGCGGCTCCTTGTGATTGGCTGGGCCCTGTTATTTACGATATGAATTATGATAACCATGATGTCTCTCTGTTCCTCTCCCTAGCCGGTGCCTCGCCAGCCGCCAGATACAATAAATTGCTATCGTTAATCACAGCGCTTTGTTCTGCCATGATTACCCCTCCACCGCAATAAGAGTTTTATTTAAAGGAGAATATGGATTTGTCATCCTTCTGGCGGCAAAATGAAACTGACAATATTTTATGTCCTGACATTTAATTTGTAAAAGCGGACGCAGGCTGCATTTGCATTTTATGACACACTCTTCCTCTTTCTCCCTCTCTCGTTCTCTCTCCCTCACGCTGATCTATCTCTCTTCCCTCCTCCTCGATGTCTTCCTCTCCTTTTATACATAGAGTGGAGGTGACATTTGTGGATCAGGTTGAGGCTGGAACGAGAGCAAAGGAAAGGGAAAAGGCGGTGAATGCTGCTGAATGGCGGCCAAAGTTTACTTGTTTTATCAGGATGCTGTTATTTTGCTCTAGCAAGTGTCCGGGCCAACCAAGTGAACTAAAAATAGCAACGTTGGTTGATTTATATAACAATGCAGAACGAGGGTTCTCTTATCCTAACGGTATCGATATTTTCTTCAAGATTATACTGATAACTAGATATTAGGATGCCAATGATTACTTGATGTGGGGAGGAAGGTTTGGGTGGAGTTTGGTGAGTTTTTAATGTACAAGATCAGAGCTGTAGCTCCAAATGAGCTAATTTTTAGAGAATTATGTGCAATAGCTCTATGCTCTATTCATTGAAACTTCAGTAAAGTGAATTCCAAAGACTGTTTCTGTCTCACCGTCAACCTCCTTCCAGTAGAGACAAAACAGGATGGAGCCATCTCTTCCGCCTTCTTACATCAGGCAGAATGGATGGCCTTCACACCGTGATATTTCCGTACTATGCCGTACTATGTGACAGGATTTAATAGGCTTGCAGAAGAAGTTTCATGTATATAGATGGTAATACTGATAATACTTACTGAAACCACTTATCTGTTCTTCCACAGTTTTTTTTTCAATGCTACATCCTTCTCCACGCTGGTTGGTGCAGTGAGGATAACAGGTGGACGTTATAATAATACCAAAGTTTCTGCTGCCATAGCTGGAGCAGACCATCATCTTGGCTGCATGTCTGACTTAATTTGCTTTTGTTTTAATGGTTCTAATATTGAAGTGTTATATTATATTAAATATTGAATTCCTATTGGTTGTTTTGTAAACGTGTAGCAGTCACAATTTAAATCTCTTACAAAAGATCCCAGGAATAAATACACTAAACTCCATGTTTAACAGCAGGCTAGTTAGTGCTAATCCTTAATAAAGGTACCAGCTTTTGTCTATCACCATCTCCCCAGAGTAACATTTGAACCTTGTTCTTCTTTCTTTTGACACACAAGACTGAAACCACCCTCACTCTGCCAAAGAGCAGAGAAGGATGGCACAACTAGACTGACAGAAAATATACAACATCCATTATTTTTCCCCAAATCTGTGATAAATTAAGTATTTGTTCTAGGATGAATATTCAGCAAGTATGAAGTTTCTTTCCCAGGTAGTCCTGCATTCACACTTTTTTTTCCACAATGTTTTTGTGTGTTTTAAGTTTGCTGAAAGTGATTTGTTGTTGACATTCAGTTCAAAAGTCCTGCATGGACTATTAAAAATAAATAGACACATAAAACAAACCCAGCAGCAGACACACACTCTAATCCTCTTATTTGGCTGAGCAAAATAAAAATGACTGGTTTGGTTTGCTTGTTGATGGTTATGAAAAATTAACATCTTCAGCAACATGTTCTCACTCACAAAGAGTAATATTTTACACCAGGTGATGATTCGTCAACATATTACGCTTTACTTAAATCGCTTTGAAAAACATGATTTAACATCATCAAAGTGCTGGTTAGGTTAGGGTTAGGGCTGGAATACATGCCTGGAGCGTGTATTACAGTGGGACCGTCATTCTACTGAATTTCAGCCATAACCCGCGTAGCATAAGAACGCGGAAGGTCGCCTTTCGCGTTCCTCAGGAACGCCACGGGACGTGAGAAATCGTCAGGATGTTATGCCTTGGGAGTGAGAACAGGCTGTCTTCATAGGTGTGACAGGTCAGCGCTGAACCAAGCAAATGAAAGTTAACAGATCAGGTTTAACACGTTATTGTTTATGTAGATAAACTTTGTTCCACTTGAACGTTGAAGTCAAAATGATTCACGTGTCATGTTTTTTAGTATCTGTTCGTCCAATTGTCCTATCTTAGCTTTTTCTGCATTGTTTTCACTGCATTATTTATGTGATTATGTAAACTGAGCAAACGAGCATTCACACAACATATTTTCTGATCTGCTCACAAGTTCCTAAACAGACCAACAGGGTTGCTCTGTCTTCAGAGAAAGAATGAAATTAAATGCATCTGTCTTTGTGTTTTTTGTTAGCACTTAAACAGAGAGCCGCAGAACGTCTTTTCCACATGTGCTCCCTAATTACCACTGCATGTTTTTTAAAATAATCAGCAACACTTTCAAGACATTTCCAGGGCTCAAAAAGTGCTAAAAAACATAGGATTTTGAGTGACTCCTGAAGTGCATTTTTTTTCTTCTCAGTTCATCAACATAACCTTTGTTTAGCTAGAAGGTCTAACAGGGACATCCAGGCGACGTTCAAGAGGTACCTCGAGCCAAAATCGAGGTCATATCCGTGAACTATTTTCTAACAATGACTAGATTTCAACAGAAACTGTCAGCCAGTGATGTTTAGGAACAAGTCATGTTAAGAGTTGACACCAGAGAGAAAGTGATGAAAATATCAAATAAAATGTGATTTAGTATTTTACGTCAAGAATAGCGCTTTCACCAGGAAACAGTCATGAATGGTTGAGAAAGTTTGTTAACCTTAGCTAATACAGGTAATCTGAATAAAACCAGTAGGAGGTGATCCAGTTTAAGACGTGTTGTTGTCAACGGGGTTCATGAGTCCTTCGGACAGGATGGTGCAGGTGCATCAGGTGAAAAGGGTTGAACTACACAGCAGCTAAGCTCTGAATTTCCCTTTAAATTCCCTTTAAATATCATTAACATGGTCTCAATATTAACAAGGAGCCTCAATATAATCGAGCCTTCTACTGTTCCATACTTAAACGGGCTATCATGTTCTCTCACACACACACTCACGCACACTGTGAGGGCTCTTTGGGAGATAACTATAGTGAAGTCAAGCTATTTCCTTTTCCTGTTTGTGTGGTGCCAGGCGAGACACCCTGCTGCCACCGAGGAATGTTGATAATGCTTGCCCTGGGCCCTAAATGCACACACACACACACACATTTATACACATCACTACACACAGACAGTAACAGTGAACGCCCATGTTATTCCACCAGCGGCAAAAAACTTAATACATGTAAACATGATGGGGAATAAACTCGATGAAGAACAAAAAAAAGCCTCCAGAGAAGACGAGACTTTGAGTGACTTTGACCCTACGTAGCCTCAGCTGACTCCGGCACACACTCAACAGCGTCCCTCTCTTTCTCTCAACTCCACCTTCCTCTCACTTTCCTGACCTTCCAGTCCAGGGGGGATGGAAAGAGACAGCGAGCCCACTGGAACCTTGGGCTGAGTTATGCAGGAGTGAGCTTTGAATAATTGTCCTGCAATATGAGTGTCTCTGATTAATTGCTTGAGATAAGGTCTGCTTTCCTCCCCACTCCTCTCCATCTGTACTACCCCCGCCCGCCTCCCAACCCTCCCCAACTCCAGCTCCCTGGCCTGCCTGCCTGCCTGCCTGAGCTCCCATAATCAGCCCGGACTACTGAGAGAGAGAAACTATTTAACTGACCCTGTCATCTCGGAGCACGATGATGGCTGTCCTAATTACTCAACAATAACAAAGGCCCTCATTTAGCTCTGACGATGGCTGCCTGCAATCAGCAGTTCTATGAATAACTTAACAAATAGGAATGAGGGTGGGAAAGAAAAAAAACGTATTTACAGGCACATTAATTCAAGGCCAAAAGACAATACTTGTCACCTCCAGCTAACTTGGGATTCAGGTGACAATCAGTAGGTAAGCGTGTGTGTGCGTAGGCTTGTGTAATGTGTGTCTAAGGTCCCGCACATGCACGTAAGTTGAGGTTTGACTAAATAAAAATCCTAAAACTATTTGTCTATGCATGTTTTTTCATGATGGAACTGGCCATATGTGTAATTTTATGCCTAAATGTCACTGTGCATGTCGTTATCCAACAGCAATAAAAAAAAAATAGTCAATCATTGCTTTCATTTAAATAAAATGATTAGAAATGAAGGACATAACACATCTATAAATGTAACCAAACTGTTTTTAAGAATTTCTAAAAATGATCAAAAACTGTGGCTATTGCTTTAAGACGATCGCAGTGAGGGTTTACAGTTTTGCTGCCATGATGGAAGTTCACTTTCTTTAAATTGATGCCAAAGGTAAGTGTTTACTTTAGCAATGTGGGAAAGATTTTCACATACATGATAACTTTAAGAATAATCAAGAACAACTGAGGTTCATCACTCAAACACAAGTATTAATGCCAAATTTGAAGGTTTATATCACAATTTTGCATTCATTATACCACTAAGTAGCAGTTTAAAGCGAAATTATCAGGAAACGACATAGTACTAAATGATCAAAAGTTCCTTTTTCTTTAGGAAAAGGCTTTACATTCACATTTTAAGCAAAAATGACAAAGATGAAGCATTGCAAAATCGGATTAAGAGACACTTTTAAATAAACAGGAACATAATACAAACTTCTTTACTACAGTTTTTAAAAATTTGGTTTTAAGTGTGTTTTGAAGATTACTCCATGACCCGACACAAATCATAAAATCTTCCCGTAAAGTAAAAGTAGTCATTACTGATAGTACACAAAAGTTACAACATGTTCTTAATGATGCAAAAATAAAAGCATTTTAAAGATTATAATATCTGTAGCTTTGTACTTGATAACTTGTAAAAAATACAAAATTTTATAAGCCGATGATATTTCTATATAAAACCAAATCTTCCTAGTAACTATAAAATAAATGTAGTTTAGTGAAAAACTGTAGAGGATGTCAAAACTAAAGTTAAGTTCAGCGCTTCAGTGAATACAGTAGTTTATTCATAGAATAACAACAAAAATAAAACTGAGCTTGTTATAATAAAAATCTTAATGTGGATAAGTTACATTTAAAATAGGACATGACCGAACATGTTTCCTTTCACTGATCCCTACAAGCTAAACATGGTGGTTTGGTCAGGGACTGTTTATTTAAGGCGTATCAGTTAGCTTAATATCTCATAGATAACCAGGTATAAGCTACGTGCACTCTTCAGTTTGTATAAGAGAATGGTGATACTGGCCAGATGAGAATCAGATTTTTGATTTAAAAAAAAAACAAAATATATGTCAGCCGGACATGCTGGTTGAATCTCGGTCTTTGTGTGCAGTTGTGTTTCTGCGTGTTTCAGAAGCCATCGGCTGCCGAAGTATCAGCCTCTGTAACCACAGATAGCACCTGGCCTTTGTTGAAAAGACTATTTACATATCAAACACCCTCCCGCCTGTTGTTGCTCCCCGCATGGAAGACGCAGACAGAAAAGACGGGAATTTCTTCGGGGGGAAAAAAAATATAAACTAAACAAGGAAGTGAAAAGAGTTATAATGAAGGCAGGCAAACTGTGTGGAGCTCCGTTTACTGATAAACACACTGGGCCTTTATAGTGTTACAATAAAATGGCACACCAGGACACAGGCACACAAACGCACACAAACAGGGCGGTGAAGACAAGTTGTATAAAGTTTGACTAGAATTTCAGAAGCTTTTATTTTCTTTTTTTTTTGGTTGGGCGGTGGGGAAGGGGGCGATAGAGAGAAAAGGGGGAAGTAGAGGAAGTGGGGGAGTCGGGGGAAGCCGAGCGTACACTTGACACTCAGCTAATGGTAAATCCTCAGCTTTATACTGTAATTTACTGCAGAGCCTTCAGGCCAAACAGCCTTTGAAGTGCTTGGAAATGTCAAATCAATTATTACTTAAATGAAAAAAAAGGGAAAAAAAGAATTCAATTTACGCGTTTCATGATAATCGGTAACATTTCTAGATAGAAAAAAAAAGCAAAGCAATTTAAGGCGATTTGAGCCCCGGCTCCATTTTTCTCTGCAATTCTTTTTTTATTCGTCCTACACAGATATGCTGATTGGAATATAAAGTTGTTGATGATTGCGTCTTTTCTTCGTCTTCTCCTTTCTTGTGCCATCGTGATCGCAGAGTAAAGGAAATCAATTTGGCAGTATAATACTCTTCATCAATTGGAACTGGGCGATAATGATGTTCTACACCTGCGAGTGTGTGTGTGTGTGTGTGTGTGCTCTAAGTGAGAAGTGTTAGGGAGAGTAGCATGGAACAATACGCCTTCTTCATGATTCATTACGTCCTAATGTCGTTACATGAATAAAGACAGCTCGTGCCCTCTGAATTACACACTCCTCGCGCTAATGGTTCTGAAAATAGGCCGAGCGCAGCCCTCCTCGCCTCGATGTGCTCTTTGTTCATGGACAGGTAAAGCAGACGAGCCGCGAAGTGTGACGCTTTTCTCCGAGTATTGCTCATGACATCTGTATCGGCGCATCGCTTCCCGTGAAAGTCAGAGGCCTGAACTTTCAGTGAGTCATTCCTCTTTGCTTGGCCTTCAGTGAAGCTGCTGGCTAAAGAGTGAGCACAAGAATGAGATAGTATGTTTTCATGCTAAACTCAGAGGTATTTAGCTGTGCACATAATTTAGAATTCATAGCCCAAGACTTAAATATTTAGCAGGTTGTCATGTACTATTTCAATCATTGTGTCCAATACTCTCTCCAAACTTTTTTTTTTGTCAGTACGAATTAATATTGGCCCTAACATGTGACACACCACATTAGCCTTTCCTACACAGGACAAATTTAACAACGAGCATATTAGCCAGCTAGCTCGTTGCCCAGCAAGGAGATATATTTGAGTCAGTATACATCATTAAGTGGCGCCCAAGACAAAACCAGCCAAATCTGCGTTCAGATTTTGCTGCAGCCCTTGGGAAATTTTCTTCCCTCTGAGGGATCCTTCACCCCAAAAAGTCTGAGAAACTCTGGCTACTCCAGCTAAAGTCACAGCGCATGCATTTATGTTCCCTAGTGCCCACAATGAGACAAGCCTTGGATGACAAACCTTCAGCAGCTCCACTTAGGGGTCACAACATGAGATCATCTGCCGCCATCTCACCCTGTCCCTAGCATCCTCCTCCATGAATCTACATCCATGAACCTCTCAATATTCATCAAACCATCTCAGCTTCGTCTCTCTGTTGTCTCTCTCGCTTCCTCTAACTCAACCAAAGCACAGTGCTTTACAAAATATGCAAGAAAACCGCTCCCACTAAAGTTGCAAACAACAAACTTCTTTAATTTGGGAGCAAAAACACACTGTCGAGCACAACCAGGCTAGGCAGGATAACATACTAACTAAACGTAAAATGGCTCATACAGCATCACCAGACCAATCCCTAGTAACAATATTGTGAAGCTGGAGTAGAGTTTAGTTATTCTTAAACTGTTAAGTATTTGAGTAGTTTACTTGAAATGTACAATGAAAGCACTCCTTAGGCTGCTTCTGTGCTTGCATTTGTCACCACTATTGCACTGTAACGCTGCTGCAGGTATATTGTTTCAGTAGATTCACATAACAGATTAGTTAGTGTGTCAGTAGTGACAGTAGCTCACTGGAAAAGAATGATGGAGAATGTCATTCATTTATTTACACTTATATAAATACTGTTTCCTGCAAGCTGCAAGCATTAATAAAAAGCTGCTCAGTATTTTTATTGTATATCATCACAAACATCTAATAATCTATTCCAAATATCTCTCTCTCTCTCCACACACACACACACACACACACACATATATATACTAGGGGTGCAACAATAGTTCGGTTCGGTTCAATACTTTGGTGTCACGGTTCGATATTTTTTCGATACAAAAAAATGTTCATGCTTTTTTAATGTCATTTATTAAAATTATAAAACTTAAAAGTACAGTTTTTAAATTTAATATTGCTGAAACAAAGTAATAAAAAAAATCTATCTGATCAAGAAATCACTCATCTTTGGAAAAGAGAGTTTATTACAGAGAAATGGCTCTTTCCAAATTAAAAGCTATACTATACGCTTCTTCTGGGCTATATTCTCAGCAGCATATTAAACATATCAGGTCCCCATAAGGAGAATCATGTGCTAACGGCTGTCTAAATGACTCGGGTAAAGTTTGTAGCATGCGTGCTTGTTGTTTTTGTCTACTTCCACTTGTTTTTGCACTAGGATGATGTCGGCATAAATGTGCAGTCATATTCATTTTGTTCCCACTAGTGCTGTCAGTGTTAATCTGAAATGACGTTAACGCCACAACAAATCTCCGTTAACGAGCTACCACGGATCGCCCCGTGCGTGGGGCTGGACAGCGTCAACACGTTAACGAGCTAACTGCGCTAACGCACTAGTTCCCACCCATGTAATTGAGCATTGCGTGGCACATCCGACATACTCTTTTACTTTTGTCCATGATGCGCTTGCCTTCAGGGTCATACTTCACATGAAGACCAAAATAGTTCCAAAGGCCAGATCTGAATGAGGGGGGGGGGGTTCAATTTGCCATGTTGCACTGCGCTCAGTGGATCTGCGCTCGACAGTGCAGCCTAGGCGGAGTAGTCGAACGCAGATCCACTGAGCGCTCAACACAGACAGCATCGTCAGAAGAAAAGTTGATAAAATAAATTAAAAATTTTGTATTGTTCATACATATGCGTATCGAACCGAAAGCACTGTATCGAACGGTTCAATATCGATATGAGTATCGTTGCACCCCTAATATATACATATATATATATATATATATATATATATATATATATATACATATATATATATATCGCTCACCTCAAATCCATAATCCTCATCAGTTTTCAGTTCTCAAATGAGTTAAAACAGTGATCAGTTGCCTCTACATAACTAAATACATAAGCAGAAATATGAAATATGATATTGAAATCAGTCTTTATGTAGACTTTCAAAGTTCTTTTAATTAGAAGTCTCAAGACTGGAGTGGCACTTTGACCACTCTGGTAAAAAAAAAAAAAAAACGAGAGCTCTCATGCTTTAGTTTCCACCTTCCTCAAACCCTCTTCTTTTGTTATTTTTGCAATTAATGTATACCAAAAAAACAAAAAAACATGTGATTCTAGCCCTCTGGTGGCTCATGAGTTTGGTTTTGCTGGTACATCATTTTGTTCTCAACAAATTACAGAATGTCTGTCAGTAAGGTTTTTCATCTTTAATACTTCATTCATCAAGATCTGATGTGTCATTAAGTGTTGTTTTAGTGTTATGCCATTCAATACCATTATTACTTTACTTTCCCAAACTTTGACTTAATTTTTTCCAAAGAAGACTCCTAAGTAGAAAACAGCATTGCAACATTCAAAGGGAAAAGTCACTGACTCATCATGTTGTAAAATGAGACTTGTTTTCTCCTTCGTTTCTCAATCAAAAGAAAGGAGAATGTAATCGTTCCATTTGTTTGTCTGTTTATTCGTTAACAGTCTAGCGTCCATGGTTTTCAAGTTATCATTTTCAAAGTTTTTGTGACGGTGGATACCAATAACGACTCGAGCTGATTTGTTTTTGATGAAAATCTGGTCAAGGTCAAGGTCACACTAAATGTGAAAATCAGTAAAAACGTTATATTTCCCACAGTTTATTTTGAACAACGCCTCCAGGGACATGAGTACTTATGCTAGCTAACCTTTTGACCACGACCTTCGTTCGTGATCAAAGTCAGAGTCGACTTTGAAAAAAAATTAAAGAAACCATATTAAGTAATATGTCGTATGAAAAGGCATGAAGAGACAATTTTCATTTTTTCAATATGATGCCCTACAATGTGACAATGGTGCCATACAGAAAAATGTCATAAAATGTCAGGTTTTTACAGCTTCTAAAAACCAAAGATTTCAACCAATACTGCACCAATCATATGGATATGAGCATGTAACGCTTCAAGATCGTAGGTCAAGGTCAAAGTCAAAGTCAGAGTCATACAAATTAGGAAAAAGCTGCAGTTCCCATTGGATAATCTCTTAAAGGAGTATAAGTCAGTGGGGAACAAAAGCGCTTCCTTTGTTTGAGCTCTTTCAAACTTTAACATTTTTTCAATATAACATTATATTCACAATGACACAGTGACACTAGATTTCCACATTACCAATCCTAACATCAATTTGATTTTGTTAGATATACTGTAGTGTCTGTAGGAAGTACAGTTTATTGTTGTGTGAATCTGGTGCTTGGCATGCCTAAGATTATTGAAATGTTGCATCACACACTGAGGTTCGTGGTCACTTTTCTGAGCTACTAAAACTGCACACAAATGCAGCATTGCAGACATTTCAATCAAGCCAATCAAAGAAACATCAACCACATGCAGTTTATTGGTGTGTAACCCATTTATGACTTTAGGTCATGAGAAACAATTTCAAGACGAATCCTTGGCATCACATTTCTTCGACATTTACGTGGAACGAGAAAAGAAGAGGAAGTCCAGCACGCGCCATATTCACATGTCCCTCCTGAGTCGCTGTACTTTATTTTCGGGAGTTTCCACATCGGAAGTTGTTTCAATGTCATTTTGGGAACAGAAAATGGAAGAAATATTATCACAAACATTTCAATTTGCTATCTGACAGTGAAAACTACTACTACAAAGCCAGCAGGGAAGATGAGGGAGAAGATGCGGGCCGATACCAAACTACTGCATCAACAAGAAAAACTTTACAATGGCAGCTTGGATGGTGAGTGGAGGACGACACTATTAATAATCTCCTCTCACTAGAGACAGAAGACAAAACAAGCATTTTATCCAACTATTCTTTTAACCAGGAAGTGAAACTGTTTTGTTAGAGATCCTCAGACCAAGATAGGCAACAGAGAAAACCTGCACTAGCATCGAGAAGCACATTCCTGGAGTTGTGTTACTTTGAGCATAACTGTCTGAATAAAAATAAAACTACTACAAAATAACATTTATTGGCAACCAATTGCACTTCTGAGTAGTCCAAACTGTCCAGGGGGAAAAGGCCACAAAGGAGCAGAAAGCTGAGAGCTCAAGAAGCTAAAATCAAAAGAGTAAAGACAGGGGAAAAAAACTCTCTAAAGGTCTATTATATATGACTCATGCAACATTACCCATATGATAGCAAATATTTTAACAAAAGGTTCCTATTGGTCACACAATATTATCTCGCCCCTGGCAGAAGGTCGACCACCCTGCGTGACCACTCAGACGGTCTCAGTGACTCCTGGCCTGAGTCAGCTGCCTGGATGAGGAGGCAGGAAAGAGGGCAGACAGACACACTGCCAGGCACCCACATCTCTTTCTCTCTACTCCCTTTTGTGTACCGTGTGGAATAACATACCTTTTACCCCCTCCCACCATCATTCCCTCCCTCTCTGTAAAGCGATCGGGGCCTCTGATAGTGATGGTGATTACAAAACCACAGGAGCAGCCTCCCCACCAAAACAAAGTGTTTTTCAGCTTCTGTTTTTTTCAGGACCTGGCGCCACCCGGAGTACCGTAAACAATAAACACGGGCCAACGCGAGGCCGTCCTCCGCGTTTTTCTCTAGCTGATTCACTCCAGGGGAACACGCACACATCATCACAGGTACAGTGTGTCATTGTGAACAATTGCATTCAGAGTCAGAGCGTGCAGACTGACTGACAGCTATAAGTTCATGCACTTCCTGTGAACTTGTCATCAACCAAACACACGCACACACACAGGTGGCCTCGGCTAAGTTTTGCTTTGCCGCGGCTTATTGACTTCACCTGCCCTTTGTCTGCGCGACCTGAGTCCTTTTAACAAGCATGCATATGCTACCTTTTGTTGAATCTAGTGTTAAAAAAGCGTCCTTTCCACTGTCTCGGCCTTCCTATCTTTACATCTTCCATGGCCATCTCGCAGCCCCAGCCTGTGTCGAAGCAGTTCTGTTAAACGGTGGACTCATAGCAAATTGACTATTACTTCAAAGTGGCCTGTGATTATGTCCCTGAGTGATTAGGGGGCTGTTAAGAGGGAGCCACTTGAGCATTGCCAGTGAACCCGTGAAGGAATGCCGGCTCAGTGCCGAACGACGAGGGAAAGCGCCGCCAGAGACGCACAAATCCCAGAAAGGCAACGGCCGTGCAGGCACTGCAGAAACCTGAGGGTGGAGAAGCAGGAAAGGCAAGAAAGACAGAAAAAGAAAGAGTTGGGCAGCTCGTACCTGCATATCACAAAGTTTAAAAAGAAGCTACACAAAGTTTTAAGACAACCAGGAAGCCAAAGGGATGAAGAGAAAGATTGAGATATAAAATAAAACTTAAAGAAAAAAAAGTCAAATGAAATGAAGGTTTTATGAGGTGGGGTGCACTCAGGGCGGCAAAATCATTAGCTAAGCACATCAGGAGACAAGACCTCCAAACACTTCCATTACATTTCAATTGTTACCAGATTTTCCAACTTTTCAGCACCAAACTGTTCTTGTTTGCCCTTTTTCCCCTTCATCTCCACATCAAACGGACAACAGAGACAAGCTGAAAGAAAAGGAGGAGGAGGGATGAAAGACGGGGAGGGAGAGAGAGAGGGAGTCTGGCGGTGGAGAGACCCGGGGAGCGAGGCCTCGAACGCCTGTTTTAATGGGAATAATAAGCTTCTATCTCAGGCAATTAAGTCTGCATTCGATACTTATCTCAGAGCAGAGGTCCACTGTGCCATCTAAAGAAAATGTTTGCGTTTGAAAAACTCCATCACATAAACAAGATAAGCGGGAGAACACGTATGCGTGCCGCCTATCGCATCCAACCTCAGCTTTGTTCTTGGAGGGATAAGTGACTCTGAAGCAGGTTTTTTGGACAGCTAATGTCCTTGATTCCTCTGTTACGGATACACCACATGGTGCTGGTCTACAGCCAAGGAAACAGAAAACAACAAGATGACCACAACAGTAACAGGATATATCAGCCTGTATGTGTTTTCAAAAGCTGACAGCAGGCATAAAATACCAAGTAAAATCACTGATACTGGGAATGTTATACATACTGCCTTAAATGTAACCACATTCAGAATGAAATCATAAAGACACAATGCAGAAATCCACAGTTGTCTTGGCTATTGGGTTCAAACTTAAGTTTGTAGTTTTGTTAAGATGGAAAAATGTCAGGCAGGTCCTAACTATTAAGATGATGCTCCTATTTTAGCCTGCAACTTCTGCATTTTCATGCCAAACACCTGTGTCACATGGGGAAACACGTAGAATCTCTTCTTAGCCAGCAACAAGCTAAAGAGATACTGACAGAGTAAATGTGGCAAGTTGCTTGCCTTTAAGAGCTTCATGAAGCTACAGGAGTAAAAATTGATATGGCCACTACGATGTTACCCAGTGGATTGTGAAGTTTCGTTAGCTGATTGTAATTTTCAAAAATTGAGTTTTCTATTCAGCGTTATCTACAATTAGCGGCTGAATCCATGAACCCATCAGTAAAGTGCACACTGAGGTCACAGAAAAAGGAAACCCAGGGATCTTTCTATACAGCCAGAAGTCTTTTCTGTGCTCTCAGATGCAACTTCAGACCCTGATGTTGCCTCCACACCGTCTGTGGTGCAGCCCATCAAATGTGCAGAACTGTCATAAAATGATCAACTATGAGCTCACTATAACTCGTCAGAGGCTGTGAGATTTTACACTAGGTGTTTTTTAACATTAAATAATTTCTTGTCTACTCTATTGCCCAAAACTATTTTTAAATAAATAAAATCTGATACTTCTTTGATTATTATTACATTCTGTTGTTAATAAAAATTTCCTCTTTCGTGTGAAAATACTTTTGTCTTTTTATAAATCCTCAGATTTTCTCAGGACACCATTGAGAAACCACAACCCCTACATTAGGAACCAGTGATTCAAATACAGTTTAAACTGTTGGTGTATAATGTCTGCAAATGAATTACATTTTTAATCCACAGTTAACCCTATTTTAATGTTGATACTGAAACAGCCTCACACCTGCAAATGACTAAATCAGTACCTTACAATGAAGAAGCATTCCCAGAACAAACTCTGGCATATAATTAGCACATAGCAAAGTATTTAGCAACAAATAACGCTCTGTAATTGCTGAATAAGCAGTTGTGTGTCAGACAAAGGGAGTGATGTGTCAAGATAATGGTTTTCATTATCTGTGCAGACACCAAGGCAGGAACATGCATGTGTTTTCATTCCTGTCAGTTTTTCTTCATGCATCACAGGAGCATTATCAGAGGTTCACATCTAGTGCTTTATCTCCATCCAGGTCATGACCTGTACCTGTCCGGTATCACAAGAGAAATACAACCGGTCAGACTGCTGGTGTTTACTGTAAAAGCAGACCCCCCCCCCCCCCCCCCCCCCCCCCCCCCCAACTGTCACAAAAGCCCCATAATGCTTTTTCATAGAGGAATCACTGGGGTTTTGGTGTGTAAGGAGTTTCCCTCGCAATGCAAAGTTCCCTGAAACACCTGTGTTTGGGCTTTAGATATAGTCAATTTCACTTAAACTTCCTGGATGGACTTATTCCGACAGATACTGTCAGTTAGTTGATAGTGTAGTATAGCCAGCATGCTACATATCTTCACACCACGTATTTCCTCCTAGGATTTCCCAACTTTTAAGCATATTAATCTTTGAAACAATCAGCCAGTTTATCAATAAAGAATACATAAATGTAAATTTCAAATAAATAAATAAATGTTTCTTATGTCTGTGTTTTTGCTAACATGGTGATTTGTTAATGTTCTCTTCATACATAGATTTATTCAAATGTTTCTATGTACAAACTAACTAAAATGCTCACAAAATGTATCCACGATATCATCAAAAGGTAATAAGAACAGTGCATTTTGTGTTTATTAAAAATAGAACTGTTGTGTTTTAATATTGCATTAATTTAAAGGTAAAATTTTAGTAGCTAAAGGGACATCTGGCTGAAAAAACCCACATAATTGTTTCCCTGTCACATTTAGCAATTATACGCACAACTTTGTGTGGATAATCAAATCAAACCACACATGCATAACGCATCAGCGTCTCAGAACGCACCTCATTAAACTGGTCGTCATACATCTGTCACACCCATCCTCTGTTCTTGATCATTTCATATTCTGCAAATTAGTTTTATTAATTTGATTAATATATATTTTTGGTTTATTGTATTATTGTTTATTATTGTTTTTTCACTCTCCCATGTAAGGTGACTTTCAATATTTTAAAAGGTACCTAAAATCAATAATAATAATAAAACTATTATTATTATTAACAGGTTTTTTTTTTAGAAAAGTCAAAAATATTTGAAATGTTTCAGGGTGACATGGTGTAAATAACATTTCTCAGAGCACAAGAACAAAACAACAGTTTACACAAAATAAAGCTGTGTAAAAAAAAAAAAAGCTTAAAGTTTTCAGTTTTTTGGGGTTTTTTTGTTTTACAAAATATTATTTTTTCTTTTTCTACGTGTGTTTTGCACCTCAGGGTAACGTTGCCTAACGTGAACTGGATGATCGTTTCTGCATAGCTGAATTTTTCTGCAGGTCAGGACACGGAGTCCAACCCAATACACTGAGGCTCTTGTGATGCTGAGAGCCAACGCCACGATGGGGGTCACGACCCCAGCCAGAGTGTCTCAGAGGTCAGGGGGTCGGGTCAGTCAGAGGGGAATGTTATCCGAAGCATCAGAGTTTATTTGTTTAATTTTCCGTGTCTGCCTCTGATCAAGATGGCTGCAGATTACCATAAGAAGAGGAGAGAAAGTGAGACAGGGAGAAAATTGAGGAAGAGAGAGCCTACTGCTTCAAATTAGGCTGGAAAAATAATCCTGCGTTACCTCAACCAAACATCATACTTTAAACTTATTGTCCAAAGTCAAATAAGCTTTACAAACCACAAAAACACTCTCGGACCAGGAAGGCTGTGATTCACATGAAGGTCACTCCGAGTGTCGTGAATATTTTCTCCTTTCAAACCACTTTTCTATTTTCTCTCTCTCGTTCCCTCTGCTAAACCACTTACACACAGAGGAGCAGACAAGTGTCCAATTCATAAACACTGATTTGATCTTATGCTCTCAATGAAAATAAAGCTCACAGGCAGACTAGCTGGGCAGAATATTAAACTTATTTTTGTATTTTTATGTGGGTTTGATGATTTGGACTGCATGAACCCACAGAGCCCCCAAAGCACATCTTATGGCTCAGTTAAAAATAAGTGCTTTTCTATTTTTGTATGTGATGTGAGGAAAGGTGCTTCAACAATGTTTTTATATGTCATTTCACTGAACAGTTAAAAACAAAAGATCTTGGACTTAATAACACAAAACACCTGATTATAAGCAAAAGCAGAGACAAAGTCTTAAAGGATTACTAAAGATGCATTACACAATGTATTGTGTATTTGCCAATGATAAAATGATTGATAGCAGTGTTGTTGATAGTCAATACTGGCCTTGTTGACTGACAAGTAAGATTAAATTTACCTGTGTCAGCGGCTGATCAATTTTTCATTAGCTGAATGTTCAAACGAAAAGTGATGCAGATAATTCAGTTATTTCTGTAATGGATGATCAAACGTAACAACAGCAACATAGTATTGGTAACAGTGCTGGCTGTCAGTCAAACCGATCATTTTAATTTCACTTTTTATTTGCCAACAGCACTGTGAGTGCACAGCAACTAATTAAAAAATACTTTTGTTTAAGCCGTAACATAACCAGACCTTTGGACAATACATGTGTGGATTGATGATCACATAGACTTTATATGGTTATTAAAGCATTCTGTGAAAATATTTTTTCATCTAAAAAGAAAAAAATAAGGTGTCGCTGCTGCAACAGAATAGAGCAAACGCTGATTTAGGAAAATTCTTCTCTTGTTACACTGCAACATTTATTTTATTTTTAATTTGATAGCAAAACTTTAAAGGCTCAAGTGATTGGATTAAAAAAAATGTCTCAGATACTTAGTAAAAATGCAGAAAATAAAAGAATGCAAATTAACTGTAAGTAACCATAAAATAATAAAAAAGGAATTTAAAAAAAATAGAAAAATTCAATTGAAAATGATTAAATAAAGAATTTAAAATTAATTGCAAAAATATCAAAGCTTTTCTTAAGAACGTATTTAAAGCTCCTTTCTACCATTAGAGTTTATGATTAAATCGTTAAAAAGACCTGTCCTCTCATTTAGATATTTAGATTTAAAAAGCAGTGTTACGATTATATTATAGAACTTACAGAAATTACACAATAACATAAGAAATGTTAGACTGAGAAATACTAAAAGGTGTTGCTCACATTTCTAGTGTTACATGTCGGCAAACATTAACTTGGGTATAGAAAGTTAATAATTATATAATAGCGCTGTAACAGAGTTACAATGTAACTCCAGCATCAGTTCAACTACATGGGTGAACTTGTCGAAACCTCCAGCTCTGTACAAAGAGAAAACTCTGAATGGCATGAACCCTCATGTGGTGCAAGAACAAAAGCCCAGAGTGACTTTTTAACCCATCTACGTTGGAGGCAACGCAACAATCCACTTAATTTGCTGCGTGAATACCTGTGTACCTGCGGATGTGTGTGTGTGTGTCTGTCTGTCTCTCTGTTCTCATGTGTGTATCGAGATACAGCGAGAGCCCAAACAGTGCGGCGCCAGGAGTCTGCCCTTCCCTTGAGAACGTAACGGCTGAGTGCAATTGGAAAGAGAGACCAATGGGAGGAGAGGGTGGGGGTTGCTAAATGTGTGTACCGTGGCAGTCAGGTTTACAGGTGAGGCGGGTGACGCCGTTTTGTCCTCGCCAGCAGGGCAGTGAAATATTTGAAAGAGTGTGACTCAGCCTGACTGCCATGTTAAATGCCAGTTAGTCACTGAGCACCGGCAAAGTTTATTCAGTCACAAATAAATTCCCCCGAAAGAGAGACTTCCTGTAAATACCGCTCTCAGACACAAACAAAAATCTTTGATCATCTACAATTAAACAACCAGCACGCTGAAGTAAATTCTCCACGTTTCTACATTGGAACAAGCCTTCAGTGGCACATGATAATCCTTCAGTGTAATGCCAGTGCAGAAATGCTGTCTAAATTCTCATTTTAATCTGCAGAAGGGGGGAAATGGATGTACGAGAGAATATGAAAATGGGGTGAACTCCAAAGCCCCTGTGCTTACTCCGTCAGAAATACATTTTGCTGTGCTCGGCACAATCCCAATGCCAAAACATTTACCCACAGGCCTGCTGGCCTCTCCCAACCAGGTTCCACTCCACTTCATTCATTTTTAAATCGAAACCTTTGTGTGTCGTGTTTTAAAAACAAAGGAACCATAACTGGCCAAGTTCAATCTGAGCGAGGAGGCAGGGGGGAGATGTGTTGAAGGAGCCAAAAATCACTGAAACTCAATCTGGTTATGGACCACTCTTTGTTTTCATTGACTCGCATCTGATTCTTAAACACTTTTTATGCACTAACTAGTTAGACAAATATTAAAATTTTGGAGGGAAAATATTTTTGCCTGATCATATATGCTTTGCATAAAAGGCCCCCTGGGATGGAAGACCTCTCCAGCTTTCTCCACAGGGGAGGTAAAGTTTCATCCTGCTCTTTCTCTATCAAAACTATCAAACTTAGAGCTACGCCTGTCAATATCATTCTTTCCAGTTTGATGGAGGAGTCCAAGTCAAACCTTGCTGTTTCAAACACACAAGCCTAATAAAAACAAAAGCAGCGCTGTTCAGACGGCTCTAATTCCCTTGACAGCCTTCCAGCCAGTCCCACTTAAGGTTATTATGGGCTATAAATATGCTAGTTTCCAGGGCTAGAATGTCAACGCTGTTTGCCCTCGTTAAGACACATAATTGCCTCATTTACATCTCGTTTCCTCCCCAAAATCGGAAGCCATTATGCGCCCCCGCATTCTGCTTCCCCTCCCCTCCAACGACGACAATTAGGGTCATCACCCAATCAGCTTCTGAGCTGCACGTTGCAAACGGGAAAGGCTCCCATGAGTCAAGCTGGGGCAGCTGGACAGTAACGGACAGAGAAACTGCTCGTGGGGTCTGAGATGCTCAGACAGGAAGTTTAAGAAAAGGATATTTCCTGTGGGGCAAGTCTCACTAGAAATCCCAAGGAGGTGTAGAATTGTCTTCCTCTGTATTAACACAACAAGAGCTCAGATTAAAGAGCATCACAAGCCATTTTGATGCCAATCCCACACTGTGGTTTTTGTATGTTATAGATATTAAATGTTACATTTGCTTAATACTTATTAGGTTTCTGTGATGTCACAGTTGATGATGCACACGCTTGCAATTCTGCAAAATTCAGCGGTTCTTGGCTACGCATTACTAAAACCAGCATTAGGTCTACTTTTACCAGAGCTTCACGAAGCACCACAGACATTGCGTTGCCACTGAAAACACGATCGATTTTCAAAATAAAAGACACCATACAGAAATTCTCCTTATGCCAGAAACAACACTCACCTCAGGATAACACCTACATACTTTTCCACCTGTAAAAATACACCTGCAAATAGTACTGAAAGTACGGGAAAGTGTTGATAGCTGTTAGTTTGTGGACATGGAAATGATCAGAATCAATGCTAAATTATTTTTAATTAGACAAGCTAACTAAGAAGCTACATTTACCATTAAAAGAAGCAGTAAACCCGTGTCACTCCTTGTAAAGTCAGTTTAATCAAACTGTGGCGGCAGTTACAATCATTCAAATCAAAGTGCAAGAACTGGATAATGTTTTCATCCAAGCAAATACGAACAAACGTAGACATATAAGCTATAATGCTATCAACTGAAATATTAAAAGTGCTGAATATATATATATATGGTTGGCCTGTAGGAGAGCCTTAAAATTAGGCAAGGGTAAGTTGATGCTATGCTAAAAGCCCCGCGCTGTAGTGCTGGTTATTAACAAACTTATTTGCAGTAGATTAAATTAAATAGACATAATTGGTCTTGGGGCCCCTGAGGGGGTTAGGTGCAGTTGCCTGCTTTGTTCAGCTAGTAATCCAGCCATACATGACACAGCATCACTAAAGCAGTTGTGGATGTTCATCCATCATTGTTACAGTTCAAGAATAATTTCATAATTTTGTAATTACCTCATAATTGCTAGATTTCAGCCTCAAAGACAGAAATCGCTCGAAAATATCTAACTATCACCATCAAACTTCATGTATCCGGATAAACATCAGCCGTTGTGACCCAGCAGTAACCCTTCGAGTGAGCGCTGAGACACAAAGCCATTTAAACCTTCATATTTATACGACACTACAGACAAAACAACACTATGTGGAGCGTGCAGGATGAAATATGTATGTGTCCGAGCACAAACTAATCTCCAGAAATGATCGCGAGGACTTCATTCCTCACATCGTTGACGGGTTCCAGCCTCTGTCTGTCTCCACATCAGTCGCCAGCATCAACAACAACGAAAACAACAACAACAACGACGTTAGAGAGAAGCTGCCTCTCTCTTCCTTCTTATCCCTCCCTCCAAGCTTCCCTCCCTTTGCCTTTGCCTCCGTTTTCTTCGTTACTCCTTCATTCTCCCACCTACAAACTATACCGGCTTACCGCTATATGGTGGGAGTCTGGTATATTGTGTGCGTGTGTGTTATAACAGTATTACAGCAGTTGTGTATGAAAACAGCAGATAAGAGAGCAGGATGATGAAATGTGAAGCAACAACACATGACCCAGCTTAAAGATCTCTGATAAAACAAACACGCTATATACTGGATCTACACTCACACACACGGGCAGAATCACATACACATCTCAATACATGTGTACACACAGGAGGCATACATTTATTTCAACAGATAAGTGTGCACAAGCTGTGGAGCAAATGGCACACTTATTCACTGTGGACAGAAAAGCAAATTTACTCCTGTATTTGTGATTTTATGCATGTAATTCTGCATGTGGATGTGAGAATATGTGAGCAAACGTGTGTGTCTGTGTGTGTGTAATGAAACATGGTGGCCAGTTCGGCATAGTAAATGAAATAGACCTGATAAGATCGTGGAGACGGACAGAGTGACTTGGGTTTATGTGGTGGGCGGAGGGGGAAAGACATGGAGGTTTGCTGCTGCCGAAGGTCCACCACAAAATGTGGTGTATAAAGCTTCAATATTGCACAACATATTATACATATTATACAACATATCTTATATTAAAATATCTGTGTTTGCTAATGCACAGAGCAATATTGTGTTTTGATAATTTATTTCTGCATAATATTTGTTATTTTGAGTTCAAACTACTCAGTAATGTGGAAAAGTCTTGAGCCACACGGCCTCTCTTGTACAAGCTTTCTTGTAATCTTTTAAGTAGTGTTCAGAAATAGTTCTCCGGACTTCTTGAACGACATTCAAAGCTCTTCTTTGGATGCTGGCTGCCTTTAGATGATCCAACATTCCTTCAATTATGTTGAGGTCCAGGCTCTGGGGAGGCCAATCCATGACTGATAGTGCTCCATTGTGTGTTTTTCTATTCAGGTATGCTTTTACTGCACTGACGGTGTGTTTGGGATCATTGTCATGCTGAAAAAATTAGGCTGTTGCAAGTCAGATGCTTTCCATATGGTATTGCATGGTGCATCAAAATCATCTGATGGTATTGGGTTTTTTTGCATTTGCATAAATTTTGATAACATCGTCCAAACCACAAGCTAAAATATAATCCCTAACCATGACTAAGGCTTCACCGTGTTTTTAAAGCGATGTAGGCACTCACTATTACAGGGAGTGCAGAATTATTAGGCAAATGAGTATTTTGTCCACATCATCCTCTTCATGCATGTTGTCTTACTCCAAGCTGTATAGGCTCGAAAGCCTACTACCAATTAAGCATATTAGGTGATGTGCATCTCTGTAATGAGAAGGGGTGTGGTCTAATGACATCAACACCCTATATCAGGTGTGCATAATTATTAGGCAAATTCCTTTCCTTTGGCAAAATGGGTCAAAAGAAGGACTTGACAGGCTCAGAAAAGTCAAAAATAGTGAGATATCTTGCAGAGGGATGCAGCAGTCTCAAAATTGCAAAGCTTCTGAAGCGTGATCATCGAACAATCAAGCGTTTCATTCAAAATAGTCAACAGGGTCGCAAGAAGCGTGTGGAAAAACCAAGGCGCAAAATAACTGCCCATGAACTAAGAAAAGTCAAGCGTGCAGCTGCCAAGATGCCACTTGCCACCAGTTTGGCCATATTTCAGAGCTGCAACATCACTAGAGTGCCCAAAAGCACAAGGTGTGCAATACTCAGAGACATGGCCAAGGTAAGAAAGGCTGAAAGACGACCACCACTGAACAAGACACACAAGCTGAAAGGTCAAAACTGGGCCAAGAAATATCTCAAGACTGATTTTTCTAAGGTTTTATGGACTGATGAAATGAGAGTGAGACTTGATGGGCCAGATGGATGGGCCCGTGGCTGGATTGGTAAAGGGCAGAGAGCTCCAGTCCGACTCAGATGCCAGCAAGGTGGAGGTGGAGTACTGGTTTGGGCTGGTATCATCAAAGATGAGCTTGTGGGGCCTTTTCGGGTTGAGGATGGAGTCAAGCTCAACTCCCAGTCCTACTGCCAGTTTCTGGAAGACACCTTCTTCAAGCAGTGGTACAGGAAGAAGTCTGCATCCTTCAAGAAAAACATGATTTTCATGCAGGACAATGCTCCATCACACGCGTCCAAGTACTCCACAGCGTGGCTGGCAAGAAAGGGTATAAAAGAAGAAAAACTAATGACATGGCCTCCTTGTTCACCTGATCTGAACCCCATTGAGAACCTGTGGTCCATCATCAAATGTGAGATTTACAAGGAGGGAAAACAGTACACCTCTCTGAACAGTGTCTGGGAGGCTGTGGTTGCTGCTGCACGCAATGTTGATGGTGAACAGATCAAAACACTGACAGAATCCATGGATGGCAGGCTTTTGAGTGTCCTTGCAAAGAGAGGTGGCTATACTGGTCGCTGATTTGTTTTTGTTTTGTTTTTGAATGTCAGAAATGTATATTTGTGAATGTGGAGATGTTATATTGGTTTCACTGGTAAAAATAAATAATTGACATGGGTATATATTTGTTTTTTGTTAAGTTGCCTAATAATTATGCACAGTAATAGTCACCTGCACACACAGATATCCCTCTAAAATAGCTAAAACTAAAAACAAACTAAAAACTACTTCCAAAAACATTCAGCTTTGATATTAATGAGTTTTTTGGGTTCATTGAGAACATGGTTGTTGTTCAATAATAAAATTATTCCTCAAAAATACAACTTGCCTAATAATTCTGCACTCCCTGTATACCTCTCTCCGGACCTCCTCCAGTTCTTGTGTAATTTGGCATACCTCAGCCTACAACTGGCTTCAGGTAAAGCTAGTTGTAGCTTTAAAGAAATGAGAACAAATTGCATGCTTTTGTGACAGTCTGCTAGTGACAAAGCATGAGAAAAATGAGTGAAAAAGCAGGCAATGTCTAAGGAAAGGTTTGGAGAACAATTACTCTAGAACTCTCTTTAAAAAGTGACAAGAACTTTTGCTCCTTGGAAGCAAACTGTGATAAATGAAGGGTGTCTCAAAACCTCTGCATAGTATTATATTTAAGAAACTTTCACACCTTGATACGGCCACAATTTAAATTTTTAATGCCCAGATTCAACTGAAAGTCAACAAAAAATATCAGCATCTCCTGTCAAGACATAAGTGTCTTGACGTGTTGCTGTTTAGATAATCAGTGTGATACCGAGAAACTCAGAGTAAAACAAACACGGCTAGTTGGAAAAATAATAGCTAAATACTTTGTTTTCAACATTACTGGACCCTAAAGATCTCAATCTCTCCAAAGATAAACAAATATGCTGGAATAAGCCATAAACACCTCACAGACTTGACTGACATCTAAAAATTACCTTTTTTATGCTGGATATTCTATTTCATATGTTCAACTGAGAAAAAATGGCTGGTTTTAGACCACTAGCTAGCTTTAACATTAGCTGATAGCCCCTAGCAGATAGCATACTCAGGGAAAACTGATATAACCCTCCACAGGGATCATAGGTGGTACAATGTTTTCTTTGTTCCTGAGTGCAAAGACTTGGGAGAGCGGTTTAATTTTAAAAAAAAAAAAAAAGAAAAAAAGAAAAAATTGGTTTGCCTGAGATTGGAGTTAGGGTTTGGCACTAAGCTAATACAGGAGCTGGCTAATTAGTTTGGTTAACACAGAGACTGACAGACGCAGCTTCCACAGTTATGAAAGCTGAAGCCAGCATGCAAGTGTCTAAACCTGTATTCAGCTATGTTGATCTGCGACTTCTACAAATACATTCCTACTGAATTTATGCTCTCAATCTCTAGTTTTAAGTCCTGCTAAGAAAAACTTACAATACAGCAGACTATGCTTTACAACAGGTCTACCTTGTAACTAATAACTTACTACCATATGACTGAACAATGTTCTTGGTTTTCAGTCATGTTCACCTCTGAAAAACAATATGGCATTCAGTTTCACAATGAGGTTGGCTAAATAGTGAGCAATTTCACAATTGCTATATTTACATATATGTCTGAAGGTCAGCAAAGTGTGTCTTTAATGCACAATAGCGTCTGAACAAACCACAAGACTCCTGGAACAATGTCATTACGACAGACGAGACCAAAGTGGAGGTGTTTCTCTGCAACTCATAGTGCCATGTTTGGTCAAAACCAGGCACAGCTTATTAGCACAAGCGCCCCATATCAGCTGTCAAGCACGGTGGTGGAGGGGTAATGATTTTGGCTTGTTTTGCAGCCACAGGACCTGGGCACTGTGCAGTCACTGAGTAGACCATGAATTCCTCTGTATTCCACACTTTCTGGAGTCAGATGCGAGGCTGGGTCACACAACAGGACCTTAAGAGAGGTGTGCATGAATTAATTTGTAAAGAAGAGTTAAACAAAACTTAATCTACAACGATGTGAAAGACTGATAAAGTCATTCAGAAATGATTGCTTCACGTTATTCCTGCTGAGGTGGTTCTACAAGCTTGAAATTTGTTTTTCACGACTTTACTAGAGGAACTGAACAGCCATCAAAAGCAATTGTGTGTTGACTGCTGTAGATTTCCCACGTATACACACTGTTGTACTAAACAGATAAACATCACACAAAATGAAGTATTTATTGTAGAAAAGCACCACCACCAGCCTGCAATAGATTGCATTAATTATTTAGCAGATAATATTTAAATATAGCTTTTTATTTCTCATTTTATTTCGGTCTTCTGGTCCGAAATCCACACTACTCTTCTCCCAGCAACTGCCCACAAGTTACACCACTTAGAGAGTGTGTGTTTTATCAGTGCATTTATCAAAACTGTTTCCTTTCAGCTTCCTCTTCTTGTTTTGTCTCTCCTTTTGCTGTCATGTGAAAAATTTTGTATTCTGTATCAGAGTGACGAAAACACACACACAAACACACACCAATCAGTGGCTAGTCCTCTATCTGATATGGAGTTGATCATGGTGGCATATAGAGGGTCTCCAATGAATTCACACTCACTCAGCCCTTTGGTCTGATAACAACGGGTTTGGGGGGAAAGGAGGAAGCTGAAGGACAGATATTTTTTTTCCGGATGGACAGGTATGGTTTTGGCCACGCTCCGCTACTCCGGGACACCTCAGTGATTGGCATGGAGGCTCGGTCGCCTCCTCCACTGACAGATTATTCATATCACCTAGTTAGGTTTCATGAAGCAATTATATGTCTTCACACTCCGCCAACTTTGGAAATGGCAAACTATAGAAACACACACTATATGGTCTCTGATGGCAGGAAATGCCTGTCACTGAGGAAGAGGAAGCTGGTTTTGTGGGTTCAAGTTCGCACAACTTCGATCAGGGCATTAAAAGTAACAGGGTGGTGTAATTTTCACTGTGAATACATGCTCTTTATCAAAGTTCTCTGCAACATGTTGAGATTCATACTGAAATAATGTGTTTCTACAGGGCCCTTTACGTGGAAAACCACACATGAAGCTGTGATTTTTCTTTCAGTTTCTCTGGAATATACTGAAAAACATGAGGGTGATGACAGTGAAAGACGAACTCAAACATCAGGAACAGGAATTCCAATGAACGCGATGGCACATTCTTTGATATTGTCTGGGAAATGAAGCCCAGAAGCACAGCAGAGCATGTCACCACAGACTGGCACTGAGTCATGCTTTGGTTTGACGTATTTTTAAATCTTACTGATATTGAGAAAGTACCTTCATCTTCATTAGGGAGTCATACTTTCCTCATTTAAACTAGAGTATTTCCCCTGCTAAAGTAGTTAAAAGTACTCTGTAGATTATTTAAATTTTATACCACAATATCATACAAAATGAATAAAAGTGTTATCATTTGACAAAGTTTTCGCCACTCAAGTGCAATTAATTTCCAAACTCTAAATCACGTTTTTATTTAGTTATCTGAAATAGTGACTTCCAAATTAAAGTATACCATGGTTTCAATTCTGAAATCTTTTGCAGGCCATGATGAAGTACTCGTTTTTTGTTTTTCCATTCGCACCTTAATGTCGATCCTCCATTAACAGCTTTCCTTTTGCCACTGCTGCCTTTAACCTTTGCCTCTGCATTGCTACATAGAGGTTCCAGCTCAGATAACGAAGAACTAAATGCAAGATGTGACTATTTAATTATAACGTTTTTAATTTTTTTAAAAAGCAGGGTTTGTTTGCTTTGCAACAATCCCATCAACTTATTTAACCAGCAGTAACTTTGCTGTCCACCATGGATCTGTGACCTCCACTTTGGGATATTCTGGCTATACGGGGATTAAAAAAAAATGAGCAGTTGATAAACGTGCAAATTGTTTGTTACAGACAAAAATTGTTCTCACTTAAAATGAGGCTGAATCAGAGTTAGAATCAGAATAATTTATTAATCCTACAGAAAATGATGTGGTCACAGTTGCTCTAAGACAGTAAGTAACAGTAAGTAACAGTAATTAACGATATTTTAAGTTGTTAGAATATAAGTTGGATGTACCAACTTATATTCTGGCAGGTGGATTCCACACTAGGCAATAGTTTCATAATTAATAATTAATTTTATAATACAGTTAATTCACATTCATGCTGTTAACTCAGCCACAGGAAGCAGCAGAGGTAATCATGTGAAGAATGGAAAAATACTAGTAATCACACAAGAAAAAAAGTGATCATTAAACAGTTCAACATTTGCGGTTTTGCTATGAAAATTAGTGCTGCATAAGAAAATTCACACCACTCTCATATCTGTAGTACAAAAAGCCACTACCAGCAGCCGTTTAGCTAGCTCAGCTTAGCATAAAGACAAGCGGAAATACCAGCTGGGCTCTGTCGAAATGTCAGAAAAGCCACCTGTCAGCATTTTTACTCATATTTTTGTTTAAATTACCAAAAAAAAACCAATGATGTGATAATGTGTGATTGTGCTATTGTAGATGATCACTACACCTCTAAAAATTCACAATAATTGAAAAAATCTACTAGAGTCAGAAAAACATTTCTGGTACTATTTCTTGGCTGGGTGTAATAGGGTTTATATTGTGTGTGATCCAACGTTTCATAATCACCACAATGTGTGTTGTGCTGAAACTGTGGCAGTTCACGAGGGACGTGCCTGAGGTGCAATTACTGTGTGTTAGAATCAGTGTCTCAATCTTATGGAGCCTGTGAGCACTGTAAATTATGTAAATGTTCATGAGCAGAGTTCTAAAGTGCTAAAACATCCACGTGGCATGAGAGACGTACCTGAGTGCAACATTTCGTACACAGCTTAGGGCTGAGGTGTTATTTCTACCAGCCAGTTAAAGCAAAGTGTAACTGAGTGTGGTTGCAGGGGTACAGTAACATTCTGAAGTGTCTCTGAAGGGTTCTTGGAAACTTTGCGCATTAAAGAAACAAATTTAAAGGATTAAAGTTGGCAGAGTAAAGTAATTTGGATAATAAAAAGACAAAAGACTCTTGATTACAGGTTTTAATGGGAAAATTGTTGGTATTTTTAGGTAATGATGAAAAGCCTACCATAAATTAACCCTTAATGATGATTTAGTAACTAATAATGCATTTAATTAGGCAAATCACACTCAGCTGTTTCATTATTGACCTATTTGAAACCAGTCTAATGTTTGGGAACTGCAGTTCAGCGACTTGTCACCACATTTCAGCCTCCTCTTACGCCTACATTTCCTGTAAATTACACTCTAATGCCAACGAAGAGGCTGGTGCTTAACTAAAACAAACAGCCATCACAGCGAGGGCTTAGCAGGTATTGCGACAGAAAAACATAAACTTCCTCTCTACCTGTGAATGCCTTATTAACACTGCCATGCAGCTGAAGCTTAAACAGTCATAACTTGCCTTTATGTTGCAGCCTTAGGAGAGAGTGATACAACATTATTGGGCTTTCATTACTCAACCACCATACAGCAGAGAGTCAGCGTAGCCTGACGGCCTCTGAAAACAGACGCGCACACCGCTGACAGATATGATGGTGTCGGCAGGGTCAGCACGTACGCTCGCAGCAAAAGGTGAAAAAATAAAACCGGATTAAAAATAAACTAAACACACACACTCCAGTTGTACTACACATTTAACACCTTGCAAACTGTCAGTGACATTATGGGAAAACTGTCAGGTAGCAGGTTTTGTTTTCTGAAAGCACACCTGCATGCTCACCGACATATAGAAAGGTGATTTCAGCTCATTCTCTCCTTCACACACACACACACACAGTAAACTGTGCACAGCCCTGATTCTCACACCATCAGCTGTGACCTGGTTAGCTTTAAGCCGGTGTTTGAGCCTGGCCCTTAGTTGAGGTTGGCTGCTCAGACAGGGCAATAGTTTGCACTCTCACACACACACAGAATCACACTCACACTGGCCACTGTGGCTAATTGAATGACCAGGGCAGGAGGTCCAGGTCTTTATGCTCGTGGAGAGGAGCCATGAATATCTCTGTTTCATTTGGGCTTCACACACGGAGGTGGTGGGAAAAGGTGAATGAGTGTGGGAATCAGCAGCCACGCACTCTGAATATTCACCTTCCTAGAAGTTCTGCGGAGCTAAAATACAGGCTTGTGTTCTTACAAATGAGACAAAAACAGTGATTTTGTGTCATTTTGTGTGATGTTTATCTGATTAATACAACAGTGTGCATATGTGGGAAATCTACAGCAGTCAACACACAACTGCTTTTGATTTTATTAGCCTAGATGTTGTGTTTTGAGTATTTCTACATGATTTTGTGTTGTATTTAGTGCATTTTAAGGTTGTTAAAATTGCCAGGCCTCTCTTGTAAATGAGATCTCCCAGGGAAATAAAACTTGAATGAATTAGTAAATAAATCAAATAAATTAAAAGAGTAAAAGTGTTTCGCTTTCATTGAGACCGGGGACACATGACTGTTTCCCACTCTAAAGGTTTTACATCTTGAACCAGACGTATACACCTACAATTTATGAATGGTAACTAAAACTGAAATTTAATTTAAATAAATCATAAAAACTGAAATGAGTAACCTCTCTACAGAAACTACACAGACAGCAAAGTGTCTCCCTGAAGCCGACAAAGAAGATGCGAAAGTCTAATTTTATGGCCATCCTTGACCTGTTCCTGTTACGACACAATGCGACACTGCCACTTTTATGCAGCTGCGGGCATCCCGGAGAGGCGCTCGAGGTGCCTTTTGGCATTCGTGGCTCTCACAGCCAAGGCTAATCGTAACCAACCCAACACTGAGTAAAAATGCAAAACTCTAAATTGGTGCACAAACAGAAGACTACCGTTTGAATGTCTGGTGTTTAATTTCCTTCCTGACTCCTTTGGTAGACTCCTTCACACTTTGAAAAGGTGGCATTTGCCCAATATTCTCACACTCAGTTTAACACCACAAAGACCTCCTTGCATGCATCTCTAGACATCAGGTGTTTTGGTAAAAAAAAACAAAAAAAACAGCAGTATTTGATGCACAGGAAATGAGAGATGTCTGACATTTCACACAAAACCTCAAGTGGTAGACAATCAAAGGAAGTTGGTTTCATCCGTCAGTGACCACAGGTGTCTGGAAATATTCGCGGCCATCCCTCCATTTAACTGTCTGTGTGGACCAACTAGCCAATGAACGCACATTGTTAGCCTTAGCTCGATGCTACCAGCAAAAAATCGTTGTCTTTTTCCTCCTGTTGCCCTTTCAAAATAAACTTTTATTTTTTTCCTATATTCCTCGGGAGGGTAGCCAAACTCCTAAAAGGTAATACTATGTTCTGTATGTTTTTATTCTCCATTTGTGACCACATGAATTCAATCTTTATGGTTATTTTCAAGCTACAGCACCTATTTAAAGTTAGTTGGTAAAAACACACGGAAAGCATAATCTGCACAGCAACTGTGTCTTATCCAAAGCCATTTATAGGAGCCAGGGATCACAGATCTTCTGTGTTTCTCAGCATGGAGGTAACATTTCGGAATATTCGGGATTAACCCGAAAAAGAAAAAAACAACAACATTTTGTTAAATCTTAAAGCAGGTTGTTTTGGTTTATTTTGTCTTAAAGGGCTTAAAAACACAACATTTTTTTAGAAAATTCAAGGCTCTCACCAAGCTGTGACAATATGCAAGGGAAAGTGAAAAATGTCCGATTTAATGGGTTTTCATTTCAGGCCCCGAGGCGATCCATACTTCAGCAGAAAAATACAGCATGTATGTGCTGGTTCAAACCAAGTATCGGTTCATGTACTGTATACATCTCGCTTTTAATCATTTTCATGCATGCGTGTGTTTTGTGCATGTGCATGTGGGGTCGTCTGTTATCTGTGTAAGAGGTGGGGAGGGGAGAAAAAAAGGAAAATAGGGAAACAGGAGAGAAAATGAAGTCTAGGAGAAGGAAATGAAACCTCAGAGCAGGAGTTGAGGGAGAGGTGAGAGGACGGCGGCAGATAGATGGAGTATAAGAGGAGCAGGAAGGAGGAAAGGGAAAATTGAAATGGTGTGATGAGATTGAGAGGAGACGGAGGGGAAAGGCTAGAGTCTGCCTTATTTGATGCCATAATGTGTTTGCTGATGTTCAGCATTCACACAAGTCAAGTCACGTAGTATTATGGAATCAATGGATGAGTCACTGCGATACACACACACTCATATAAGGGCGTTAAATATCACATATTGGTCACTAATTTTGACCTGTTTGATGCTTTTCCACCTATTTAACTCTACCACCTTGTCTTGTTTGGGCTGAACTGCAAAGATATCAGCACATTTTTACTCAAAAATTAACATACTGCACATATATTCACCCACACAGGCAGCCTACTACCGCGGAAAAAAACAACACTCAACTCTGTCTCGCACTTTGAGAAAATTTCATGAACTCATTCCATTTTGAAGAGGCATGCCACAGTTTTGAAACCATTAAACCACTCAACAAATGAAGCATTGACCACATGACGCATTATTAGCTCTGAACGAATCTAGGTCAACACATGCAGAAGTATACAGCGAAGATACTCAAAAAATATTTCCCAATACCTTTGCAAACACTGTGTAATCGCTCTCATAAGGGGAGGAAGGAGCCACAGCTTCAATTATGGCATAAACAGTGCTGGGAAAACGCACAGAGCAACATTTAAACAAACACACACAAATAAGGGGGAAGTGAGCATCATTAGAGCAGGACTTCGCTGGAGCCAGGGTTAGGGTTTGTTTCCACTGTTGGTACTTGCTCACTGTGTTACTCAGACTGAGGGGTTTCGAAACAGACTTGGTTGAGTCAGAGTTGAACCCCTCAGATATTATGTGACAATGCAGTGAAAGATGCCATGTGAAAGACTCATTCTAATATAAATTGTTTTTTCAGCCAGTGCAAGCTTTACATAATGCAGTTTTCATTAAAATTATGTATGTTAATGTTATGCTTTCAATTATACACGTTAGCATACCGCACGTTGTTATCATAGTAATTATTCTCTTTAATGCACGCAATAGTGCTTCAATGGCTGCATTGTTACTATATCCATTAGCATTGTTGCTATTAATATCCGCTTGTTTTAGGATGTTAGCAAAAATATGAGGGTATTCTCATGTGTTAGCTTGTGTGGGCTGATTATACTTTTATTTTTTTGTGACTAAAGACTAAAGACCATTGCAAGCTTTGTGGTTTTACTGGTGGGTTTGAGCTGCAACTGCAGCAGCTAAGATTTAGGTTAAGGGTTAAAATGTAGATTAGATTATGTTGGTCCAACTACTTTGCCACAACAACTTATTTTACTAAGTTTAAGGACGTGTACAACCAACTGAAGTTTCTTGGCTTAGTGAAAGTGAAAGCATTACACCAAGCGCGTGGGATCCCACAAGTATCTAAAATATTTCTCTGATAACTGCAGCTCATTTGGTATCACTGTGTGAGGGTAAAATACACTGTATTCTTTTTACAATGGATACATATATTTGTTTTATTTATTTGGTACAAAGGTCCCAAAATTAATCGTGTACAATTTTTATTATATTAGCTCTCACAGACCCAGATCAGGCAATCCAGATGTGTTTAACAACTCTGACCATGAGACTGAAATGCAAAACCAGTGTCAGAGGGTGTACGTGCACAGGGGCTGCAGGTTTACACGAACGAGAGGCTAAAAGGAAAGACAACTGGTGCACCAGTTAGAACAGTTACAGTGGTGAGAAAAGGGTTGGAAGGGCTACAATTGTTGCTTTAGCCCCACTGGCTATATTTCTATCCCCTGGGCCTATTTAACATACTTTTCTCTCAGACCCCATAAACAAACAAGGAGCTCAATTAGTGTGTTTGCGGGAGTGTACTGCATGGAAGCCCACGAAAACAAAAGATTTTTCTGTTTTAAAAATAAAAATTGTTATATGAAGGCAACGCACATCCTGGTAAACACACACAAACACGCATACTAAACATAATTTTTCCTAACACTCTAATATGGTACATTTTCAGCTATCAAAACACACATGAAAAGAGCGTTAACGCTGTCAACAAGCGAGCATGGGATGTGGAACCGTCGTTTTCATTCTCAATATGTCAAGGTTGGGGTGTATTCCAACAGAGAGAGAGGGAGAGAGAGAGGGTTAGAGGGGGAAGGAGTGTCGTTCTCCATCCTTTGCTCTCCAGAGAATCCCATCATGAAACGCCAAAGCACAAAGAGCTCAGAGCCTGCGACTGAAACCAAGGGACCTTTTATCCAGAAGCGGGAGCAACACTGGGGCAAGAGCACCACCCAGCACGCCATGAGGAGTACTGCACCTCCTCTCCCTCTACAGTCTGACCTGCCTGTCTCCATTAAAAAAAAAAGAAAATAAGGGGACAGTTTTTTCGCTATTACACATTAATTCAGTGATCAAAATGAAAGACAGTGAAACAATTCAACCTGCATCCCCAACACACACACACACACACACACTGGCATTTAACGCTATATGAAAGCTAATCAAAGCAACAGTCTAACAATCTAACCCTTAATGGGCTCCACAAACCTCCGAGCCAAGCACAAACGCACACACAAAAATCAAACTAATTACAATTTGTCCTTTCTCTTTTGTCCTTTTCACTGTGCTCCCTTTTAATTCCCACCAAGAACACATAAAAAAGGGAGGGTGGCGAGTGTATCTGAGAAGTATGGGGGGAGGGGGGGGGGGGGGGGGGTATAGGCAGGGATTTTCCAAAGTGGCACAGTAAAATAACACACTGGAGTGTATATCGGCTTCCACTTTCCCTCATTTAAATAAGCGCCAACACTGATTTTCTAACAAAAATATGGTACTAGTATAATAACAATGAAATAAGACCCTGTGAAAACTCGCAGCCTGCAGCAAGTATTTAAACTATCATTTAAAAAGGGCTGATCTGTAATTCAGAGCGGATATGGTATCAGACGGCGTGCTTGTCATTCCCAGCTATAATCTCCACTACGCTGAGAAACACACTGTCTGCTGGCAGCACTGGAGAGAGGAAGGAAGAATAGGGAAGAAGAGGAGAGAAGAGGAGGGGGGCAGGATTTGACTACATGTTTTTCCTTCTCCTCTAGGTGCCGTTTGTTTGTGTGCTATCGGCGGAAATCTCTGAACCTATTCTAAGAAAGAAATCAACAACTAGGAAGAGACGTTGTAGCGCAAAAATAGAAGGCAGAAGACCTGGAAGAAGCTATTCTTGTCTTGCGGAATTACTTTACAAGAAAGAAACTTCTCAATGATTCATAAATATTACAGCTGGGAGTTTATTTTTAAATTTGGAAACTGGAATTTAAATATAAAAAATATCACTACAAAGTTCATTAATCCTTGTTCTGGAGCTTTAGACAATCACACAATGTAATTCTGGAATGATAAACACATATCATTCATTAACTGGTTCTTCCAGTGTCCCAAAAAACATTTGAGAATTAATGCGGATGTGAAAAAGGACGAGGAACATTTCACTATTCAAGTCACAAAATAATTCTACTACAAATCTGATGATCTGTTAATAACAGAGGTTATCCAGCTGAAATGGTAAATGCTGATTTGCATATAGGTCCAGAAATCTTTGGACATCTTTTTTCTGTCTTTGTATATCATTAGCTACAATACATTTAAACTGAATCAGCTGAGATGCACTTCTATTATAGACTTTCAGCTTGAATTCAAGGGTTTGAGTCAAAAATTGAGAAGGCAGCGACATTTTTATACATAGAGACTGTACAAATGACCATAATCATAACTACAATGCTGCGGAAGCTCACCAAGCTAGGCCTGTTGTAACAGTTAACTGTTAATAATTAATAGTAGCAAAAATGTTTGCCAAAAGTATCCATTAGCCTTTAAAAATTACCTCACAAGTTAGATAAACAAATTAAATTGTTAAATAAATATACTAGAAAAAAGTTAAGTTGTGCATTATTAGCTGAAAGTTCAGCAAGTGGTTGAAACTGTTAGCTAACACTGCTAACACATACACCAGATAAAAACATAAAGCAGCAAGCTAAAAAAAACATATCATATAGGAAGACTGGACGCCCAGTACAAAATCATTCTTATCTTTCAGGTTCACTGTCGCGCCAAAAATGGTTGAGCAGTTATGGTTATGTGGCACATGGTAACATCTAAGTGATTTTTCTGTCTGTGTTCAGAAAGCAGTGCCGTGTAAATGCTTTGTGTTTCTGTATCAACAGTGGTTATAGCTGAGCAATATTACACTAAACTTTATGTAACTGGATAATAAGAGATCAAAAAATGGGGGTAATAATACAGAAATGAACCAGTGTGTTAATGCAAAACAACTACTAACAGTATATTTTGGTAACAATATGATAACCTGCTAGCAATAACATGGTAATATGTTCATATACTTACATGTGGAAGCAATCGCCTAACTATAATATAATATTAATATCATAAATATTAGGATACTCTTACCATTTTTTGCTGGACTTAATCATAGCTTATGCCCGCAGTGGTTTTTGTTTGAAGGAAATAGTGTAAATAGTATGTTGTTTCTATCTAATTCCATATGAATAACATGATTACCTGGAAATGTGTGGTAGTTTATTAAATGTGTGATATTATATTTGTAATAACCAGGAATCAGGCTTCAACAATGCAAAACTAAATATTTCTACTATATAAAATAGGATGAATTCCTTTGTTTGTATTTGCTAAATGTAAAAGTTATAATAGTGACTCAAACATGGGCGTTTTTTTAATTTACATCACTGGGAAGTAAGCCAGTTATAAAAAGCTAGAGAAGCAGAGTGATGGTGTAACTTCTAATCATAGTTCACAAAATAAGCTTAACACACTCATCAAACGATAACACGATCTGATCAAACCATAACACCAATGAAAGTAAACAAAACCAAAAAATTACCACACATTAACATCCTGACCAGATGGCAATTCTGCTATGAGAGTTTACATTATCAAGAGGGTACACACAGTTGCTCTTATAGCAAAATAATCAGGATATAATCACATGTGAAATGTAGTTTTAACTCACTGAATTTAAGCATGACTGAACTTATATATGCTTAATTTCCTGCAAAACACACTTTAACAGTACTGCCTTTCTTCACAAGTACGAGATTAACACAACCACCGGAGTGCACCATGTGCTGTGCTAGCAGGTTTGCCAGGTTACACACTTACACTTAAAAATATAGACAACCTATAAAAAATCTGTGTGATGTCACAGAGTATTGTTCAACACAACATACACAAAAACATACACAACCCACATAAAGCCACGTGTGCTAATGAGACCAAATCTAAGAAGATACTTTTTCACCTTGTTGTCTTTCCTCTTCTTTTAACCTACCACTTCCCCCCTTTCAAAATAAAAGCAACAGATTTCAGAAAACTTAAATGATACATAAAAAAAGAAGGAAAAAACTATCCAATCACATTGGCCCATATTAAAGATTATTTACATCATGATTACATTGTTAAATATATATTTTTTGCTTTATTGTCTAATAATGTTAGTTTGTTCTGAGCCTCCAGGAACCAGATACCAACCAGTCATGACCATTGATTGTATAACATTCAATATGGGGGACAACTCTATAGGAATCTTCCTTTCATATTTTTGTCTTCATCAAATGAAATCCAGCTCAAACACTGCAGACAGAATATTTCACTTATTTACCTTCAAATCCTGTTGAGCCACCTTTGCTCCTTTTAGCTGAATCTGAGTATAAAGTATCTGTACACTTAAGAATTCATCTATCATGACAATGTGTTTATCCAGTGTTATAAAAGAAATTGTCTATGTCCAAATATTTAACCCAGCTATATTTATTTTAAATCATCCTCATAAAAGAGTCAATGGATATATTGGGGGTTTTGAACTGTTGGTTGTAGTTTTGCTTAAGAAAATGTCTTTTTCACACATTCGTCACACATTCGTCACATATTCGTCACATATTCACAGATTAAATATTTATGTCATAAGGAAATCCTTTGTAGTTGTGACCCTAAATAAAGAGCTTACTGAACACACTCACACACACAGACTGGTACACACTGAGATACACATAAGGACACATTGGGTTTTGGTTAGACGTGTGGTCTGGACAGGAAAGGGCTGGGGCCGCCACGCTCAGCAGGATGTGGACCTCAGGCACTTCACACTACACACACACTGATACAAACACACTGCCAGGGCATCCTTACCCACCTATCCTGTTGCAGTGGGGGGTCGGAACTGGCCAGACACACACGCAGAATCGTAGACATCATCATATTCAAACACACATGCACGCACACACAGTTGGCGGAAACTGGCAGTGACATGCTGTCCGGCAGCTCAGGCTGGGGGCTCTGAGGCTGGGCTGAGCCATCTATCATACAGCCAGAAACACAGTAACCCAAGACATGAGTGGCAGACACACACACGCACACACACGCACAATGTAGAAGACATATGTAAGTGTTCTCACAAACAAAACGCTCGCTCAGACAAAGCCGACGACACATAGCTTCACGCTACGCTGGCTGTCTTTGAGAAAACCTCAACATGAACTGAATCTAATGAGATGATATGATCAGTTTCGTGAATAGGTTTTACTGTTAGATATCGGTGTCATCCTGGCTTTCAAAGGAGAGTTTTGTGTCCTGCGGTGTAAGTGATTATGACAGTTTCTGCTCAAACAAGATAAAAAGAAAACGTAATCCTTGCAATTATTGGAATTTTTCCAACATTTGCATGAAAACTTTTAACGTTTCTGCAAAATGTTTGAATGAATTAGAGCTAAACCATTTAATCTCTTTGTTGTTGTTGATTTTTTTAAAGGCCAGATCGCCCTTTAATTTAATTTACAGTTTTAAAGCCAGCATCTTTTTAATGTTAGAACTTTTCTGTCTAGTAAAATTCCACCTACCTACCCAAATAAACTGCAGAATAAAACATTTGTGTACACATGGCAGGATGTAACTTACCCTCTTCGTTGAGCTATAATGTTAGCCTGCTTCTCTAGTTTAGTGAAAGAAAAAAAGAGTGATCAACACTTTTTGGGGGTTGCACATTTTGATCCTCAAAGTTAGCATTTCGCCTGTGCCAAGGTGGCTTCTTTGGAGCCAGAATTAACCATTTGTAGACAAAAGGGTGGAAAGATAACCTACTGGCTAAAGCTAGTAAAGTTGAAACTAAAGTGAAAAAGTTATGCGCCAAGCTAGTCCATTTTGCCAAAAATTTCATTGCAGCAACTCAGAATGGTACTCAACAGTTTGTACAGCCCCCACGGGCTTGGGTGATGTTGGACTGTGTTCCTAATGAGACAATGAATGGTTTCCTAGGGGATCTAAACATAATGTCCCAGCAGTGATTTATTAGATTTAGTTCAGGTTAGCCAATCAGTAGTGTCAATTCTTTCATCATCCAGACACTGCCTGTATATTTCACATATTCCTGCAAGAGGCCAGGCGATGTCGAGCACCAGGAGGAACCCAGGACCTTCACCAGCGTAGGAACTGATAAGCGGTCTAAGGATTTTATCCCAACGCCTCATGGCAGTCAGCCTGTAGAGGTTTGTGCCTCCCCAGACCATCACTGACCCAACACTAAACCGGTCATGCTGAATGATATTACAGGAAGCATAACATTCTCCACGACTTCTCCAGACCCTTTCACATCTATCATATGTGCTCAGGGTCAACCTGCTCTCATCTGTGAAAAGCACAGGGCACCAGTGGTGGACCTGCCAATTCTGGTATTCTATGGTAAATGTAAATCAGGCTCCACAGTGCTGGTCAGCGGGCACAGGGCCACCCTCATGAAGTCTGTTTCTTATTGTTTTTTCAAACATTCACACCAGTAATTGGCAGATAACCCACCTTCTGACTCTTATAATGACTAAAATTTACAAAATGCACTCAATATTTTGTTCATTATAAATGTGGCTCATAAACTCATCAGGAAAGTGTTTACTGAGGAGAGGCCAGAGGGAGGTTTCTCCAAAGACTGGAAGTCTTTTTGTCAACACAGGTTATTAAAAAGAATGCAGGTTTAAGGCAGCCTTGCATTAGTTTTACTTTTCAGATGCAGAACCCACATCCATCTTTTCTACTGTGTATAATCTTCCACTGTGACTCTGTTTCTTTCACTGAGCACCATTTACTGTAGCTTCAACTTAGTTCCATTATATCTAAGAAAACACAGACATTTCAACTGCTGATAACTGGGTAACTCACCATCAAAACAATCAAAATTAATATGTTGCACTAAACCAGAGAAAAAATTGCATCAATGCCAAAAATGTATTGAAGTCTGAGGTCTAGGGGTGAAACTTTAACATCTTATTTGATTGACATGTGCCAGCTTGGAATTACAGCAATCCACCCCTTGATTAAAACTAAATGTTCAGTGGCATTCCTGAGCACACACTAACTCCTCTGACTATTTGCATCCAGTTTCCCCGTCCACACAGGACTAAGTGCCCCATTTCGTTTGTAAAACACCCCTGTGAATGATACAGACAGACACTTCCCCTGTCTAAATCTCTTCCTTTCTCTCTCTCTCCCAACAGCCCTCACCACTCACACCCCCTCAGAAATCGTATCCAGTCAGATTGATGGGTGGAAGGCTCTCATTTGGACCTGGAGAAAAGTGGCCAGTTTAACGGCTGCTACTGTATTTTAAATGCCACTGGTGTTAAAGAGACTGATGAGGCTGGGGACGGGAGAAGCAGCAGTGGTGACCCTCCCTCCTGGCTTTTGGTACAGAATCCCATTGGGAGAATGGGGAGAGTAGAAGGAGGAGGAACAGGGAATAAATCTGCGTGGCGGCGGGAATCGATCGCTTCTCCCTCCCTTCCTGCGCTATCTCATCTGCAGGGGCTGAGAGAGGCAGAGCGGTTTAAACGATCCTGACCTTGTCCGACATAAATAGTCAGAAAAGTCCACAGAGCAGATAGCTTTGTGTAAGGCTGGGGGGGAGAGGGGGGAAAAAGAAGGAGGAAAACATACTGAGATAAGAAGGGGGGTGAATGAGATAATGCCCTGGCGTTACTACATCAGAATCTGTCGCTCACACACACACACGTCGTGGGAAACAGCCTCGCTTCCTGTCTTCATCTCTCTTATTTTTCCTCTCCGATCATAATAAGAGAAGTTGAGAGTGAAGAAGAAAGGAGGAGGAGTGGAAAGTCTTTCCTTTTCAAAGCTCTCATCCCTCTTACCTGTGAGAAGGATGGAGGGATGGAAGAAGTCAATTGGCTCCCACAGAACAGCCATTCTGCACTCTTGAAGAAGACATGAGTGTTTTAAACTAAGAAAGGAGCTCTTTTGTGCGGCGCCCCTCTTCTTTTCTTTTGAGTGTAATGCTGCTGTACCTGACAGTGGCACTGCCCCGGGTAAAGGCAGAAATCTCTGCTTCCATTGTCACCTGTTCCTCTAATCATTTTCCGCCCGTCATGCCACAATGGAGGAGAGCGATAACGATAACGAGGTGAAGCTAATACACAGCCGCGGCAAGGCCCCTGAACACAATGTTCAAATGTCTTCACTCATTTCCACACGCACACCTTTACACACTCCTTAATGCTGAAATACATGCAGGTGCTGACACGCACATTTTCTTTTTTCTTCACTGATGCTTGAGCCTCTTCATTATGGCGTCAGCGTCGAATCAGCCTCCCATTAACTCACTTTGCCAGTTCCCTCATTAAGCAAAATAATAACTGAAGAATGAAAGTGCAGGAAGTTATTTTGTACTTTGATAGAAGTTCTCCAGCATTAGAGTTTATTAGTGATTGGCAGCATTTTTTGTGTCAAGATTTGCCGTAGCTTGGGTCTTACTTTTGCTGTTTTGGGCATCACCTTTTCCGCACATGTGAACTGTAAATATGTCATTGCTGTCAATGACCTGAGCTATAAAATAAACACAAAAACGTGATTTAGTGTTGACTGGGTGTACTTACCATAGCCACGTCCACCTAGTTTTCCTGTGCAATAAGTAGACAATGGACATATCCTCCAGATCTAGAAAGAATAGATTCATGCTTTCTTTCTGAAGTCCAGCAGGCGGCGACTGATCTGTTTGCCAAAAAAAAGACACCCCCCCAAAAAAAACGAGCTCATAAAGTCAGTAGAAAATCATTTACTCGGGAAATAAATCAAGTGAGAAGTATGTTGAGGAAGACTTTTAGAATGTACAAACACTACTTTCAAATCTTATTTAATACAACACACCATCCATCCATCCATTTTCCTTCTCTTATTCGGCAACTGCCTGAGCAGAGAAGCCCAGATTTCCCTCTTGCCATTCCCATCCAGGAAAAAAATCCAGTCATTCCAAAGCTAGCTGAGAGATAAAATCTTTCTGGGGTCTGCCCCATCCTCCTCCCGGCAGGACATGACAGAAAAACCTTACCTAGAAGGCCTCCAGGAGGCGTCCTAGTCAGATGCCTGAATCTGAACTGGTTGATATGAACAGGTTGATATGAAGGAGGAGCAGCTTTACTCTGAGTGCCCCTCAAATGGTCAAGCTCTTCACCCTATCTCCAAGGAAGAGCCCAGCCATGCTCCAAAGGAAACCTATTAGCTACTACCTGTTGTATCTGCAACATCATTCTTTCGGTCACTAAACAGAGCTTCAAAGCCAAAAAGCTGAGCTCGAGGATCCAGAGCATGACTTCATAAACTAATGTTTAATGGTCATCTTTTATATACAGTCTGTGGCACTGAGGCAATTTCATCAGAATACCCTGAACTTAACTAAATCCCGCCTGGCTCATGTCAAGGAGGGACCAAAAACCGAGGCACTGCTACATTTTCAAGTTAGGAAATTCTGAATTTTTGCTGTCTACTCGTGTTACCTTGTCGCAGCAGTAATGGGAACAAATCAGACACAGATTAGCCAGCTAAGTAGGAGATGACAGACTGAATACAGGGACTGAGCCAACAAGTGGCCACACATGGCCGCTGCCACCACAGGCCACATTCTCAGAGCTCAAGTAACAGAAGCCTTACAATTGTTATCATCTTATTAAATTAAAAAATGCATAAATGACGATTTGGCAGCCAAGAAAAAAAATTAAAATCAAAAACAGGAACCGTATCAGATTTTAATTAAATCATTAGCTTTCTTTTGACAACAATGAGATAGTGAGTGCCAGAAATTAACACAAGTATAGACGGCAATTCATAGGCCATTCACACTTATACTGTGAAAGAAAAAAAACACTTTAAAACATGAGAAAAAAAGACTTTTTTTTTCAGCTTGACATGTCGTCCATATAAGGTAATATATTTAAAGTTAATATTCTTTCACACATTTTCTCCATCATTTGAATTCTCAGCACTGAGACCTTAAAGACATCCTACTTTTTACTTCGACTAAAGCCTTCAAACGACTGATATGTCGAATACCTCGCAGTGTTTGGCTTGCATTATGGTAGATGTACTCTCTTCCTTGCAATCATCAAGACAGAAAAGAAAATTATTTCTGCAGAGATAACTTCTCAGACTTCACACTTTGCTGCCGGAAAGGAAAACAAACCTCAGTGCACTATCTCTGTCAGTAAGCCCTTTATAGTGGACGTCCTATTTCTGCAGTGACTTTTCAACTACACAATTTTTTTTTATTTTACTTTTTTACAAGACACACACAGTCCACTCTGTTTTCACTATCGAGCCATTATCCAAAACTCTCACATTTCCCAGCAAAAAAAAAACCCACAAAAAAACCCCACTTCCCAGTGTTCCCCTTACCCACCGTCACCCACGTCCATGTAATGTTGGAGTACTGGGCCTCAGCGGTGAGGGGGGGAGATGAGAAGGCTGCTGCTCTCTGACTGCGATTATCAGAGTCTGGCATCGCTGTAATTTCAGTGTTCAGATGCAATCGCTCCCTGCTACCCTCAGGAGTAAACAATAACAAGCACAAATACAATAGACAAACAAGGTCTGCAGGACATATAAGCACACACACACAGGCATCCACAGAACCATAAACAATAAATGCAAACCACAAGAGTCTTCTGTTTTCTGTCTATATTTGGAAGAAGCTATTGCCCTCTAACTTTAGCCCACATTAACATGAGAAACCAGAAGACCCAGCCTACACAGCTGGACTCACATCACAGGTTAAATCTGAATGCAGTGGATTAATTAAGCAGAACTAACCAGAGGTGTTACATGTCATTTTGCTGTTACACATACAAGAGCACTACTTTACAAGTAAATGCAGGTTGTTGCGTTGGGCTCGAAGACCTCACATTTCTGATCACAGAGCAACACCTGGTGGTCTCTAAAGGAACAGCAAGCCACCAATTTACACTGTGATTATCCACAGGCTGACGACCGTCTAAGCAATAAATAACCTATGCATGATAAGGAAGTCGGGGCATTTGTTTGTCGTTTATACTTTTGTTAGTTTGTTGAGATTTTTTAAATGAGAGTGCCCGCCAAACAAAATCACTGTGTGAAATAAGTACACTTTATTGGTTAGTGCAAAGTCTGCACTATTGACCATGTAAGAAGAAGAAGAAAAAAAACTGTGTAATGTTCACTGATCAACTGCAAGATTAAAGGCACTGACAGACTGACAGCTTTGAGAGCTGAAATATACCTTTAACATTTACTTTGTTTCATTAAAGCTCAGTTGCAACAACTTTTTAAACGTAGCCTGGTTCCCATAAAGCACCAAACTGAAGTGGAGTGTGGAATGAATGAATCCACTCAACACCTCAAACACTCTTTCAGACACTAACTCACTCATCTGCCTTCACACACACTTATGAACATGACTGACATCCCATTCTTAATCGATAGGGTTTAATGTCTGCCCACGATTTAAAGCTACAACAGCTTCAACTCTTCTGGGAAGGCATTTCAGAAGGTTTAGGAGTGTTTATGGGAATTTCTGACCATTCTTCCAGAAGCACATTTGTGAGGTCAGACGTCCTGGGTCACAGTCTCCACTACAATTCAGCCCAAAGGTGTTCTATCGAGTTAAAGTCGAGACTCTGTGCAGACCAGTCAAGTTCTTCGACACTAAACTCACCCATACATTTCTTTAGGGACCTGCTTTGTGCACTGTTGCAGTTATGTTGGAACAGAAAGGGTCCAACCCCAAACTGTTCCCACAAAGTTAGGAGCATGAAAATGTCCAAAATGTCTTAGTGTTCTAAAACATTAAGAGAACATGTCTCCGCTGCTCAAGTCCAGAGGCGGCATCAAACAGATTTCATTGCACTTAGTGATGCAAGGCTTGGATGCAGCTACTTGGTCATGGAAACCCATTCCATGAAGTTCTGTTCTTCTGAGCTAATGTGATTGCCACATGAAGTCTGGAGGTCTGCAGCGATTGCTTCTGCAGAAAGTTAGTGCACAGAGTTCACCATGCGCCTTGGCATCTGCTGACCCTGCTTTATGTGGCTGACCACTTCATGGCCGAGTTGCTTCCACTTTTCACTAACAATTGACTGTGGAATATTTAGTGGTAGTCTGTATGTCTAGCTGCTTGCTTTTTATACACCAGTTTCCATGTAAGTGATTTTTGACAATATAGCGTATCATGGCTGATATCGATAAGGTATAATAAGAGAAGCATTGAGGTCAAATGCATATTCGTACAGAAATATCTCAAGAATTACAAGCACGCCAAGCTGGAGCCACTGAGCAAATGCATTTCCATCAAAACAGCAAAGCCATTATAAAACCACTTAATAAATCTCACTGGAGTGTCGACATTCATCTCATCTATCAGAGTTTATTTGGAGGAAAAACAGATACAGGAAGTGATGAAAGGGTGACGTTCTGTGTAAGAGCTTTATTTTCTCCATATATTTTACAAATACAAGCGCAAATGTTCATTAGACTCTGGACAATAACATGTCTGAAGTACTTTGAAGAGATAATGGAAATGAAGATCCCACCAGTTTATCTGCAAAAAGAAAAGGAAAGGTTAGGAACAAGTTTCAAACATTTAAAAATGAAATCCACAACTCTGAAAACTACTCTGTCAAATTTCTAGTCTACTTTACTAGAACTTAGGACCCTTCCACAGCTAGTTTTCATTACACTAGCCCAGTGGGGCTCTTTACATTACAGTCTACCACTGTTACCTCCTCTGTTAAGACCAGCCTCAGTTCCTGAGTTCAGCAGAGGTTGAGGAGGAGTAGATTAGGTCGGAGAGGAGAATTAGTCATGAAAGAATCTGACAGCTTTTGGGAATTTAAAGACATGCATAGCTAAGTGGGAATCTTTTGGGAGGAGAAAAAAAAAAAAAAAAAAGGGGGGGGGGGGGGGGGGGGGTTTCCGAGGTCAGAAAGTTAAGAGTGAAGGGAAGTTAGAGTGAATGAGGATCATAATGAAGGGATGAGTCACAGGAAAAATTGTAAATGGATGGAGGAAGATAGAAAAGTGGGAGAGAAAATTGAAGACGTGGTTAAAACTTACAAAGCAGCGGCTCCAGAGATGATCTCAATGAGCTCCTTGGTGATGACGGCCTGTCTGGTACGGTTGAAGGTGAGGGTCAGCTTGTCAATCATCTCAGCTGAAGCGAAGGGAGAGAAAAATCAGTCACGGTCAAATTTAAATCTTTATGGTGGAAGGATTAAAAGCATGACTCAGCACAAACTAAATCATAACACGTTACAGTTATAGAAACCCATCGCCTCCAACTCCTCTCAGCTTGTTTTCTATTTGTCATTGTTTGAAGCCTTTAAGAGCATTTTAAAGAAGAAACACTGGCAGCCACCACTGCTGCCCGTCAGCCTCCTATTAGATGCACCTATGGTATCAATTTGAAAAGCCATCACCCCTTAGTTGATGTAGATGCAAGAATTTTAAAATCCAAGGCGACTTCCTTCTTGAGTCATCGTATTCACAAACTTTCATGTCTATACCATCCACCCACCCGGCGGGGTTGCAATAATACCCCATCAGCCTTTTACAACTGAGGGATAAAAACCCAGTCATCATGACTTTGGATTCTGTTACCATTAATAATCATTAACATACCAAATCTGCTTACATTTGTCTATAACATGCCCCATTTCAATGTCTACCAAGATCCAAGACGTGTCTTCAACTTGCTTGATTTGACAAAAACAACTCCTTTAGCAATGACATGAATCTAAAGACCTAAAAGTGCCCTTGTTAGCAGGCTGAAACTGGAAGAGCAACCAAGGAAGTCCCTCAAGCCTGCTTGAGCTTGGATGAACCATTTTTAGTTTCTGTGAGTTTTCTGGTAACCTAAAGTTAAACTTGGGCTCTGTACTAGAATTTCCCTTCGAACCTCTTATGCAATTTGTCATTTTATTTGGGTTCCTTTTTGTTATGCATCTTTAATTACTTGCATCTATAGATAATGCTGGTGTTATACTGTAAATGAAGGCTATTTCCCAATAATTTTAAGTTAATTTGAATTAAACCTATTTGAAATGCTAAACCCAGAAATACTCAGCACTTATGCTATAAGTAACTTTCCATAAACTGCTATGACCACCTTATCGGTCTTTAAACACTTAAGCTTTCTCATGACAGTGTTATGAAACATCTCATATTAGCTGCTATGCTAGCTACTGCTTATATATTTAGATGTTGTTTCCAAAGGCGACATAGCTGTTGGATGATAACTGTTAAAGAAATATTCTAACATCAGTGCATCTTTTAAAATGAGAAACAGTATCAGCACCACTCTGACTTCTAGAAGAAAACAATAAAAGACTGCACGTTTGGCAGGAAGTTCAGATTCTTACAGGCGTTGTTGCTGGCGCTGTCCATAGCAGTCATCCTGGCGCTCTGCTCGCTGGTGGACGACTCCCTCAGGGCCAGGTAGATGATGTTGACCAGAGTGAACTCCTGGTAGTTCCTTAACACATCAGCATCAATGTCATCATAGATGCCCATGCTCTCTGTTGAGGGAGAAGAGAGATGATCAACATCTCTGATGGCTCCGCGTTAAACTGATTTAACAAAACAACTGGTGCTACCTGAGTTAGCAACTGTGTCTATGGAATAAATGGGCTTCTGGTCCGTCTTGTAGGAGATAACAGACCTGCATGACAGGGAGGGTCAGTTAGCTTTGATCTGGATAATAAAACAGAAGGAAAACAGTGAAAGCTCAAAGCCTGTTTGTACCTGAATCTATTGAAGATGACAGAACCCTGGTCAAACTCATATCCGGAGTTGAGGAGCTCAGCAGCAATAACTGAAGCGTCACCAAAGGTGGGGGGCTTGCGGCCAATCTCCTTGCAGTTCAACATGATGTGTTTTCCATGAGTTCTAAGGCAGAACAATAGTCGTTGTGATCAGAGCTCAGTAATCAGTCTTAGACTAGATCCTCAGTCTACAGCTTGAGCTTGCCATCAAAGCTGTCCTACAGTATGGAAGGAGACACGCCTCCAATCCAGAGTTTGAAGGTTTACGTTAACTTTGTGTCATAACTGTGCATGTGACAAGAGTCAAAGCTCAGAGGAAAGAAGCAGCCTTCTTAAAGCCAGACTCCACTGCAAAAAACAGAATTACATTGCTGCAGAGCTGCAGTTCTGCTTCTGTGACCTTTGAGTTTTAATGCATGAACTAACAAATTAAAATATCAAGGTCACACAATAATACAAATCAACCCAGTAAGGTAACAGCAGACAAACAGCTCCTGTGCGAGATAAAATTATACCCTCAACCCCCCAAAAAAGGAATTAAAAACAAAACATTGAGGTAGCCTAAATATTACTTTAATACACCTTCCATGGAATAAAATAACCAATATTCACATAGCATAAAGGACAGAAAAAAAAAGCTAAATATCCCTAAATACCTGCTGAGTGAAGCCAAACACTAGACTACATTCACATCCTTTCACAGTGAGATGATGAAGATGATGATCATCACACTGATAAAATGATATAATGATGAAAACCTTGAACACACCTGTGCAGCAGAGCCTTGAGCTTGTCTCCCACATTGATCACCATCACCTCCTTGCCAGCGCCGGTCAGGTTGGCGATCTCACTCTTAATGGTCTTTGCCACACCGGAGTGGATGGCGCCACAGAGCCCACGGTCGGAAGTCACACCAATGATCACGTGCTTGGCGGCTTTCTCCTCCGGGGCTTTGATGTCAGCCTTCTCATACAGGGCTGAAGAAAGCAGTAAAACCTTCAATCAACAACTGAATTGGAATCAATATTAATATTCAATCAACGTGACAGTGAGATGTACATACCCAGAGAACCGGTGCCATAGACACGTGCTGGTTTCAGCTGCCTCTCAGCACGAGCATACTTGGCAGCGGCGACCATTTTCATGGACTTTGTGATTTTCTGGATGTTTTTGATGGATTTCAACCGAATGGTGACTAGAGGGAGAAAAGAAATGACAACTGAAAATTCAGCAAAATAATTGTAATTCACTTTTGCAGCTCTTAGTCTATATTTTTTTTTTTTTTTTAATTTCCCTTTTTCTCTTTCATTATTCACTACTTTCTGATGTTCTCATCACAGCACCTATGGCTCAGGGTAGAAAGGTACTATGCAAGTACAAGTTCAAATTAGGTTTAACAGTTGTTAAATGTCTCCATTAGAGACTCCCAATTCAGCTTGAATTAGAAATTATGTAATATTCTCATGAACATCAATTAATTAAATTTAACTTGTCTATTCCTTTTTCGTTTTGCTATGTAAAGTTAAAAAACACTGATTACACATAGTATATACTGCTAATGAATTTAACGCTTGTGTCACAGGTAGTTCATATCAGCAGTTAACCAAATGCTAAGATATCAGGGCTGAAATAGATGGACTGAGATAACCCAAGACTGCCTGCTAGCCTTTGCATTAGCTTAATAAAAAAGAAAAAATATATATTATGCTTTGTTCTTGTATCAAGTGACACCCAGTAAATGTTTGCAGCTTTGTTAAAGGGAATATTAAAGATTTTGTGTGATACCATTCATATTTTGTATCCGAGATGTGTTATGTTTCTACCAGAGTAGTATACAAAGTACTTACTGTCCTTCAAGGTAGCCATGTTCCTGACCTGCCCCCTGTGAACAGAAAGGGTGTATGTGAGCTTAACCGACAAGCTTCATCAATATCCAAATACATCCTAAACAGCAAAAACACCACTTTACAGCATAGACTCATATTAAACGAACCTTTGATATAGATTTAGCTGTTTGCTAACCCTGAAGGAGAGCCCTCATCCTTTAGCTTGGTGGCTAACTACACGGAGAAAGCTGTGACAGCTCACTCTAGCTGTTCTTGTGCTGTGTTAGATAATGCAGTAAGACAAATCGCCCAGGGGCACTAATAATATTTCACTTTTTCCCCTCATATTGAAAAATGTCAGCTAGGTTAGCATTAACAGCTAGCCGGCTGAACGTGTCCATTGGCAGCGCTGTCATTCATTAGCCGCGGCCTGCAAGATAGCGCGCCCTTGTATTCAATAACTGCAAACAGTGCAGTCTACACGTCACACACTTACTCCCACTGCATATCTACTTGAAGTAAACTTATAAAATACTGCATTTAAGGCAGAGGAGAAAGTATATGAAAATTATTCACTTTACCATTGTGGGGAGAACACCAAAGCGCTGCTCCTGGCGAACATGGTTAGTCCTATGAAGGTCAGACACGCAGGACTGCGCAGGCGCAAGTCAAAAGCAAAATGGACGAATTGATGCCTTCACGGACACGCGTCAAGATATAGCTAATCTGTTCCATCCTTCGACAATTTTCCAAAAGTTAAATCAATTATTGTACATTATCGCAGTAATTTATCCAGCATGTGTTTACGCTATTTAACATCTACTTTTTACAATACAGTCTCTCACGGAATGTAAATGTCCCCTTTTACCAGCTGAAAAGACTTCTGCTCTTTTTCCCAGGAAAAACTAATTTAAAAAAAATTCTCGTCTGACTGTCAAAATTCTTACCATTAATGAAGTACTCCTGAAGATTTATCTGTTCCCATGTAGCATACGCAGCCAGACATACATCTTCCTTTTGTAGTTTATCTTTTACATGTAGTTTAAATAAAAATAAATTACTGAAAAATTTTGAATTCCACAAAATATTTGCTTGGGTTATAATTAAGATTTTATCATATTAGCCAGCAACATTTTTTCTTTTTTTGTTGGTTTGTTTCGAGTTTTTCTTCTTATTTAGCAAAAGAAAATACTTTTAAATCATATTTTACTCGTTTTTTCTTGTAGCACAATTAAATGAAACGCAGAAACATTAGTTAAATGTTAAAACAGTTAAAACATTTTGTGATTGTGTTTACGTTATCTACACGAAAATTCCAGAAAACACAATCTTTATGAGGAGCTCAAACGCGCAGCAAGAGTATCGCGAGTTTTTTTGTTTATTCGCGAGGGTATGACGTAGAAGCACACGCGGAAACTGTTTACCCTAGCAGCGAGCGCTCGTTTGAGCAGCTTTTCGAGGAAAAACACGGTTTTTTAAAATCATTTTATAAAGTGTTTCGTGTTAAAGGTAACTAGTCATAATGGGAAAAGCAGATTTTCTTTCACCCAAAGCGATAAGCAACCGAATAAAAGCCAAAGGTCTACAGAAGTTGAGATGGTATTGCCAGATGTGTCAGAAACAATGCAGGGACGAGGTAAGATGTTCATTAAATGGGTCTTTTTTAGGTGTATTCGTTGTACTTCTAAAGGATTTTAAACTCTAAACTGTGTTTTTGTTGGTGACAGAACGGATTTAAGTGTCACTGTATGTCCGAGTCCCACCAGAGGCAGCTACTACTGGCCTCTGAGAACCCCACCAAGTTCATGGACTACTTCTCAGAGTGAGTTACGTCATGTTTCTTCTTCCGTCATGTTTGTGATTTAATGAAAAAGATCATAAGCCTTTATTCTTGTCGCTTTTCTCCCAGTGAATTCAAAAGTGACTTCCTGGAGCTGCTCAGGAGACGATTTGGTGAGATGGGGTTTGCTAGTCATCCAGATGTTTCTGCAGCAGCAGCTGTCTGTAGTCAGTTATAAGAATGTTTTTTGCTCCTTTCTCATCCACAGGGACCAAGCGAGTACACAACAACATCGTCTACAATGAGTACATCAGTCACCGGGAGCACATCCATATGAACTCCACGCAGTGGGAGACTCTGACCGACTTCACCAAGTGGCTGGGCAGAGAGGGTAAGCTGGTGTGAAACACTGAACTACAGGGTGGTCTGAAACCTACAAAAAGAATAAATATGGTCTGTGGAAATGCACTCTTGTGTTTTTCTTCTGTAGTAAAAGTGTTTTGATCACAGCCTAGGTGTTTTTGTGAGTAGTTTTAAGCAGGGTGAAATTAGGTGGGCGTTTATATATTGAGCAGCTTCACTTTCAACTACAAACCACATCTAATCAATCATTTATGCATTCTAAAAGAACACATTTAAATGACCAGTTCACAAAAAAGTGTGTTGGGCTTGTTGATTGGACAACTATGGGCTGCTGATGCTGAAATGCTGGTAACAAGGGGAAGTTGCAGAAGTAGCAAAGATAGATGAGTTGAAATCCACAGTTACAGACAGAGCACAGGTAAGGTGAAAAAGACATCGTAGGCAGGGTGGAGTGGCTGCAGATGAGTGTCAAAGATGATTTGTGATATAAGGAACACAGCAAGTGAAAGAGAAGGTTTACCAAATAGAGTGAGGCCTGCCAGAGAGCTGGAGGTGGCAGAATTGAAGATGTTAAGATTTTAATTCTGAGTGACCATGAGGGACAGGATCTGAGTTTATCAGAGGAACGGCTCAGGTTGAGCAGTTTGGGGGCAAAGATAGAGAGGCAGTGCTGGGATGGTTTGGACATGTGCACAGGAGGGGCAGTGGATGTACTAGACAAAGGATGTTAGAGATGGAGCTGACAAGCAAGAGGAAAAAAATAATCAAGGAAGACATGCAGAGGAGGATGCTAGGGATAAGGTGAAACGGAGGCAGATGATCTGCTGTGGCAACCCTTAAAGGGAGAGGAAGAAGATTCAGCTGTGGTGAAAACTAGGTGAAATCAGTAATGAGTAGTTTTCACTTAGAGTCTGTATTTTTACCTTTCATCAAACCACCTGCTTCCACAGCTTGGGCAAAAAAAATTGACAATTTTTAAGGAGTGAAAAACCTGAAAAACTCTTTTCTTTGTATTATTGTAGGGTCTTTACAATATAAAGCACCTTGAGAAAACTGCTGTTGTGATTTGGTGCTATATAAATACACAATTAAATTGAATTGGAAATTGATGTCCATTATGTATATGTAGATTGACGAGGCATTACAAATCACTGACTGGTAAATTGACAGGTCTGTTATCTAGATGTAACCTTTTTGCAGTTAATGCAAAGGAATACAATGGTACTTTAAGCTTGTTTGAAATCGTCAACAGGTTTTTGCAAAGTTGATGAAACCCCCAAAGGCTGGTACATCCAGTACATCGACCGCGACCCAGAGACCATCCGACGCCAAGAGGAGCAGGCGAGAAAGAAGAAACAGGAGCTTGACGACGAGGAGAGGAGTGCCAGAATGATCGAGGAGCAGGTCCGCAAAGGCCGTGAAGGCAAGGGCACCGATGTGAGTACCAACAGGGCAGACCCAAGCCTCGTACTGTATTTGCTGGTTCAGCTCTTTATAATCAAGGTGGTTTTATTCTACAGGAAACTCCAGTCTACACAGAGCTCAAACGGGAGAGTGAGGAAGAAAAAGGTTTGTGTTTTTTCTTATTTTCTTAATACATTTGCTAGAAAGTTTTTTTTCCCCCTCACCCTTACTTATTTCTGTCTTGCAGTTGCTTTCAACTTGGGTGCCTGTTCTTCTGTCGCTGGCCCCTCCAAATCAAGGTACAGAGGTCTCTGTGTAAGATACATTAATGTAAAATACTTCAGCCTCTAACTGAGTGCTCCTGTCCTCCTTTAGTTCGGTTCTGGGTGCTAGTGCGCTTAAAGCAGCATCATCTTCGTCTTCGACCTCAGTAAAAAGGAAAGACTCCAGCTCAGACTCCAGAGGAGGGGAAAAGAAGAAGAAATCAGCTTTGGAGGAGATCATAGAGGTTGTGATTCTTGTTTTGTTTGCATTGTCTTCAGTTAACTGCAGCCAGGTTCATTGATCAGGTATGTGATTCCTTTTTGCACAGATGGAGAAGAAAAAACAACAACAGCAGCAGCCGGTGAGAACTGATGACTGGCTGCAGCCCAATATTATAGTAAAAGTAATCACCAAAAGACTGGGGGAGAAATACCACAAAAAGAAGGCTGTCATCATGGTAAAGTATTTTCTTTAGATTTAAATTTGGGTTGCAGTGTGTAAACTTTAAAGGCCTGTGGTGCTTACATCTGCAGATCCTTTTCATTCATAGGAGGTACGAGACAAATACACCGCAGTGGTAAAAATGATCGACTCTGGAGACAAACTGAAACTGGACCAGAATCACTTAGAGACAGTTATACCTGCCCCAGGTATAAATCACAGCTCTATAAATCACAGTAAAAATGTTCTTGAAATGTTAATTGTTCTGGTAGTAAACCTGTTCTCAAACTTGCTGCAGGTAAACGAGTTTTGATCCTGAACGGTCCTTACAGAGATATGGAGGCTCTGCTAGAGGGCATTGATGAAAAACATTTCAGCGCTGCACTCACTCTTGACTCTGTAAGTATTTTGACCTTTCAGCTTTTAATTATCCAAAGGAAGTCCCTGTGATGTTAAAACATAGTTTTGTCTGTAAAAGTTAATGTATTTCTGTAGTCAAAAGTCTTCACATTGCTTTGTTTGTTCAATCAATATTACATATGAGTCCTTATGTTTATAAAGAAAAAAAGAGCTTTTGTGAATAACAAATTGCTTAATTTATTTTTTAATGCAGAATTCTCTTAAGCAATCATTTCTGATGGCACTTTTGTGCAATTAATCTTTGTCTCGGTCCTTCACTATGTAGACATTCTGTACTGGCACACTACCCCATCAACACTGAATCAGAACCCTGTATATCAGGGTTCATTATACTTTATCACTGATGACAAACATCATTTTCATTACTTTTCTCTGTATCACACAGTTAGATTGACTTTCAGCTAGGGTTGGGTGACTGGACGAGTATATCCAGGCGAACTATATCCAGGCTCAGCCTATCGTCAATAGTTTTTACAATTTATTTATTTGCCCACGAGTAAGTTTGTTAATAATGATGGAGCTAATAGAAGCCGTCTACAGAAACAAAATAATAGCGCTGTTTTAACTGCACCCTCATCATCTGTGAGCAAATGCACCCTCCTCAGAGTGCGCCCAAATGCTTGTCGATGGAGCTGCAGAAGCTGGTGATAGCCTAACTTACTCAGCCCGATGGTGGACACATACATGCTCATGCAAGTTCGCCGTGTTTGAGTACTTTTCTCGCACTATACGTCTGCACAAGTGGCACACCGCTTTGGTTACATCCTTGGGTTTACCTCTTTCATCGGGTTTAAAGCCAAAGAAATCCTAAATTGGCGACTTTATATTTTTTTTTTTTAGTGCTGTCAGCATTAACGCGCCGTCATCACGACTAACGCAATTAACAATTAACCCATCTGGAGCGCAGACTGAGTCTAAATCCCTGAAATGTCTCTGTCAACGCATTTCGGCAGTTTGTCCAAATTTTGTTCATTCTGCGCTCCAGATGGGTTGAGAGCATTAAAAAATTTTAATCGTGATGACCGTGTTTAAGCCGCATTAACGCTAACAGTGTTTTTTTTGTTTGTTTTTTTTGGGGGGGGGGAACTAGTTCGTCCATGTTTGGACTTCTTCTGTGTTGTAAATGCGCAAATCAGTCCGTGCATGATTACATAGCCCCGCCCATCAAAAAGTCTGCGCATGCACAAATATAAAAAAAAATCAGCTAAATGATTTAAGGCTTCCCAGTGTGTCAAACAGTTTAGGAATAATCTAATTTCACAGTATTCATTATATATTGAAAGGAAAAACATATTTAGTCAGGCTGTAATAGGCCTGACTATGACCAAATTATTGCTCCCTGTTTTCAGGATTAATATTTTGGGTTTGTTTTAGGTATTGTCAAAGTTCTCTTCTGTTCTGCTATAGCCATTCAAATGTCTTTTCTTCTTCATCCTCAGGGACCTCAGAAAGGAAAGAGAGTGGACATTGCCTACGAGGATTTCTCAAAACTGGCCTGAATAAGCATACTTCCTGTTTAAACCTCAGGTAGCTTTTTAGCTGAAGGACTCTACTGTGTCAGAGTTTATTCTCCGGGAATCTCTTGTGTATGTCCCATATTTCACCTGCTTGAACAAACCAGAAGAACTTTGAGCAGTTTGTTTTTGTTTGTTTTTATTTAGTATTCGACTCAGTTTTGACATTTCAGATGTATATTTTCTCAAAATAAATTTGACAAAAGTTACTTCTGGTGTCCTCTGGAAAATAAGATTAATAAATTTAGTTGCACATCAATGGAAAAAAAAGACATTCCCCTTCACTCATATGGTTCTAATTTTCTCTACTGACCCCTGGGGATTAATAGCAGGACAGGGTAATTTAGTGTGGATCTGGCTTCTCAGGGCATGTGGAGGAAGCTGCTTAGATTTGGGACAATGTATTGTGAGTAGTGGCCGTCAATGAAGCCCTTCCCACTGTTGTGAATGAACCAGCAGTAGACGTTGGAGCCGCGCTTCTTATCACGCCTGTAATCCTTCTGCCACCCCCTGACACACACAAAAACAAGAACAAGAAGGTTTCTTATTAACATTTTTTTTATTGTTGTTTTTGTTTTGTTTTTTGTGGCTCAAGACATACCTGGTGACAAACAGTTTGTTGCCCTTCAGTTCCATAGTGGCCTCCTTCTTTAGGGGGTCAGCTCCTTTGTGGATGTCGTATAAGATGACCTCAGGCTCAATGGAAAACTGCCCTGTGGGACCACATTTTTAGCTTAAACTCTCTTTGATATTTAGTATATTGTAAGCTCAAACATGAGCTGAATTAACACAAAAAGACAATATGAGAGCAAGAAAAGTTCTGCTTCAAATGCATTTGCACTATTGCATCTCGTAAGGCCAAGATTATTGGCCTTACGAGATTGGCCTTATGTGATTAAGTTTTGCGGTTGGTGCCAGATACGTTGGTCTAAGTATTTCAGAAACTACTAATCTGATGGGATTTTCCCAGAGAGCTATTTCTAGGGTTTACCGAGAATGGTCACTCAGTTCTCTGGGAGAAAAATTCATTGAGTTAGAGGAGAATGGCCAGACCGCTTAAAGCTAAAAAGGCAACGATAAATAAAATAACCATTTGTTACAACCAGCGTGTGCAGAGAAGCATCTTGAATCTTGAAGCAGATAGACCACACCAGGAGAAAACCACAATGGTTAAAACTCCTGTCAGCTAAGTACAGGATATTAAAGCTATAATTTATACAAGCTCACCACGATTGAATACTCGAAAAAAATTGCCTGGTTTGAGTCTAACAACCACAAATAATACTTTGAACAAACAAAAACATGATGTTTTAAAAGTAGTTAAATAACTGGGATGTCACTTTTGACCAAAAGAGTCATGACTCTGATTTTTAATTGAGCAGTCTTAATTGTGCTTACTGAACTTCAGTGGTCTTCTTTGTACTTTGTATTGTATGGCAAACACTTCAATATTTATATCAATAATTACATCTTCTTCTGTTCCACATTTGCATGGGGTTCCTCAAGGCTCGATCATGGGGCCCATGCTGTTTTTATTATCTTACCTCTGGGCCATTGCTAGCTCCTTGATTAGTATCTTATAACACTGCCATGCTTTACTTCTCTATTAAACGTAACAATTTTGACAACATTAATGTTTGATTACTGTGAGGATACTGTGTGTTTCACTCCACCTAGACCTACCTATGAGTCCGTGGACTAGAGGTGAATACTGGTTCTCATTGGGAATGTAAATCCCAAGAAAGTCAACATTAACAGGGTGTTTCTTCCACACACGGTGAAGCAACACCATCACCTGGGTACTATTATTTATTGTGATGATGACATTAGAATTCTTTACAATGGAAATCCTTATCCTGAAATAGAAACAAAACAACTTTAGCCCAAAGGATCCGACAGCAAGGTAGAAACAGCAATTAAAGGTAAGTCAGCTACCCATCCTGTCTTATTTCAGCTGTAGACCCCCAGGTGAAGGAGTGGTTGTTTCTGCCATCAGTCATGGTGATCCCATCAGTACTGACAATCACACTGATTCCGTCCGGCTGGTAGTAGATGCCGATGGTGCCAAAGTAGGTGCGTTTGTTCACTTTCTTAGAGCCAATTAACTGACCATTCACAGTTACACCTTAAGGACAGGAGAGGGAGGTTAATCTATGAACTATTGTGTCGCATAATATTCAGTTAAATTTGGAATTTAATAGACTAAAGATTGAATAAATTAAAATTCACTTCAGGTCTGCAACATAAACTGTACATAAAAGATGGAGTGCTTTATTCATTTTTTTTCTACTGACCAGCAGGGGGTGACTTTTCTGGTTACAAAAATAAGTCAGATTGTGTGGAAGCCTCTGACAAAATTACCTTTCCTCTTCCTTTTAATTCCTCAGAAAGCATTTTCCTAATGAGTCTAGGGATTTATCTTATTTAGCCTATTGCGGTATGCTGTTGTTTGTGAATTATAATGGCTACTAGAGAGTGGTTAGTGTCCTCTGGTTCTCTGGGTCCTCACATGTGTTGTCTAGTTTCAGAAAACCACGATGGTGACTGCTAAAATGCTACCGTTCTGACATAAAAATGGAAGTCCAACCAACCACCAATATCATTTTGGCTACTTCAATCTTTTCTATACAGCTTATGATCTGCAAATTACTTAGAGAAGTCATCATGGTTGTTTACAGTAGTAAACTGTAGATATAGTCATGAAAAACAAAACACCAAAACATATTTCTTTGAACATTTACTACCTGTTCCACTGTCAGAAAGCAGGTTAAGAATATGACCGGGTTTGGAGTCAATGTTGAAGCAGATGTCCATGTTACTTCTGGGCAGATGGATGATGAAGTGAGGGTCGTTATCCACTGGAAGAGATGCACTGAGCTGGTTACTCATTGTGTCGTGTTCACAGGGAACACTGCAGCTGGAAAGGTACTCATGATGCTTAGTAAGAGTGTGTACAGCCTGTATTACCAAGGTTAACCCGTTCCGGCAGAGTGATCTCCTCTTTTGGACCCTCTAAAACCTCACCCATTGGGGGAGCTGGGGTTGGCATGTGGACCCAGGGTGGAGGCTGGTACACAAGAACTTTCACAGGAGGTGGACCACTTGATCCTCCTCCTGTAAACATGTGAGAGAATAAAGTATTATATTTTGCATGTACAGCATTTCATTCATATATGTATGATCCCATTTTGTGCCCTTTTATTCTACATGTGCTTTAAATGCTTTAGGATCCTTTCCCTTCCTCATCTTCCTCAGCCATGTAGCACCTGTTTTGTTTAGTGTCATGCTGCCGTTTGCCATGCACCTGAGCAGCAGCCATGTCTGGGGTCCTTTGGAGAGTCAGCCAGCAACCTCTCCGTGGCGTCCCCGCTCTCCACTAGCAGAGCGGTGAACGGAGTGACAAACTGATGCTCCACAGCCAGAGTCATAATCCGCTGGGTGATCTTCCTCTTTTTGACAGCTGTTGTAGCCAGAGACCTGGAGGGGAGCCACAAGGCAGCTGTCAAATACTGACAATTCCACAAATTTGCTGTTGTCTTCAAGGATATTTATATAGAAATCATGTTTTCTTTCAGGGGTTTGACTCTGATTGTATTAGAGGGCCACTGACATTACTTGGTGTTATATTCCAAATGATATTTCCATGTCAAGCTGAGATTTGGCAATAATGATCAACCAGAAATGTCTCCTATGTATAAAGAAATGAAGCAACTGGTCAGCTGTCACCTTTCACTGATCAGCTGTTTAATGGTAAGGTAAGCCCACATCTGGCGGGCAAAGCCAGTGAAAGAGTGCTGCTGCTTGGCCAGCTCTGCGTCCAGCTCTGTGGTGTCGGCGTCCGTCTCCAAAGTAATGTCCAGACGTGCCTGCAGGACAAAATGTACCACGGGATACTGGTAGTAAGGCTTCATTCCTTCATGTCCTTACTACTCGGGCTATTTTTTAAGTAAGCATGTTAGGTGTATGACTGGGTGTGTTGCACTTACAGCAGACCCCATGGTGAAGCTGGTCAGCGTGTTGCTCTCAGACGGCAGCACCTTCCCAGCCACCACCAGCTCAGAGCCGCTGAAAAATTTATCAAAGTGATTCTGAGTGACTTCTGCAACTGAGTCCGCTTGGAATTGAACAGTGATTTTCCTCAACAGGGGAGAGGAAACCTGGCTATAAAACGCCTGTGGAGAGAGAAGAAAAGGAGGTGATAACCAACAGTTTTGATGGTTAAACGGGCCATCATCAAATCTGTTCTTTATTTGTACTGTGATTGGCACACCTTTTCATTACCAAACTGAGTCCCACAAAATAGTTTACCAGTGAGTGGGAGTATGATGCCTAAAGATTAGATGCTTGAAGTAAAGGAATGCTTTGGACTTTAGGAAATTGGAAATTTGGAGGAAGAATGTAAGTGATGCAGAGTTGGATGGGTTTTTTTTGTTGTGTTTCCTTGCCGTACCCGTAGCTGCTCTGCTGCGTCGTGGTTGGCGTAGATCCTCTGAGCCATGCCCCTGTTCTCCATGGCAATACGTTCCAGGAAATCATAGTCCACGTCGAAGCCGATGCCGAGTGAGAAGAGCGAAAACTCCTCCCTCATCACTCGCTTTACATTCTTCTGGATTGCACTGAGCTTGATCTCACCTGCAGAAAATTTGAATCAGCTGTTTCCATCTAAAACTACTTCTTCTACTCCACATTAAAGGCTTTAGAATCACCAACACCTAAAATCCTGGTATTAAAAGACTATACCAGTATTTCTATGACGCCTTCTTAACCACATATCATATATTGGATAAGAAAATGCAAACTTGTCTGCAGTAGGGCTGACTAGTTTATATGTCTTTGGTCAGATTAAGGGCTGAAAAATGAAGCCAATGCAGAATTTGCAAAACCTGCAGTTCTTTAAATAGCCATTTGGGGGTGGCTCCATTTGTGGCATGACCTCTTTGAGTGACAACTAGGAGTCAAAACAGGCTACTACCTGCCTGAAAAGCTTCACCTCAACTAGCCTGAGCCTTTTAACTGTTATTGTGTTGCTGCTGTGCAGTAAAATGGTTTGTTGTGTAGCTAACTGTACCAACAGATCATCCTAGAGATCTGTCTTTCAAATTTGGGGTTTGAAAATCTTCTGATGCTTTTTTAAAAATCTTATTAGCACTAATAGCTTGCTAACTTATCTTGCTAGGGTTAGCTGAAAGTGATGCATTCTTTTGTCCAAGTGTGGTCATTTCTGGCTCCAAAAGTCCAAGATGGCTAATGGGAATTATCTGAATCAGGCAGTCTTACCAACAGTGGGGTCTCCATCAGACACAAGAATGATCATGGAGACGGAGCGAGGGTCAATGACCCTGTGATTGGACGCTCTCACCAACATCTGAACAGCTCTCAGTAGGGCCTCGTTGATGTTGGTGCCTGCAGTCAGTAAAATCCAAACATTAACATGGGAATGGTCATTCGAGCACTCCTTTTGATAATAGTATAATAATTATTGTGTCATACCCCCATTGGGTTTAATGTTCTCAATGTATCTCTTGGCATCTGCAATCTGAATGGAGGAGCCAGGTACAAGCTCCTCACTCCAGCAGCGCACATTATGGTTAAAGTCTACGATGCTGAAGTAGTCATCGATAGTCAGGTCGTCCAAAATAGCTTTCATGGCCTGCACCGTCTGTGAGAGAAGCTTGGGTTTAAATGTATTCTGAAAAACCGCCACTGGGCTGCAGTGTTTTACAAAAGATGGAAGAGGTATAAAGATGGAGCAGAAGGAGCCAAAGTGCACCAAATGTTGACCAAAGAGTAAACAACTGTTGCTCACTTGCTTCATTTTGACCCCCCACATGGACCCGCTGACATCAATGACAAACACAATGTTTTTTGGAAGAGGGGAGAGGTTGGACGGAGCAAAGAAGTAAACAAAGTGGCCATCTGAGACCTGCGGGAATATGAAGAGATTGTCATTTCTAAAAGACTGTATCAATAAAATCGTGTTTTACATGATACTTGTAGGTTCAGTGTGTGATACCTGCAGTTCCCCAGCATTGCTGTCTCTGTTCACATCATATAAAACAGTAATGACACCCTCTACAGCGCTTTCTGTGCAGTTTTCACACTGCTTCTGTTGCTGTACGGTGGGCTTGAAGACAATGTGAGCCTGAGGACAAGAAGAAAAAAAGGGAAAAATATTTTTTCAGTGTTTATTACTTAGTAAGTGGAGGTCTGTATATATATTACTAAAGTTTATTTTTTAATTAAGTCAGAATCACATTTATCAGTTAAAATGATATTTAAAATAAATTATATATATTTATTTTTAATGTATTTATTTTTTTCAGAATTATTTTTATAGCTTTCTAACAAAAACAGTTCCGTAAAAGTTTGCCATGAGATCAAAGATAAATTAATATATTAAAAGTAAAACAAACATTTTCAGCTATATGGCACTGTACTCATGGGTTACTTCGATCTCATGGATATTTATTTAAATTCAAAAAAGAGGACGAAATTAAGATACTAAGAAACTGATAATTACAATAGGAAGACAAAATAATGTTATAATAACAACCAAACAGCTAATCTTATTATATTGTAAAGGTTTATATTTTACACATATACACATATTTCTGGTGTTACCTTGTCTTTGGTGGACGTTACTTTAATTAGATCTGCAAATTGTGCTCCAAAGGTGTTTGATGCCTTTACTGTTGCAATTCCTTTCGGCTCAAAGATGTACACGTCCACCTGAAATGTCACTGCATTAGAAAGGATCGCCAGGTGAAGTGCACGTCCACATTATTTGTGACCTTCTCACCTGGAGCTGTGGCACCAGCCTCCCTGGCTGCAGGTGCAGTGTATGCTCGTAGAGATTCAGCTTCCTGTGCATCATCTCCTGGTAGTGCAGCTCAAATTCAATATTGCTGCCCGAGGGCACATGGACCTCTGTTTTAAAGGTCTCCATGTCCTGGGAATTAGTCCTGTGAAGCAGAAAAAAACAAAAGAGTTTAACTGACAAGCTGCACAAAGGAGATGAAACCGAGAGGCTGTTCTGCTCCTGCACCTGATGATACCGGCTGCCTTGTTTCTCGCTCTGGCCTGAGCGTACAGGTTCCTGGCCACCGTCTTCTCCTTCACTGAGCCCACAAACGTTATCCCGTTCACATTCCTGAAGGGAATATACGGTTCAATTATATCTGCCCCTTTCACTGGATTGCTTGCACTGAGTGAATCTGGGCTCACATTGTGAAGTTGGTGATGAAAGCTCGTTTTGGGATCTGGACGTTGAAGGCGATGCTCTGGGGAGTGGAGCCTGAATTGACCACAGAGCTCCTGACGATGGTGTGGGAAAACCGTGAAGTGATGCGGCTTTCCACTTTGTAGCTCCTGACGGTGATGTCATCTCCACGGATGGCCTGTGCAGAGAATGAAGGAATATCTGAACGAGATTTTGAAATTTCCCGGACATTTCAGAGAGATGTTTAGCTTTTCTGATCAGGATAATTTTTAACTTTGTTTTCTTTTGTTCACCAAGTTTTCCTACAGTCAAGTTTTCATAAGAGGTCTTTCTCTGATATTATATACTTTAAACCACAAACTCATTGCATTCTGTAGCAACATAAATCAAGTACAGTGCCTTTAATAAAGTTCTCTTTATTAATAAAAGGTATTTGGGTAAAATTTGATCCCTAAGTGTCTCTACTTTAAGACCCAAAGGTATCAGATATTTCCTAAATGTTCATTGGATTTGATCTTAATGCTTTTTTTCTATTTTTAAATGACTTGCTCAAAGGCAGGGGTGTGTCTAACCCATGGGGTGTCTGCACCCTAAAAACACCCTAAAAACTGTCTTCCATCATGTATATATGATAAATAAAGAAGCCCCTTTCAACATTACTGTGATTATTGTACAAAGCTACATCATTCATTAATATGATGCATATTGTTTTGAAAGTATTGCAGTATTACAGTTTTAATTAACGAAAGGGTCTGAAAACTCCTAAATACTAGATAATGGCTCGGATGGTATTAAATGAAGCTAGTTTTTCACAATGTATTTTTTGTTTAATGTAATACATGATTTCCCACGGGCCCACATGACTATTATTGTCCCCCTCCAAAACCCCGGCCCCCATGGCCTCACAAATCCTGGAAACACCCATGTAGAGAGACATTAACATCATTTATTGCCTGTTAAAGTATTTTGCTGCTGTTTAAGGTATAAGGAAAAAGAAAATCCAGAAAGAAAAGTCAGACTTCACAAAACGTTTCCACTAATTTGGCTTCTAAAGCAGAGAAACAGGGACAGCAAAGAGAAGCAGAGCAGGATTTACAGTGAACAAAGTCAATAACCCGTCAGTCACGAGGATCTGTTCAAACAGCGTATTGATTATCAGATAAGGTTAAACTCTGTCACAGTAGAGACTGCTTGAACAACAAGCGAGGGGTCATACCTCAAAGTCTTCCTGCTCCTCACTGGTCAATATCGCTCTCTGAAATACACACAGAAGTGATCAGACTATCTTAATGTGCTCTCTGAGGTGAGATTATGCATCAGTAACTGTTATTAAATTTGAGCAGATGTAGAATTTAAAACTGGATCAGAGTGGCTTTGTTTGCTGAGCTTTTGTTTATTTTTGAAGAATCAATATGTGAATTCCATGGATTGCCGAATACAAGCGTTGCAACATCAGTGAGAAAGACAAATCCACATTTCAAGACTCTTTATGCAGTGTGCAGGTAAAATAAAAGTCTGACTTTTGAAAAGATGCTCTCACCTTATGTCTCTCCCGATGATCCTGCGTCTGTGACTAGCAGAACAAAGAAAATGAAAGTAAATAAAAGATCTTTGGAAATGTTTTCCAGTCATTTAATGTCATTTAGACTCATTTCAGAGGTCAAAAAACTCTGATTTGCCTCTAATTTTAAGATTTCTTTTAGTTTGTTTTCATTTTAGCCACAATAAATATAAACATGTAAGAATCTTTCTTGGTAGTATAACAATAAGCACGAATTTCAGGGAATAGCTGCTTGTAATTTGTTGTATTTGGACCTGTTGCAGGTCAAATTTCAAGACAGTGATTTAGATTTAATCTTACATATTTTATGCAGACTGGCTGTTACATGGAACACAAGTGGCTCTCTTGTAACGTCAATGAAAAGCATAAAATTCACATAAAATTACAGGCGTAAAAAATTGTGCCTTCAATATGAGGCCAAGACTACTAACACAGTTTTACTTAAGCTTAAGCTTGAATATATATATATAAATGTTTATTTTAACACCTCCCAACTCACCATCTCGTCCTCCCATTCCCCGTCTATCACAAACTCAAAGCAGCAGCCCTGATGAAGGAGCAGGAGCCCCAGAAGTAACACCTGAAGACGCCTCATGTTTCTAGGTCTGTGGGCTCGTGTACACATATCCTCACACAGAAAACACACAATACAAAACAAAGCAGTGGGAGAGGGAGAGAGAGAGCCCTGCAGGGGAGCACAGCTGAAGACCGAAGGTTAAAATCCACTGAAGTGATCGGCCCCAGTCAATATTTGTTGTGTTTCATGCAACCCACACTGCAGAAGGAAACTTTGAAACTCGGCCTGCAGTATGAGCAGCATAAAAAGGACAGGTCTGAGTCATTCACAGGTTAAAGAGGGCGCTTCAGAGCTAAACATCAGGGTGCACAACTAACCAGGAAGCATTCTAATGTGTTTCTGTTGGAAAGCCAGCTTTGCAAAATGCCTCTATAGAAGAGCATTTTCAGGACTTGAATCAAATAGGTCAAATAGTGTCTCGGCTTGGCCACGAGATGGCCCCAAAGTAAACCCAACTGCTGACAGCTTCATGATAAACTTGACCTCCTTAATACACTCATACTAAGCATTTAGGGAAATACTGTGAGTAAAATCTGCAATTTTTAGACTATGTAAAAATGTGCTGCACTTAACGAATTTATTAAACCACCATGTAAGGTTCATGCCACACATGCAGCACTGGTAATTACCAAAATCTTTATTTTAATGTTTCTGTAATGTAACCAGTATGTGTAAGCGCTTTAATCACAATGTTTTAAATGATTACATATAATGAATGTTTTCCATTAATTTTCAAATTTATTTTAAAAAAGTAGTAAATTACTTCTTTAAAACATTTTATTAAGATACCAAATTACAGTTTTTACATTTATTTCATTCCTGAACAGAAGAAATTGTCATTTAAGTCCAGTCAGCTCGATACGGGTATAAATACATGAATTCAGTTTGTTATGTATCTAATAAAAAATTTAAAAAATTAATTTATAGCACATTTTTGACAGATTTCTAAAATATTTGTGTTCTTTTGTTTTTCTGACTGGGGGTCAAATAAATGTGTAAGCACTGTAATTTTTTTTTTTAAGCCAGAGATTAGTGCTGTAATTGTGATAAAGTATTTTAAATTATAAGGAATGTGAAGGAATGTCATGGTAAGTGATAAAGCATGTAAAATGCATCTGTCGCGCTTCACAGATAATTATTCAACATGTCAAGACAGATGTGCTGTTTTGTGTTTTCTACCTTAAATGTTCCTTTTACCAAAAATTCCTGTTTAAAATAGTTTCAAACCTTAAAAAAATAAACCCATCAACAGAATAAAAAGAGTTATAAAGTGTTGAGTTAAAGAGGTGACTGTAGTTAAAGGATGCGCTGTACTTTTGCGTACACAGTAATTACTATTTAAAGCTGTAGTCGCTGTAAGAACATTCTTCTGTACCGTGATTGGATGAAAAGTTAATAAACAACAGCACAAACCACTGCCAAACAACTGCTAGTAAAATTCTGCCACCTAGTGGTGAAGAATATATTTTGTATCTGCCAGCGCTAATTAGAAAAGGTGTCTTTAAAACATTGAAATATGAGCGCACACACAGAACCTTTGAACACATTCTCTAAACTTGTTTTCTTTTCAGTTCATTTCACAGTGGTTTTGGTCGCTTCCGGTTAGTTTTAAAAATGTATAGTTTTAGTCGACTTTTTATTATTTTAGGTATTTTACAAGGTTCAACGCGAATATTACAATACAAACAAAACTACTGAAGACATCTAACTCACACTTTTGTACACATCCAGTCTCAATGTACATGTCTGCAAACTGAATTTGCAGCAGTGATTTAGATTTAAAAGACGAAAACACTGCGTCTCTCTCCTCCGGTGGGTGGGCGTGTTTTCTTCGCACCGTGTCGCTCCTCTGTCCGGTCACTCGGGTCTGGACTGGGACTCGGACTCGGACACGCTCCGCAGCGGGAGATGATGCCTCATTCATCTTTTTAACGAGTTTTGAAGGAGAAGAACTGCAAGATGCTGCTGACGCTGCTGACGCTGCTGCTGAGCTTCAGCGGGACTGTACTGGGACAACTGGAGGACTCCAAACTTGAAGATGATGTTGATTTGGCGGACTTTGGTTTAGACATTGTAAGATTGTTAAAGGAGACGTGTTTGAGCTTTCTGTTGTCAATATTTCGTCTTCTGATGATGTTTTTGTCTCCAGGCACCGCGCAGGGTCCCTCGCCAGGTGAAAACTATAATAACCAAGGTAAAACAGCTGTTTCAGTTACTGAGATATTGCGTGCTTATGCATTTTTTATGTATTATTTTGGAGGATTGGAGGGGGTGGGTGGGATGAAGAGCAGCCTCGTGTGGATTTAAATTATAATTTAAATTCTTTATTTCAAAATTATCAAAGATGAGAAGAAAGATTTTATCTTATCGTTCTGTCTTAAATCTGTTCATTTGTCACTTTATCTGAGAGTTGAGGATTTTGTAACAAACACTGTAATAGAATGCATGACCTACTTTTAGTTATTTAGAAGTTGATTTTGTCACTCTGAACCTCTGCACGTTGGGCGGAACGCATAGGACTGCCAAGCGCGCAGACGTGCCAAAGTATATGTCATGGCCTGGATCTTAGCTCACGAGCACGAATTCCTCTCAGTATTGAGTCAGTGTAAATTTGGAGTTCTAGCTTTCGTTGGGATGAAAACTGAAGTGATGAATAACTATCGGTGATCACAGCAGCTCTGCGTAAAATCTTGCCAAATTTAGCCAAAGCGCCACCGGTGCATGTTTTAGTGTTGTCGTTATTACGTCTTCTTCTTTCTTTTTCTTCTTTTTTAAACTTTTACTTTGTAGGAGACCAAACCTCACATCCAGGAACTCTCCATCAAGACCACGATCATCTCCCGCTACGCTTTCACCGCGGTGTACTGCTCCTTGCTCAACCGCTACCCCGCCGCTAGTGAGGGCGTCTTTCAGTTTCAAATCCCCGCTAATGCCTACATCTCCAACTTCACCATGTAAGAGCCACACAGGTCATCTTAAAAGAAACAAAAACTCCCTGATGGTGGACAAAATTATTAGTTAATGACTTAATAGACTGATAAAGGGAATAAAGCTGGTGATTTAGATTTTTAAATCTCGATTCTACACATCTTTAAATCTATATTTTCTCTTGAAGCCACATAACTCTCTCCCAGCTTATTGTGAGTGATTCTGCGTTCTGGGATTTTTTGACGATTTTAAAAAGACATATTCTTTCTTTTATCCTTTTAATCATCTTGCTGTCTTTCACATTGTTCTTTTAGAATGACATTGATTGGTTCTATAGATAGCAAACATAGTTGGACTTGTGAAGGTCTAAATTTGGCGCTTAAGTCTCAGTTGGCAGAAGTTTCATGGGCTGTGAGATGTGGTTAAAATGTCTTGACACACTAGGCATTTGGCCTATATGAAGTCCACCTGTGGCTGAAATAAAGCATCCAGAATCAACCTGAGTCAAGGTTATCAGTCAAGACCAAATGTGGCAGAAGTGGAAGGCATTTGGAGCAAATATTCAGTGTTATCTGCACTCACGTCACTATTTTAATTACTGAATTGACATGGTGAGTCAGATTCCAATAGATATCACTAATGATCACATGTATAACTGTTAGCAAGTAACAGAACTCAGTTAAAATTAGATTTTTATATGCATTCATTTATTTGTTTGACTGAAGCAGTTTTTGGATGTTGTGGAAGATATTTTATGTTTCCAAAAGGATTTCAGGGCTGGAAGGTTTTATGATCTTTCCATTTCTTTGCATATGTTGACAGGAAAGGGTGAGCTTTAATACACACACACACATAAATGCGCACACACACACAGAGATTAGCTCACTTATATTCAGCACTGGACTCCGTAAACAGCTGAAAACATGATTTCTGCAAACAAATTCTGTCCTTTGTCCAAGAAAATCCTAGTTAAACTGTAACAATAGGTGCTCGTGAACATGAGCACCACTAATTCTCAACCTTTGACCCCAACACACCAGGATCATTGGGGGGCGTGTCTACCAGAGCGAGGTCAAGCCGAAGGAGAAGAGGGTCAAACAGGAGAGAGGAAAATCTGGGACGAAGGAGCCAGGTGATGCAAGGTAAGAGAGGATGAACAGGTGTCTGTGCGCCAGTTTGAACTTAACTGTGTGGCCGCGTCCTCCGAATTACAGATTGATAGCATCCCATCTAAAAATCCTTCTACCACTACAACCACAAAGGGCGAACATGTGTTAGTGTGTGCGGGCACAAAGACTGTAATGATCATCTCTCCTCAGGCATAAATTGTGACCCAAGAAGTGACACATGGGAGAAGTGACATCATACCATTTAGAACTGTCATGCAGAAAAGTGACATTTCCTTAAATGTCATTCTGTGAGTCACAGACTCTACTGTAAATAGATTAAGCAGGCAAAGAAGGACGGGACTGAAGGAAAAATGTGAGATTATTTGGAAGCAGTGAGTCCAATTTAATGATATCACCACTTGGACTGTTTTCTTTGCTGCTCCACCTCTTTCAAAAAAAAATTATCCACCTTCCTTAACTGCTGTAATGCTCCTTCCCTCATCTATCTAAAGCTGCTTAGTTATTATTTCAATACATAGGGGCATGGTCAAGAAAACTTAATTTTCCCATTCATTTGAGATGCATGGCAGTTAATGTGCAACACAAAAAAAAAATAGGCTAAAAGCAAATATAACTGCAGGCAGTTTCAATAAAATTTAGACAATTAGACAATTTCTAAATACCAAGTACAAGAACTCCAAAAAATTGAAAATCTGCAAGATTTCAAAACCTCATAAACTTTAAATTAGCTCCATTTAGCAAATTCATTTCAGAGATTGCAAACTCCAAATATAATAAATCATTTAGCTTGTGCAAAGCTCCAAACATAAACCATAAACAAGTTATTTCCCCCAAAGCACACTACAGCTTTATCTCTTTTTTTCATATGCCATGTTTATTCTTGACTTTCTTCCAATATCATGTAACAAACAGCTGTGAATTTACAGTAATGTACTGTTTTTCATGATTACAGGAAACTTTGGTATTATAGCATGATACAGTGTTCTGTGAATGTAAAGGTTTAAGTTATTGTTATTCTGGGTTTTTAGGTTAATGGTTGTGTATCTCTGATGAATTTCTCACTGTGGAAATTGGTTGGTTGAATTTATGGTCCCCACATTTGTTTCCGGCTACACAGAGAGGGATTGTGCAGAGTTAACTGACGTAGAGGATACAGGGATGCACTTGCATGTCATTCTCCAAAAAGCTGACAGTGCATAGCTCAACAGCGATGGCTTTATTTGTTGGTGACTAAGAAGGAAGTGGAACAACAGCGTTCAGCACAAGCAGGAAGACATGTTAAAACAAATGTCAAAGATCAAAAAGCCCACACAAGAATATCTAGTCGAGAGTTTTCATTGGTTTTAACACTTTACAAAGAAGCTTGTTGTCTGGCATGAGTAATATCTGCCTTGCATCAGGGGCTAAGCTAAGGGACCAACAGCACAAACATAAACAAGACCAGCCCACGTTATTAGTTGTTCCATATAATTTTGACACTGCACCCACGCACTGCTCCACAGCTGCAGACCTGCAAACTCTGCATAGCATCTTCAGATCACTAACTGAGCCACCATGACCGGGAGTAGTATTTTTTATTACTATGTAATGGTGGAAGTAGAGGAAATGCATAAAAGCTGATATATTGTCATAGTTCAGGACCATTGACTGCTGATAGAGCACAATTGAATCACTAAACTGTGTGGCAATGGGGCAATTATCCATATTATACTGTAAAACTTAGATTCTATGCATCACAGTACTTTATTATTATTATTTTTTACATTGAGCTGCTGTTGTAGATTACAGTAAGCAGACTGTAAAATAACTGTTTATTGCTGCACATCTAGCTGTCATTACTGTGCTTTAATTTAACAGGTAAGTTACTGTAATTTTGCAGTTTATTCCACTTCATCCTCTTACTTTCTTTGACTGCCTCCTCTCCTCTCCAGTCCAGAGCCAGAAGTGGAGGTGTTCAGAATGGCGGCTAAAATACCTGGTCGAAACCGGGCGGTCTTCCTTCTGACATACGAGGAACTTCTACAGCGCCGGCTAGGACGCTACGAACACGTGACCAGCCTCCGGCCCGTGCAGCTGGTCAGCCGCCTCAGCCTAGATGTCACCATCGTTGACCATTCCCCCATCACGGACCTGGAGGTGCTGCCGCTCCGGAACGGCAAGAGCAACGCCGCCGCCAACACTGCAACTGCTCCTAAGCCACCAAACATACCAGGTTCATAGATATTGAGTGCTGTGCAAAATCTTTGGGAAGTTAAAAGTTAAGACTGTTATTTAAGTTCCAACAGCATATAGACAACACAAAACAAAAATCAAACTAATAAAGCTTAATGGCATACAGAACTCTCGATAAATAGTAGAAAAAAATCATGTGCTTTTGTAGTCCATAAAATGTGGAGAGGTCACCAGTTTAGATTTACTGTTATAAAATCTCCGGTTCTTGATCCCTGTTAAAGCATTTCCTGTCTTTGTGCTCCAGCCAAGCCTGAGCTTCCCATCACCACTGTGATCAAAAACGAAAAGAACGTCTGCAAGATCACCTTCAGCCCCAACATCATCCAACAGGCAAAGATCACCACCAGTGGCATTCTGGGAGACTTCGTGATCCGCTATGATGTTCAAAGAGACATGGGGATCGGAGACATTCAGGTGAAAGAACATCTGAAATGTGCTTAATAAACACAGACAGGGCCAAAAGTTTTCATGAAAAAAACAACTCAGCGACAATAATTGTTATATACTATATGCATGCTTGCAGATTTCCCATCCAGCAACATTTATCCACCCACCTGTTAGTCATTCTTTTCTCTGGCCTCCTGCCACCAGCCTCATGTCACTGCCAAACTCCTGTCTGTCTTCGGAGCAGAACTACAACTGCAACCGATCTCACTGGCTGCTGCACGTCTGTCTTTGTTTCTCAGGTTTTGAACGGCCATTTCGTCCACTACTTTGCCCCCAAAGACCTTCCTGCTGTGCCTAAGAACGTGGTGTTTGTGATCGACACCAGCGCCTCCATGTTGGGGACTAAGATAAGACAGGTATTGCAATATACCCGAAAGAAAACTATTGCATCAAACAGCAGAATACTAATGCATTTTTCCTTAATTTATGGCAGCTGTAAAACTACCATTAAAATGAATCTGCAGCGTGTTCAGTGATTAATGTTGGGATAATCAACAACAGAAGGAAAATAAACTGTGCAGGAACAAAAATGTAATTCAATTTACTTTAAGGCTGTCAAATGTCTTTTGAACCAGTGGATGGGTTTCTGAGCAAACGATGCGACACTAACAAAGATCATGATGAAACTGAGATCTTGAGTTGGGAAATGGATGGTAAACGGAGTGGTACTTGTATGGTACCTTTCTGCCTAATCTGAGCAAATTTCTTCCTGCTCTCATTCATCCAGTCTCACAAACACATTTATAAGGTGCTTTTATCTTTACTAAAGCACTTTTATCTAACACTCATTCATACTCTGGATACTTCAACACCAACCCGTTCTACCACCTGAGCCATAGCCGCCTGGTGGTTAAGTTGAGTTACAGTAAGACCAAGTTGTTAAATCTAACAGACTGATTCAATTAAATGTGTCTGAAAAACTAAATACTGGTAAAAAATAATCTGACAAAACATGCAAACACAGTGGTGACTGAGCACTTTGTGAAGGTTATTCATCAATATGCAAAATGTCTCATTGGCGTTGGTCCCTTGATTCATCGGCTGTGGCAATACAGGGCGTAAAGACAAGTCCAATTAAAACAAGATTAACATCTCAGTCAGGAATCTCTGGTTTTGGTCTGTTTTTAAATTTGCTGATTTTCTTTTCTCTCACTTTTACTTTCTCTGGTTCAGATACTACATTTCTGCTTGGTTGAGTTTAGGTTGGTTAGGATTGTGCTTTGAGTTGAAACACATATATTCTTTTGCAACATTAGTCCTGCATGGTGAAAAACTACAGCGCGTAAAGGCAAAAACACCTTGCAGACATCTGTTTGACATCAGCAAAATTAAAAAGGGGGAAAAAATGGTAGTATGGCTAGGGAAGGAAAAGGGGATGACAAAATCATAGGAGTGGTTCTTTCCATTTTGATTAGTCACTTCCTGTTGGTGTTTCTAAGGGTGCTGAAATTAGTAGGGATGGTAGAAACATGTCAAGCAACATCTAGTCAAGTACCAAGTCCTAATTTATTTTGCCTTATTTTCCACACTGCTTCTATGTATTTGTCAATACATTTACATTTACATGGCTATCGCATTTTGATACCTAAAGATCGGCATAGCCACCATGACGTTATCCATGACGAGCGAGGGGCGGTATAAGAAATTCCCCTCTCGCCCATGCGTGCGGTCTACCCTGCAAGCTCGGGTCCTCTACCAGAGGCTGGGAGCTTGAGGGCCCTGCGCAGTATCTTAGCTGTTCCTCGGACTGCGCTCTTCTGGACAGAGATCTACGGCCGCCTTCTTCTGTTTGTCTACCACCACTATATCTGGTTGGTTAGCCACCACCTTTTTGTCCATCTGTATCTGGCAGTCCCACAGGATCTATATGTACATATGTAAAATTCAGCCCTATTTTCTACAGTGCTCCACCTTCAAGACCTCAATCACCCTTGCAGTGATTGACTGGACCACACAAAAAATAAAAGCACAGCAAGCATATTTTTTGTGTGGGTTTTGGAGTTAAATAAATAAGTAAAGACTAGAGGTCCAGAGTGTGTAAGCAGGGAAATTTCTTTTCCAGTGTTAGTGTGTTTACAGCTTAGCACCTGCCTGTTTTCCAACCTGAATGTGCTTCGTTTGTTAACTGAAGGGTTCGCCCTTGAATTTTCCTGTTACCAGTGAGCAGGCTTTTCCTGCTACACATTGTGAGTTTGGATTTGGACAGCTTACATTTACACTAGGCTCATTGGCTTGGTGTATTTTCACATTAGTGTTACCCAAAAGTTCCACCCTGGAGCAGAGGTACCGGACATGAACCCTTCTCCTAAAGGAATCTGAGGAAATCTACATTTTCTGACCACTTCTCTTCCTTTATAAGGTGCTTTCCCTGTTTTAAAGTTGAATTTTAAAAGCTGCACTGGATAGGAAATGTGACACCCCCACCTCCTCACTCCCACAATGGAATATCAATATCAGACCTTTTCCTCCATCTGCTGTAGCACGATAATCCCCTCAGCCAGAGCTGATCTTTGCAGCTGCCATGAAACAGAAAAGAGGAGAGAAAGTGAAAAACAGATTTTCACTGAGAGAGAAAAGTGGAAACTGTGAGGGAGAAAGGTCAGAGTCTATGGGGTAATGGAACTTTCTGGACAACAGTACCCTCGACCCTCTGATCCCTCTCCCCACCAGCAGCAGCCCCAAGTGGGCTGCAGGAACAGAACAACGAGTGTGTTTTGATGCGGCTGCACAATAGAGGTTTTTCAGTGAAGGTCAATCTGTGGTTCTGACCCCTGCAGTATACACCCCATATAGACATCTAAGAAGCTCCTCAGCAGCAAATCATATATCTCACCCACGGTCATTTTTGTAGATCTGAAGATGAGGATTCAACACGGAAAAGCAGGAAGTTTTGTCTCCAAATAACTCTTATTTCTTATTTCCCCTGTACTTAAATATGAAGAAGTAGCATGTTCTGTAAAGATCTGACAGAATATGGTATCAAGTTTTATGGTACATTTAAATTCAATGGTTCCACATCAACAGCAAGTAGCTGAAGTTTATGTATTCATCAACTTTTATGCTCTGTCGGTCAAATTTTGAGTAGATAAGACAGAAAACTTTACCACTGCAGGATAAAATGCTAATTACTTAGAAGAAAGAGCTCCAAACATTCTAGTTCAAGACCTAGCAAATAGCACTTTACACATGAACTACATGTCACCACTGGAAAATGTTCTGTCTGTAAATCCAGAAATGTCCAAAGTTTTTGTATGTATACATGTGTAGTCTTTTTATCCGTAAAGAAACGTACCACAGTGGAAACATGACAGATTTTTTTGGCAATTAAAGCAAATAAAGAAAGCAGATAACAAACAAACCTTGTTTTCTTTCAAGGGATGATGAAAAGAAATGCTTCACAGTGATTGTTGGGATGGGGTTGGTGCTGATAGATGTTTTGAATGTTTGCTTTCAACCCTTGCACTTTACAATACAATGAGCAGGAATGCAGGTTCAACTTAACCTAAGATAACCTAAAGCAAATACTGACACAAGCTCGAAAATAGCACAGAATTACTGTGAACATGACTGTTTCACCACGAGTTCCACCTGCAAATTCAATCTGAAATTCGTCACTGTAATAAGGATAAAAAAAAATATGTAAAATATTCAGTAGAAAAACACAGAAAAGATGTGGGTTTGAATATGTAACTCAATATTATGCTGGCTCATGATCAGAAAATATAAATTAAAAACTGAAGTTTTATTTAATTTTAAATCCATAAAAAGAGAATGCTGAAAGAAACTGATAATATTTTGATTGCCACTAAATATGAAATGGAAAAGCCAGGAAGGGCAAAGATATCAAGGAAAATCTGCCAAAATTACAAACATTAATACCTAAAGACAGGAAAAGCAAAAAGTTTCCATTTTCATTTAAATAGTCTGAGCGCTGCAGTAAATTATTTATTTTGAGGGTCTTTATTCTGCATGAATTCGTGAATCTTTGACAAAACAGAGACACTCAAACATCGAAGATGTTTACTGTCTGGTGATATTTTTTTTCCCTTCATCTGTGGCTGTCTCCCAGACTAAAGATGCCCTCTTCACCATCCTGAGGGACCTGCGGCCCGGCGATAACTTTAACTTTATCAGCTTCTCCAATAAGATCAAAGTTTGGCAGCCAAATCGTCTCGTGCCAGTGACCCCCCTCAATATCAGAGACGCCAAGAAGTTTATTTACATGCTGGCGCCCACTGGAGGTGAGACGGTTCGTCTTTGTCTTGTCCTTTTGAAGACTTGAAGTAAAACTGCCTTTAATAACAGCCGTGACCTTCTTTGCTGATAAATAGATGTTGTTGTAGACTTAAAGTGGGAAAAGTGAGTGTTTAATAAGGTAAACATATTAAAGTTTAGCTCAGTCACTGTGTTTCCATAACCTGAGATGTAAATCTAGTGATGTCCCTTCACTGTAGGCACCAACATCGATGGCGCCATCCGGACCGGCTCGTCTCTGCTTCGAGACTACCTCTTGGGCCCTGACAGCAGCCCGAACAGCGTCTCGCTCATTATTTTCCTGACAGACGGGCGGCCCACTGTCGGAGAGATCCAGTCCGTGGCGATCCTGGGGAACACTCGCTCAGCTGTGCAAGAAAAATTCTGCATCTTCACAATTGGGATTGGTAATGATGTGGACTACCGACTGCTGGAGCGCATGGCTCTGGAAAATTGCGGGATGATGAGACGCATCAATGAGGAGGCTGACGCAAGCGCCATGCTCAAAGGGTATGGCTTTGACATGACACCTTATAGGCTACAGTTGATATTTACGGGGCAATGAGCCCCATTTTGCTAATGAAGATGAGAGAATTTAAGGAAGCTTATTTTAATGTGTCTAAAATTCGCTTAAGATTATTTGACACTATGATCTAAAACCGCTGCAAAAGGACTCTGACATGGCTTAGTGTTAGGGGGTAAGTAACTGGTCGGAAACTGGTTTGAACATGTAGGATGAGATCTAAATTAGGTGTGAGGCTAATCTGAAGTCTGTCTTGTTGTTAAATTGAAACTATACCACAATTAGCCTGGTCTTCTTTTAGTCTGAAATTGGTCCAAAAGGTTCAACATTAAATTTGGGGAGAAGGTCTAAACTCTGAAGGTCTGGTACTTGGCTTTAGTCTGGTTTTTACTTGACAGTCTGATGGCTGTCAGCCTTACACTGATCTAAAACTGGTCTAAAGGTCAACTAACACTGACTCATTTTCAAACCAAGGAAACAAAGGAAAACTAATTTTTAACCAGTCTTTGCTGGAATTTAACTGACCTTAAACTGGTTTAAAAAGCAGGTCTGAAGCCTTTTTATGACTGTAATCCATCTATAAGATTAACTGTTGAGAATTAGTCTCTTTCTATCCAAGCTCCTTAGACAACCCTGACCTGAATGACATGGGTATTTTATCACAAAACAACACAAAAAATTCAAGACAAACATTGAGATGTATGATTAAGTAATTCTTACTTTCAATAAATGATTACTACCCAGTGCCCTTCACCTTCATAAATTTATAATCTCATTCTTATTAAGCAATTAGCTGTCCTTAATTCCTCCCTTCTCCCGCTCTGATATGCCCGTGCGTCTCTCATCGACCTATGAGGGAACCACGACCGCAAATGTGACGGTGCTGACAAAAGACGTCTTTAATCAACTCTCTCTCTGAGCTCTTTTTTTTCCTATCCTTGACGCATGGTCCTCTTCTCCCTCTCTCTTCCGCACTCAGACACACGAGGTGTTTGTTCAGTTGAGCAGGAATGTGTGTGTGTGTGTTGTGAAACCTGCGTCTGAGTATGTACGAGGGGTTAACAGACAGACTCCAAAGATAATAGCCCCTGATCTGCTTGAACAAACATATTCATCAGGAGATGAGGAGGTTTGCTGTGACATGACGACAATGACAGGCCGCAGGAACTCTGAAGTGGGGTGGCAACAGCTTAAGGGGCTAGACAAGGGAGTTTATGGCCGGAAGGTGGCTTATTTGAATAAACAAGATGAGGAAGTATACTATAAGACCCTTCTTTTTCTGACACTGATCACCTCTCTCGTGGTGACACTGAACAAGCAAATGCAGGTTTGGAAACTCTATGCACAATGTGTAAAATTATATAGTGAAAAACATGCTTGACAGAATTTTTAATGTTAGAACTGTGTTAATGTGTTAGTATTACTACTGGACTCTGCTGGGCAAGTAAAACCCAGCTTTACTGCTTATCAGATGTTCACCAATTAATAATCTATAATATTAAAACTTTTATACTTTATAACTTTTATATAATGTTAAAGTTCCCAAAAAGAACACTGCACATTTAGTTGTTTTTCCAACTAATGCCTGACTGAGCTAATTTGATTGATGTCCTTTCAGCTTTTCTTTCATTCAATTGAAACTCTTCATATATTTGTGTTTCTTTCTAGGTTCTATAATGAAATCGGAACTCCTCTGCTGTCTGACATAAGAATCAACTACACGGAGAACTCCGTCCAGTACGTCACTCAGAATCTTTTCACCAACTACTTCAACGGCTCTGAGATCGTCGTTGCCGGCAAGCTCACAAACGAAAGCGCAGAATCTCTCCACGTGCAGGTCACTGCCAGTAACAACGATAAGAGCATCATACTCGAGACAGACGTACCACTGCGAAACCGGCAGATAGATACAGAGAAGCATGTGAAGTTAGCCACTGCTGCAATGGCGACGGGCGTCAGAGCCCTGGGAACTGACGCGACACAGAAATTAGGAGTCGCTTTGGGTTCGGTAGCAGAAGACTTCGTGGAACGTGTGTGGGGTTTCCTAAGCATCAAAGAGGGGCTGCGGTCACGACTGCGCAGCCAAACCAGCAAGGACAGGGAAGGCCACACTCAGCAGGCCACCAACCTGTCCATGACCTATCACTTCCTCACTCCTCTCACTAACATGGCGGTGGAGAAGCCTGAAGTCCTGACTGATGGCACCATGGCCCCGGCGCCCACCATTACGCCAGGAGCCGGTGAGGCTACCTCACCTGCCAATGAGCTGCCAGGAGACACAGATGACAGAGAGCCACAGACACCTGACAGGGACCTCAACAGCCAGGCTTTATTGCAGAGCAACACAATCGGTAAGGTAGTGGCTAATGAGTTCATGAGTATCTTCTTAGTTAAAAACTGTAAGCAAAATCTACTCAGGAGGAGCCAGAGGGCCATAACAAAATGATCAAGACATTGAACTAGCCCCCAAACTCTCCATACCTCAGATCTGATCAAGGAACAACCCCATCCACACAAACCCTACCCTACAACTCGCAACTCCAAAGACTGCAAATGTCCAAATGCCAGACACTACAGGACATCCCCTGTGGAGCTTGAATCCTTGTCCCAACTCATGAAAGCTGTTTTATCAGTATGGGGTAGAGTTACACAGTATTGGGCAGGTGGTTTCATGTTGTGGCTATTTATGAAACAGAAAATGAAGCAAATATAGTTACACTAGCAAACAAAAATAAGATGAAATTTGAAAGGAATTAAAACCATTATCTCATGTAAGAACATGCAGACTTTCTCTTTTCTGTCAAACCGCATTACACTAACAGTTAATCCAAACATAGTTATCGTTAAGAATTGGCATTAAGCAGTTTCTCAGGTTTGTTACTAAGACTGAATTTTCTCTTCCTTCTAGGTAAAGTTGTGAGAAGACCAACAAAGAAATCCATCACCTTCTCCAAGACATCGGGTAACTCCAGAGTTTCTGTGCTTTTCCCCTTCTTTTTTGGGGGCACTGGAAGCATATATGCAGTGATGACATGGCACCAACTTAAAAGACAGAAGAAGGGGAATGTACAGTAGACTCGCTCTACACTCTGTGTGGGCAGCCTGTAATTTGGATGTCGGCAGTGATTACACAGACAGCGAGAAGTTCACAACCTGACCTGAAGAGAGGAAAGAACGTACAGGGTCTAATTGAAATGCCAACACAGGCACTACGTAGCATTTTAAACCTTAAGTGCTGTGTGCTAATGGAGTCTGAAAGAGGATGTTTGTGCATGTGTTACAGTAAAGAGAGGGAAGTTCATCAGAAGCAGTTAGTGAGGGCTAATAGCCCTGTCATTAGTGTTGCTCTGTCATCTCATTGCTCCCCTCTTCATCTTGGTTGGTTCTCAGGAAACTGTCGGTGACTCCAGTTGAACAAATAAACTCTAACCTAGGAGTAATACACTGACAGACACACGGATGTAAACGCATATAAGAAAATCATCCATCAGTTTGCTGTTTATTTTCACAGGTTTTCTTATCACAGAGTAATTTAATGCTGATAGATACCATACTTTAATTGACAGCTTTATTATTTATTTTCATTTTACCAGCAGCAATAATTTAGCTTGTTTTGTTTTCGCCTCATTACAAAATTTCGTCCTTGAGACACTTGCTGCAGGAAGCACCCTAAAGGCAGTTTTGAGTACTTTGGCAGGTGTTTACGGTACGTCTCTGTGTGCATGTCGACAGATGTTGTCAGCACAATATCACCACAACTCTGCAACAAGCTGTCAAAAAGCCTTTACAAGTGTGCAGCTGAGATGGGTTCGGTAATAATACAGGATTTACGTTTGAGTCCTGATGGTCAAAACTTGCTGCAGCTGTAATATTAACACAACATGACTTATTTTCTCATTTGAGCCACAGTCCTACCCCCTTCTTATTTCATAGCTACCCATTGTTGCACAATTTTTTTTTTCTTAAAAGCACCTCTTCAATTAAAAACCCGTGAAAGGCTGATTGGTTACTGTCGTCATCCCCCTGGATGGCCGGTTGGTGTCGACACCCAAGTTTGTGAATGTGATAACTGAAGAAAACTGCAACACAGAATTTTTAAATTCATACAATAGGTGCATCTACTAAAAATCTCGGACGAGTTCAAATCTTAGTTACCTTGACCTCAAAGCCATTCCCCTCTGACCTTTTCACACAGACCTGCTGGTCACTGGATACCTTTTCTTCTTTTAGACCATTCCCTCACAGACAACAAACTATGTAACTTTTCTGTACATTTTATCAGTCTACCAGTATATCTCCAGTATCTAATTGTGTTGAAAATGCTAAATATTTTTTATTGCCCTAACAGATTTATAAACCAATAATTCTTGCATGAGTGAATTGCATTTAATTGTGTTTTTCCCCCCTTAAACCCTCTCACAGCGGATGGTGACCCCCATTTTGTCGTTGAGTTCCCCCTGAGTAAACTGACTGTGTGCTTTAACATCAATGGCGAGCCTGGACACATCCTTGGCCTGGTCTCCGACCACAAATACTCTGGTAAGACTTGTGACTAAACCCTATACACCACGTTCCAAATTATTATGCAAATTTTCTCAGTTTTTCCTAAATAGTCGATTCAAATGACAGTCGGCATAATTTCTGAGTCATCAACCATTAGAGTATAATTCAAATGTTACTCAACAAAACTGGCAATGAAAACAGTGTTTTTCAAAAATATAAAACTTAAAATGCACTGTTCCAAATTATTATGCACGCAGAGTTTCAAAACATTTTATAGGTTGTAGAGAATTGAAAATGGTCATTTGTTGAATTTGCAGCATTAGTAGATCAATTTCACTGAAATCAAAAGGTAATTCAATCAAAAAACATCTTAACAGGTCAAATTACATATTGACATAGGACCCCTTATTTGATAGCAGTTTTACAATTCTTGTATCCATGGAACTTGTGAGTTTTTGGAAAGTTTCTACTTGAATGTCTTTGCAGGATGTCAGAATAGCCTCCCTGAGCTGATGTTTGGATGTGAACTGCCTCCCACCCTCGTATTTTTTTGTTTGAGGATGCTCCAAAGGTTCTCAATAGGATTGAGGTCAGGGAAGAATGGGGGCCACACCATGAGTTCCTCTCCTTTTATGCGATAGCAGCCAATGATGCAGAGATATTCCTTGTAGCATGAGATGGTGCATTGTCTTGCATGAAGATGGTTGTGTTGCAGAAGGCACAGTTCTTCTCTTTCTACCATGGAAGAAAGTGGTCAGTCAGAAACTCCACATACTTTGTAGAGCTCATTTTCACACCTTCAGGGAGCCTAAAGGGGCCGACCAGCTCTCTCCCTGTGATTCTGGCTCAAAACATGACTCCACCACCTCCTTGCTGACGACACAGCCTTGTTGGGACATGGCGGCCGTCCACCAACCATCGACCACTGCATCCATCTGGACCATCCAGGGTTGCACTGCACTCATCAGTGAACAAGACTGTTTGAAAATTAGTCTTCATGTAGTTCTGGGCCCACTGCAGCCGTTTCTGCTTGTGAGCATTGGTTAGGGGTGGCCGAATAGAAGGTTTATGCACAACTACAAGTCTCTGGAGGATCCTACACCTTGATGTTCGCAGCGCTCCAGAGGCACCAGCAGCTTCAAATATCTGTTTGCTGCTTTGTAATGGCCTTTTAGCAGCTGCTCTCTTAATCTGATGTATTTGTCTGGCAGAAACCTTCTTCATTGTGCCTTTATCTGCACAAGCCCGTGTGTGCTCTGACTCAGCCACAAATCTCTTAACATTATGGTGATCACGCTTAAGTTTTCGTGAAATATCTAAGGTTTTCAATACGTGTCCAAGGCATTTAACTATTTCACGCTTTTCAGCAGCAGAGAGATCATTTTTCTTTCCTATATTGCTTGAAAATGGTGGTCTGCTTAATAATGTGGAACATCCTTCTTTAGTAGTTTTTCCTTTAATTGGGCTCACCTGCCAAACTAATGATCATAGGTGTCCGAGATTGATTTCAGTGATACAAAGAGTCCTGAGACACAATTCCATCCATGGGTTTAATTGAAAAACAACTTATTTAATTTTTATGACACTTAAACACAAATTGCATAATAATTTGGAACACAGTATAAAGGCACCAAAAATCATTTATGCCTTTAATAAAACATACATGTTCTGTGTTCTCAGGTGTGACGGTCAACGGTAAGCTCATCGGCGCCCCGGCACCACCGGGCAGTCACAAGCAGCAGCGTACTTACTTCAGCACTATCACCATTGTGGTGGATAAACCCCAACGCGCCTACATCGAGGTAACACCTAAGAAGGTTATTCTGGATGGACGGGACCGCATTGTTCTGCCCTGCCACTCTACTGTGTCTGTGGACAGTGGAGCGCTGTCTGTGGCCATTGTGGGAAATTCGAATGTGACCGTGACGGTCGGTGGGAACATCAGCTTCGTAATCCTGCTGCATCAGTACAAAAACCCGGCGCCCTACCAGAGAGACCATCTGGGGTTCTACATTGGAAACAACAAGGGGCTGTCGCACAACTGCCACGGTCTGCTAGGTGAGTGTTGAAGGAGTATTCATCTGTAAAATCCTGTTGATCTGAGAACTCCAATCAATAAATACTAAAGCACTGTTCTCAACCTCTGGAGGCTGGAGCACTGACTTAAGTGAATATCTGAATATTTGGTTAAGTAACTATATATGAAATGATTATTTATTATTCACTAAATCCATGCATTTTTACATTCATCAGTCAGGAACAACTTTATAAAGTGTCTGTCTAAAATGGAGTAGGTTCTCTTGGGTTGCAAAATACAACTCCAATCTGTTGGAGCATGGACAGGGGATCTCCATCGGTGTCCCCGAGGTCCACCACCGGCTTGTCGTCAGTCTGGATGTTAGAGTTAGTGGGGTGCGGCCTCTGGACAACAGGCTTGTGTTTGACCAAACTCTGGGGATGTGGGGGATTTAGAGACTGAATCGATGCCTTGGGCTCTTGGCCATGTTCTGAGTCATTCTTAGGGGTTTTTGTAGTAGGGCTACTGTCCAGGGTGTGCTTGGTGCGTAGTACATGTCAAAGCCTTGTATGAATGCTGAGACCCAAGGCTTCCCAGGAGAACACTGGATTATAATGGACAAGGGGTCACCAAAATCAAGAGGAATTATCCTTTGAGCATAGTCAGGTAAAGCCAGAAATGTTCTCACTAAAACTGGAAGTGATTTTGCATTAAGAAGCTACACACTTGGAAGCTACTTGCCAGGTTAGATCACTGCACTTGCGCCAGTATACAAAGTTGCAAGTAAAAAAGGTCACATTTTGAGAAAAGGATAAAAGTATGTCTAATTTAAGTATTTAATTACAAACTAAGCTTTAGATAGCTACACTTTAATCTGGGCTAATCTGGCAGAGTGATTCAGAGATTTGAAAAAACCTGGCTTTATCTGAGTTATATGGAGCTACGTTGTTGCAAATTGTGAATAAATGCAGATTCGTCAGAGAATATATTGTAATAAGATCCATCATCAGCAGGAAATTAACTGACTGGCCTAAAAAAGGCTTAAAATAACCCCCCCCTTCTTTTTCTTTTTTTAAATTTCCTTTCAGGTCAGTTCCTGTACGAGGAAGTAGGATTGGCAGAGCTTCCTGCACAGGGAGATACAAAGCCCTCACTAGTCCTGAAGGTGAAGAACCGCTCAGTGCCCGTTGTTCAGAAAAGTAGGAGGATCTACAGCGGCACACAGAGTGTGGACTGCTGGTTCGCCAGGAATAACGCAGCCAAGCTGATAGACGGAGAGTACAAAGACTATTTGATGTCACACATGTTTGACACAGGAGACTGGCCACATGGGACAAACCGGGTGTGAGATGAGCACAAAGAACTATAGCTTCAGCATTTAATTACCTGACTAAACTCCTTTTAAAGATAATTATCACATCCAAAAAGACCTAAAAGCCTCCACACATTACGTTTTTTTTCCTACTTTCAGGTCCCTTCTGAATATATTTTTATTATTTCTGATGAAAGTCAAAGGTTTTATTATACAATTTCTTATTTTTTACATTAATTATATAATAAAAATGTAAATAAAATATTGAAAACTAGAAAAATTTTAACGTTGCTTTCTGATATCACCTTTTGCACACATGTAAACTTAAAGCTGTAAATCACACCTGTTTACCACTGAGAACAACCCCACCAACTAACCCTTTGTCCTACTGCTGATGAATACATGTAAACCTAACACACCCTTACATACAGCACCTTGTCATCAGGTGGAGGTCACAGGGCTGCAGGCCACACCCACACAGGTGTGCTCTGGCCAGGTCTCACTCAGGTTGTCTGTCATCGTGCTGCAGCGCCCGGGCTGCCACAGGAATTCAACACCGAACACGAGTTCATGTGTCAATCATCTTTAATCATAACACAGAGTAAATACATTCGTAAGAAGCGCTGAGGCAGCTCACGGCCTGTGCATGACAACTCAGATCATGCTGTACCATGCCATCCACAGGATTATAACTCTGTTTATTAAGAAAAAAAAAAAGAGAAAGAAATACAAAATACAATATTACAGACAGTACATATCAAACTGTAGACCTTTGAAATTATAGATGTAAACCATGTAGGTAGGAATACTTTGAGGATAAAGTAACACACATTCATCACTTGACCCGTTTACCACCTTTATCTGGCGAAGACTCAAAACTCTCACACCTTTTCACTAACCTTCCTATTCAATGCATTTACCACAGATTGGACCACTATATAGATTTACAGTTTTCATAACTGAATAAATAAAATTTTGCAAAAGTTTAACACACAGCTGCTGCATCATCACACTGTAGTGTAACATAAAGGCCTCCTATAGGAGACAAAAAAAAAGTCTGAAGTGTTACAAGATGTTCTTTTGTTATTGTTAAAAAGTGCCTAAAAACTACCTGATAATTCAATTTTAAGCTTGACTGATGCTTCTGCATTAAATCTACGACATAGACATTTATCCTACTCCATGTAATTCTCCGGAAGTGCAACTACTCGATTGAGCTGCTTGTTAGTAATATGACGTATTGGAGCAAACATAATGCTCGTGTGAAATATGAAATATAAGTTGTTATTTTATCTGGCTTGCTCACAATGCTAAACCACCACCAATGCACCACATACGGTTTTCTTATTTCCATAGCTTTAATAATTGCTGCATAGTACCGTCTGTCTTCTTTGCAAATGTTTGAAGTAAATCAACCACACCCCCAAAAAAAACAAACTGTTTATAAAAGATGGGTGTAGCCTTCAGGTGTGAAAAGTGAAGCCAATGCAGAAGCACTTTGAGCCTGCATTCTTTCTAATGGCCAGCAGGAGGCAACTGTTAAAGTAGTCAAAAGGAGCCATGTTGTATGAGGAAAAATGATCCAACTTCTTCAGCCTGAGGGACACTGGCTTAGTACCTGGAGCCTGGCTCGCAGTCACCGGTTGTCAGGGAAAAATCCTAGATCAGGTACTAATAGTTGCTGGAAGGCTGCTGGCTACGGAAGTATGATTCCTCGATCGGTTGACGAGCAGCTGCTTGCCGTCACTGAAAAGCTCCTTGTGATGGCTTTGATTACTAGCAGATTGCTGTGGTTGCCTAAAGTTTGTGTGTAAGATGTCAACTCGTCTGTAAAGAGTTGTGAAAGTAAACCGGAAACACAGAACATTTACCTTCAAATTAAAAGTTAATCCTTTTCAAACATGTTAGATTCAGTCTTAAGGTAAAAAAATTTACTGTAAAAGGCTGTGCTTAGCAAGTGTTTGTAGACAAAACAGTGTCTTCCATGCAAACTAAAGGCGACTGCAGCAATCTCTTATCAAACAGACTTCTGCAACTTCCGGTAACCACTGACCAAAGTGTCAGGGAGTGCGCATTCACCAGCCTGTGTGACTTAGGTCTTACTTGACCTGTGAACTCTGTAAAGATATTTCTAATGGGTCTCAATTGCTAGTTTAAAGCATGCTTCACTACAGCATGGTATTCATTCTCTTTATATATAAAGACAAAGAGGGGGAAGTGTAAGTGTATGTATACTTTTACTAAATCACTTGTGTAGCCTTTAATGTAGTAAAAGATAATCTGAAGAGTATTCATCCAAATCAGGTCAAAACCAGTTTCAAAATGGCCAAACGTGAGGCTTTAAAACAGTGGCTACATCTGTCTTTTATGTAGTTTAGGATTAGGATGCAACAGCTAGCTCTGATGTTAAATCGCTAGTTCACAGTGGTATACTTTTATTTAACGATGGCCTCATTTAGAGTAAAACAGACAACATCTTTTATATACAGTCTATGGAAGGAAAGCAACACAATGACGGCTGCTGTTTCGGTGGTGCAATGTCAGAGCAAGGTTATCCATAGATTAAACGCAGGAGTATAAATCAAGCTTAAGAGGTGTTGGTGGTGTATTTCATCAGCCACATTATCCACATGTTGAAAGTGCAGCAGCCAAAGTACTGACGTGTGCGGTTCAACAGAAAAACAAAAAAAACAAAAAAATCCCACTGATCGCCCTTTTACCTTAAAGTAAACAGCCGGAGGGAGAACGTGCAGGAATGACTATAATTACACCTTAAATAAAAAGGTGGATTCAAAGTGATTATATTTGAGTATAACCTTAGAGAGCACTTTTATATATATAGTGTATACTTTCTTTCTCCTCTTTGAAATATGACACTCGATAAATGACTCTCTTTAGAGAAACAACATTTCCAAAAGTCCCTGGAGTTGAGAGAAGACAGATTAATTTTAGTCTTTGTCATTACCACCCGTAGATTTTGCCCTGTGGGCACCGCGCTCCTCAATGATCTCTCCCCACACACGTGGCGTGTTCAGCTGTGGTTTCTCTGATGTTCTCTTGCAGTAAACGGAGGCAGCAAGGTGAGAGGATAAAGACTTTCTAATTCCCAAAACGCTACGTGATGCACAGTGCATGCATATACTGAGTCGACCTCCAGTTCTAAGTGTTCTAACCTTCGATGCGGAAGAAGGCAGCTAAAGGTATTCACATTCACAGGTTATACGACCTTAAATTGTGCCTTTGCTTGCAAAGAAGCTGATATTAAGACTGACGACAGTCTGAGAAGACGTGGATGGAAGTTTGTTTTTCTTATTTATGCTGTTATGTGTTGTGTGTGGGGACAGTCGATAATCGAGGACACGTCACCTGGGTTTACACCGCCACCCAGCTTGGTCTCAGTGGTCCACCTGAGTACTGCACATAGGGGACCGGTTCAACCTCCGCCGGCTCCTCCTCCCCCTCTGAAGCCTCCTCTGTGTCTGTCTCAGCCGACAGCAGGACCTGAGAGAGGGGGATTTTGTTAGCCACCAGAGCTTAAAGTAGAGCAGCACTAACTATAAGCTAAAGACAAAGAACAGATGACTCATTTTCAGCTGTAGTGTGTTTAGACTTTGCGTCCTAGGCAAAAAGCTGGGAAATCTCTCAGCTCTGGATTCCCAGTCCACAGTGGAAAAATACCCCTGTTTATTTGCAGCTTTGAAGACACTCTCCAGAAGCAGGAGGAATTCAACTCTCTAAGGAGCAGAATTCCACAACTATTAGACATTTAAAGTACTAAAAAAGTTCCATATGTTTCTTTAAAATAGGGTTTGACATGTGGAAAATCTGTTAAAAGGGTGAGCTTAGAGATTAGTAAAGAGTAATATCGGAATAAAAGAGTAGGAGCGTGCATGTTTGATCCTTTCCAACCCTAACCAGGTAGTTTCAGTGCCTAAATCTATCCAAACAGCAAAAGAAAATGAAGATTAAGCGTGAAAGAAAACATTAATTAAGTGTAAAGGACTTCTGGAAAAGAGGGAAATATCTAAACTACAAACAGACTGTGAAATACTCAATGAGCTCAAACTGCCATGAGAATGTGCTTTTGCAACTTTACTGTTGCAAAAGTCAGAGTGGTCCCAAATTCTACACAAGGGCAAACAGCCAAAGTTAACATCAACTTTTTAAATGTTCATCCGTTTGTGAGTATGAATCAAACAGGTGTTCCCCAAGGGACAATTTCAAGCCATTAAACCTCCAGCTGTGTTTGACCAGAGCTTTAATCCCTGTAGCTGATGTGGAAAACTGGGAACCCAGATTAAATAGAATGTACAACGCAGCAGGTGTAACTGAATCACTGTCAGTTAAGCATAAGTTAGGACTTTAAGCTTTGGTAAATGTGGGGATTTCATCATTTCAAGGCTTTCACACATGCTATGTGCCTTCTTAGGTGCCTTTAAGGCCCTGTGAACTGATTTATTGCTAATGGTTCACTCACACAAGAGTAAATATAAGACTGTAAACGCCCTTGTGAGTAGGCGAAATTTGAAGTGAATATTTTTGACTTTTTATGGCCGATTCCACGTACTGATCATACAGAGATTGAGTTTGTTGCACACATTATCTCTGTGCAACCACGTTTGAACACAGGCGATTGTACAGGTTGCCTTTGACCTGTCAGCCTGTCTCCAAACTTGTATAGACTGCAACCACTGTCAGATATATTGTCAAAGGTTAACAAACATCTTATTTAAGTCAAAGTCAAAAAGACTTTATTTATCCCCAAGGGGCAATTAAGATAGATGATACCTTGCCGACCATACATACAATACACAGACATCACATTGGGGAGACAGGTCAGGCTAGGTAGCACTGGCCGGTCGACCACACGAACAGCGACCCGAACCGAAACCATAGAAAATGCACGACATGAGGAAAGACGAGGAGAAAAAGAGGCTTTAAAGACAGATTTCCAACACGTGGTAATCAATCAAGCGCACCTCATCTGCACCGCGCTCAGGAGAAAAGCACAGAGACACAGGATTTGTCTCTCTGGATTTGAACCCAGGACCTTCTTGCTGTGTAACAGTACTAAAACTGAGCATCCATGCTGACTTCTGTATTTGTAGCGTTGCAGCTATACTCTCGTTAAACTCTTGTTAATCTTCTTCTATAACAGTCAGTCTAACTAACCACAACAACAGTAACTCCACTAAGAGCTCATCCAAATCAATGCCCGTCTTTCTGCTGTCCTCCTCCATTCAGCTTTCCATAACATCTGCATGATGAAACAAATTATAAATGTCACTTTTATTCTTGGTATGAAGGCTTGATTTATGTCTCCTTGGCAGACGACCAGGGAAAAGAAAAGAAGAGGGAGGGATAAACACTCTCATCACATTGCACACAAGGGTCACGCACCCCAGCAGTCATTCGCCTTCAAGTCTCTGAGTTCAGCCTTTCCTTAGAGGAAAAGAAGAATATCAGAAGCTTCTATGCCTGGTATGAATTACTACAAGAAACCTCTTCCAACTTTGTCAGACTAGACAAACCAGCATCCAACCACGCACACACGAAAAGCCTGCTTGTGTGGGCTTCCTCTTGATCAAGTGGCATCCAATAAGAGGCTTTTTCTGCGTGTTATTACCCTTTACCCCTTTCCCTTTATTTTTTCTGTGTAATACAGACAAAGGGTGAGAAACCCATTTAAATATCAATAATCCTACATCTCCTTTTAAATGTCTGCTGAGGTTTTAATTCTATACGCAAAACCACGCGCAAACATTTTCATTACGGGAGTCTGAAACTTCGACAACCAACTATAATCAAGCTAAAATCGCCTAATTCAACAGCACTGATGAAAGCTCGAGAGAAAAGTCTGACTCAGTGTTTCTTGGACTAAATTTATGGGTTTGGATCCTCATTAGATCAAGCGTAAAGAGAAAAACAACAGGTGCAGTTCACACCCAGCGAGACAGTGTTGGTACTAGGGCTGCCACAAACGATTATTTTGATAGTCGACTAGTCACAGATTATTTTTGCGATTAGTCGACTAATCAGATCATCATCCATTGGACGTAAAACGTACAGCTTATTGCACCAGCAGCATCTGCTCTTATATAACTATCATTAGCTTACAGCTTTAAGTGTTTAAGGTATGTGCTAACTAAAAATAAAGACAAGATGATAGTTTATTAAATTTGAATGAAATTTGCAGATTGTTTCAGTGAAGTTGAATAAACTCCTTGCTATCTAAAATATAACGGGACACTGGAGTATATTCTCGAGCATCTCACACTTCTGATAATCAGCTGTCTGCTTGATGTTTATTCAGCTGTGTAAAAACTATAACTTTAATCTCAGCCAAACCGATTTACTCAGGAACAAATAAAATACTAAAAAAAGCCAAACAATAAAATTTTTAAGTTATCTAAGTGACTTATATATCACGTTTAACCTGAGTAGCGAAAGACGGCGGTGGGTTTGAAAACGATTTGCCGGGAGTCCGGTGTTCTCACGGCTCTAGTTAGCCTTGCCCCCGGCTAGCTATCGAGCTAGTGGGTAACAGACGTCTCCGAAAACGTCGGAGCGCTTTTGAAAATATGTGGTGTCTTGATAAACTGAGCAGATATTTGAGGTTTACACAGCTACATTCTCGCCTGAAAATATGTTAAACGTTTATTTTGTGACCCAGAAAGAATAATAAGAGTAATATTAAAACTAAGTAGCTGCCGCCATTGTTGGAAACTGAGCTGGGCTGCGCTATGAATTCTGGGACAGAGCTGCTTCTTCTTCTTCGGGGTTTAACGGCAGCTGGCATCCTTGTACATGCAGTGCTGCCATCTTCTGTTTCAGTCCGTTATTACACTCTTAAATCCTACTACTTATTCCTGCATCTTTTGTGATCTTACAAAGCTTCAAACGACGCGTTGACTATTAAATTAGTCGTCGACGATTTTGATAGTCGACGTAATCGTGACTATTCGACTAATCGTGGCAGCCCTAGTTGGTACATTAACGCTCATTTCTACACACGATGAAAGATTTTTCTTCAAAAAGGAAAGGCATTCAGCTTTCACATGGTATGGTTGGATCTGTCTTGGTTAATAGTCCCAGAGGGTGTTTGGTGGGAACAAAGTTTTTTCAGGGTTATTTCCTTTTTTGGAACAAAACATTTATAATAATAACAATTAAAAAAAAACATCAATGAGTCACTTCCAGAACTCACACGAGTCTGTCAGATTCCTCCAGGGATTTAATTTAACTGATGGCTGAATAAAAATACTGAGATTTTAACCCTGCATGGACTAAAAATTCAAAATTCAAACCCTAAAATTTGAAAAGAAAATGTAATATCGAACAATATCATATTATCTGTGTATTCTTTTTAACTTTTAAATAACTGTTTGGCTTCTATATGAACACTAAAGAAAACTAATGGCTTCATATTAAAAATTACAATTACATACAGCAACTGAAATGCCTGCAGACTCAAACACATTTGCAATGAGGTCTTACCACAAAAAACCAAAAACAAATTACTGGAAATAGTAAAGAAACAAAGCAGTGGGCCCTTGGAGTAAAAGAATAGAAAATGATGTTTGTTTGTTTTTTTTAATAAATATCTGTGACTGGCTGTGGTTTTATCTGTACAAAGATAAAGAACAGTATGGGGATATTTTAATGAAAAGATCCTACCATATGATGGTAACCAAATGATACTCTGGTATTTTTTCCCCTTTTAAATCTTGATGGCGTTCATCAGCTGGAGCTAAAACGCTGATAATTTACTGTCACTGCTACAAACTATAAACCCACAAATATAACTGTGTGGGTAATATAGCACCGGTACGTCAAATATTGACTCAACTCACAAAAGGCAAAGGCTCTGGTGGAGAAAATACAAAAAAAGTGCTTCTGCTAATTACAGTTCAATTGAAATACTTTCAATTGTTTTTCCTACAGAAGTGATATTTTATCACAATAATAACAGCTGCTATTAAACTGGTAAGTGATATTATTAAAGCACTAGTTTGTCAGCTTGGCAGACAGACACAGAAATTCTGACTTCCTTGTCAAATACGTCCACTCTGCTGGGTCTTCCTCCTCCTACCTGTCTGTAAGAAAAGGGGAGCCCCAGGGTTCCATACTAGGCCCACTGCTGTTCTCATGTGTAACTATAAAACAATGTTTACGAGTGACAACAGGCAAATGCTGCATTCTTATTTCAGCAGACATATATATGGTCTATCTGCTTCAGCAGCATTAGCCTTTAAATTCTTACAGTCGGGTTTTGATGTTGTTTAGTCCAAGCTTGAATTAAATGGGCACAAATCCAGTTTGATTGTGATGTGATGTTTTTACACAGCAACAGTTACTCTCACCCTTGACTCCTCACTGTCCACCCACGGCAGAGATTCGGGCTTCTTCACCGAGCTGTCAGACGAGTCGTCCAGGCTCTTCATTGTCTTATACTTCCTCATCATCAAGCTGTCCACCACCCAGAACATGATAGACTACAGGGGGAGACAGAGACACCACAAGGTGGTACCTACAAAGCAGTCAAAAACTGTCCTGATTAGTTTCACTTTCTCATCATGAAAACAGAACTTACGTTGACTATGAAGGGCACGATAAGCATGACGAGGGCCAACTCCAGCAGAGGGTTAGCTATGTAGCTCAGCAACACCTCCTGTAACTGGAACAGAAGATGAAAACTGATTAATAATAACAATGGATGGTTGAAGGAGTTTTAAATAAATTGAGACCGTCAAATAACGACAATTGTTGCTATGACGAAGGCTAATTTTACAACACAAATATTCTCAATGTTACAAAAACAAACTCTCTTTGAAACAGACTTCATGTTTACACTGGGATCAGGAGAAGTCATTTTTTCACCATCTTCCTTGTTTATGTTTCTTGGTCAAAAGTTCTTAAGTGGCAAAGTTTGTTGCTCATGAACTTTCCATTTCTGATTTTTTTTATTTATTTATTTATTGCATATTTCTAGGAAACAGTGAAGGAAAAAAATCACAAGGATTTCATAAGTTTCAAAAACTTCTTTTGGCAAATAAATACTTTTATATTCTCTCCCATATTTGCCTCAAAGACAAACCAAACAATGCTAGATGTTAGGGGTGCAACGATACTCGTATCGATATTGAACCGTTCCATACAGTGCTTTCGGTTCGGTACGCATATGTATCGAACAATACAAAATTTTTAATTTATTTTATCAACTTTCCTTCTGACGATGCTGTCTGTGTTGAGCGCTCAGTGGATCTGCACTCGACAGTGCAGCCTAAGCGGAGTAGTCGAACGCAGATTCACAGAGCGCAGGGAAAGCTAGCGAGACAGAAGTTAACCACTCCTTGCAACATGGCAAATTGAACCTCCCCCACCCTCATTCAGATGTGGCGTTTGGAACTATTTTGGTTTTCATGTGACGTATGACCCTGAAGGTAAGCGCGTCATGGACTAAAGTAAAACAGTATGTTGGATGTGCCACGCAATGCTCAATTACATGGGTGGGAGCTAGTGTGTTAGCGCAGTTTGCTCATTAACGTGTTGGCCGTCCAGCCCCACGCACGGGGCGATCCGCGGTAGCTTGTTAACGGAGATTTGCCGTGTTGTGGCGTTAACGTCATTTCAGATTAACGCTGACAGCACTAGTGGGAACACAACGAATATGACTGCACATTTACTCCGACATCATCCTAGTGCAAAGACAAGTGGAAACAGACAAAAACAACAAGCACACATGCTACAAACTTTACCCGAGTCATTTAGACAGCCGTTAGCACATGATTCTCCTGATATGTTTAATATGCTGCTGAGAATATAGCCCAGAAGAAGAGTATAGTATAGCTTTTATTTTGGAAAGAGCCATTTCTCTGTAATAAACTATCTCAGCCCTGCCCGTCAGGCTATCGTAGGAAGGAAAAATATATGTCAATGCTTTTGCATTCTTTCGGAAATGTAGTTGGGTAATTATGTCATTGGCATCGGTGAGCCACTGTCAATATGTGACATATTGAAATCGCGTTTCAATTTGCACTTGTTTTTTGCTTTCACTTTGCAATCGCACGAACTGTGTACAGGGAGTGCAGAATTATAAGGCAAGTTGTATTTTTGAGGAATAATTTTATTATTGAACAACAACCATGTTCTCAATGAACCCACAAAACTCATTAATATCAAAGCTGAATGTTTTTGGAAGTAGTTTTTAGTTTGTTTTTAGTTTTAGCTATTTTAGGGGGATATCTGTGTGTGCAGGTGACTATTACTGTGCATAATTATTAGGCAACTTAACAAAAAACAAATATATACCCATTTCAATTATTGATTTTTACCAGTGAAACCAATATAACATCTCCACATTCACAAATATACATTCCTGACATTCAAAAACAAAACAAAAACAAATCAGCGACCAATATAGCCACCTTTCTTTGCAAGGACACTCAAAAGCCTGCCATCCATGGATTCTGTCAGTGTTTTGATCTGTTCACCATCAACATTGCGTGCAGCAGCAACCACAGCCTCCCAGACACTGTTCAGAGAGGTGTACTGTTTTCCCTCCTTGTAAATCTCACATTTGATGATGGACCACAGGTTCTCAATGGGGTTCAGATCAGGTGAACAAGGAGGCCATGTCATTAGTTTTTCTTCTTTTATACCCTTTCTTGCCAGCCACGCTGTGGAGTACTTGGACGCGTGTGATGGAGCATTGTCCTGCATGAAAATCATGTTTTTCTTGAAGGATGCAGACTTCTTCCTGTACCACTGCTTGAAGAAGGTGTCTTCCAGAAACTGGCAGTAGGACTGGGAGTTGAGCTTGACTCCATCCTCAACCCGAAAAGGCCCCACAAGCTCATCTTTGATGATACCAGCCCAAACCAGTACTCCACCTCCACCTTGCTGGCGTCTGAGTCGGACTGGAGCTCTCTGCCCTTTACCAATCCAGCCACGGGCCCATCCATCTGGCCCATCAAGACTCACTCTCATTTCATCAGTCCATAAAACCTTAGAAAAATCAGTCTTGAGATATTTCTTGGCCCAGTCTTGACGTTTCAGCTTTTGTGTCTTGTTCAGTGGTGGTCGTCTTTCAGCCTTTCTTACCTTGGCCATGTCTCTGAGTATTGCACACCTTGTGCTTTTGGGCACTCCAGTGATGTTGCAGCTCTGAAATATGGCCAAACTGGTGGCAAGTGGCATCTTGGCAGCTGCACGCTTGACTTTTCTCAGTTCATGGGCAGTTATTTTGCGCCTTGGTTTTTCCACGCGCTTCTTGCGACCCTGTTGACTATTTTGAATGAAACGCTTGATTGTTCGATGATCACGCTTCAGAAGCTTTGCAATTTTGAGACTGCTGCATCCCTCTGCAAGATATCTCACTATTTTTGACTTTTCTGAGCCTGTCAAGTCCTTCTTTTGACCCATTTTGCCAAAGGAAAGGAAGTTGCCTAATAATTATGCACACCTGATATAGGGTGTTGATGTCATTAGACCACACCCCTTCTCATTACAGAGATGCACATCACCTAATATGCTTAATTGGTAGTAGGCTTTCGAGCCTATACAGCTTGGAGTAAGACAACATGCATGAAGAGGATGATGTGGACAAAATACTCATTTGCCTAATAATTCTGCACTCCCTGTAATAGTGAGCGACAGTACTGATTGGTGAGTGACGATAATTTGCGCACCAATTCCTCTGACATCGTCTTATCAATCGTCAGCTTACTATGCAAACATGACAAGTGAAATCTCCCGCAGCAAGCTTAAACATGTGAGAGGTTGATCGCGCAGGGAATCGCTGAGCGTTATGTGAGTGCGTGTGTAAAAGCAGCAGGATATATATTTTAGTTCAGCCAAATAAGACAGGTCAGGGTGAAGAAGTGACAACCAAAGAAAAGCTTACCACAAAACAGAAAAGTTATGACAAATCAGACTATGAGGCAAAAAGAAAGTGCAGCTTTATGGTTTCATGGACAAAAGAATTTCTGTGGCTGCAATATGACGAGCTAAATAACCAGGGGTGCACATAAGTGGTCCGCATGTGCGCATTCGCTGTCAAAATAAAAAACGCGCACAAGATAAGAAGTTGCAACGCGTGTTTGCGTACATAAGATTTTCTGGAGGAGGACAGACATTTCTTTAGAACTCTTAAAGATGTCGAAGAAGCAAGCTCCTTTAAGCAATTACTGTGATGTTCCTCCACCTCCAAAGAAATGTCAGAAGGAGTCCGAACCACAAAAGAAGCGCGTGTTCTCGGAAAAGTGGTTGCAGGAGGTGAGCTGGCTTCAAACAAATGATGAACGCACAGAGATGTGGTGCAGAATGTGCCGTGAAAATCCCACTCTAGCGGACAAAAACAGTGCCTTTTATATGGACGCAAACGCGTGTTGCAACTTCTTATCTGGTGCGCGTCTTTTATTTTGACAGCGAATGCGCACCTGCGGACCACTTATGTGCACCCGTGTAAATAACATAATGTTCTGCCGGGTGTGTTGTTGGTTTTCCCTCGATTTCTGAGTCGACAAGCGCCTTTGTTACTGGGACCAGTAATTTTAAGAAAGGCCCCCATTAGAACCCATGAGAAATGCAAGAAATGCATTATTATTATTCCAGAAATAAACAGTTAAACATTTTTCTGGTGTTACGATTTCATTTCAGTAGGTAAATAGTGTAAAACATATTTGCTTATATAGGAAATATCTGTTACACAGAGTGGTGATAGCATGACACGTTCAAGGTAACAGTGAATGAGCAACAACTGGACTTAAATACATAAATAGCCCTTTTTGAACTAGAAGTCATAGTCATACATTTCCTTCACACCCAAATGCATTGGGGACAATCGAAGGTTCAGTATCTTGCCCTTTGACGTGTGGACTGATAGCACTGGGGACTGAAGCACTGATTAGTACACATAGCCACAGCTGCCCAACATAAATGATTCCATGTTGGTTAAAGACCAAATCAATCAGCTGCATATACACTGCAAAAACTCAAAATCTTATCAAGTATATTTCTCTTGTTTCTAGTCAAAATTTCTCATCACACTTAAAATACGAGAAATCAGCTACAGAGTAACATTTCAGTGAGATATAGGAACTTGTGAAAAAGTCTTGAAAACATATTATATTATTTTATTGTTTTATTTTTTGTACCTTTTAACATTTCACAAAGTAAACTTGTTTTGTATTATGAACACATGTTTTTGCTGGCTGGTTAGAGTTGCATGGATCGCAGATTTATCTGTTTTTTGTGAATATAAGCTGCTGACTGGTGAGCAGAATTTTCAGCTTGGTACGTTAGTGTTCATCAGTTAATCAGAAAACATATTTAGTGCTTATAACAAATATATTATGCTAAATAAAGACAGATTTTTCCACAATGTATATGATAGTAAGAGTTAGTAAACCTCTATTAAAGTCTCCCTCTGCAGTCTGTTGTTTCTTAGATTCAGCATTGAAACTGAATTTAAAACAAAACATAGATGACATTCTGTCGCTTCGGCAACCACCAAGATCTCACTGCCTACAGACATTCAGTAACTCTCATTGGATAATGTTAATAAATATCTTTCACTAAATATGAACGTTTTCTACCTGTCCTTGTTTAAATTATGAAAGAAGTTATTATGCCTGAGAATCTCTAGAATGTCGAATACTTTCCACTAAACAGTTGTCTTCTACTTTGGTTAGTTTTTTTAACAACCATTTAAAAAACATATTTTGCTTTTGTTTTATTTTTTACTGCAATTCCTGTAGAGTAGCTTTTATAGTGTTAATTCAGTATGTGCTACAAAATAAAAGCCTTTCCTTTACATTAGGTTTGTGGGCATTTTATTTTGAATTGTTCCAATCATGGCACTTCAAAGGAACATCACATGACAGGAACAGCCTGTGATGTCACTGTGCACATTCTACTGGAAAAACCTATAAATAGGGGAGACATTCAACCGACTTTAGTGAATCTCGGATGGCAGAAACACAAAGCAACCTGGTTGTTAAAACAAAGACAAGGCAGCCGCAGAGAAACGCAGACGCAAGCGCTGACGCATCTACAATGGCAGAAGCAAAAATAGAAATGGTCATCACACCAAAACCTGAGGTTGATAAAGCCGCACAACCAAATACTGAAAAGTCTCCTGTGGCACAACCACCAAAGGAAACGGTTGTGAAACCAAAGAAACAAAAAAAGCAAAAACAGGAAAGAGTGGCTGAAGAACCAAGAAGACCAATTACTCGGGCATATGCCCGGGCTCTTCTTGAAGCTCAAAACAGCACGGGTGATGGAGCAAACCCGAAAAATGAAGAAATGCAAAAAAACACTGAAGCCACTTCTGAAAGACAAAAGGTTGAATCCCTCCCCATTTCAAATGCAAAGGAGGACATGGAGAGAGAGAGAAATGGGAAGAACCCCAGCAGACCAGACCCTGTGCCTAATGGAGGGACTTGGCAATATCAACCCATTCCCACATTTAGACCCCCGTTTGATCCCTGGCACGAGATTGGTGCTCTCAGACACCAACTGGAAGCCTCCCAATACCATCAGAACAACCTTTACTGTAAAATGGTAGGTGCAAACAAGAGGGCCTCTTATCACCAGTTTCAGGTGAACAAACTCCATGAAGAAATTCATGAGAACAAGCAAAATCACGAGGAAACGATTAAAGACCTCATAGAGCAGCTGGAAAAGGCTTCTAGTAATAAGCCCAATGACATCAGTGAGACAGACACTCTCGCAAATGACAATGAAGCTATTGTCATATTGGATGAGGTGATAGCTACCCTGCAGGACCAAATCAGCCACCCTACCACAGAGCAGTGTGTGGAGTCTGCCACTCCAACCACAGAGGCTTCACACACTGACTCTGTAGGACTGAAGTCCTCTAAGGAGGCTGAATTTGAGCTCAAATGTAGGATTCAGCAAGAGCAGATTGAGATGCTCCAGAAACAGCTCCTAGCAGCTCAAAATCAGCTTGAAGAGCAGGCCGTTAAACATAGGCAGGAGCAGGAGACACTCAACCTGGAAATCAGTGACCTGAAATCCCAGCTCTGCCCCAACAAGGCCCTTCATGATTTGAAGGTAGAGTCTGTTGAGCGAGAGCTGAAAGGGGCCAAAGCTTCCTCACTGAAAATCCCACAGCAGCACAAAGAACAAAATTCCACTGCTGCAAATGAAATGCATAAATGTGAGCCTCTGAAAGAAAACGAGACTGGAGAACAGGAGAAGATGGAGAAAGAGGACTCACTGCCATCCACTGCAATGTCTCTGCAAGAGCCTCAGAAAGATAAAGACACCACAGAACAACAGAAGATAAAAAAAGAAGAGTCAGCTGCATTTTCTGTACAGGAATCTTTGCAAAGTCAACGAGACAAACAGAAAATGCTCAATGTCAAGGTGGCTGAACTCGAGAATGAAGTTAAGAGCCTGCCAGAGATTCCGCCAAGTAAGAAGAAGAACAAGAAGAAGCGGAACTGTGCGCGTCCCCAATTTCACATAATTGGTCTCAACATCAAGTCCTAAAAATCATATTTATATACAACTAAATTGTCAGTGAACATTTGAACCCCTCTCGGTCGAGACAGAAGGCCACCCCTTCCTGAGCCCGGTTCTGTCAGAGGTTTCTCCTCATTAAGAGGGAGTTTTTCCTCTCCACTGTCGCCAAGTGCTTGCTCATAGGGGATTTGGGGGCTTTTTTTTTAAACACCAACCACTGATAAGTTCACTGACATCAAATTTAAGACTCAGCAAATATGGAAATGGATCATTCGTCATCAAGTGAGGAATCATCCATTTAAAACATGTTTGCTGAGTCATATTTAGTTGTATATAAATATGATTTCTGTCACACTAAGGCCAATCACAGACTAATTTGGACAATTGGTAAAAAATAAATAAATTGAAAAAATTGAAAAAAAGTAGTTGTGTCATTGTTTCGTGTAGATTTCAAATAACATGCCATTTTATGTCAACATATTTCTGTTACATTTGTAGTGCTCGTGGTTTTGTATTATGAACACATGTTTTTGCTGGCTGGTTAGAGTTGCATGGATCGCAGATTTATCCGTTTTTTGTGAATATAAGCTGCTGACTGGTGAGCAGAATTTTCAGCTTGGTACGTTAGTGTTCATCAGTTAATCAGAAAACATATTTAGTGCTTATAACAAATATATTATGCTAAATAAAGACAGATTTTTCCACAATGTATATGATAGTAAGAGTTAGTAAACCTCTATTAAAGTCTCCCTCTGCAGTCTGTTGTTTCTTAGATTCAGCATTGAAACTGAATTTAAAACAAAACATAGATGACATTCTGTCGCTTCGGCAACCACCAAGATCTCACTGCCTACAGACATTCAGTAACTCTCATTGGATAATGTTAATAAATATCTTTCACTAAATATGAACGTTTTCTACCTGTCCTTGTTTAAATTATGAAAGAAGTTATTATGCCTGAGAATCTCTAGAATGTCGAATACTTTCCACTAAACAGTTGTCTTCTACTTTGGTTAGTTTTTTTAACAACCATTTAAAAAACATATTTTGCTTTTGTTTTATTTTTTACTGCAATTCCTGTAGAGTAGCTTTTATAGTGTTAATTCAGTATGTGCTACAAAATAAAAGCCTTTCCTTTACATTAGGTTTGTGGGCATTTTATTTTGAATTGTTCCAATCATGGCACTTCAAAGGAACATCACATGACAGGAACAGCCTGTGATGTCACTGTGCACATTCTACTGGAAAAACCTATAAATAGGGGAGACATTCAACAGACTTTAGTGGATCTCGGATGGCAGAAACACAAAGCAACCTGGTTGTTAAAACAAAGACAAGGCAGACGCAGAGAAACGCAGACGCAAACGCTGACGCATCTACAATGGCAGAAGCAAAAATAGAAATGGTCATCACACCAAAACCTGAAAAGTCTCCTGTGGCACAACCACCAAAGGAAACGGTTGTGAAACCAAAGAAACAAAAAAAGCAAAAACAGGAAAGAGTGGCTGAAGAACCAAGAAGACCAATTACTCGGGCATATGCCCGGGCTCTTCTTGAAGCTCAAAACAGCACGGGTGATGGAGCAAACCCGAAAAATGAAGAAATGCAAAAAAACACTGAAGCCACTTCTGAAAGACAAAAGGTTGAATCCCTCCCCATTTCAAATGCAAAGGAGGACATGGAGAGAGAGAGAAATGGGAAGAACCCCAGCAGACCAGACCCTGTGCCTAATGGAGGGACTTGGCAATATCAACCCATTCCCACATTTAGACCCCCGTTTGATCCCTGGCACGAGATTGGTGCTCTCAGACACCAACTGGAAGCCTCCCAATACCATCAGAACAACCTTTACTGTAAAATGGTAGGTGCAAACAAGAGGGCCTCTTATCACCAGTTTCAGGTGAACAAACTCCATGAAGAAATTCATGAGAACAAGCAAAATCACGAGGAAACGATTAAAGACCTCATAGAGCAGCTGGAAAAGGCTTCTAGTAATAAGCCCAATGACATCAGTGAGACAGACACTCTCGCAAATGACAATGAAGCTATTGTCATATTGGATGAGGTGATAGCTACCCTGCAGGACCAAATCAGCCACCCTACCACAGAGCAGTGTGTGGAGTCTGCCACTCCAACCACAGAGGCTTCACACACTGACTCTGTAGGACTGAAGTCCTCTAAGGAGGCTGAATTTGAGCTCAAATGTAGGATTCAGCAAGAGCAGATTGAGATGCTCCAGAAACAGCTCCTAGCAGCTCAAAATCAGCTTGAAGAGCAGGCCGTTAAACATAGGCAGGAGCAGGAGACACTCAACCTGGAAATCAGTGACCTGAAATCCCAGCTCTGCCCCAACAAGGCCCTTCATGATTTGAAGGTAGAGTCTGTTGAGCGAGAGCTGAAAGGGGCCAAAGCTTCCTCACTGAAAATCCCACAGCAGCACAAAGAACAAAATTCCACTGCTGCAAATGAAATGCATAAATGTGAGCCTCTGAAAGAAAACGAGACTGGAGAACAGGAGAAGATGGAGAAAGAGGACTCACTGCCATCCACTGCAATGTCTCTGCAAGAGCCTCAGAAAGAAAAAGACACCACAGAACAACAGAAGATAAAAAAAGAAGAGTCAGCTGCATTTTCTGTACAGGAATCTTTGCAAAGTCAACGAGACAAACAGAAAATGCTCAATGTCAAGGTGGCTGAACTCGAGAATGAAGTTAAGAGCCTGCCAGAGATTCCGCCAAGTAAGAAGAAGAACAAGAAGAAGCGGAACTGTGCGCGTCCCCAATTTCACATAATTGGTCTCAACATCAAGTCCTAAAAATCATATTTATATACAACTAAATTGTCAGTGAACATTTGAACCCCTCTCGGTCGAGACAGAAGGCCACCCCTTCCTGAGCCCGGTTCTGTCAGAGGTTTCTCCTCATTAAGAGGGAGTTTTTCCTCTCCACTGTCGCCAAGTGCTTGCTCATAGGGGATTTGGGGGCTTTTTTTTAACACCAACCACTGATAAGTTCACTGACATCAAATTTAAGACTCAGCAAATATGGAAATGGATCATTCGTCATCAAGTGAGGAATCATCCATTTAAAACATGTTTGCTGAGTCATATTTAGTTGTATATAAATATGATTTCTGTCACACTAAGGCCAATCACAGACTAATTTGGACAATTGGTAAAAAATAAATAAATTGAAAAAATTGAAAAAAAGTAGTTGTGTCATTGTTTCGTGTAGATTTCAAATAACATGCCATTTTATGTCAACATATTTCTGTTACATTTGTAGTGCTCGTGGTTTTGTATTATGAACACATGTTTTTGCTGGCTGGTTAGAGTTGCATGGATCGCAGATTTATCCGTTTTTTGTGAATATAAGCTGCTGACTGGTGAGCAGAATTTTCAGCTTGGTACGTTAGTGTTCATCAGTTAATCAGAAAACATATTTAGTGCTTATAACAAATATATTATGCTAAATAAAGACAGATTTTTCCACAATGTATATGATAGTAAGAGTTAGTAAACCTCTATTAAAGTCTCCCTCTGCAGTCTGTTGTTTCTTAGATTCAGCATTGAAACTGAATTTAAAACAAAACATAGATGACATTCTGTCGCTTCGGCAACCACCAAGATCTCACTGCCTACAGACATTCAGTAACTCTCATTGGATAATGTTAATAAATATCTTTCACTAAATATGAACGTTTTCTACCTGTCCTTGTTTAAATTATGAAAGAAGTTATTATGCCTGAGAATCTCTAGAATGTCGAATACTTTCCACTAAACAGTTGTTTTCTACTTTGGTTAGTTTTTTTAACAACCATTTAAAAAACATATTTTGCTTTTGTTTTATTTTTTACTGCAATTCCTGTAGAGTAGCTTTTATAGTGTTAATTCAGTATGTGCTACAAAATAAAAGCCTTTCCTTTACATTAGGTTTGTGGGCATTTTATTTTGAATTGTTCCAATCATGGCACTTCAAAGGAACATCACATGACAGGAACAGCCTGTGATGTCACTGTGCACATTCTACTGGAAAAACCTATAAATAGGGGAGACATTCAACCGACTTTAGTGAATCTCGGATGGCAGAAACACAAAGCAACCTGGTTGTTAAAACAAAGACAAGGCAGCCGCAGAGAAACGCAGACGCAAGCGCTGACGCATCTACAATGGCAGAAGCAAAAATAGAAATGGTCATCACACCAAAACCTGAGGTTGATAAAGCCGCACAACCAAATACTGAAAAGTCTCCTGTGGCACAACCACCAAAGGAAACGGTTGTGAAACCAAAGAAACAAAAAAAGCAAAAACAGGAAAGAGTGGCTGAAGAACCAAGAAGACCAATTACTCGGGCATATGCCCGGGCTCTTCTTGAAGCTCAAAACAGCACGGGTGATGGAGCAAACCCGAAAAATGAAGAAATGCAAAAAAACACTGAAGCCACTTCTGAAAGACAAAAGGTTGAATCCCTCCCCATTTCAAATGCAAAGGAGGACATGGAGAGAGAGAGAAATGGGAAGAACCCCAGCAGACCAGACCCTGTGCCTAATGGAGGGACTTGGCAATATCAACCCATTCCCACATTTAGACCCCCGTTTGATCCCTGGCACGAGATTGGTGCTCTCAGACACCAACTGGAAGCCTCCCAATACCATCAGAACAACCTTTACTGTAAAATGGTAGGTGCAAACAAGAGGGCCTCTTATCACCAGTTTCAGGTGAACAAACTCCATGAAGAAATTCATGAGAACAAGCAAAATCACGAGGAAACGATTAAAGACCTCATAGAGCAGCTGGAAAAGGCTTCTAGTAATAAGCCCAATGACATCAGTGAGACAGACACTCTCGCAAATGACAATGAAGCTATTGTCATATTGGATGAGGTGATAGCTACCCTGCAGGACCAAATCAGCCACCCTACCACAGAGCAGTGTGTGGAGTCTGCCACTCCAACCACAGAGGCTTCACACACTGACTCTGTAGGACTGAAGTCCTCTAAGGAGGCTGAATTTGAGCTCAAATGTAGGATTCAGCAAGAGCAGATTGAGATGCTCCAGAAACAGCTCCTAGCAGCTCAAAATCAGCTTGAAGAGCAGGCCGTTAAACATAGGCAGGAGCAGGAGACACTCAACCTGGAAATCAGTGACCTGAAATCCCAGCTCTGCCCCAACAAGGCCCTTCATGATTTGAAGGTAGAGTCTGTTGAGCGAGAGCTGAAAGGGGCCAAAGCTTCCTCACTGAAAATCCCACAGCAGCACAAAGAACAAAATTCCACTGCTGCAAATGAAATGCATAAATGTGAGCCTCTGAAAGAAAACGAGACTGGAGAACAGGAGAAGATGGAAAAAGAGGACTCACTGCCATCCACTGCAATGTCTCTGCAAGAGCCTCAGAAAGAAAAAGACACCACAGAACAACAGAAGATAAAAAAAGAAGAGTCAGCTGCATTTTCTGTACAGGAATCTTTGCAAAGTCAACGAGACAAACAGAAAATGCTCAATGTCAAGGTGGCTGAACTCGAGAATGAAGTTAAGAGCCTGCCAGAGATTCCGCCAAGTAAGAAGAAGAACAAGAAGAAGCGGAACTGTGCGCGTCCCCAATTTCACATAATTGGTCTCAACATCAAGTCCTAAAAATCATATTTATATACAACTAAATTGTCAGTGAACATTTGAACCCCTCTCGGTCGAGACAGAAGGCCACCCCTTCCTGAGCCCGGTTCTGTCAGAGGTTTCTCCTCATTAAGAGGGAGTTTTTCCTCTCCACTGTCGCCAAGTGCTTGCTCATAGGGGATTTGGGGGCTTTTTTTTAACACCAACCACTGATAAGTTCACTGACATCAAATTTAAGACTCAGCAAATATGGAAATGGATCATTCGTCATCAAGTGAGGAATCATCCATTTAAAACATGTTTGCTGAGTCATATTTAGTTGTATATAAATATGATTTCTGTCACACTAAGGCCAATCACAGACTAATTTGGACAATTGGTAAAAAATAAATAAATTGAAAAAATTGAAAAAAAGTAGTTGTGTCATTGTTTCGTGTAGATTTCAAATAACATGCCATTTTATGTCAACATATTTCTGTTACATTTGTAGTGCTCGTGGTTTTGTATTATGAACACGTGTTTTTGCTGGCTGGTTAGAGTTGCATGGATCGCAGATTTATCCGTTTTTTGTGAATATAAGCTGCTGACTGGTGAGCAGAATTTTCAGCTTGGTACGTTAGTGTTCATCAGTTAATCAGAAAACATATTTAGTGCTTATAACAAATATATTATGCTAAATAAAGACAGATTTTTCCACAATGTATATGATAGTAAGAGTTAGTAAACCTCTATTAAAGTCTCCCTCTGCAGTCTGTTGTTTCTTAGATTCAGCATTGAAACTGAATTTAAAACAAAACATAGATGACATTCTGTCGCTTCGGCAACCACCAAGATCTCACTGCCTACAGACATTCAGTAACTCTCATTGGATAATGTTAATAAATATCTTTCACTAAATATGAACGTTTTCTACCTGTCCTTGTTTAAATTATGAAAGAAGTTATTATGCCTGAGAATCTCTAGAATGTCGAATACTTTCCACTAAACAGTTGTCTTCTACTTTGGTTAGTTTTTTTAACAACCATTTAAAAAACATATTTTGCTTTTGTTTTATTTTTTACTGCAATTCCTGTAGAGTAGCTTTTATAGTGTTAATTCAGTATGTGCTACAAAATAAAAGCCTTTCCTTTACATTAGGTTTGTGGGCATTTTATTTTGAATTGTTCCAATCATGGCACTTCAAAGGAACATCACATGACAGGAACAGCCTGTGATGTCACTGTGCACATTCTACTGGAAAAACCTATAAATAGGGGAGACATTCAACCGACTTTAGTGGATCTCGGATGGCAGAAACACAAAGCAACCTGGTTGTTAAAACAAAGACAAGGCAGACGCAGAGAAACGCAGACGCAAACGCTGACGCATCTACAATGGCAGAAGCAAAAATAGAAATGGTCATCACACCAAAACCTGAGGTTGATAAAGCCGCACAACCAAATACTGAAAAGTCTCCTGTGGCACAACCACCAAAGGAAACGGTTGTGAAACCAAAGAAACAAAAAAAGCAAAAACAGGAAAGAGTGGCTGAAGAACCAAGAAGACCAATTACTCGGGCATATGCCCGGGCTCTTCTTGAAGCTCAAAACAGCACGGGTGATGGAGCAAACCCGAAAAATGAAGAAATGCAAAAAAACACTGAAGCCACTTCTGAAAGACAAAAGGTTGAATCCCTCCCCATTTCAAATGCAAAGGAGGACATGGAGAGAGAGAGAAATGGGAAGAACCCCAGCAGACCAGACCCTGTGCCTAATGGAGGGACTTGGCAATATCAACCCATTCCCACATTTAGACCCCCGTTTGATCCCTGGCACGAGATTGGTGCTCTCAGACACCAACTGGAAGCCTCCCAATACCATCAGAACAACCTTTACTGTAAAATGGTAGGTGCAAACAAGAGGGCCTCTTATCACCAGTTTCAGGTGAACAAACTCCATGAAGAAGTTCATGAGAACAAGCAAAATCACGAGGAAACGATTAAAGACCTCATAGAGCAGCTGGAAAAGGCTTCTAGTAATAAGCCCAATGACATCAGTGAGACAGACACTCTCGCAAATGACAATGAAGCTATTGTCATATTGGATGAGGTGATAGCTACCCTGCAGGACCAAATCAGCCACCCTACCACAGAGCAGTGTGTGGAGTCTGCCACTCCAACCACAGAGGCTTCACACACTGACTCTGTAGGACTGAAGTCCTCTAAGGAGGCTGAATTTGAGCTCAAATGTAGGATTCAGCAAGAGCAGATTGAGATGCTCCAGAAACAGCTCCTAGCAGCTCAAAATCAGCTTGAAGAGCAGGCCGTTAAACATAGGCAGGAGCAGGAGACACTCAACCTGGAAATCAGTGACCTGAAATCCCAGCTCTGCCCCAACAAGGCCCTTCATGATTTGAAGGTAGAGTCTGTTGAGCGAGAGCTGAAAGGGGCCAAAGCTTCCTCACTGAAAATCCCACAGCAGCACAAAGAACAAAATTCCACTGCTGCAAATGAAATGCATAAATGTGAGCCTCTGAAAGAAAACAAGACTGGAGAACAGGAGAAGATGGAAAAAGAGGACTCACTGCCATCCACTGCAATGTCTCTGCAAGAGCCTCAGAAAGAAAAAGACACCACAGAACAACAGAAGATAAAAAAAGAAGAGTCAGCTGCATTTTCTGTACAGGAATCTTTGCAAAGTCAACGAGACAAACAGAAAATGCTCAATGTCAAGGTGGCTGAACTCGAGAATGAAGTTAAGAGCCTGCCAGAGATTCCGCCAAGTAAGAAGAAGAACAAGAAGAAGCGGAACTGTGCGCGTCCCCAATTTCACATAATTGGTCTCAACATCAAGTCCTAAAAATCATATTTATATACAACTAAATTGTCAGTGAACATTTGAACCCCTCTCGGTCGAGACAGAAGGCCACCCCTTCCTGAGCCCGGTTCTGTCAGAGGTTTCTCCTCATTAAGAGGGAGTTTTTCCTCTCCACTGTCGCCAAGTGCTTGCTCATAGGGGATTTGGGGGCTTTTTTTTAACACCAACCACTGATAAGTTCACTGACATCAAATTTAAGACTCAGCAAATATGGAAATGGATCATTCGTCATCAAGTGAGGAATCATCCATTTAAAACATGTTTGCTGAGTCATATTTAGTTGTATATAAATATGATTTCTGTCACACTAAGGCCAATCACAGACTAATTTGGACAATTGGTAAAAAATAAATAAATTGAAAAAATTGAAAAAAAGTAGTTGTGTCATTGTTTCGTGTAGATTTCAAATAACATGCCATTTTATGTCAACATATTTCTGTTACATTTGTAGTGCTCGTGGTTTTGTATTATGAACACGTGTTTTTGCTGGCTGGTTAGAGTTGCATGGATCGCAGATTTATCCGTTTTTTGTGAATATAAGCTGCTGACTGGTGAGCAGAATTTTCAGCTTGGTACGTTAGTGTTCATCAGTTAATCAGAAAACATATTTAGTGCTTATAACAAATATATTATGCTAAATAAAGACAGATTTTTCCACAATGTATATGATAGTAAGAGTTAGTAAACCTCTATTAAAGTCTCCCTCTGCAGTCTGTTGTTTCTTAGATTCAGCATTGAAACTGAATTTAAAACAAAACATAGATGACATTCTGTCGCTTCGGCAACCACCAAGATCTCACTGCCTACAGACATTCAGTAACTCTCATTGGATAATGTTAATAAATATCTTTCACTAAATATGAACGTTTTCTACCTGTCCTTGTTTAAATTATGAAAGAAGTTATTATGCCTGAGAATCTCTAGAATGTCGAATACTTTCCACTAAACAGTTGTCTTCTACTTTGGTTAGTTTTTTTAACAACCATTTAAAAAACATATTTTGCTTTTGTTTTATTTTTTACTGCAATTCCTGTAGAGTAGCTTTTATAGTGTTAATTCAGTATGTGCTACAAAATAAAAGCCTTTCCTTTACATTAGGTTTGTGGGCATTTTATTTTGAATTGTTCCAATCATGGCACTTCAAAGGAACATCACATGACAGGAACAGCCTGTGATGTCACTGTGCACATTCTACTGGAAAAACCTATAAATAGGGGAGACATTCAACCGACTTTAGTGGATCTCGGATGGCAGAAACACAAAGCAACCTGGTTGTTAAAACAAAGACAAGGCAGACGCAGAGAAACGCAGACGCAAACGCTGACGCATCTACAATGGCAGAAGCAAAAATAGAAATGGTCATCACACCAAAACCTGAAAAGTCTCCTGTGGCACAACCACCAAAGGAAACGGTTGTGAAACCAAAGAAACAAAAAAAGCAAAAACAGGAAAGAGTGGCTGAAGAACCAAGAAGACCAATTACTCGGGCATATGCCCGGGCTCTTCTTGAAGCTCAAAACAGCACGGGTGATGGAGCAAACCCGAAAAATGAAGAAATGCAAAAAAACACTGAAGCCACTTCTGAAAGACAAAAGGTTGAATCCCTCCCCATTTCAAATGCAAAGGAGGACATGGAGAGAGAGAGAAATGGGAAGAACCCCAGCAGACCAGACCCTGTGCCTAATGGAGGGACTTGGCAATATCAACCCATTCCCACATTTAGACCCCCGTTTGATCCCTGGCACGAGATTGGTGCTCTCAGACACCAACTGGAAGCCTCCCAATACCATCAGAACAACCTTTACTGTAAAATGGTAGGTGCAAACAAGAGGGCCTCTTATCACCAGTTTCAGGTGAACAAACTCCATGAAGAAATTCATGAGAACAAGCAAAATCACGAGGAAACGATTAAAGACCTCATAGAGCAGCTGGAAAAGGCTTCTAGTAATAAGCCCAATGACATCAGTGAGACAGACACTCTCGCAAATGACAATGAAGCTATTGTCATATTGGATGAGGTGATAGCTACCCTGCAGGACCAAATCAGCCACCCTACCACAGAGCAGTGTGTGGAGTCTGCCACTCCAACCACAGAGGCTTCACACACTGACTCTGTAGGACTGAAGTCCTCTAAGGAGGCTGAATTTGAGCTCAAATGTAGGATTCAGCAAGAGCAGATTGAGATGCTCCAGAAACAGCTCCTAGCAGCTCAAAATCAGCTTGAAGAGCAGGCCGTTAAACATAGGCAGGAGCAGGAGACACTCAACCTGGAAATCAGTGACCTGAAATCCCAGCTCTGCCCCAACAAGGCCCTTCATGATTTGAAGGTAGAGTCTGTTGAGCGAGAGCTGAAAGGGGCCAAAGCTTCCTCACTGAAAATCCCACAGCAGCACAAAGAACAAAATTCCACTGCTGCAAATGAAATGCATAAATGTGAGCCTCTGAAAGAAAACGAGACTGGAGAACAGGAGAAGATGGAGAAAGAGGACTCACTGCCATCCACTGCAATGTCTCTGCAAGAGCCTCAGAAAGAAAAAGACACCACAGAACAACAGAAGATAAAAAAAGAAGAGTCAGCTGCATTTTCTGTACAGGAATCTTTGCAAAGTCAACGAGACAAACAGAAAATGCTCAATGTCAAGGTGGCTGAACTCGAGAATGAAGTTAAGAGCCTGCCAGAGATTCCGCCAAGTAAGAAGAAGAACAAGAAGAAGCGGAACTGTGCGCGTCCCCAATTTCACATAATTGGTCTCAACATCAAGTCCTAAAAATCATATTTATATACAACTAAATTGTCAGTGAACATTTGAACCCCTCTCGGTCGAGACAGAAGGCCACCCCTTCCTGAGCCCGGTTCTGTCAGAGGTTTCTCCTCATTAAGAGGGAGTTTTTCCTCTCCACTGTCGCCAAGTGCTTGCTCATAGGGGATTTGGGGGCTTTTTTTTTAAACACCAACCACTGATAAGTTCACTGACATCAAATTTAAGACTCAGCAAATATGGAAATGGATCATTCGTCATCAAGTGAGGAATCATCCATTTAAAACATGTTTGCTGAGTCATATTTAGTTGTATATAAATATGATTTCTGTCACACTAAGGCCAATCACAGACTAATTTGGACAATTGGTAAAAAAATAAATAAATTGAAAAAATTGAAAAAAAGTAGTTGTGTCATTGTTTCGTGTAGATTTCAAATAACATGCCATTTTATGTCAACATATTTCTGTTACATTTGTAGTGCTCGTGGTTTTGTATTATGAACACATGTTTTTGCTGGCTGGTTAGAGTTGCATGGATCGCAGATTTATCCGTTTTTTGTGAATATAAGCTGCTGACTGGTGAGCAGAATTTTCAGCTTGGTACGTTAGTGTTCATCAGTTAATCAGAAAACATATTTAGTGCTTATAACAAATATATTATGCTAAATAAAGACAGATTTTTCCACAATGTATATGATAGTAAGAGTTAGTAAACCTCTATTAAAGTCTCCCTCTGCAGTCTGTTGTTTCTTAGATTCAGCATTGAAACTGAATTTAAAACAAAACATAGATGACATTCTGTCGCTTCGGCAACCACCAAGATCTCACTGCCTACAGACATTCAGTAACTCTCATTGGATAATGTTAATAAATATCTTTCACTAAATATGAACGTTTTCTACCTGTCCTTGTTTAAATTATGAAAGAAGTTATTATGCCTGAGAATCTCTAGAATGTCGAATACTTTCCACTAAACAGTTGTCTTCTACTTTGGTTAGTTTTTTTAACAACCATTTAAAAAACATATTTTGCTTTTGTTTTATTTTTTACTGCAATTCCTGTAGAGTAGCTTTTATAGTGTTAATTCAGTATGTGCTACAAAATAAAAGCCTTTCCTTTACATTAGGTTTGTGGGCATTTTATTTTGAATTGTTCCAATCATGGCACTTCAAAGGAACATCACATGACAGGAACAGCCTGTGATGTCACTGTGCACATTCTACTGGAAAAACCTATAAATAGGGGAGACATTCAACCGACTTTAGTGGATCTCGGATGGCAGAAACACAAAGCAACCTGGTTGTTAAAACAAAGACAAGGCAGACGCAGAGAAACGCAGACGCAAACGCTGACGCATCTACAATGGCAGAAGCAAAAATAGAAATGGTCATCACACCAAAACCTGAGGTTGATAAAGCCGCACAACCAAATACTGAAAAGTCTCCTGTGGCACAACCACCAAAGGAAACGGTTGTGAAACCAAAGAAACAAAAAAAGCAAAAACAGGAAAGAGTGGCTGAAGAACCAAGAAGACCAATTACTCGGGCATATGCCCGGGCTCTTCTTGAAGCTCAAAACAGCACGGGTGATGGAGCAAACCCGAAAAATGAAGAAATGCAAAAAAACACTGAAGCCACTTCTGAAAGACAAAAGGTTGAATCCCTCCCCATTTCAAATGCAAAGGAGGACATGGAGAGAGAGACAAATGGGAAGAACCCCAGCAGACCAGACCCTGTGCCTAATGGAGGGACTTGGCAATATCAACCCATTCCCACATTTAGACCCCCGTTTGATCCCTGGCACGAGATTGGTGCTCTCAGACACCAACTGGAAGCCTCCCAATACCATCAGAACAACCTTTACTGTAAAATGGTAGGTGCAAACAAGAGGGCCTCTTATCACCAGTTTCAGGTGAACAAACTCCATGAAGAAATTCATGAGAACAAGCAAAATCACGAGGAAACGATTAAAGACCTCATAGAGCAGCTGGAAAAGGCTTCTAGTAATAAGCCCAATGACATCAGTGAGACAGACACTCTCGCAAATGACAATGAAGCTATTGTCATATTGGATGAGGTGATAGCTACCCTGCAGGACCAAATCAGCCACCCTACCACAGAGCAGTGTGTGGAGTCTGCCACTCCAACCACAGAGGCTTCACACACTGACTCTGTAGGACTGAAGTCCTCTAAGGAGGCTGAATTTGAGCTCAAATGTAGGATTCAGCAAGAGCAGATTGAGATGCTCCAGAAACAGCTCCTAGCAGCTCAAAATCAGCTTGAAGAGCAGGCCGTTAAACATAGGCAGGAGCAGGAGACACTCAACCTGGAAATCAGTGACCTGAAATCCCAGCTCTGCCCCAACAAGGCCCTTCATGATTTGAAGGTAGAGTCTGTTGAGCGAGAGCTGAAAGGGGCCAAAGCTTCCTCACTGAAAATCCCACAGCAGCACAAAGAACAAAATTCCACTGCTGCAAATGAAATGCATAAATGTGAGCCTCTGAAAGAAAACGAGACTGGAGAACAGGAGAAGATGGAAAAAGAGGACTCACTGCCATCCACTGCAATGTCTCTGCAAGAGCCTCAGAAAGATAAAGACACCACAGAACAACAGAAGATAAAAAAAGAAGAGTCAGCTGCATTTTCTGTACAGGAATCTTTGCAAAGTCAACGAGACAAACAGAAAATGCTCAATGTCAAGGTGGCTGAACTCGAGAATGAAGTTAAGAGCCTGCCAGAGATTCCGCCAAGTAAGAAGAAGAACAAGAAGAAGCGGAACTGTGCGCGTCCCCAATTTCACATAGTCAAAGGAGCTTGCAAAGAAAAGCGTCTGGACTTCTTTAAGTTACTTGAAGACGTTTCACCTCTCATCCGAGAAGCTTCTTCAGTTCTAAGGTCAAATGGTGGAGAGTCCCAGATATAAACCTAGTGGGAGTATCCCCCCACAGAGGGACAAAAGGACCCCCTGATGATCCTCTAATCGCCTGAGCCAAGGTGTGAAAGCGGGTGTGGGTCCCAATCAGCCAGAGTTTCGGGTGTGTTCATTGTGAAACCTGGCCCCACCTTATCATGCGAATTCCTGAGGTCAGATGGCCCAGGATGTGAGTGGGCGTTAAGGCGTCTGGGAAGGGATCTCAAAACTGGATTATAGATGGCAGAGAGTTGGTGTCGTAAACCCCCGCCTCTGTTCAAAGATGGTCGCTCACAGTGGACATAGATGGCTTCTTTCACTCCTCTTTCAAACCATCTGTCCTCTCTGTCCAAAATGTGAACATTGGCATCCTCGAAAGAGTGTCCTTTATCCTTAAGATGCAGATGGACTGCTGAGTCTTGTCCTGTGGAGGTGGCTCTTCTGTGTTGTGCCATGCGCTTGTGAAGTGGCTGTTTGGTCTCTCCAATGTAGAGGTCTGGGCATTTCTCGCTGCACTGTACAGCATACACCACATTGTTAAGTCTGTGTTTTGGCGTTTTGTCTTTCGGGTGAACCAGTTTTTGTCTGAGCGTGTTGCTGGGTCTGAAATGCACCGGGATGTCATGCTTGGAGAAAACTCTCCTAAGTTTTTCTGATACACCGGCTACATAGGGGATGACAATGTTGTTGCGTCTGTCCTTCTTATCCTCCCTCGCTGGTGTCTGGTCTTCTTTTCTGTGCCTCTTTGCTGACTTTAAGAACGCCCATTTAGGATAGCCGCACGTTTTGAGTGCTTCCTTTACATGTGTGTGTTCCTTCTTTTTTCCTTCAGGCTTAGAGGGAACATGTTCTGCCCGGTGGTGTAGGGTCCTAATTACTCCAAGTTTGTGTTCCAAAGGGTGATGGGAGTCAAAGAGGAGGTACTGGTCCGTGTGTGTGGGCTTCCGGTAAACTTCGATGTTGAGTTTGCCGTTCTCTTCAATGTGCACAGCGCAGTCCAGGAAAGGCAAACAGTTGTCCTTTGTGTCTTCCCTGGTGAACTTGATGTTTTTATCCACAGCGTTAATGTGCGCAGTGAAGGATTCCATTTCTTGTGTCTTGATTTTGACCCAGGTGTCGTCCACATATCTGTACCAGTGGCTGGGTACTCTTCCTTTGAAAGAGCCAAGAGCCTTCCTTTCCACTTCCTCCATGTAAAGGTTGGCTACAATAGGTGACACGGGGGAGCCCATGGCACAGCCATGTTTTTGTCTGTAAAAGCCTTCGTTGTATTTGAAATATGTAGTGGTGAGGCAGAGGTCTAACAGTGTGCAAATCTGATCGGGTGTGAAGTTGGTCCTGTCCTCCAAGGAGCTGTCTTCTTGTAGTCGTTTTCTGACAGTCTCCACGGCCTCCGGAGACTGTCAGAAAACGACTACAAGAAGACAGCTCCTTGGAGGACAGGACCAACTTCACACCCGATCAGATTTGCACACTGTTAGACCTCTGCCTCACCACTACATATTTCAAATACAACGAAGGCTTTTACAGACAAAAAACATGGCTGTGCCATGGGCTCCCCCGTGTCACCTATTGTAGCCAACCTTTACATGGAGGAAGTGGAAAGGAAGGCTCTTGGCTCTTTCAAAGGAAGAGTACCCAGCCACTGGTACAGATATGTGGACGACACCTGGGTCAAAATCAAGACACAAGAAATGGAATCCTTCACTGCGCACATTAACGCTGTGGATAAAAACATCAAGTTCACCAGGGAAGACACAAAGGACAACTGTTTGCCTTTCCTGGACTGCGCTGTGCACATTGAAGAGAACGGCAAACTCAACATCGAAGTTTACCGGAAGCCCACACACACGGACCAGTACCTCCTCTTTGACTCCCATCACCCTTTGGAACACAAACTTGGAGTAATTAGGACCCTACACCACCGGGCAGAACATGTTCCCTCTAAGCCTGAAGGAAAAAAGAAGGAACACACACATGTAAAGGAAGCACTCAAAACGTGCGGCTATCCTAAATGGGCGTTCTTAAAGTCAGCAAAGAGGCACAGAAAAGAAGACCAGACACCAGCGAGGGAGGATAAGAAGGACAGACGCAACAACATTGTCATCCCCTATGTAGCCGGTGTATCAGAAAAACTTAGGAGAGTTTTCTCCAAGCATGACATCCCGGTGCATTTCAGACCCAGCAACACGCTCAGACAAAAACTGGTTCACCCGAAAGACAAAACGCCAAAACACAGACTTAACAATGTGGTGTATGCTGTACAGTGCAGCGAGAAATGCCCAGACCTCTACATTGGAGAGACCAAACAGCCACTTCACAAGCGCATGGCACAACACAGAAGAGCCACCTCCACAGGACAAGACTCAGCAGTCCATCTGCATCTTAAGGATAAAGGACACTCTTTCGAGGATGCCAATGTTCACATTTTGGACAGAGAGGACAGATGGTTTGAAAGAGGAGTGAAAGAAGCCATCTATGTCCACTGTGAGCGACCATCTTTGAACAGAGGCGGGGGTTTACGACACCAACTCTCTGCCATCTATAATCCAGTTTTGAGATCCCTTCCCAGACGCCTTAACGCCCACTCACATCCTGGGCCATCTGACCTCAGGAATTCGCATGATAAGGTGGGGCCAGGTTTCACAATGAACACACCCGAAACTCTGGCTGATTGGGACCCACACCCGCTTTCACACCTTGGCTCAGGCGATTAGAGGATCATCAGGGGGTCCTTTTGTCCCTCTGTGGGGGGATACTCCCACTAGGTTTATATCTGGGACTCTCCACCATTTGACCTTAGAACTGAAGAAGCTTCTCGGATGAGAGGTGAAACGTCTTCAAGTAACTTAAAGAAGTCCAGACGCTTTTCTTTGCAAGCTCCTTTGACTACGATGACCTGGATGACTGAGAACCTTCACAGACCAATTTCACATAATTGGTCTCAACATCAAGTCCTAAAAATCATATTTATATACAACTAAATTGTCAGTGAACATTTGAACCCCTCTCGGTCGAGACAGAAGGCCACCCCTTCCTGAGCCCGGTTCTGTCAGAGGTTTCTCCTCATTAAGAGGGAGTTTTTCCTCTCCACTGTCGCCAAGTGCTTGCTCATAGGGGATTTGGGGGCTTTTTTTTAACACCAACCACTGATAAGTTCACTGACATCAAATTTAAGACTCAGCAAATATGGAAATGGATCATTCGTCATCAAGTGAGGAATCATCCATTTAAAACATGTTTGCTGAGTCATATTTAGTTGTATATAAATATGATTTCTGTCACACTAAGGCCAATCACAGACTAATTTGGACAATTGGTAAAAAATAAATAAATTGAAAAAATTGAAAAAAAGTAGTTGTGTCATTGTTTCGTGTAGATTTCAAATAACATGCCATTTTATGTCAACATATTTCTGTTACATTTGTAGTGCTCGTGGTTTTGTATTATGAACACATGTTTTTGCTGGCTGGTTAGAGTTGCATGGATCGCAGATTTATCCGTTTTTTGTGAATATAAGCTGCTGACTGGTGAGCAGAATTTTCAGCTTGGTACGTTAGTGTTCATCAGTTAATCAGAAAACATATTTAGTGCTTATAACAAATATATTATGCTAAATAAAGACAGATTTTTCCACAATGTATATGATAGTAAGAGTTAGTAAACCTCTATTAAAGTCTCCCTCTGCAGTCTGTTGTTTCTTAGATTCAGCATTGAAACTGAATTTAAAACAAAACATAGATGACATTCTGTCGCTTCGGCAACCACCAAGATCTCACTGCCTACAGACATTCAGTAACTCTCATTGGATAATGTTAATAAATATCTTTCACTAAATATGAACGTTTTCTACCTGTCCTTGTTTAAATTATGAAAGAAGTTATTATGCCTGAGAATCTCTAGAATGTCGAATACTTTCCACTAAACAGTTGTCTT